>NC_143261.1:62207740-62832740 GCF_984573655.1 Nuphar pumila | reverse complement strand
TCCTCATTCATGGTATACAGTTGTTCCTCATAGTTAATGTGTTTCATATTTAATTTATTTAAGCAATGTCTACTAACTTTCTGAAAATATATGTAGGCTTCGAATCGCTTCGCAACTACGGTGGAAGAAAATGATGCAAGGAAGGTGTGGTAGAAGGTGGCTGCCAATCGATTTGCAGACATGCTGCAGACTATGAAGACTGCAGCAAAAAAAGCATCTGGTGTAGTAGATGATCCATTTCTGTGGAAGGGCCATGGTCCTATTACTATCATGAGAGATTACTGGGCTGAAATGTGCGATAAGTGGGCGAGAGATGCATTTAGAAATCGCTCTGCGAAGGCTGCACAAAATCGATCGAAGATGCCCGAAGCCCATCTACACATAGGTGGATCTAAGACATTTGGGAGCCACCTAAACAAAATGGTAACTCATCATATATAATATTAATTTTATAAGTATTGTTGCAAACTTGTGTACTAAATCTTTTGTCATTTAACTTCGCAGGAAGCAGAAAAAGGAGGCAGTGTACCATATAAGGATGTGTTTGTAGAAACACATAAACGGAAGACCACGGGAGTCTTCGTATCAGAGAAGGCGAGAACGACAACGGTATGTATTAATTCTATTAATAATCATTGCAATATATATGCAAGTTATCATAATGTTATCATTAATTATTAATGAATACTTTAAACATTATTTTGTAGGAGGCATATGAGCAACAGATGGTAGAGCGATATGGCGATGACGCTACTCAGCATCCATCATTTGATCCTACAGCATGGGTGACTGCAGGAGGTGAACCCAAAAAAGGTCGCGTGTTCGGGTTTGGGAGTAATATGAACACTTCACCAGTTATTGGTTCTTCCAGTTACGGCTCACCGACTTCTTGCGCCGACATAAGCTCCAAGCAGCCGACTATTCTTTCCGGTGATGATGTACGCGAGATCATTAATGAATCACTGAATAACTACTTCCAATACACCGTCGCCCCGTTTCTCCGAAATGAGATCAAGGCCGCTGTTCAGGATAGGGGATCTTCGATTCCAGGTCCCTCTCAGGTATAATCACATATTCAGTTTTTTGTCTGCCTTAGAACACATATGAGCATAATCGAATCACATATTCAGTTTTTTGACTCCCTAAGAACACATGTGAGCATGTTATAATCACATATTCAGTTTTTTGACTGCCTTAGAGCACATATGAGCATGCTATAATAACATATAGAGTTTTTTTATTGCATTAGAGCACATATGAGCATGCTATAATCACATATAAAGTTTTTTTGCCTGCCTAAGAACACATATGAGCATGATAGAATCACATATAAAGTTTTTTTGACTGCATTAGAATACATATGAGCATGCTATAATCACATATTCAGTTTTTTGACTGCCTAAGAACACATATGAGCATATTATAATCACATATTCAGTTTTTTGACTGCCGTAGCACACATATGAGCATGCTATAATAACATATAGAGTTTTTTTACTGCCTTAGAACACATATGAACATGCCATATATCATTTATGATAGAATCACATATAAATTTTTTTGCTTTGCCTGCCTTAGAGCACATATGAGCATGCTATATTCACATATTCAATTTTTTGACTGCCTTAGCACACATACGAGCATGATCGAATCACATATATAGTTTTTTGCCTGCCTTAAAGCACATCTGAGCATGGTAGAATCACATATAGAGTTTTTCTAGATGCCTTAGAACACATATGAACATGCTATAATCACATATTCAATTTTTTGACTGCCTTAGCACACATATGAGCATGATAGAATCACATATATATATATATATATATATATAACTTTTTGTCTGCCTTAGAGCACATATGGGCATGATAGAATCACATATAAAGTTTTTTTTACTGCATTAGAACACATATGAGCATGCTCGAATCACATATTCAGTTTTTTGCCTGCCTAAGAACACATATGAGCATGTTATAATCACATATTCAGTTTTTTGACTGCCTTAGAGCATATATGAGCATGCTATAATAACATATAGAGTTTTTTTATTGCATTAGACCACATATGAGCATGCTATAATCACATATAAAGTTTTTTTGCCTGCCTAAGAACACATATGAGCATGATAGAATCACATATAAAGTTTTTTTGACTGCATTAGAACACATATGAGCATGCTATAATCACATATTTAGTTTTTTGACTGCCTAAGAACACATATGAGCATATTATAATCACATATTCAGTTTTGTGCCTGCCTTAGCACACATATGAGCATGCTATAATAACATATAGAGTTTTTTTACTGCCTTAGAACACATATGAACATGCTATATATCATTTATGATAGAATCACATATAAAATTTTTTGCTTTGCCTGCCTTAGAGCACATATGAGCATGCTATATTCACATATTCAATTTTTTGACTGCCTTAGCACACATACGAGCATGATCGAATCACATATATAGTTTTTTGCCTGTCTTAAAGCACATCTGAGCATGGTAGAATCACATATAGAGTTTTTCTGGATGCCTTAGAACACATATGAACATGCTATAATCACATATTCAATTTTTTGACTGCCTTAGCACACATATGAGCATGATAGAATCACATATATATATATATAACTTTTTGTCTGCCTTAGAGCACATATGAGCATGATAGAATCACATATAAAGTTTTTTTGACTGCATTAGAACACATATGAGCATGCTCGAATCACATATTCAGTTTTTTGCCTGCCTAAGAACACATATGAGCATGTTATAATCACATATTCAGTTTTTTGACTGCCTTAGAGCACATATGAGCATGCTATAATAACATATAGAGTTTTTTTATTGCATTAGACCACATATGAGCATGCTATAATCACATATAAAGTTTTTTTGCCTGCCTAAGAATACATATGAGCATGATAGAATCACATATAAAGTTTTTTTGACTGCATTAGAACACATATGAGCATGCTATAATCACATATTCAGTTTTTTGACTGCCTAAGAACACATATGAGCATATTATAATCACATATTCAGTTTTTTGACTGCCTTAGCACACATATGAGCATGCTATAATAACATATAGAGTTTTTTTACTGCCTTAGAACACATATGAACATGTTATATATCATTTATGATAGAATCACATATAAAATTTTTTGCTTTGCCTGCCTTAGAGCACATATGAGCATGCTATATTCACATATTCAATTTTTTTACTGCCTTAGCACACATACGAGCATGATCGAATCACATATATAGTTTTTTGCCTGCCTTAAAGCACATCTGAGCATGGTAGAATCACATATAGAGTTTTTCTAGATGCCTTAGAACACATATGAACATGCTATAATCACATATTCAATTTTTTGACTGCCTTAGCACACATATGAGCATGATAGAATCACACATATATATATATATAACTTTTTGTCTGCCTTAGAGCACATATGAGCATGATAGAATCACATATAGAGTTTTTTTATTGCCTTAGATCACACATGAGCACATGATAGAATCACATATAGTGTGTAATTTATTTCATTATATTTTGTTTATCAATACTGACTGTTCTTTTCTTGTGTAGGCTGCTAGCGATAATCAGCGTAGTGGAGCTGAAGGGATAGATAAAGACAATGAACAAGAAGACACACAAAATCTTGGCGATGATTAGAGGACTGTGTTGAAGAAGTTCTATTTTTTTTATTTTTCCTAATTGTAATTGTTGAATTGTAAATAATTAAACTTCTTAATTTTAAGGTGGAACGATTAATTGTTGTAGATTCTTGTTATATGAATTTTTTTGTGTGGTTTGTTTTTTATTTACAGGAAATATAAATTGTACAGGAAATAGAAATTGTACAGTTCTTGGAATTTAATTTTCAAATAAATTTTTTTTAATTTTTTTTCGTGTTTGCGATGGATTAGCGACGGAACCATCCGTCGCTATTCATATTAATCTAGCGACGGCATAGCGACGGAAGTAAATCCGTCGCCAAGCCGTGGTCGCCGTTTAGTACCGGCGGATTGGCGACGGAATATAGCGCTCGTTATTCCGTCGCAATTAGCGACGGACCTGGCGACAGAATAATTCCGTCGCCAGTTAGCATCGAAATATTTGCGATGTAAGCATACTGTCGCCTCGTTGTCGCTAATCCGTCGCTAACCATGTTAGCGACGGATTAGCAACGGATTAGCGACGAAATGTGGTCGTCGCTAATCTACTGCTTTGTTGTAGTGGCAGGGTGATCAGAATCTTTCCCAATATTATGCATCAGTTAAATCAGCCTATAAAAGGCTCAACTCTGTTCGTCCTCCCTGCTGCACTAATCATAAAACCCATCAGGAGTAGACTATGGTGGCTCGTTTTCTATCAGGATTATCTCTAGATTACTCAGTAGCCAAGGTGCAAATGCTTACTAGCTCAGAGATCCCTACTCTAGCTGATGCCTACAACCGGTTAAGTCGTCTTGCTGTTACCCTTCCTCCGCCTCATGGAGACTCTCAAACTTCAGCTCTTGTTGTCACTGGTGGAGGAGGGCATGGTTTACCTAGTTCTTCCAGAGGCAGAGGTCGTTGAAGAGGCAGTGGAGGTCGTAGCAGGCTTCAGTGTACATATTGTGGCAAGCAAGGGCACCTTGAGGATCGTTGTTGGGATAAGAACCCTAGAAGTCGCCCTCAGAGCTCATTATCGTTCCCCAAAGCAACAACTCTTGTTGTCTCTTCCATCACTGAACCTGTGCCTACTTCTTAAACCAATACGATTACTCTCAGTCGTGCAGAATATGATCAGCTTCTTTCTCAGAGTTCTGCATTTGTGTCTGCCTCTATTGTAGTGACTGATGTGGCATGCTCTGCGGGTACTCAGTTGGATGATGGAGGTAAGATATGGATTATTGATTCTGGCGCCTCTCAACACTTTTGTGGAGATTCACATAGTTTCTCTACACTGGTTCATACATCTTTCCCTCGTCATGTTAAATTGGCAGATGGTAGATTATCCCCAATGGTGGGGCAAGGAGATGTGCATTTTACCCCTACATTACGGATTCAATATGTTCTCCATGCTCTACAGTTTCCTAAGAATTTATTATCCGTAAGCCAGCTTACAAAAGAACTAAATTGTCGAGTTATATTTGACCCGGGTTCTTGTGCATTTCAGGATTTGCTGTCTGGGAAGAAGATTGGTGGAGGCCATGAGGAGGGAGGTGTTTATATCTTACACAACCTGTTGGAGTAGCAACTTCGTGTGTGGAATCGAGTTCTAATTCCTACCAATGGCATCTCAGATTGGGTCATCCTTCTCTTTCCAAGCTTCAAAGAGTCATTCCACAGGTCTCTCCTACAGCGTCCTTTCAGTGTGAAGCATGTCAGTTGGGCAAGCATCATCGTAGTTTTTTTTATTTAAGTCAGAGTTGTACTAGTCAAAGTCCTTTTGATATAATTCATGTTGATGTTTGGGGGCCTAGTCGGGTTCCTAATAGGTTTCAGTCCAAGTATTACCTTGTCATTGTTGATGACTACTCTAGAGTGTCTTGGGTCTTTTTAATAAAGGAGAGATCTGAAGTCTTGTGTATTCTCCAATCTTTTATTCTTGAAATAAATACTCAATTTGGTTCCATTGTTAAAATTGTTCGCATTGATAATGCTCTTGAATTCAAATCTAGCAAACTATTACAATTTTATCGGGATAATGGGATTTGCCCTCAATTTTCATGTGCCCATACGTCCCAGCAAAATGGGGTAGCTGAAAGAAAACACCAACACCTTTTGAAAGTAACTCGAACCCTTATGATTCAAACAAACATGCCAGCTTCTTTTTGGGGAGATGCCCTTCTTACTTCTTGTTACCTTATTAACAGAATGCCTTCTACTGCTCTTAATGACCAAATTCCTATCAGACAACTTTATCCTGATTGTTCTTTGTTCAAAGTTTCTCCTAAGGTATTTAGTTGTGTTTGTTTTGTGCAAAAACTTGGACCTACTAGGGACAAACTAGATGCACAGGCAACTAAGTGTGTCTTCCTTGGGTATCCAAAAAACCAAAAAGGGTACAAATGTCTTGACCCCATTGCTCGTAAAGAGTATATCAGTGTGAATGTCACATTCTTTGAGACCATTCCTTACTTCTCGCCGTGCGCGTCTCGTGTGAATCCTGATATGTCCACATCATTTCCCTTACCCATTCCTCCCATTCTTTTGGAGTCAGTTCCTTTATTGCCTTCATTATGTTATGATCCCTCTTCAACTCGGTTCCATGATCCTCCACTGGTGTATACTCGTCGTCAAGCCTCCTCTTGTGGCCCTTCATCGTCTTCTTCTCCTGCAGTCAGTGATCCTGATTATGTTGATGATTCTATTGCTTATCCTGATGATCGTAGAGCAGATCCTGAGATTAAAAATGATTTGCCCATAGCCCTGAGGAAAGGCATGCGTCAGTGTACTCTGCACCCAATTTCAAAGTTTGTGTCCACAGACAAGATTGGAAAGAGCATGCAAAACTTTCTATCTGCTTTATCTGCCATCTCCAGTCCTATCAATCATCAACAGGCTTTATTAGATCCTCAATGGAAACAAGCAATGCAAGAAAAAATGGACGCCTTGATTTCTCAAGGGACTTGGGAGCTTGTCGATCCTCCTTCTGATGCAGACATTGTTGGTTATAAGTGGGTGTACACTATTAAATATCATTTTGATGGCACTCTGGAGAGACACAAAGCTCGTCTAGTCGCCAAAGGCTACACCCAAACATATGGGGTGGACTTCTTTGAGACTTTCTCTCCCGTAGCCAGAATGGGCACTATACGCTTAGTTACTTCTGTGGTTGTTCATCATGGGTGGAGTATGACTCAGCTTGATGTGAAGAATGATTTTCTGTATGGGGATCTATCTGAGACGGTCTACATGCAACAACCGCCTGGCTTCGAACGACAGGGAGAGTGTGGCAAAGTGTACAAACTAAAAAAGGCAATATATGGCCAAAAGCAAAGCCCGCGTGCATGGTTTCACAAATTGTTTGAGGTGATGTCTAAATTTGGTTTCCAGAGGTCACCATCAAATCATTATTTGTTCATAAAGAATAGCTCTAAGGGTTTTGTGACTATGGTTGTTTATGTTGATATAATTTTAACTGGAGATAATGAGCAGGAGATTTCAAGCACCAAGGCATATCTGCAGAAATACTTTATTACAAAGGATCTGGGTCCTCTCAAGTACTTGTTGGGAATCGAAGTAGCAAGAAATAAAGAAGGTATGGTTCTTTCTCAGAGTAAATATGTGCTTGATCTTTTACAGGAGACAGGGATGCTTGGTGCAAAACCAACCACTATTCCCATGAATCCTAAACTGTTCTTGTATGACGAGCAATCTGAGGCAGTTGATAGTAAGTCCTATAGGACTCTCATTGGTAAACTTCTCTATGTTTCTGTAACTAGGCCTGACATATCATTTGTTGTTGGCAAATTGAGTCAATTCATGGATGAACCAAGAAAAGTTCATTGGGAGGCAGCTATGATGGTTCTTAAATACCTGAAGACATCTCCAGGAAAAGGTCTATTGTTTACAAAAGAGGCAAATCTTGATGTGGTTGCGTATACTAATGCTGATTATGTAGGGTCGGTTGATGATAGGAAGTCTACTACAGGGTTCTGTGTTTTTGTTGGTGGCAACTTAGTTTCATGGAGAAGCAAGAAACAAGCTGTAGTAGCAAGATCAAGTGTTGAGTCAGAATATAGGGTCATGACACAAACTGCTGCTGAAATGATTTGGATAAAATCTATGCTTACCGGATTGAGCATAAAGGTTTCTCTGCCTATTAAGATGATGTGTTTCATGAGAGGACTAAGCATATTGAGATAGATTGTCATTATATTCGGGATATGGTTCAAGTGGGAAATATATCAACTTTTCATGTTTCTTCAGAAGATCAAGTAGCAGATGTTTTTACCAAACCCCTTCCTATCACAGAATTCTCAAAGTGTTGTAACAAGCTGAGCATGATTGATATCTATGCTCCAACTTGAGGGGGAGTGTTGAGAGTTATTATCGTGAGGGGTTTATTGGGTGGTCTTGTTTATATTTTAACTTTCAATGGTCTCTAGTGTAATTTTCTTTATTGACCCTAATCACTACTTAAGGGTGATTAGGGCTAATCGTGTAGGTACTTTTCTATCTTTTCTCAAACCAAGTTTCAACATATATTTTAATTATATGTAATTTGATTTTTTTATAGTAGATTGGTGGATTTCTTTTGCCATTGGTTGTCTCCAGCTCCAGACCTTTGTTGTTCAAGTCTTAGGTCTCGCATGCATTACATTCAGTTGTGAACGTGATTGAAGTACTTTTGAAGCAGTAAAATATTATTTACTACTAATTACTAAATAATATTTGTCAGTTTGTATATATTTTAACTTTATATATATTTTTATAGATTCATACAAAGAAAAGAA
This sequence comes from Nuphar pumila, assembly GCF_984573655.1. NCBI lineage: Eukaryota > Viridiplantae > Streptophyta > Magnoliopsida > Nymphaeales > Nymphaeaceae > Nuphar > Nuphar pumila. The sequence goes on along the minus strand of NC_143261.1, from coordinate 62,824,285 downwards.
ACTGACTTTTGCACAAAAAGTTGAATGGTTTGTTTTTTGTGCAATATAATCATAAATTGAAACGAAGGTATGAGGAGAGAATGAAAAAAAGGAGATCTCGACCCCATTGTCTTAAGAGAAGTCAATGATAATCTTTGAAAATGACACATCACTTACATGAGATCTTGTTGATAAGGCATCCAGAGCGTTAAGGCATAGGGTGGGGGTAAAAATACGTGTAACTAGTGTCCTAAGAAAAAAAATGTTTGACAAAGGAAAGAAGGTGGTGAGGGTGGAAGAAGAAGAGGAATAAGCTAACTCTGCAAATAAAACTGAAGAAGAAGAGCAATATATCAATGAAGATGATGATAGACTTTCAAGTTCATCTAAGGATTAAATTTAAGTTGTTATTATAAACTTATTGGGTTTTTTTTACTATTTTATACTTAAATACAGTTAAAGTTAATTATGTTATGTGTGTAGATTTGTTAAATGTCTGTATGCTTATATTTTTATTTGGTGATTAATTGGTTATGTTTTAATTTTTTGCATTGGTTATCAGTTGCATGGTTTATTTATTCCATTGTTCTTTGTTTCATTTTTTAACATGGTTATCAGTTACATTATTTTACATCTTTGTAGTGATTAGATTTATTAATTCGTGTTCTAGTAAGTCGATGGAGGGTAGAGGTCTTGGAGGATGCCTCTCAAAGAAACCTGCATTGAAATATTGTACACTATTGACTTAGAGATGCCAAAGAAATAGTGAAGTGTAATTTTTGTGATTTTATAATGCATGAAGGATTGTATAGATTTAAATATCATGTTGTGGGACATATTAACTCCACTGTGAAATTATGTAAACATAGCATTCCTTCTGATATTTGTGTTGAGCTTCTTACTAGTCTTAAAAAAGATGATGAGAGAAAGGCACAATGCAACATTTGTGGGACAGAAATTGTATGAAGATGATCTGCCATCATCATCTCAAGCCACTAAAAGATGCAATAAATGAAGGAAATCGTTGAAATGAAGTTTGATACTGAAGAATGAAGATGACTTTTATATATAGACATATGTTTCAGAATTCTATGTTTAGTTAAATGTATTATGTTGTTAAATATTTTGTGTTGGACAATGTATTGAGCAGGTTATTTAATATAATTATCTTATAGTGTTTGACGACATATTTTGTTTTGTCTATTGCTTATTGTTGATTGATTTTATGTTGTATACATATTTGTTATTAATTTTAGTAGTTTGTTTACATATTTGTATATATTTTTTTTGTTTTTTTATTTGGGGTACTGCCTAGACTTCCTAGGCTTTTTAGGGGCTCACCGCCTAGGCTCCGCCTAGCGCCTATGACAACTAAGAACAAAACCACCTAAATTCACTGCAAAGTTATCAAAAAATGATGAGAAGAACGTTAAAATTGGGTGATCTAATCAATGGATTGGTCCAACCAGACACTTGCCACTTTATACTAATCTGGCTCAACTTGACTCTAAAATTGATTCCCACTAGTATGGATAATCTATGGAATCAATCAGGATTGGTTAGTTGGAGCCAATCTGGCCTGATTTGAGCACACCAATTTGGAATAGACACACACCAGAAAAAAAAACAAAAGAAAAAGGGTGAAGGAAAAAAGAACAGAGAAGAGTAGGCTTGATAACATGACTACCGACATGACATACAACCTAAGAAGACAACCATTTATGGCATCAGAATTTTTTAATATCAATAGGAGTCCTACCAATGATAAAATGATAATAGAATGTCGAAAGCCAGTACAATGATAGCCATGTGGAAACTGGAAAGTGATGGACGTCTTACTTTTTCTTCATTGCTTGTAGCTTGAAGCTCCAAACTATGCTTTTCCAGAAACTCACCAAAATTTGGGTCCTGGTGAAACAATGAAGCAAACATAACCTTATTAATATTTCAAGCATCCAGAAATAATGTCGTACTGAAAGAAGTATGAAGAGTTGTCTATATCACAAAAGATGCACTTGTTTTCTTTTTATGAGCAAACACAAAAGCAAAAATAAAAAACAAAAAGCACTTCTATTGCTTTAAATATGCTCTTCATACTTAAGAATACAACATTTCAAGGGTCATAACATGAAAATCTTTCTGAGCATTAGCCAGGGCAGTAAACTGGAAATATTCAGTTGAGATCTAGGTCTTAGTGAATCTGACCTATCCGGATCTAGCTTAATCAAATTTAGAGTTGGATAGAAAAGGCAATATTTAACCTGTACTCGGTTAGCTAATCAGATATATTTTATAAGGAATTGGGTTGGATTACCCTTGGATCCAGATTCAAATGAAAATCTGAAAACTGCATCCGAATCTGATTATTAATCAAATTCATTTGCTATACCGATTCAACTAATCAGATTTGTACTTTTCAGATACCTGACTCAAACGTGATCGATTGACATCCCTAGCATTAGTTCATTTTGGGTAAAACTAAGTGCATTACAATGATGAATGTGAGCCATCAATTTTTTTGTCTTCAAAATAGGAGAGAAATTTTTTAAAACAAACCCTACATGTTTATATTAGTTAGACATACCATCATGTTGAGCTTCGTATCTATGGTCATTTCAAGGTCTTAATTAAGTACAAGGTCGTTCTTACCTTTTTCTTCAGCCGATCTAACTTACTTTTCTGCTTCACGAGTTCCACCTGAATTGTCTTGTTCTACTCAGATAGAGCAGTATGGTAGCTTTCATCTACAACAACAACAATTATATTGAAAAATATCCTCTTGCGATTTTACTAAAACAAAAATTTAGGATATTTCAAACACCAAATTTCACTGTTGTAATTATGTTCCAACCTGAATTATCATCACTTCCATCTTTAACAAGATAAGAACCATTCAAATCCTGAAACCAATATCAGAATTCAGAACTCTTTCATAAATAAATAAGGAATTAGAAAAAGATGAGGCCGGATTTTTAGAAGAGCATGACATTACCTCAGAAAGAAGACCATCACTTTCCAAATTTGAATCTATAACTAAATCATTGTCAACATCATTACCAAAAGTATTTGCAAAAATGTCGTCGAGCGCCTGATTTACAATACCTTCAGGATATCTGACAACAATGATGAGCATAACTATATATTAACATAAACACTTGCATTTCAAGTTAAATCGTTAATTAATTGCCTCACCTTAAGACAACTATACAAAATGGAACAAATGTATGTGCACAGATAATTCCATAATACATTGAAAGATATTACGCCCATAATCTAGCTAGAATCTCAGTAAAAAAAATTCGCTACTTTTTGGAAACTGAAAAAGCATCACTACCTCCTGAATAATCATGTCATATAAACTTGCAATATATGACTCAGACTATTTGGAAAACTCAATTGCATTTAACAATTAACCAATGGAAACAATGAAGCTCCTGAATAACATACATGAATGAGGAAAGAACTTAGTAAATTGTGAAATGCTTGACAATTAATCAGTGGGCGAAAGTGAAATTGTGTGATGCTCTCCAAAGTCGAGCATCGGTATCTTTACGATCAAGAATAATACCCACTCCACTAGAATCAACACAAAATTTCAATTGATACACTAGAAATTATTCTAAAAAGAATATCGGCATCGATTATGTCATTTAATCAACACCTAGGAAGAAGAAAATGGTTTGAATTACTCATGCAAGCAGGAATTATGTTAACAATGACCTCCTAAGGCTCCTAAGAAGCGCACCCCCAGAATCATTTTATCAGTGAACATAATAGACCTTGTGAAAATTTTTAAAAAGGGAAGATAAGGGCAAATTGGCAACACACATTAGTCTTGTACTAGATTCTCTATGCTGATCCTAGTATGCTCTAAAATGCATAATAGCAGCATAGCACTAAATATTTACTCTTACAAGAACATCTCTTCTGGAAACATTGAGCTGTAATAGAGACTCGCAAATTTTTGTGTATGCATGTGTGCACATGTATGTGTGTGGGTTTTAACAAGAATATATGTTGACATCAATCCGATTGCAACAGTCCCTAACAAGGCCCAAGCAATCATTTTTCTCAAGTAATAAAGAAAATAAGCACAAAAAACAGCATATAGGAATTAAGTGCATAGGATTAATTTAAGACCTCAAAAATAAAAAACAATGTCATCCTACTCTGTGTTGTCTAACTAGGGATTGGCTCTGGGAGGATTAGGCGAACACAAGTAGGGTAGGCAGTACCAGTTGACTAGGTAACCACGTATCACTTTTGACAACATAGTTTGCAACTAAACAAAAGTTAGCAGCTATCAATGGTGATTACAAGTATGTAAGGATAAAACTCAAGTAATGCAGCTGTTTTTCATAAAAACATAAAATTGAATTTTGCAGTAAAAGAAAACTAAGGCAATGGAAGAAGGTATAAGCACAGTCACAAATATCATGATATTTTAAAAAAATATTATGATATCTTTTCATCAGTTCTAACATTTAAAATATCACGATATTTTTCAAAATGTTGTGATAATTTAAAATTAAAATATCATAATTTATGTTTCATAAATGATTTAAAAAAACTTTGGCTGATAATCCTATTTTATCATTCACATCTCTCTCAATCTTTTTCTCCTAACTAATTAATGGCAATAAATACTGAATGTAACTTAATCCTAAGCAAGAAAGTATTTATTTCGGCCTCTGGACTCTCCCATCTTTTATTTCTTTTTCATTTTTAAAACAATGGATGAGACATATTTATTGCTTTTGGCATTTGAGTAATTTTTTTACATATTTTTAACTTCAGTTTATAAATTTTTAAAAAATTATTCATTTTGCCAAGATTTTTTCAATAAAAGTGTGGGAGAACACAGATTATCAATATATGCAATTTACCATTTAATGGCAGATTTTATTTTGAAAATATAAACAGAAGGTAATAAATTAATATACCCAAGTTACACAATAGCACAGAGAAAACACAAGAATACAACCGCTACACGACAAAAATAAACAAGAAGCCACAGACAACAGAAGCAAAAGAATAAATGTTATAAAAGTTTTAGTTTGTCTCCTTTCAAAGAGGAGCTTAAGACAGTTTTCAAATGTATATAAATGACGCTAATTGGATGCTATTGACAACAAACAGAAAAAGCAGCCATGATCTAGGTGGGGGATTCCTTGTAAATCAACTGGAAAAAAAAGCACCTACCTATATATATATATATATATATATATATATATATATATATATATATATATATATATATATATATATATATATATATATATACAAAGAGAAGGATACATATTCTTCGTAAAATAATTGTATTGTCCTTGTAAAAATGGCACATTTTTCAAAATGTCCCCTAATTTGCTTAAATCCCCTCACATCCAAAATCTTTTTCCCAGTTTTTTTAATAATATTTTTGTCCTTTTGTAAATATAGTACATTGCAAATCATGTGCGAGAATGTCACAAAAAATGTGTGAACTTTCTTTAAGTAAATATTTCTTATGTATATCTACAAATCCAGTACGACTTTCGCATATACTTTTAAGAGGATTAAGAAGAAAATAAGGAGTGGAAGTGTTTAGACCAAGGTTGTTAAATGCGATGAGGCGTTGAGCCTGCGCTTCGCCTCTGAGGCGTACGCCTCTCACAACATAAGAATGACTGAATTTGTGATAATTTTTCTCCCAAATTTATATCCAAGCGTACATTGTTAAATGATAATGCCGATTGAATTTAATGCGTATTCGACTGCATCAGAACGACCTTTGTTTAATGCTCAGTCAGTTTTTTTTTTATATTAGCTTTAAGCGCATCACAGCAACGCCTCAGTACCTTGAGCGTGCGCCTCGCCTCTGAGGCGTACGCTTCAGGTACTGAGGCGTACGCCTCTCACAACACTGGTTTAGACCCATTCCTGATGCTGTCCCCATCCCCGTCTCAAAATAACTTTATTCCTATTTTAAGAGCATTAAGAAGAAAATAAGGCGAGGAAATGTTTAAGATTAGGAACATATGTATATATATATGAAGATTTTATAATATATAAAGATATATTAATAATTTCATTAATGGGGATCGGTGATGGGGCAGGGGCAAGAGTAAGTCCATCCAGCCTTCATCTCTATACAAGTTTTGATTTTCACCTTCATCCTCAGTTCATTCCTCGTTTTATGTCCATCTCCAGTCCAAACGGGGCAGGTTCAGTCGAATCCCATTTTTCCCCGTTCCACTACCATCCCTAATTGTGTAGGCCTAGGTGGGGGATAATTAGGATACATGTGTGGTTGTGGGTAGGTTTGGTGTTCAAGAGGTTGATTTTGGGTTTGGGTGAGGTTCGGTTCATGGGTCGGATTTAAGTTTGGGTGGCAATGATATCGGGCTTGGAACCGGATCACAATCGAAAGAGGATATTGGATCGTCGAATTGGATTGGTATATGTCAGATATTGGATTGAGCTTTGAGGGTAAAAGGCCTAGTTAAGACCTGATCCATATCCAAAATTATATTGGGTCTGTTGGTCTAAATTGGAACTAGAGCTCCATCCGAGACCAATTAGGTCTAGTTTTGGCTTGCATCTAATTATTTAGACTAAAATCAAGGTTTTGGGTCTAATCTGGAGGTATAATACCTTGGACTGGACTTACACTACCCGAAAGTAGGGCGTCTGGGGTCAAACCCGATGAAAACTGACTATGATCTGAGGCCCAAATACCCGAAACCAAGTCCTGGGTGTTGAAATCCGTTATTGCCGTGACCCGGTTATGAGAACCGGTTCCTAGGATGAACTGGGTACCCTCCCACGAAACCCTATTCACATCAGGAACCCATGTGAGGGGTTCCTATGAGCAGTCGGGCGCCGCTTGGGGGGCGGTGGCCCAGGGCCGTCTGTCGGTGGTTGCCCCCTGTCAGCCTACCCTATCCGGCGGCAACCCACCGAACAATGGCAATTTGACAATGGGGTGCCCCAGCACGATGGCTGCTGAGTCCATGGAGGGTCGAACGGTGAGTTGCAACCCACCGTCGAGCCCATCAGCCAGGGCGACGGGTACTTGTCAGTTCTCATCCACCGACAAGGAAGAGCTGAGTGGGTCGGGGCTGGTCCTCCAAGCGGTGATAAAGGTGGCCAAAAAGGGAGGGTGTGGAGTCGCCGTGAAGGGAGGAGCCAGAAAAGAAGGAGAGGGATGAGGCCCTCCTCTGTCATCGTTTTGTACCAAAGAGGAAGATTTGGCAGTCTCTCGAGCGTTTTCGCTGCTCATTAGTGGGATGTTACCAAGGGTCAAAACCTTTGTTTCATGGGTGTCTTCCCACGAATCACGTATAATCATCGCATGAACGCCTCAAACATAGTGTTTTTCTCCTAATTTGATTGAATTGTTCATCCCAGCATGGCAAGACTTTTGCTGATCTCCACCATAGTCGCTTTCAAGGATATTAGTTTCGTCGGCCAATCTGTTACTTTATCCTTTGCTTCAACCATGATTTCTGTCATTTTCTTTTCTTGAACACCTCATGACATTGTCACAAGATACCAACTGATGTAAATCAAGAGTGCTTGATTTTACCATAAAACTAGGTTACACTATTTATATGCACTGAAATTGAAAAAAGCAAAGAAAACTAAAAATTACATAAAACTCAAGAAAATAGCCATTTTTAATCATTCTAACTCCCCTTAATCCCTCTCTCATAACAAGTATTTATAAAAAACTAAAACCCCAACTCTACCATGAATTTTGGATAAGATTTGAAAGCAAACCCAAAACAGAAATTCAAATCTTAAATACTAACTACGGATCCAATTGAATCCTGGATCTCAATCTCATCACTTTTTCTTCTTTTTTGTTGGACTTGGATCTGATTCTGGATCCACAACTTCATCAGCCCCCAGCAAGATTGTTGTCATGGGGGCAGTAGGGACCAGCGGGTCTGCAAGGCTGTCAAGGCCATCGCTGAACAATGGCAGCCCCGCCTCAAGAATCAGTGGTTGGTTTGGCATCGAAAGGAAGCCGTTGTTGGTGCCAGTTCGTCTAGCCAAGAAAGCTCACCGATCGTCGAGTTGGTTCCCCTCCAGCAATGGCAGGGGGAGGTGATTCCTCGTTCGCTGTGCTCATGCATTAAAGGCCAGGTGCAAAACAATTGGAGAATGGAAGAAGTATTTTTTTAAAATGGAAGGGGGGAAATCATGAGGGTGTGGGAACGGGAGGCATTCTTTTTTAAAATGGAAGGTAGATATGGTTTGGGGGCCGTTATTGCATTACTCATGGTAGTAGGTGGACATTGTTTGTATTTCGGAAACAAAGATGGAAATGTTTGAAGTCAGTTTCCTTGCACAAATTTGGCGAGGTTGTTCTTTTGATTTTATTTCCTCGATTGGCATATCAGGGGATATTTTGGTGGTTTGAAGGGAAGGTATTAGTGGTATGGTTATGGACAAAGGCCTATTTTCGATCATGGTGTATTTTGAACAGCTAAATTCAAGCATTTTTTTAATGCTCACATTAGTATATGCTCCAACTATATTTGCTTTAAAAAGAGCTTTTCAGGATGAGCTTAACTTGTTAGGGTAAAAGAGTTTTGGCAAATTGGTGCATAACTAAAAAATTTAATTTTCTACGTACCTATGAATCCAACCGAGAACAAAGATATACTAGCAGTATGCGGCAGTTTGTTGATTTTGTTGAGTTGGATATGGTGGATTTACAGATCTCGGGTGACTTTATTGTTAGGAAAGTTTTAAAATATTAATGATTACTACCAAAAGAGTTTTGAAAAAGTTTAGTCCCATATCTAAGAGAGAAAAGTTTTTCAAGAGGTTTAAATAGAGAGCTTGTTATCTATTCTTTACTTTGGTAAGCCTTGATTCTTTAGGTGGATTGCGGACGTTGCTGCGCATCGTGCAGCAACGGACGCGCCGTTCGCGCACACGCGCGTGCGCAAGGGCGCTTGAGGCGCAATGTGGCACTTTGCACTTTGCACGCTCGCAGCGGTGCGAGGTGCTTATGAGGTGAAAATATCCGTTTTGTTTTTCGGTTTGAGTTATCTGGCCGTTTGAAAAGCTTTAAGTTGCATGCATATCGAGTTAATGTTGCATTGTGACTGTTGGGCGGTTTTGGAGGCCTTTGATTGACAGTCAAAGGTGGGTGACCGTTCAGGTCTTTTTCATCCTATTTTCAAACCGTCAGATTTATGGCCATTAATCTCATTTATCGCAAAACGTTTTGGCCTCTCTAAAAGTCTATAATATCTTCTATTTCGTCTTTTGAATATACAAGAATTTTACGACTCTCAAAAAAAAAAAATTTCTTCTTCTTCTCGATTTGGCTTGCAGAGTACAAGTGTGGTAGAGATCATCTGTCCTTGCGAAGCAGTGACTCTCTGGAGGTTCAAGCCTAGTTGTATCCTGGGAACTCAGTCGCATCAAACCCCTTTTCGCATCTTCGGTCTTCTCGGAGTGGGGCGATTGAAGTTCTAAAGATAGCGATCTTAAGAATGTGCCTCTAGGCTTGAGATCTCTTTTCTGAAATCCATTTTCACAAGGTTGGTGTAACAATTTTAGAACTTCATTATGGCCTCTGGTTCGACATCCAACTCCATCAATCTGCTTAGCCGTGACCTCGAAAAACTCGATCGATTTGATGGGTCAAACTTCAAGCGGTGGCAATCAAAGGTCTATTTCTTGCTATCCGAGCTGCATATTGACTATGTTCTCAAAAAGCCCTGTCCCACTGTCGCTGCTAGAGAAGTTGAGACAGAACAGAAGAAAGAGTGAGAGAAGTGGTTTACTGACAACTACCGATGTAAAGGACATATCCTTAACACTTTAGCCGATTCTCTCTTTGACTTGTATTCACCATTGGAGTCGGCTGGAGAGTTGTGGAATGCTCTCCGAGATCAAGTACAATGCAGAAGATGCTGGTAACAAAAGGTTTATCGTAGATCAGTATGTTAATTTTTCTATTGTTGATGATAAGCCTATACTTGCTCAAATTCATGAGATGCAAATACTGGCCTATAAGATCAAAGGAGAAGGTATGTATCTTGATGATGACTTCCAAGTTGCTGTCATCATTGGGAAGCTGCCGGATTCCTGGAAAGAATATAAGAATCACCTAAAACATAAAAATGAGAAAATTACTTTAGATGGCCTTCTTAAGGACATCCGAATTGAGGAAGAGACTCGTCTTCGTGACAAAAAGAATTCGAGTCCTAAAGAAGGTTATCCTAAAGTGAATTTTGTTAGTAACAAGGGTGGCAAAATCATGAAAACCCAGAAAATCAAAAAGAATTTTGTGAAAGGGAAAAAGCCAACTGATAAAAAGAAAATTAGTTGTTATGTTTGTGGCAAGTTTGGCCATTTTGCTAGAGAATGCAGAGAACGGAAGAGGACTGATCCTAAGCCAAATGAGTCAGAGGAGAGGCTTGTTGCTGTAATCTCTGAAACCTTTATGGTGGCTGCAAATAAAGACTGGTACCTGGATACTGGAAGCATTGTTCATGTGGCAAACGACACGAACTTGTTCAAGTCGTATGAAGTAGTGGGGGAAGGATGCAATCTCTTTATGGGAAACTCTTCCTTAACTAAAGTGCTGGGAAAAGGGAGTGTGGAAATTAAGTTCACCTCCGGGAAAGTCCTAACACTTGAGAATGTCCACTATGCTCCAGAAGTTCGAAAAAATTTAATCTCTGCAGATCTCCTGTCACGAAATGGTTTTAAGATTGTTATTGAGTCTGGGATTGTAACTGTGACCAAAGGAAAAATCTTTGTAGGAAAAGGGTTTGCCACTAGTGGTATGTTCAAGATGAGCATAAATGAAGCTACTACTTCTGTTTATATGGTTGACTCCTATTTTCTCTGGCATTCACGATTAGGACATATAAATTCTCGTTGCATTCATAATATGAATAACTTTGGTCTTCTTCCGTGTCATGTGAGAATAGAACATAAACATAAGTGTGAGACATGCATTCAAACTAAGCTAACTAGACTCCCGTTTCCTAGTGTAGAAAAGAATTATAAATTGCTTGAATTAGTGCATTCTGATGTGTGTATGATGGATAATGTTTTGAGTCGTGGGGGCAATAGGTACTTTATTACCTTTATAGATGATTACTCAAAATTTTGTTATGTTTATTTGTTGAAACATAAATCTGAAGCATTTTCCAAATTTCTTCTTTATCTAGCTGAAGTACAAAATAGGTTTAAAACAAATATTATACATTTAAGAACAGATAGAGGAGGTGAATACTTAGGTGGAGAATTTGATAAATTCTGTGAAGATAATGGTATTATACATCAAACGTCAGCTCCTAGAACTCCTGAACAAAATGGAGTAGCAGAAAGGAAAAACAAAACACTTGTAGAAATCATGAATGCTATGCTGCTTAATACAGGTTTGCATTCCAACTTATGGGGAGAGGCTATACTTTCTGCTTGTTATATTCTTAATCGAGTTCCTTATTCCAAATCTGATAAATCACCTTATGAATTGTGTTTTGGTAAGAAACCTAATCTTAGTTATTTTCGTGTTTGGGGTTGTTTAGCATATGTTAAAATTCCATAAAATAAAAGGAAGAAGGTTGGACCTAAAGCATTTAAATGTGCATTTGTTGGGTATGCTAAACATAGTAAAGCATATAGATTTTTGGACATTGTTAATGATGTTATTGTAGAATCTAGAGATGCATCTTTCATAGAACATAAAAATGCATTTGATTCTCTTCTTGATGGCAGCCGGATAATAGTAGATGAACTTCCTGTAAATGACATGATTGAATATTCTAATGATTGTGTTGATGAACCAGAAACTGAAGTTAGACTCAGTAAATACATTAGAAAACCAACTAATTTTGGTTCTGACTTTTATACATTTCTAATTGAGAATGATCCTGTGTCTTTTCAAGAGGCTATGTCTTCTCAAGATGCTGCCTTTTGGAAAGAAGCTACTAATGATGAAATAGAATCAATTATGTCTAATAATGTATGGAAATTAGTGGATTTACCTGTTGGTTGCAAAACTATTGGCTGCAAATGGATTTTCAAAAAGAAATTAAAAGCTGATGGTACAATCGATAAATTTAAAGCACGTTTGGTTGCAAAAGGTTTTAAACAAAAAGAAGGTATTGATTATTTTGATACTTTTGCTCCTGTAACCAGAATATCTACTATTAGAATTCTGATTGCCATGGCTGCCATATATAAGCTTCAAATTCATCAAATGGACGTGAAAACGACCTTTTTGAATGGAGAATTAGATGAAGAGATATATATGGAGCAACCTGAAGGTTTTGTAGTGCTAGGGCAAGAGCGCAAAGTTTGCAAACTTGAGAAATCCTTATATGGATTAAAGCAAGCCCCTAAGCAATGGCATGAAAAATTTGATAGTTCTCTGGTGCATAATGGTTTTAAAATTCATGATGCGGATAAATGTGTCTACAGTAAAGTAGATAGTAGCTCAATTATTATTATTTGTTTATATGTTGATGATATGCTTATTTTGGGTAACAATAGTGAATGCATAAATCAAACAAAAAGATTTTTATCTTCCTTGTTTTGTATGAAAGACTTGGGTGTTGCAGATGTTATTTTAGGAATCAAAATTATAAGAAATAAAAATGACATTGTATTATGTCAATCACATTATATTGAGAAAATTCTTACAAAGTATGGATATCTTAATAGTTCACCAGCATGCACCCCATATGATCCAAATATGAAATTGACTCCTAATGATGGTGCTAGTGTTAAACAATTAAAATATGCTAGTGTTGTAGGTAGCCTTATGTATGCAATGAACTGCACAAGGCCTGACATTGCCTATGCAATGAGTAAAGTGTGTAGATACACTAATAATCCTGGTCATCAACACTGGAATGCAGTGAACAGGATTCTTAGATATCTAAAGCATACTTTAGACTATGGAATTCACTATACCGAGTTTCCTGCTGTTATTGAAGGGTATAGTGATGCAAGTTGGAATACTGACTTTGAAGATTCCAAGTCTACGAGTGGTTGGGTTTTTACCCTTGGAGGAGGAGCAATTGCATGGGGGTCTAAGAAACAGACCTGTATAACTCATTCTACAATAGAATCTGAGTTTATTGCTTTGGCATCTGCTTGTAGAGAAGCTGAATGACTTAAAAATATGCTAGTGGATATTCCACTAGGTGAGAAGCCTATACCTGCTATTTCAATATTCTGTGATAGCCAATCAGCTATATGTAAAGCAGGTAATATGAAATATAATGGGAAGTCTAGACATATTAGTTTAAGACACAGTTTTATAAAACAAATGATTGATGACAATATTATTTCATTGAAATATGTGAAGTCATGTCAAAACTTGGCAGACCCATTTACGAAAGGCCTTTCGAGAGATGTCATCAATAAAACTTCGAGGGGAATGAGAATTAAGCCAATTAAGTCATCACCTAAGGATACCCAACCTAGAGCGCTGGAGATCCCACATGCATAGGTTCAATGGGAAACGAATTGGTGAATGACAGATATTGAGCATATTTATGTAAGCCCATTATTGATGTGTGCTCATGAGCTGTAACTAATATGAGGGTTGAGCTAATAGCTCTTAATGAGTTTGTAGGCCTTAAGGCTAAGGTGTGTGTTACAGTACACCTAGACAAACTCACCTATATGAGTGTAGAAATGTGAGCCGTTTCTTATGAGAATTGGCAATTCTCTAGAGCACTCATGAATCCAGGAAAACACAAGGCTCTAAATGTGCCAACATGAAATCCACACAATCGTACTTTTGGAAACCTATGTATGATTGAAAACTCCGTTAATAATATAAGGAGCTAAGTTCAAGGTAAATCCACTTAGCACCTTGGTTAATTTAGGTTTTCTTTCAAATAGTGGGGGTTCAAGTCATGCAGACACTCTCACTAATGCATAAGTTTCTATGCAAGCCAAATATATTTTAAAACTAGTGGGGGATTGTTAGGAAAGTTTTAAAATATTAATGATTACTACCAAAAGAGTTTTGAAAAAGTTTAGTCCCATATCTAAGAGAGAAAAGTTTTTCAAGAGGTTTAAATAGAGAGCTTGTTATCTATTCTTTACTTTGGTAAGCCTTGATTCTTTAGGTGGATTGCGGACGTTGCTGCGCATCGTGCAGCAACGGACGCGCCGTTCGCGCACACGCGCGTGCGCAAGGGCGCTTGAGGCGCAATGTGGCACTTTGCACTTTGCACACTCGCAGCAGTGCGATGTGCTTATGAGGTGAAAATATCCGTTTTGTTTTTCGGTTTGAGTTATCTGGCCGTTTGAAAAGCTTTAAGTTGCATGCATATCGAGTTAATGTTGCATTGTGACTGTTGGGCGGTTTTGGAGGCCTTTGATTGACAGTCAAAGGTGGGTGACCGTTCAGGTCTTTTTCGTCCTATTTTCAAACCGTCAGATTTATGGCCATTAATCTCATTTATCGCAAAACGTTTTGGCCTCTCTAAAAGTCTATAAATATCTTCTATTTCGTCTTTTGAATATACAAGAATTTTACGACTCTCCAAAAAAAAAAAAAAAATCTTCTTCTTCCTTCTTCTCGATTTGGCTTGCAGAGTACAAGTGTGGTAGAGATCATCTGTCCTTGCGAAGCAGTGACTCTCTGGAGGTTCAAGCCTAGTTGTATCCTGGGAACTCAGTCGCATCAAACCCCTTTTCGCATCTTCGGTCTTCCCGGAGTGGGGCGATTGAAGTTCTAAAGATAGCGATCTTAAGAACGTGCATCTAGGCTTGAGATCTCTTTTCTGAAATCCATTTTCACAAGGTTGGTGTAACATTTATACCTAGTCAGTCAGGAGAAGAGACCCTTGCATGCAGAAATTTGAAAGGTTCATTGTGAGTAGGGGTGGTGGGAGCGACTCCGTGATGGACGAGCCACCATGGGGCGGCGCCTATATCCATTTCGGATCACATGTCAATAATGCTCGAATGGGAGGTAAGATGGATGAGCAATCGAAGGTTCAAGTTTGAACTATGGTAGTTGAGGGACCCAAAGCTGGTTGAAAGCATAGAAGGATGGTGAGCCCACCCGCAGGTAGCCGCTTAGGCTGTTCTTATATTCACAAAAAAATAAACCACATAAGAACTCGATTAATTGAGTGATCCAAAGGAGAAGGGGTTGTGAGATTCAAGCAGATAGAGGAACTGTGTTTAATGCAGAGGGAGATGGCAGCATGGCGGGGTGATGCACATGAGGTGGAGGGATTAAATGACAGGAAAAAGCTATTGATCGATGATATATCAGAATGAAGAGCAAGGCAGGAGATTAAATGGAAGCAAAGATCCAAAGTACATTAGATGTGTTGTGGCGATAAAAACACTAAGTTCTTTCGCTTCCTCTAGAAGAAATAACTTTACTTGGCCTTGTCAATTAGAGGGCATCTTTATGAGAATGATGAAATCTAAAGGGAGGCAACAAAATACGTTAGTGACTTTTTTTTACCTCCAATATGGGTGAGGACTCTCTTGACATAAGTGAGACCCCCATGGGTTGTTTTGATTCGAGGGTGCAAGACTTCGTGAACAGGGGTCTATTGGTAGATGAAGTCAAGCAAACAAAATGAAAACTCCTCAACAACAAGGCCCCGTAGGTGGACGGATTCCTTGTTGAATTTTTTAAGGTGGCTTGGCCAGCATGCCAGAGAGACTTTATGGCAGTGTTTAACGATCTTTATAGAAACTCATGTTTGCCAGGGAGATGGGGGTGAATCCCTCTTGGTCCTCTTTCCTAAATAACCTAGGAGATTGAGATTAAAAAGTTCAGACCAATTTCACTCTTAGGCACCCTGTTCAAAATTATAACCAGGGAGATAGCAAATTTTATGCAAATGTCCTCCCAAATATGCAAATTTTATCCCAAAATATGCAAACGGCATTCTTTTATTTTACGATTTTCTCCCAAATATGTACTTTTGAAGCGGCACGAAAGGCAAAAGCTTTGCTAAAGGCTTTAGTGATACTTTTGAAGTGTTGCCAAATGGCCATCGTGCTTTTGGAGTGTCAGTTTTTTTCAACAAACTCTTTTTACTATAAATCACATAAGAGCACAAGCAGGAAGACATTTGGACATTCACATGTGAAGGTCAGAACATTCACAAATGTGAAAGCATAAGGACATTCGCAAATGTGTAAGAGAAAATTCACATATTTGGATATTTGAGAGGGAAGTTCACATATCAAAGGAAATTCACGTGTGAAGGGTGAAAAAGTCCTTTTACAACCGAAAAGTTGTGATTTTTGACATGGGCAGATTTCTCCCTATGCGCTGCAATCTAACAGTAGATGCAATTAATTGAATATCTCCATGTCCCATGTGATTAAATTTGTAAATCCAATACCTTTTTATTTTACAGCATTCTACACTTTTTCCACATGCATCTAATTGACATACTTGTACTTGATTTGGTACTCATAGATATACTTGGTTATCAAAACAACCACTAAAAATGACATGATATGTGACTTCTAATTTCTCATGTTAATCATATTTCTTCTTTTTACATTTTCATAACTTTTTGAATATTTTAAATATATAGTTTTATTTCATGAAAAATTGTACTTTTAAATATATTAAGAAAAAACTCCCGAGTCAGCTGAGTTGACTTGCTAAGTCATGAGTTGCAGGTCAACTGATATTTGACTGAAATTCTTGGTTTGTCAACCATGCATACACATGCCCGCAACACACACACACACATGTACACACCCACACACATGTGCACAAGCGAGCACACACACACAACATGCAACTCAACATCTCACCCTATTTTGCAAAAATATGTGCACATGTCAAGAAATAAAAGTGAAAGAAGGTCAATGTCAAAATTTCCCAAACACCAAAACTTTCTAATCCAATAAGCCATCTATGACAAATATAGAAAGAAAATATGAATAGAAAATTAGATGAAAAGTTAACATTATCCGTCTTTAATAAAGCATGTACACTGTACACTGATAGGTATTTGTACGAGTAGGACAGAACTCGATTGTGTCCCCTACAAAAGACACCATACATATTACAGCGAGGATGAGATGAAATGCCATCACTACAACCAGCACACAAAAATAGATAGAACTGAGAAACAGATCATATGAACCAGTTATAAAAGAGGGGAGCTGGGCACAGCTATCCAAGGGGACAATCAAATGCACAGATAACAACTGATTACACTGATAGCTAGATTATTAAAAGTTGCATTATAGTAGCCAAGGTGTGCAACGTTTGAACCCAACTAGGGATAGTTACCCAGCTTGACAATCGAAGAAGCAGGAAACATATAACAGTAACGGTAATGCCGATGATGGAGAAAAAAAGTGAAACATCAGTTAGGAAAATTAGCTGAATAGAAAACCAAATGAAGAAATTTAAGATATAAATAACCAAGGAAACCAATTAAAGGTTGACAAGAGAAATTCAGATTCCAGAACAGCTAAACAATGTGAAACCAAATAACAAGACGATAAATCAGAGGGATGTTGGGTGATCACCCTGTGAAAACAAATAGACAGGGAGCGTACCTTGATTCGCCATTGATCGTGTAGGTGATTCGGCGTTCTCCTCAGCCGGTCGACGCCCACAATGAGCCCAGGCCTTATGTCGACGGTGAGCAGGACCTTGTTCTGCTTTAAGCTTGAATGCAGAAGTGAGTTTGGGCAGGATATGGCTATGAACTCTCATAAACTTCGTAGCCCCTAATCCCATATTTATAATGGAGAATTGGGCAGTTACGTGAATGTGGTCTCTCCACATTCACGTAACTCCCACCCACTACCTCCATCATCCAGTCACTTACGTGACCCACTAACATGGTGTCAAACCGGGTCAGATTGCGGGTTGGATCCGTAACCTATAATATCCAACATTCTCCCACTTGACCCATTGACACCAAGAGTGTACTAAATCGAGGTGTATACTGTTATCTCGATTTAATTCTTCATGTGGGTTCACATGCCACCCTTTATCACAAGGATGAATCGTATGAGTCAAGGATATGAACACCCCTTTATGAAATATCATATTTTCTTGTACTACACTACAATTCACCTTCAGTGCTTAGGCATGTAAAGAAATTACCTTTATGAATAGGTTGGTCTCTCACCTATTCTATTGGTCCTTTAATATTGTTATTCTGTTATTCTCTCTAACCCATATGAGAGATTCTTTATGCAAAATCAACAATAACACAAAACTTTAGAGAATCAAAACATAAACACAAATGTGATTACATAATGTATTGTCATACATCAGAAGGAATCAAAAAGACCCATCCCCTTTACATGTTGGGAATACAATCCCGGTGCTAGCCCTTTAGTAAGGGGATCTGCAGTCATTTCCTTCGTCCCAATTGTATCTATACATACCAGATGATTCTCAGTCCTTTCTTTAACAACAAAATATTTTAACTCCATGTGTCGACACGATGTTGAGCTCTTGTTGTTATTTGAAAAGGACACGGCTGCTTCATTATCACAAAAGATCTTTAGTGGTCTCTCAATAGAGTCCATTATACCAAGACCCATAATGAAGTTTCTTATCCAAATGGCCTGTGACAAAGTCTCGTATAGAGCATTAAATTCCGCCTCCATGGTATGAGCAGCAGTGGTAGACTGCTTTCCGCTTCTCCATGAGACAGCACCACCCGCTAGAAGGAAAATGTATCCAGTAGTGGATTTTCTACTGTCAATACACCCTCCTAAGTCCGCATCAGAGTATCCAACGACCTCTAGATGGTCAGCTTTCCTGTAGGTCAACATATAGTCTTTCGTTCCTTGTAAATAGCGCATGACCTTCTTCGCTGCCTTCCAGTGCGCAATGCCTGGATTTGACTGATATCTACCAAGCATTCCCACAGCAAATGCTATATCAGGTCGAGTGCAGGTCTGCGCGTACTGTAAACTCCCAACTGCTGAAGCATATGGGACAACATTCATCTGAGCCTTCGCAATATCATCCTGAGGACAGTCCTTCAAGCGCAATTTATCCCCTTTCACTATAGGTGCCGAACTAGGAGAACAATTCTCCATCCCATATCTTTTAAGAACCTTAAGGATATAGGATTTCTGAGATAGGCCAAGGACACCTTTAGTTCTGTTACGACGGATCTCAATTCCAAGGACATAAGTGGCCTCACCCATGTCTTTCATATCGAAATGAGAGGAAAGAAAATCTTTTGTTTCATGTAAAAGACTCAAATCATCAGTTGCAAGAAGAATATCGTCAACATATAAAACCAAAATTATGAACTTACTCCCACTAGTCTTAATGTAAATACACTGATCAACAATGTTTTCAGTGAATTCAAAGTTCATAATTACCTGATTGAACTTCTTATACCACTGACGGGAGGCCTGTTTAAGTCCATAAATTGACTTATTCAATTTGCAAACTAAGTTATTTGAGTCATCTATATTGAAACCAGGAGGTTGTTGAATGTATACCTCCTCATCCAGATCCCCATTCAGGAAGGCAGTTTTTACATCCATCTGATGCAGCTCTAAATCAAAATGAGCTACGAGGGCCATGATTATTCTTAATGAATCTTTAGTTGAGACAGGAGAAAAAGTCTCATTATAATCAATGTCCTCTATCTGTGTGAAACCTTTTGCAACAAGCCTAGCCTTGTACCTCTCCACATGACCTTTAGAGTCTGTTTTGGTTTTGTAAACCCATTTACAACCAACAGGTCTAACTCCATCAGGTCGAGGTACAAGATCCCACACTTGGTTCTTTGCCATAGAGTCAAGCTCTTCTTTCATGGCATTAATCCAATGTGTTGATCTTTCACTTTCAATGGCTTCTGCAAATGTGAAGGGATCTTCATCAATGTCTATGAAATCATTTGACTCTTGTAAATACACCACATAGTCCGGATGGATAGCAGATTTCCTAATTCTGGTGGACCTCCATACAGGTGCTACAGGTGGGTCAAAATGAACCTCTGTATCCTGTTGTTGTTGTATATCCTCATCAACAACTGGATCTAGTTGGGATTGATGTTTATTGACTGGACTTTCTCTTACATTACTCGAAGGAACAATGATAGAGAAAGTCGGGTCATTATCCTTAGCAGGTGAGAAACCTGAATCCTGCATTTCCTCAAAATTAATATTTTGAGATGCATCTATCCCAACAGAACTATTTTCAAGAAATCTTGCTTTATCTGTTTCCACTATCTGTGGTGTATGAGATGGACAATAAAACCTAAAGCCTTTCGATCTTTCTGGATAACCAATGAAGAAACCACTAGTTGTCCTAGGATCAAAAGCTTTTATATGTGGGTTATACAATTTAGCTTCTGCTGGACATCCCCATATGTGCATATATGACAAAGAAGGTTTTCTACCTGTCCATAACTCGTAAGGAGTCTTTTGAACAACCTTCGTAGGAACCTTATTCAAAATATGCACTGCAGTCCTAAGAGCTTCACCCCACAAGGTCAAAGAAAGATTTGAGTGATTCAACATCGCTCGAACCATTTCTTTAAGCGTACGGTTTCTCCTTTCAGCTACACCATTCTGGTAAGCACTACCAGGCATGGTATACTGAGGTACAATGCCTTCCTCTTTTAGAAACCGCGCTAATGGACCTTCTTTTTGTCCCATCTCAATGAAACGACCATAATATTTGCCACCTCTATCTGACCTGACAACCTTAATAACTTCATCGGTTTGTTTCTCTACTTCTTTCTTGAAGTTCTTAAAAACCTGAAAGACTTCTGATTTTTCAGATAATAAGTAGAGATACATATACCGTGAGTAATCGTCTATAAAGGTGACAAAATACTTTTCACCCGTATAACACGGTAAAAAAGGGCCGCAGACATCCGTATGCACTATTTCTAACTTTCCATTGCTGCGTTTGGCATCTTTCTTGTATGTATTAGACTGCTTAGCCTTTATACAGTCAACACATGGCTCTATATTCGTAAAATCAAGGGATCCAAGGATTCCCTCTTTCACGAGTCTTTGGACTCTCTCTTTCGAGATATGTCCTAACCTCCGATGCCAAAGCAAATAGGATTGATCATCCTTTAGACCACGTTTATTGCCAATCATTGTGTTCTCAATGGAGTGAGATTCCTGAATTTGGAGTTTGGTTCTTAATCAATACAAACCATCACACATATATGCAGAACCTATATTCATTGAATTTTTCATAATAATAAGTTCAGATTTTTCAAATTTAAACACAAAATCAAACTTATCAAGTTTTGAAATTGAAATTAGGCTCCGACTATAAGATGGAACATAAAATGTATCGACCAAATCCAACATGAATCTCGACTCCAACACAATTTTGCAGGTCCCAACGCTCTTGACATGCGAACGCATCTTATTTTCTGAGAAGATGCTTCTTTCATGCTCCGTTGGTTCCCTTTTGTTCAGAAATGCCTGCAAAGAGTTGGCAATGTGCACCGTGGCACCAGAATCAATCCACCAACTATGCAATGGAACATGAATTAAATTGCACTCATGAGAAACAAATGACTTATTACCTTTATTTTCGAGCCACTTCTTGAACTTCAAAAAGTCCACCTTCTTATGCCCTTTCTTTTTGCAGAAGAAACACTTTATAGAAGGGCCACCAAACTGGGATTTGGCTTTCGCTTGAGAGTTTGAACTCTCCCCAGTGGCTCTCTTCTGATTCTTCTTTTTGAAGGAGCTTTTCTTTGGCCTCGACCTCTGTTTATGCTTATGAGAGGCCATATGTGCACTTGGCACCCTCTCACCCTTCAACCTCTCATCTTCCTCAACACACTTACTCAAGAGGTCATTAAAAGACCACTCATCATTATGTGTGTTGTAGGAGATTTTAAAGGGTCCATACTTAGTAGGTAACGATGTTAAGATCAGATGGACTAAAAACGAGTCAGAGATGGCGAACTTCATGTCATTCAGTTGAGTCGCAATATTCCTCATTTCCAAAATGTGCTGTCGGATGTGACTATCACCAGCATATTTCATAGACACTAATTTGGACATGAGGGTACTGGCCCTTGCCTTATTAGAAGTGACGAACTGAGCCTCAATGGCTCCCAGAAATTCCTTCACAGTCCTACAGTGGGGAATTGCGCCTCGAATGTTCTTAGCCACCCGAGATTGCAAAAGCAACAGGCTAAGTCTGTTCGAGCGCTCCCACTTCTCAGAGGCAGCCTTCTGATCAGCTGTACTCTGCTCTGTAAGAGTGGGAGGTTCGTCAATTCTAAGGGCCAGATCTAAATTCATATAGCCCAAAGTGAATAACACAATTTCTTTCCAATCAGAAAAATTCGATCCGTCTAAGATAGGGATACTACTAGAACCGTCGATATGGAAGGAACCTGATAAAAGGAACGAAAAACGGAAAGATGTTACTATTATTGCTCAAACGAGACTCGTGTTGAAAAGGTAAAAGTGAGACCCTTTATTTTCACCTTTTCTGAGACAAGCATAGTTGAGCCATTATCGTTTCACTTTGGTGAAAACGATAGTACTCATAATTGCTCCGTCTCTTCAATTCTCAAGGAATTGACTTCAGTTGGTGAAACTAGTAGATCATGAATCCAGAGGCAATTCAGCACTGTACCTTTGGGTACGAACATGCTTCATGGGCTGGGATTCATATCTACTATCACACCCTGTGTAAATTTGGAACACGACCTACCTTTGGGTAGAATCGATGTTTCATAAATTCACACACAATCATAATTACGAATCTTAATACGATTCAAAGAATCCTCAATTAACACGACTCAGATCACTTTGGTGATTACTTGAATCGGTTAATCAAAATCTTTTACCGAAAAAAAACTATTCGTATTATGGAGCACACCCATGCACACATTTTAATGCATGTATATTCATGACATAATATCAGTTCATACTACAATACAAATGCATAAACTAATTGTCATAAATTTAGTTATAATTCATGCTTAAAATCAGTATGCATAACTTAACCAATGCTAAATACATGAATTAACATGCATAAGTCATGCATTATTCAAAATAAATACTTTATAAAGCATGAAAAATAACAAAAGCATGCTCATATGGGTAAAACCCAAGGTCCTCATGTAGGAACCGGTCTTAAAACACTCTGAACCAGTCTAAAAATGCCCCGAACCGGTCATCTAAGGGTCCGAACCGGTTCTGAATCTTATAAACCGATACACAATATGAACAAAAGATCATAAAACCCTATAACCGTATGCCAAAATCCCTGTATTTCTTAATATTTATGAAAACAGGGTCTCAGCATCCCGGAACCGGTGAAAAACTGGAAAGAACCGGTCAAAAACGGCTCTGAACCGGTTCCGGAAAGGGTCGGATCAGGTTCCTGATCCGATTCAGTCTCAATAGTGTTTGGATCCTGCTTTGCATGGATCCGATCCGGTTAAAATGGGATCCGGGTCTGACCCGACCCAAACATAATACTGATCAGACCCGGCCCGAACAGAACCCGGGTTAGACCCGGTCTGAAACAGGCCCGGGTCGGACCCGGTCCAAAACAGACCCGGTCCAAAACGGATACCGGGTTCGACCCGGTCCAAAATGGACCCGGGTATGACCCGGTCCAGACCGGATACCGGGTTCGACCCGGTCCAAAAAGGACCCCGGGTACGACCCGGATAAAACTGGATCCGGGTCCGACCCGGTCCTTAATGGTCCCGGATCGGACACGATCCTTTCCGGATCAGACCCAGACCCGGAACCTTTATGGGTCCGGGTCAGATCCAAAAAGTAAAAAAATGCAGACCCGATCCATCCAAAAGGGTTTGGATCGGGTCTGTCCACGGGTCGGGTCTCCGGACCCGATCCGGTCCGATTTTTAAAACCTAAAACAGAAACCCGATGGTTTCTGTTTCGGTTTTAGGGAAAACCGAAAAAAGGTTTTTCAGTTTCCCCTTTTTCCGGTTTCACGGCGACCCACGTCGCCGTCACGGCGACCGGCGCAAATGTCGGTGACCTGCGTCACCCCACGGTGACGCTGGTCCGGCGTCAGCCCTCCCCGACAGAAGACGTCGCCCCACGGCGTTGCCGTCCAATGACTGAAATGCATGGCAGCACCTGCCAGTCCGGCGGCAGCCCCGGCGACATCAGCAAGGATGCCGCCGGCCAGTGGCTGCCCCTCCACGGCGAATCGCCCCACGGCGTGATCCCGACGAAACCACCTCCTCCCCGGCGACAAGTAAAGGTTAAAATAGATTTTTTTTTTTTATTGTCGCCGGTTTTGCAGGTAACTCCGGCTATGGGGTGGGGTATCCAGGGCGCTGGCAAGACCGCCGATGACAGCTCTGCTGTTTTCCGGTAAAAGCCTTTCGCCCAATGACGAAAAAGGAAAAACAGAGAAAAAAGTGGGTTTTTTTAAACCCTTTTTCTACATCTGCCGGTTACAGAATCAGGCGACGGCTCCAGCGATATTCATGGCGACGGCAAAACCGATCACAGGTATAAAAACGTACATTTTTTTTTATGAGTTTTGCCTGAAACCATGAAACCGGGAATGTAATGTCGCCCTTGTCGGTGATATTTGCTGGTGAACACAGACTGTCGCCCCACGGCGACAGTCTGCAACAAATCGGTGGTTGTCACCCCACGGCGACTCTACCGACGCCAAATCGCCCTACACGGCCACGCACAGTGGAAATGCGTGGCTGTGGGCCCATAACCCAATGTTGGGCGATCACCCTGTGAAAACAAATAGACAGGGAGCGTACCTTGATTCGCCATTGATCGTGTAGGTGATTCGGCGTTCTCCTCAGCCGGTCGACGCCCACAATGACCCCAGGCCTTATGTCGACGGTGAGCAGGACCGTGTTCTGCTTTAAGCTTGAATGCAGAAGTGAGTTTGGGCACGATATGGCTATGAACTCTCATCAACTTCGTAGCCCCTAATCCCATATTTATAATGGAGAATTGGGCAGTTACGTGAATGTGGTCTCTCCACATTCACGTAACTCCCACCCACTACCTCCATCATCCAGTCACTTACGTGACCCACTAACATGGTGTCAAACCGGGTCAGATTGCGGGTTGCACTACAAAAAAACAGTTGATTAGCGACGGAGTTATATCGTCGCTACTTAGCGACGGATTAACAAGAGAAATGAATCCGTCGCTATATTTGTAGAATTTTACGAAACTAGCGACAGATTATATTCCCTCGCAACATCCGTCGCTACGTAGTGATGGATTGTGCGAGAGAATATTTTGTCGCAATAAATACGACAGTTAGCGACGGAATTGCGACGGCTAAAATTCGGTCGCAACATAGCGACGGCCTAGGCGACGAAATATTTTCTGTCGCCTTTTCGTTTTTGAATTACGATGGCTTAGCGACGGAATTAATCCGTCGCTAAGCCGTCGCTAAATGTCGCATTACCCCTAATCCCAGCCCTCTTTTTCCTTTCTCCTTTCGCTGCTCCCGCTCGCCGCCCTCTCCCTCCTGCCGCCCTCTTCCTTCGGCCGCCCTATACATCCCGTCGACCTCTCTGCCGGCCCCCACCGTTCGCCGGAAGTCGATCTCCGTCAACCTTCCGCTGCCGCCGCCGCTGCCTGGAGCAACCGCAGGTATTTCACCGTTAAATGGATTGGGGGTCGACCCCCTGCGTTTTCCGGCAGGGGGTCGACTCCTCCAGGCGGTCTACCCCGGTAGGTGGTCGACCCCCTGCCGTGTCCGGCAGGGGGTCGACCCCCTGCCGTGTCCGGCAGGGGGTCGACCACCCGCCATGTCCGGCCGGGGGTCAACCCCCTGCCGTGTCCGCCAGGGTTTCTTGCTCTTCTTTTTCTTTTTTCAGAAATTAGGGTTTTTATTTTATTTTCATTGTTTAGTTTTCTTTGATTTTCATTGATTAGGATTTTTTATTTTGATTTTCATTTATTAGGCAATTGAATCAAATTTCTTAAATTAAGGCTATTTGTAGTTAATTTAATTAGGGTTTTTTATTTGATTTTGTTTTATTAGGGCTTTGAATCAAAATTTAAAAATTAGGGCATTTTATAATTAATTTGATTAGGGTTTTCTTGGATTTGATTAGAGCTTTTATTTTTATTTTCTATGATTAGGGATTTGAATCATAATTTTTTTAATTAAGGATTTTTAGTTAATTTGGTTAGGACTTTAAATCAAAAATTTTTAATTAAGGCTTTTAATTAAGAGTCTAAATAGATGTTTTTATTTTATTTGAATAAATTACAAAAGCCTGTGCACTCTGTTTGCAAAAACTAGCTCAACTTTTAGATTATTACATTGTAGTGCCTGCTTATCCATGATAAAATTCAATAGCCACTTGGTGTATAGAATTACTCCTTTTCCTTCATTGTTAATATCCACTCTTACGTTCTTTTGTTATTGGAATAAGAGATAAATATTTTAACCTTTTTTTTTTCTAACCATATATGGCCAACCAATTAGTTTATAAACAGGCGTGTCCTTTTTATAAATCATTTGTTTAGAGTGAGTTTTTTTTCATGGTGACTTCATTTTAAAACATCATTTTTTTTTGCAGATTTTTCAGCAGAACTCGCTTGTGCTCCTCCACCCGTGGTAAGTGACAAAAACAATGCAAATCGGGTAAATACCCGTGGTGAGTAAGTGATGCAAGCGCATCACATGTTATTTAATTTATTGAATGTAACACTTTATTGTTCACACACTCACTTAGTTGTTGATATCTAGGACTGCTTTGTTGGAGTTCGGAGATCATGCTGAGCATGATTTTAATGTATGAATATGGAAGTGTTCTTATTTTTGGAGTACGGAGTCCATGCTATGCATGGTAGTAGTTAGTGGGATATTGAAGTGTGTTTGCTGCAGGTACATGTTTGACATTTGTTTGATATGAATTATTTCGATGTAATGCAATGTTTGATGTGATTGTATCCATGCTTACATGTAGTTACTTTCAATTTGATTATGTCTTCCATGTGAAATTGTATACTGAAAGCATGCTTCAAATGAATGTATCGTGTCATGAATAGTTTGCACATGAAAATATTAAGTTATCAATACATGCATCATAATTCTTGTGATTGTATGACATCATATATTGCATGATAAATTTGATATTTTCTTCATCATAGCATTCTGATGGTTCTCTTTTAACTGGTTAGGATACTATTCGTAACATCATACGACATAATGACTGCAAACCGTGAATGGATGTACCGTAGGATAGTGGACAATGAGTTATCGCATGAATATATGGATGGTGTCGACAGTTTTATTGAATTTGCAACGGCAAGTGTCAGTACGGTAGATCCCACAGGTCGGATTAGGTGTCCCTGCAAGATTTGTAAGAATAATCGATTTGTAGAACCTCATGGCGTTAGACATCACCTATACAGGAAGGGTTTTGTGAGTGATTATCAGAACTGGACGTTTCATGGAGAAGAATTTAGAAACGATTTTGATGCACGGGTGAATGTGGTGCACGATAATCCATATACGAATTTGATATTTGATGCTGCAGGAACAGAACTGGGTTCTGCTATGAGTTCTAGTGATGTAAGAACTGCCGTAGATGAAGAATCACCAAACGATGCAGCTAGTAGATTTTATGATTTACTTAGAGATGCTGATGAGCCACTTTGGAACGGTTGTGAGAGTCACACTATCTTGTCTGCAGTTCTTCAACTAATGAATTTGAAGTCCGAGTATAATTTGAGTCAATCATGTTTTGACCGTTTGTGCATGATTGTGAAGAGTATGTTGCCTAAAGATGAGAAATTGCCACAAAATTTCTATCGTGCGAAAGTTATGGTCAACGCTCTAGGTATGGGTTACAAAAAGATTGATGCTTGTCCAAATCACTGCATGTTGTATTTCAAGGAGCAGGAAAATGACATATCATGCCCGTCATGTGGGCATCCTCGGTTCAAGCCAAAGACAAGAGGCAATGGTAGCACGAGATCAAAGGAAGTTTCATACAAGTCGCTCCGCTACTTTCCTATCACTCCTATATTGCAGCGATTGTATATGTCTTCAAGGACAACTAAACACATGAGAAAATGAACATGATTACTACGGTGTTATAGAGGAAATAATGGAGTTGACTTACTTAGGCATGAATAACAGGGTTACGATATTCAAGTGTCATTGGTTTGATCCAACTGCAACAAGACTCGACAAAGCTTCAGGCATTGTGGAGGTGAATCATAAATCCAGGTTTGGAACATATGAACCATTCATATTAGCCTCGCAAGCTCAACAAGTTTATTATACTTCATATCCGAGTATAAAAAAGTCAGATAGAAATGAATGGTGGGCAGTTTGCAAGGTGAAATCCAAACTATACCCCGAGTATGATCAGTTACAGGAAGATGAGTTAGCTGAAGACAGTGATTACTATCAATCAGATGATGTCTGTGACTTTGCTTATGGTCACGATGTTGCGCATGATATGCATGTCATATCTCCATTGGCCGATGAAACATTCATAGAGGAATGTGATCCAAATGATGTACCAAGTGGATGGGCAAACAATGAAGAAGAAGAAGAAGAAGAAGAAGACGAAGAAGAAGAAGAAGAAAGTCAAACTAGTGACGAGGAAGAATTCTCAAGCTAGTGAGCAAAATCTTATACTACAAACCTCTATTTAAATGCATTATAATACTTGATGTGAGTTGTATTGCAATACTTGGTGTGAATGATTAAAAATTTTATTTGAATGTATTGTAATACTTGATACGAATGATTCGAATGCATTGTAATACTTGATGTGAATGATTTCAATTATCTGAATGTATTATAATTTATGCAATTAACGAATGATTTGAATTAGTGCAATACTTGATGTCAATGATTTGGATTATTTGAATGCATTGCAATGCTTGATGTGAATGACTTGAATGCATTGTAATACTTGATGTGAATTATTTGAATATATTGAATGACATATGTTATTTGTTAGAATATGGTTCGTGGAGGTTATAGTGGTCGCTCATCCAGTAGTAGCCAGGCTCAACCTTCATCTTTACGGGCTCCTGTGATAGGTATATCATATAACTAATTAGATGCTTGATTAGTTCAAATGCACATTCTGAGAATTTCTAATGTATTTTTTTACAGATGATGTTGCGCCTGTACACGACCCACCTACACCAGTTGATCACACAAGTCAACAGCCAACACAGGAAACAGGGTCTTCTCTGGCTGGCACAAGAAGACTCATTCGAATAGTGTATATCGATAATCGACCGTAAGTATTTTGTTTTCAATTATTGCATATCTTTTAAATATTTTATATTGATATTTACTGTGTAACAATTCATGTGCAGCACAAGGTTTGAGCCACAAGAAGTAGTACGGGAGATTAGGAATTCACTTCTTCAACATCTACCAGGACCAGTTGCTCAATGGAAAGAGTACCCAAAGGAGGTGTTAGACAGATTGTGGTCCTCATTCATGGTATACAGTTGTTCCTCATAGTTAATGTGTTTCATATTTAATTTATTTAAGCAATGTCTACTAACTTTCTGAAAATATTTGTAGGCTTCGAATCGCTTCGCAACTACGGTGGAAGAAAATGATGCAAGGAAGGTGTGCCAGAAGGTGGCTGCCAATCGATTTGCAGACATGCTGCACACTATGAAGACTGCAACAAAAAAAGCATCTGGCGTAGTAGATGATCCATTACTGTGGAAGGGCCATGGTCCTATTACTATCAGGAGAGATTACTGGGATGAAATGTACGATAAGTGGGCGGGAGATGCATTTAAAAATTGCTCTGCGAAGGCTTCACAAAATTGATCGAAGATGCCCGAATCCCATCTACACACAGGTGGATCTAAGACATTTGGGAGCCACCTAAAGAAAATGGTAACTCATCAATATATAATATTAATTTTATAAGTATTGTTGCAAACTTGTGTACTAAATCTTTTGTCATTTAACTTCGCAGAAAGCAGAAAAAGGAGGCAGTGTACCATATAAGGATGTGTTTGTAGAAACACATAAACGGAAGACCACGGGAGTCTTCGTATCAGAGAAGGCGAGAACGACAACGGTATGTATTAATTCTATTAATAATCATTGCAATATATATGAAGTTATCATAATGTTATCATTAATTATTAATGAATACTTTAAACATTATTTTGTAGGAGGCATATGAGCAACAGATGGTAGAGCGATATGGCGAAGACGCTACTCAGCATCCATCATTTGATCCTACAGCATGGGTGACTGCAGCAGGTGAACCCAAAAAAGGTCGCATGTTCGGGTTTGGGAGTAATATGAACACTTCACCAGTTATTGGTTCTTCCAGTTACGGCTCACCGACTTCTTGTGCCGACATAAGCTCCAAGCAGCCGACTATTCTTTCCGGTGATGATGTACGCGAGATCATTAATGAATCACTGAATAACTACTTCCAATACACCGTCGCCCCCTTTCTCCGAAATGAGATCAAGGCCGCTGTTCAGGATAGGGGATCTTCGATTCCAGGTCCCTCTCAGGTATAATCACATATATAATTTTTTTGACTATCTTAAAGCACATCTGAGCATGGTAGAATCACATATAGAGTTTTTCTAGATGCCTTAGAACACATATGAACATGCTATAATCACATATTCAATTTTTTTACTGCCTTAGCACACATATGAGCATGATAGAATCACATATAAAGTTGCTTTGCCTGCCTTAGAGCACATATGAGCATGCTATATTCACATATTCAATTTTTTGACTGCCTTAGCACACATACGAGTATGATCGAATCACATATATAGTTTTTTGTCTGCCTTAAAGCACATCTGAGCATGGTAGAATCACATATAGAGTTTTTTTAGATGCCTTAGAACACATATGAACATGCTATAATCACATATTCAATTTTTTGACTGCCTTAGCACACATATGAGCATGATAGAATCACATATAGAGTTTTTTTATTGCCTTAGATCACACATGAGCACATGATAGAATCACATATAGTGTGTAATTTATTTCATTATATTTTGTTTATCAATACTGACTGTTCTTTTCTTCTGTAGGCTGCTAGCGATAATCAGGGTAGTGGAGCTGAAGGGACAGATAAAGACAATGAACAAGAAGACGCACAAAATCTTAGCGATGATTAGAGGACTGTGTTGAAGAAGTTCTATTTTTTTTATTTTTCCTAATTGTAATTGTTGAATTGTCAATAATTAAACTTCTTAATTTTAAGGTGGAACGATTAATTGTTGTAGATACTTGTTATATGAATTTTTTTGTGTGGTTTGTTTTTTATTTACAGGAAATATAAATTGTACAGGAAATAGAAATTGTACAGTTCTCGGTAATTAATTTTCAAATAATTTTTTTTTTAATTTTTTTTCGTGTTTGCCACGGAACCATCCGTCGCTATTCATATTAATCTAGCGACGACATAGCGACGGAAGTAAATCCGTCGCAAAGCCGTGGTCGCCGGTTAGTACCGGCGGATTGGCGACGGAATATAGCGCTCGTTATTCCGTCGCAATTAGCGACGGACCTGGCGACGGAATAATTCCGTCGCCAGTTAGCGTCGAAATATTCGCGACGTAAGCATACTGTCGCCTCGCTGTCGCTAATCCGTCGCTAACATGGTTAGCGACGGATTAGCGACGGAATGTGGTCATCGCTAATCTACTACTTTGTTGTAGTGTTGGATCTGTAACCTATAATATCCAACAAGGGAGACTAGAAACAAAAACTTACACGCAAATGCTCAACCAAGAAAACACAATTCTTTCTAAACTAAGTGATCGGATAAACCCATCAGCAATCAGTGAAAAACACAGAGACCACACCTCTGTTGTACAGGCGGGATGCCTTCCTTCTCTTCCACACGCTCATTGATCCTGTCGATGGTATCGGTTGGCTCGATATCGATCTCTATTTCTTTCCCGGTAAGTGTCTTCACCTTGATCATCGTTCCACCCCTAAGCCTCAAAACCAAGTGAAGGGTGGACTCCTTCTGGATGTTGTAATCTGAAAGAGTCCTCCCATCTTCCAACTGCTTCCCTGCAAATATTAGCCTCTGCTGATCAGGGGGAATGCCTTCTTTATCCAGAAGAAAACATAACACCCATATTCTCTATTTAGACTATCACCCACAAAACCAATAGAAGAAAACAATGGAAGGAACATTGAAAAGAGGGAATAGGACCAAAAGAATCCATTGAAAAACAAAAAGAACAACAGAAAGGAACTCATTAGTTCATCATAAACCAAATCTCCGTCTCAGAAATCAGACCGAAAAGATGAAACTCAGAAAACCAGCCGAACCACACAAAGGCCCAAACCTCAACTTCTTAATCCATGCAAAGTTTGTAATCCAAAAACCCAACACATTCCTTCAAAGGGGAGCTAAAAGATGGATTTGTGAACCCTTTTTCTGTTCTAAAAGCAAGACCACAAAAAATAAAACGAAAATTAAGAGCCAAAAACATGAGCCCTTCCATCAAGAGAGAGAGAGAATCAATAGATGGGCATGTCACTACCAATCAGCAAAACGGTAGTCCGAAATGAGAAAGAAGAAAAAGAAAAACCAAATTTCATACTCAGAGCACCGGTTTCTCCTCCTGCTCCTGACACAAATCCCTCGGAAAAGCAATACCAACAAACCAAAAGCGCCCAACAAAATGAAAAGAAGAAAAAAAAAGGAAGAAAGGGCACGAAGAGAGAGAAAAAAAAGAGAGGAAGGCGTGATCTCCTGTGCCTCCAAAGCACCTGAATCTTGGCCTTCACGTTTTCGATGGTATCGCTACCCTCGACCTCCAAAGTGATCGTCTTCCCCGTCAGGGTCTTCACAAAGATCTGCATCTCTCTCTCTCTCTCAGGAAACAAGGGAACGACGTTTTTTTCAATTGGTCGTCATATTTATGTTGGAGTACTCTCTCTCTCTCCTTCGTATTTATTTGAGAAAATCCCATTTAAGGCCAACATTTTACCCCTTATTCCAGGCATGGGCCTCACATTTCTGACATTCCACATATAGCCTCTGTTTTCTTGTAAATTTCCAAACAAAGGCCTTCACGAAATCGGATTCAGAGTTGGATCCGATTTTAAAAAGCAATCCGACTAAATGCTAGTAGATTGGGCCGGGCCGGGCAGCCCGTGCCCTGCCTGCAGCCTGGCTCAGCCGGTATATAATAATACTAATATAAGTTATATAACATAGAATACTATATATACAACATAGAATATAATGTATATTTTATATATAATATATATTATATATAATATACATTATATGCAAACCTCATTTGAAGTATGAGATAAATGTCATTAAAAATATCACAATTAATAATTGAGAAGTGTTGTTAAAGTCTTATAGATGTTAAACAACATTTTTGAAAACCAACGTCAGCACTAGCAAAGCAATAAACTCTGTTACTATTTTCAAACATTTCAATAAACAAGTTAGAGAAATAAGGACTTTCCTGATAACAAAAGTCATTCGGATTAACTCATTTTTTAGGTGTTTGATCTGATATCCCATCATACTCATTTTTTCTTTTGTTTTTAGGTGTTTGATCTGATACAAGGTTTGTACCTTGGCTTTAGACAACAACCATTTGCGTTAAGGAAGATATTTTTGATCTCTTTCGTGTTTTCGAGAGAGCTTTGTTGCATTTTGATCTTCATTCACGTGTGCAGTATTTTATTTATTTTTATTCACATTAGGGTACAAGATTTTACATTATTCAACATGTTTAGAATTTAGGATAGGTCGATCAAACATGAAATCGTGTTTCTATGGTTCGATTTATGTTATATTCATATTTAAAACCCTATTTTGCTTTCATAATATCCATTTTAATTCGCAGAAGCGATTTAACCTATTTTCTAATGAAAAATGATGTAGATTCGTATTTAAATTCATGTTATAAGTTAGATTTGATATTTGTAACATGCTGGATATGTTTATGCCTGGAGTTAATATGATTTTGATGGATTATAAAGTTGTTTGGATGTTTTTATAAACTCAAAATCCTTTTTCAAAAATCAATTTTGAGAAAAATATATTATCTTAAGTAAAAATGTTGGTTATTGTGTTTAATTCATGATATGCATGATACTTCTGTGTTACATATATGTAACATGCTTACATATATTTATGTATAAATATGATATGTTTTTGATGAATCAAAATCATTGGTTGCATATTCTTAGTGTTTTGGATGAAAACATAAAGTTCTTGATGTGTTTCTTAAAAACTGCATGTTGTTATGTATTTTTATTTCGATCTGTTGTAAAGAAAAATATAGTTTTCAAGTCGATGAACCCATAAATTATGAATTTAGAAATGTTTCTGACATACAGAAGCAATTCAAAAAAAAATTGAGCTCAATGAGTTTCGGGTTTAGAGATATGACCTCCGCAAGTCGACACAAAATTTATGTCCCGATAGAAAATCTTTGTAGGCTGCATATTTTTGTAAAAATTATACCTCCCAAATTATTCTAGATTTATGGTTGATATTTTTATATGTGTTAGCTTATATATGGTAGAACACACGATAAAAATCATGTAGGCAGATTATTTAGAGTTTAAGAATTAAAAATCTTGAAATTTTGGTCCAGAATCTGTAATTTCTAAAAAATAGTTTGCTAAATAATATAAATAGTCTGTATTACAAAATTTTTAATTATTTAAAAAAAAAATTAAGTCTGGGTTTTTGGGGACATCTGTTAGACATATCAAGCCAACCATAGTAAAAAATTTAGAATTTATTTCGTTATGTGTGATGAATGACTAACTTTTCTTTGAAAAGATCAAACCGGACTAGACTGTTCAGTGAACAAAAAATAATCGATGTTTCTAAAAAATTTATTTCTTGACTCTGAATGGGTTTAGGTCAGGGTTTCTTCTTGTAGATAGCTAATGTGTATATGAATGTACATTAAAAATCTTAGATCCAGAATCACTTTATATGATTTATGTTTGAGCTTCTAAGAACATGTAAGATTCTGTTTTTACAGTTTTGCATGTAAATTGTTTTTGCCAGTTTGCATGTGATGTGTTGAATTACATGCATGTATTGGTTCCAGATTTGAACCAGGTTTATTATATGCAATATGATAATAATGTATAGCCTAATGTGATGTTATATATGCTTATGATGATTATGTATAATATGTTATTATGGTATGTGGCTTGTGAACATGATATGTCGCATAATGCAAAATGCTTACTTGAATGTATAAGACGGTTCGAAAGGTGAATGAGATTGTATTGTGACTTATGATTAAGCTACACATGGGCCTATTGAGGCCGTGTGTGAGTAAAATATTATTGTAATAATCATGTGAATGCATTATTTATATTGTCTTATGATGCATATGATTAATTATACTTATTGACATATAATGATACATTGTTATGACTGAGTAGGGTGGTAGCCCAATCAGATGATGCATGATGAGGTGCATGTTATGGATATACAGATCCATTATGTTTTTGTGGAAAGAGTGTATGATAATTTAAAGAGGTATAAGAGACCTTAACAATATACCAATAATATGATTCTTTGATTGTCCTCTGATGATGGTGGGATCCTTGGATGACGGTCATGAGGGACCATGAGGATACTGAACAACATTTGCATTGTTTGTCCCAAGAACCCGATATGGAGGTTCATGTTCCTAGCCATGATTGTAGAAAATTTTCCACCATTTTGTCGAGGATCGTGAGATTGGCTCAACTGTAGCATATTGGTATATTAAGAAAAATGGTGTTGGAGGATGTGTAGGCCTTGTCGTCACGACATTGGGTGATGATGCTCGAAGTCGATCGAGAAACATATATGAGATCCTAGTACATAATAAAATATAATTGTGTATGATTAAGATATAGTTGGGATCTACCTTGGACCTCAGAATTTTACCCATGCTAGTATCCGCGAAGTGGTTAGGAGAATAACTTAAATTGGTTTGTATTAAACATATACATGCATTCAAAAGAAACATTCTATACGGAGATAAAAGTTTTTCATGCAATTTGCATTGGTTCATGTATTGTATATGCATAATATATGCATCGATTTTTGTATCATGTGATATTGCAAGTATGCTTGAATTTATTTATGTTGCAAGCATATCTGAATCGTTATGTGCACATAAATATTTTCTAAACTTGATGTTTAGTGGATTTATACTTTATTCTTTACTATTGGATAATATAATATTTTGTATGAGAACTGTGAGTTCTCAAACTTAATCGAGTAGGTGATGATGCGACTAGTTTTGCTAGAGATGGCAAAATTTATTATGGTTGCTGGATTCTATATGTTATGGGATTGATTTAAACTTTATGAACTTAAAGTTAAAGTTTATTAATTTTTAATTTTGGTTTGAACTATTTCATTTTAAATTATGGTTTAAAATGGATGATTGGTGTGTTGGGATGTGAATCTGTGATGTACCCTAGATTCGTGGGATGTTTTTAGTATTAAAAAAAAAAGTTGTATTTCGTTTTCATCTTGACAAAGGGATCTTGTCTTTGGTGTCTCTTTTGCGAACTTAGTTCTAATGGGCTATAAATGCTAGTGCTTGCATAGAAGTTGACCTCTTAGAGCTTAGTTTGGTTGAAGCAGGACCATATATCAGTTATAGCATCATTCACTTTCTTTAAAAAAAATCATATATTTTCGGAGGTGAATTTGAGGTCGTTACATAGTTGATATCAAAGCAGGTTTAGAAACAACATCATGATTTATAAATTCGTGATCTAGAAAATAGTCTATGCATCACCGATAACAGAAATGTAAATCTACTAATCAGAGTTCAAATAGGAAACACTGAAAAACTGAGATCTCTTGACTACTTCCAAATACGACTCCATGATGCTCCAATTATGCGTTACCTGAAAAATTTTAATGCAGAAGGGTCAGACTCCCCTGTCTGCGTAAGAAGCATTATATCTATATGTGGTGCTCAGTGTCCTGTGTACAAATATGTGCAACAACTGCAGATATAACTAGCATGGAAATGTATATCATTCTAAGAAAATGATTATGCTTTCAATTCATGATACAGTGCAAAAGAGGATTGAACTAAAGATACATTTATCCACATTAGCACAAGCTGTAGATTCTACAAGTTTTACGAAAGTCATATCAACAGTACATAATTCTTCAGGAATAAGTTTTCAGTCAACTTAAATTATTTAATGTTTATCTTACTCTCACCCTGTGGGTAAGCACAGGCATAGACATTGTAGTGAACTGAGACCATACGGTGAGATGCCTAACTCTCACGAAAACACGAACATCCATGAAGCTCATACCACCTACCCTCTCCAAGGTAGATCATGGGTCTGGTAACATACACCATCTTTCAGGTGTACCCAGAGCCTGGAGAATCCGGTAACATATACCGTCTTTCAGGTATACCCAGAGTCTCAAAGGTTTTATATTTCATTTTACATTTTCTTTATAACCAAGTGCGAGCTATCGCACTACGAGGGGTCTGGTAACATATACCTTCTTTCAGGTATACCCAGAGCCTCAGAAATCTTATATTTGATTTCTCAATTATTTTCCTGTGCGAGTCATCGCACCAAAGATGATTCTCAAAATCCCGAACCCGCCTTGGGGTTCACACACATTGTATGGACTTAATTTTTTTTTTGTCAGGGTGCCATGAGCACCATCAAGATAGCATTTCTCGGAACATGGCTCGACTCGGAGCTCATAGTCATCATTTTTTTTTTGAAGTTATGAGCTAGGGTGTAAACAATAGCATGTGCTTGAATCCACAGAAAAGCAATTGACAAATAATTGAAGGTAATGGTGCCCTTTTTGTTCCACAACCCATAGAAGCAGAAAATCAATTAAAATAAGGCACAACAAGTACAATGTTAAGTTAATTATTTCAAAACAAACAAAGCAGTAACAGTGCCTGAACAATTACTTTAATAATTGTTGCATCAACCAATTCACCAAATTGGCTCATGTGTTGCCTTAAACCTTCATCATCTACCTCCCAAGGAACACCCAAGACCTGAGAAGTTTTATACAAAACAGGATAAATATATTCCCATAAGTAAATGTATAAGGAGTAGGTTTCATAAATAAGCGTACCACCAGTCTTGTGCTTTTTGTAGACATTGTTCTCCCACTCCACTCCTTACAAATGACCTTCAACACAACGAAGTAGGGGAAAATATGCTTAATCATTCATGAACTGGCTACATTCAGAAAAATACCACAAATGAAAGCAACCAACATAGTCTATATTACAGCTTCATAATACATTAATGGCTGGCATGATTCTTAGCAGTTCGCATAAATGCATCAGCCTTAATTTCATGTTTTTGCACAATTTCATTCGGTGGAGTTGTAAAACCTGCTCCCTTGGTAAGGGACATTACTAATCTCTTCATTCAAGTCAAGCGAAAAAAGGAGAGAAAGAGAGATAGATCTTATATTAGCATAACAGCTATATCTTCAGTTGTTTAACATATCAAAATCCATATCTGAAAAGCAACAGCAGACACACCAATAGTATGTTACAAACCAATCATGCACGTGCACACATGCACACACAATACACAGTATCAGTCACACTCAAGAATGTTAGGGTAGATTAAGACATCATCATGCTCTTATGCATAATGCATGCACATACACATAATTTTGCATATAAATAGAATCACATATGAATTCACCATTACAACACAAACCAAGAAATAAGTGTTTCATCTTATCGTATATGAATTCACCAACAGATGAGAAATTCACAAAACAACCATAATGCAGCAATATACTGTAACTAACACATATCTCCAAACACAAGTTCTATTCTTCTTCAATTCACCAACCAGAGCTCAACAGAGCCTATCGGTGCCACTTTCACGTTTGGGGAACTGAACTTGGGTCGGTCCAGCTGACCCGCACTCAACCTAGCCAAGCTGAGTTGAGCACGAGTTTGACCTCGATGTCACCAAAAGCCATCACCTCCTTCAGCGAGGTCATTTCGCCAACCTTGACCCTACCGCTTGTGGTCGTCACCTTCGCCACAACCTTGTTCTTCACTACCATCATCGGACTGGAAACCGAGGTTAGCATACGTGTCCTCGCTCATAGTTGGATCGTCAATAAAATACGATCAATGTCATGCTAATCGAGGAGAATTCTCGAGGGCCTTTTTGAAATTTCTTTATTTCTCGTGAGACCACATGCATTACAAGGTAGGTTTATAATAACTTTAACATATATGTGTAGTTTTAGGTTTTTTGAAATGCTTGGGGTTTTCATAATTACATAGTTTATATATATATATATATTCAAAAATTGTTTGTGTTGCATGCCTTTTGAGAAAATATATATTTAAGTAATATTTGTTTTTCATAAACAAGAATGTGCATATGTTAAAAAAGTATCAATATTTTCCATATGTGAGTATTTTGAACATGTTTTCAATAAAAGACACGTATATTTCAGGTTTTACAAACATATTCTAACATATGTATTTTGGATTTTATGAATAGTTAAATACGAGTGTATTTCAAGATTTTATGAATAAATATATGTATATGGCTCATGTTTTTTTAATATGCATGTTTCTGAAATCATTACGTAGTTTTAAGCCTGTGTAAATGCTTATGATGAATGATAAAATGCATATCAAAGATGCTGCATAGTATCTATGATGAAAAGCATGTTATTCAATTGTTATTTTATGTGAGGCAAAACAGGGTGGTTCAACAAAGAGAGGAGGTTGTTCAGCAGGAGCAGCTGAGAGCAGTCACCAGGAGTCAGTGAAGGTGGCACTGGTGGGTGCCATCGGTGGCTGCCCAGTTGGTGGGAAGGAGAGAATCGGGTGGCAATGGTATGGTGCAAGACGAAAATCAGGAGAGAGATGGGCAGTGGTGGTGGTGGTGGTGCTGGGTTTACACGATAGAGGGGAGAGTGAAGGGTGAAGGGGAGCATGAGTGAAGTTTATGATACAGGTGAGAGGGAATGTAATGGGCAGAGGGGGCATGAGTAGAGTATTTATAGGAAGAAAAAAAGGAAAAAATCCAATTAGAAAGGGGGAAAACCTTTTTGATTTGAAAAAAAGTAGGGGGAAAAAACATTTTCAAAGGCGAGTGTGGAAAGAAAAACTTGAAATTAGAATTTGGTTTTGAATTTCTTTTTAGTTTTAAGTAGGAAAACAAGTGGGCTTGGATTTGGATTTTGGTGAGACCTATTTGGATCTCATTAAATCCAAATCCAACCTACTAATATATATATATATATATATATAATTAAATTCATTTGGGTCATAAGTGGACTTAAATCCTATTTATTTAAATGAGATTCATTTGGGTCTTAGGTGGATCCAAACAAATTTATTATACTTTAATAGGATCCATTTGAGTCACAAATGGATCTAAAATTTTATTTACTTGATGAGATCGAATTGGGTCTCCAAGTGGATCCAAAAGTCCTTTTCTTAGTGAGATCCATTTGGGTCATCTAAATATATCCAAATCTTATTTTACTTAGTAGAATTCATTTGGGTCTCTAAATAAATCCAAGACACTTTCTACTTTAAAGAAAGATCCAATTGCGTCTCAAATGGATCTAAATTTCTTCTATGCCTGATTTAAGCCCCGATATAAATCAAAACCCTACCCAAATCGGTTGACTGAAATCATTTGGAGATCCAATCCTAAATAACTTGAGATCGAGTGGATCTTATATGTTCATTCAAATAGTTCAAACTTGCGTTTGAGTTGGTTGATCCTCTTAGATCTATATTGAGGTTGAGATCCAAATACTTCATACAAAACCTCATAACTGCCCAATTAAATATCAAATAACTTCAATAAATGCCAAAATATTATCCATAAATAACTGCTAATTAATCAATCAATATTAGCTAAGTAATTTGCTAAAAATGATATTTAATCAAAGTTAAATACCAAAATAATTCACAAAAAAAATCTTTTATTTATTTAAAAATTTTGAGAAATTTATAAACTTTACATTATTGCTCAATGAATATTATTTCAATAAAGAGCAATTGGCAATCATTGATGTTAAGTCAATTTAGTTGTTTGAGCAACTGTGTAACAAAAGACTTAATGATATAGAACGATTTCAATGACTATCAATATAG
The DNA here is from genome assembly GCF_984573655.1 of Nuphar pumila. Taxonomy (NCBI): domain Eukaryota; kingdom Viridiplantae; phylum Streptophyta; class Magnoliopsida; order Nymphaeales; family Nymphaeaceae; genus Nuphar; species Nuphar pumila. Next base: position 62,783,227 of record NC_143261.1, on the reverse strand, counting down.
TCAAAAGATCGAGAAGTTGTTATCGACAAAAGGTTTAATAATCTTTAGCACTATCATAATTTTTTAAAGATCATGTGATAAGAAATAACTATAAAATAAAATTTATGAAAAACTGCAACAACAGAGTAACTGTAGTATGCATGAGAAATAACTTGCAGACTATGGTTCATTCCACTTGGAGGATCCATTGAACAAAGGTGCAGAAAACATCATTCTTTCAAGTGAAGAAGTATCAAAGTGAGCATACATGTGGTGGATCATTGGACAACGTAGTAGTGAAAAAAATATCTTTCAAGTGGATTTCAAGTGTTATTCTTGAACATTTACACGATAACCCAAAGTTAACTCTAAAAGAAATCTTAAATGACATTAGTCGCAAGGAAAGTATGAAGGTTACGTACAAACAAGCATGACATTAATGAGAAATGACTAAGGTGATCCTATATGGTTTATTCGAAGAGTTTTTCAAGATGCTTTTTGCCTATTGTCATTATTTGATGACGACTAACCGATGATCGACAATGTGCATTGAAACTGATAGACGACATAGATTTATGTACATGTTCGTATCTTTTCGTGCATGCATTGATCAGTTTTTTAAAGAAAGCCCTCCACTTCTTATGGTAGATGACACATTCCTAAAAGAAAAATACATAAATATTGTTGTCAGCCCATGGTATTGATCCTTGTGATCAAATATTTTCGGTTGCATTTACTGTTATAGATAACGAGTCGAATGAATCATGGGTGTAGTTTTTTTATGCATGTGAATGCACAATTGAGACACTAATACAATGACATACCCAAAGTGAAAGTACAATTAACAGCTATCTCAAATAAGCACACAAAGCTACACAATATGTTCTCCCATACATGGCTAAATTGTCAGGTTGAATTTTACACAAAACACAACGAAAAACTTTTAACATAAATTTGGAATATCACTAGGTCAACTTTGGTAAAGCACAACCAAAGCACTCACGAGACAAAAGTATAATTATTTTCTTAAAAAGATTCAGGAGCAAAGGGAAGATGCATACAAGTATGCAACTAAGGTCATAAAAGAAAAACATTAGGCTAACATATACTTTTCAACTAGAATGTATGTTATCATCGCAAAATTTTTTCCCCTCCCTTGCGAGAGAGAAACGAATTTGCGAGTCAAACTCGACCAAAGTTTTGAAATTGTTTTGAAAATTTACTCGCCTCCGTTTTGAAAATTTGCGGGAAAATTCCATGGAATGGGATCCGCCTGTCGGTACGAGGTTCAATCGTTCCTGGCACTTTTACCAGGGGTAATTGAACCAAGGACCAATTATGTGCTCTAACTTGATTCAAGTATCTAAATTATGCTCTATTTTTCCTAGAATGCACAAAGAATCAGGCTTGTGCTATGGAATTTTGAAAATAATGCAAGTTTAAAAAAAATATGATGTTTGCTTTGGAAAATTGAAATATGCTGGAAAAGTGATTGGAAAAGTGCTTGAAATTAGAATTCCTAGGAAAATTCTTGAACTTTATGGGAAATCAGAAATTTACATTGGAAAATAAATTCTCAGGAAAATTTGAACTTTAGAAAAACGATTTTTGAAATTTGGAATTGCTTTTCTGAGAAAATGGATTTGAGAATTCTGAGAAAATCTAAGAAATTCATTGGAAAATGACTTTTGAAATGGAAAATGAATTCTCAGGAAAACTAGAAAATATGAGAAAATCGATTTCTAAAAACTTGGGATTTTGAAATTTGAGAATTTGAAAACATAGGAAAATCTTGGTTTGAAATCGGGAAATGCTTTGAAATCTCTTTTGAAAACTCAGGATTTTGAGAAAATCAGATCCTGAGAAAGACTTGAAAATTCTTGAGAAAGCTGAATTTTCTGAAATTGAAATTGGAAAATGAATTTGAGAATAATGCAATTTGAATGATATGAATGAATGAATATGAATTTGAAAAGGGAATTTCAATTGAGAAATTGGGAAATCCTTTTAAGACTTTGAAAAATGCAGTGCATTTTGAAGTTAGCCTAAGTGTGTAGGCTGAATGTGGCTAATATGAAGATCATAAATCTTGGTTTTCTTCGTATTCTGACTATGGCCATAAATACAAATCCCACCGAGTTTATAAACTCCATAAGAGCTTGTGCACGTGCCATTCGTGTAAACCATAGTGAATTTGAAATAATGTGCATGAATCATACATCACATATTAAAATTTTGCAGAAATTTAACTATATGCAATGCAACCCTATTCTAAGCAGAAATGTAACTCTTATTCCAAATTATTACATTTGATGTTACATTGAATTGAAATAAAAAGAAAAATAAAATCTAAGTCTTCTTCTTGAATGTTCCTGCAAAACTAGAAAACAAGGTTAGCACAAAAATGTAGGTTTTTCTGAATTTATCCGAAAATATGGGAAATTGTCGGACATTATTCAGATATAAACCCAAAATCATACCCCCTTTGATATAAACATGAGAAATAATGAATAAATTTTGAAAATAAACTTGAAAATTCGAAATTGGGGTCAAAATGACCAAAATACCCCTGATGACCTTGAAATCAGGGTTTTCTGAAAGAATTTTTGTAAATTTTGGAAATTTGAAAATCAAATGAAATAAATCAAACATAATATGATGAAATATGATGATATGCATGAAATTTTGGGAGAATTAGAAATTGAAATTTCGAAATTTAGGTCAAAATGACCAAAATACCCCCAATAACAAGACTATGGCCTTGAAACCAGGGTTTTCTGAAATAATTTTTGCAAAATTAAAAAATATGAAATGCAAAGGAGATTAAAATTAACCCTAATATGATTATACATGCTTATGTACATGATAAAAACCCTAAAATGGCGAAAATATCATAAAATATCGAATTTAACCTGATTTTCGCTTGATTTTCGCTTCTGAATTTAAAGATAAACTAACACATGGAGCAAATGAACTTGGAATTAAACCAAATTTGGCATGGACACCTAAAATAACCCTAAAAATAGAATGGAGCTCGAAAATCTAATTTTTTTGTATTTTTAAATATGGAAATTCAAATAAAAACCCTAAATTTCATGATTTTTGCCTAAAATATTGATTCTAAAGGGGATTTAGGATATCAAACTTCCATAAAAATTTCCCAAATTTTATGGGATGACATAGGACAGTAAGACAAGGATTTGTTCCTTTGACACTTTCTGGTTTTGACCTATGGTCGGAGCTGTACCACTCCGGCAAGTCGGATCGGAATCCGGCGACTCTAGTAAATGAAGGAAACAGATAGGTTTTGGTAGAAAATGTGGTAAAAATGGCAGACAGATGGGAAAATGGCTGAAATTGTGGGAAAATGTCCCTGACAAACAGAGGAAGATTTGATATTTTGACACTATTGGGATTCGGGTTACGGTTTGGAAAAGGCCATACTGTTATCAGAGACCTAAATCTCTGAGATTTCTGGACATTGGAATCTGTTAGACAGAAATAGAAAATCCGGGAAAAATACTGAAACAGATCTAAAAATTCCCAAATTTTGGGAAATGACAGGAAATCATGTTAGGAACAACTTTCATGTTGAAAGTTTTTGCATAAGGACTACAGATTTGGAGGAGTCGGTGCATTAATATCTGTCTATATCCTGACAAAAGAAAATCAAGATTTTCCCAGGGGTCTGAGAAATCCGATTTTTTACAGAGGTCAAAACTGACTGGAAAAACCTCAAAATTTCCATATCATTAGTAGATTCAATCATGAATCTACTGTGATTTTTGGAGGACGATTTGGATTTCCCATGAGGGTGGTGCCGGAGGTTCTTGTCTGCTAAAGCGCAAACTGGAAATTTAAAAAGACAGAAAACCCGATATAGGGTTTGATTTGTTTAATAGGGATGTAAAGCTCAAATGGATTTCAATTTTTTGCAGGATATCACAGACAGATAATTGTAACTATCACAAAAATTTTAGGATTTTTGAACGAAAAGTTTTATATGAAATCATAGCTAAAGTGGATATCTAAAATAAAACATGATGAACTATCAATTAAATTGAGCTAAATAACAAGAAACGGAGAAATGAGACTAAATGCAATACATAAAACATAAAATTTATCTAAAACATGGAATGAAACATGAAAAATTCAAGGAGACACAAATCATATTTATTTTTATGGCTATGAGAAGGGAGGATCTGGTCCATTGATTGGACGGATCATTTTCCCTCAATAGCAACAACATGAAACAAGGAAATCAAATGAAAATAATAATAATAAAGAAAACAAAAAAAAATGAATATCTTACCTTGGGTTAGTTTGGATCAATTGAAGGAAGATGACACCAACTGAAAAGGGATGCTTCCTTGTATATGATGGACCAGCTATTGGGCGTGAAGGTGGTTGAAGTTGGGTAGGGGTCCGGCTAGAGGAGCTCTTGGAAGAGGTGGCTGTTGCAAGATGAAGTTCGATGATGGCTGCTGTGGAGGTGGCTGGAACCGATTGCAGAGAAGGCTTCCAAAGTGCTGGGGGTGTTGAAGCTGTGGTGGAGATGTTGGAGCTGCTATGCTGCTGTGGAGGTGGTGAAGGTGGAGCAATGGAGGTTGATGTTGATAGCTCAAATCCGAAGGAGCTGCCAAGGAAGCACCGGCTGGGAAAGATGGGGGTGAAGGAGGAAGCTTGGTTGCTGTGGTGGCTGAAGCTAAGGTGCTGCTGGAGGTTGGAAGGCTGCTGTGGCTGTAGCAGCCAAGGAGAGAAGAAGATAGCTAAAGGGAGAGAGAGAGGGGAAAAGAAAAAGGAAAGGAAGGAAAGGAGAGAGGGCTGGAGGTTTGGGTGACCACCTTGTGGGTCCCACCTCCTCTCTAAAAAAAATAAAAATAAAAATAAAAAAAAACAATAAATAAAAATCAATAAAAACAACAATAAACAAATAAAAAGAAGCATCTTTTTTTTTTTTAATAAAATAAAAATGCAAATGAATGGGCCATCTCAGAGCTGGTCCAAATTTTGATTTTGAAATTCATTTTGACGATTTGAGGGGTAAAATAGTCTTTTTAGAAAATTTCCAGACGAAACGAGCTATTTTTGGCAGTTTTTGAAACGAGCTCCGATTTTAAAGTTCAATACCTCGTTGCGAAGCAAATCCAATGTAGAATTTGAAAATGTAATTTTGAAAGAAATCCAAATTGTTTTTCTCGAGAAAATGCTTCCAACAAAACGAGCTATTTTTGGCAGTTTTTGAAACGAGCTCAGATTTTGAAGTTCAATAGCTCATTGCGAAGCAAATCCAGTGTAAAACTTGAAAATTTGATTTTGAAAGAAATCCAGATTATTTTTCTTGAGAAAATATTTCCAAATTTAGACTCCCGGGGTGAAAATGTCAATTTTGGAAACCCGAGGTTTGAAATTGATTTCTGAAAACTTTTAAAACTCAATCTGGATTGAAATTTATAAAACTGGAGTTCTGGACTTCGAAAATGAAATGAAATGTGATGAAATGTTATGAAATGCTAAGAAATGATATGAAATGATGAGAAATGACATGCGAAATGCAGACCCTGAATGGAGAATTTTAGATGTTAGACCCCGATTGGCAGCTGTACCAGTTTAAAAAGCATTAAAATTGATAAAATTTGCAAAATAGCTCAAGAAATGGTTTTCGGGACTCTACTGGATCAGAGTGACACTGAAAATTGAGGTTCGAGCTGGATTGAACTGAAATGAGCTGGATTGAGCTGAGTTTTAGAGTTTCAGAACTCAAATGAACTGACCAGGCACTGACTCAACTGACCTTTCCGACTGAATTTTCAAGAAAAGCTGTCATTTTTAGAGAAATGGTACGGAATGGTCACTGGAGTGAAGTGAATTACGAACTTGAGCTGACTTTGAGCTAAAAAAAAAAGGTCAATAATACTGACATGAACTAAAATCGAAGCTCGAACACTAGCTCAATTGGCTGAACTCAGCTCAATTTCAGCTGAAAGAGCTGAAATGGACTAAAATGGGCTCCTAGACACTTGGAAAGGCTTTTGAACTGAAATTGGAGCGCTTGAACTCGTGGTGAGCTCAAGTTAGACTCTGGGGAATATGACTGACTATGAATGACTGACTCAGAGACAATTGGCATGGATTTGAGTGAGAAGTAAGCTCATTTCTGAAGAAATGATCCCATTTTGGCAGGAATGGTCAGAAATGAAAATGGTTTATTCATTATGAGCTCAGATGAGTTTGAAATGATTGATATTCTAGATGTTCTGAACTAACCAATGAGCTTGGTTGACTCCGACTGACTGGGGTCCGGGATGACCTAAGGGTAAATTGGTAATTTTTCCTAAAAAAATGGGTAAAATGGTGATTTTCTAAAACTGACTCAGGGTTTGACTCCTACACTGACCTAACAGGGTTGGCACTGCACGAGGAGGGTTATTTAAGAATGGATGAGGAAAATTTGGGGTGTTTACAGATGCCCCTCTTTGCTACTAAGCCGGCTTGAAGACGAGCTTAGTGGCAAAGAAAAACACACCAAATTTGGGCTATAAAAATGCCCCAGTTAGAAGGATCTGACTGGGTATAAAGAAATTAGCCTTAATGAAAATGGTAGATATGAAATGGAGAATAAAGAAGAAAAAAAAAATTTGCCTCAAAAGAAGTGAGATTCAGGTTTTTACCCTTAACCTGGATGAGACAGGAAATACCTCATGTAGAAACGAAGCTCAGGTTTAACCCTTAACCTGACCTGGAAATGAAATACCTCATCAAAGGAGGCTCAGGTTTGTACCCTTATCCTGATTGGGCAGAAAAATGAAATACCTCATCAAAGGAGGCTCAGGTTTGTACCCTTATCCTGATTGGGCGGAAAATGAAATACCTCATCAAAGGAGGCTCAGGTTTGTACCCTTATCCTGATTGGGCAGAAAATGAAATACCTCATCAAAGGAGGCCCAGGTTTATACCCTTAACCTGATCGGGTAGAAAATGAACGGAATCCTCGAAAGAAGAGACCGTGATGGCACCTTCGGATTTCCGCACAATGAATCCGATAGGGGTTTTGCAAAAAGAAGGAAATTGGGGTCCCTAAAGTTTGAAAAGGGATTGATTTTGGGCGTCTCATTGCTGAGACTAAATAACTTTTGAAATTGCCTTTTGCTGAAATTGGTGGCTTAACCTCAAGCCGAAATTGGACTGTCTATGGTGGGACAGTGGGGACACAGGGAAGTGTGCGAATCTGAGAGCCCGTGCGCTCAGATTATACCAACAGAAGGAAAGGAATCTTGAAAACTTCCATTATCAAGTCCTTAAAAGGGATAACAACTGATGTCGGGATGCGCTAAAGATGGACCTCAAGCTCTCGCTTCACGCTAGGATAGCTAGAAAATATTGTCAAAATGTTGAAAATTATTGTTGATTCGAAATAATTGAAAGTGATGCACATTGCTTTGAAAATATTCCCTCTTTTCTACCTAAAGTATTATCTCCGATTGGGCTTAACTTCGTAAAATCAAGATTCGAATTCAAATTGCTTGCAATTGGCTTTCTTTCAAGGAAGCTATCAATTTCCCTGATATGAGCAGAAAAGAGAGTATTCTTGATATTGTGAAAGCAATTTGTGAAAGAATATTGATAATATAATTTCACAAAATTTAAAGAGGATTCTTTGGCAGATTTGGCAGTCTGATATCCTGGAATTCTTTCTTATGACGATCTTTCTGCCTACTATTTTTTTTTTTGGCAGAATTAGAGCTCTCTTGGGTTTTTGGAGATTACATCATCCTTCATTTTGGAGATGTCTTGACTTTTCTCTCTCTCTTTTTTTTTTTTTTTAGAAGGGTACGTCACAAACTCCTTCATCTCAGAGATGCTCCGATCCTTCTTTTTTCTCTCAGGGATTATATCGACGGTTATTGGCTCATTGGTTGGAAATCTCTTGATGATAGCAGAAATTAAATATCCTTTAGGGTTTGTCGGGAGGCTCATCGCAGTCGCCTTCATCTTGACGGTGCTCTGAACTTTCCCTGGAAGGATCCGTCACAAACTCCTTCATCTTGGAGATGATCCAAATCTTCTTTGGCCCCGGGGTCTACTCGCCTAATTCGCCTTCATCTTGACGACAGTTGAGAGATCCCTTTTGCAGATATTTAATTGCAGCTTTAGGTGATTGAGGAGATATAGAGATTGAATGGATTTTTCTGTATCACCCAAGATATTTTGACTGCTTTATTTTCCAAGAATGATCTTTAAAAATGTGCCATTGACTGCGATCAATACCGATCACTTATGGCTTTGCAACAATATTGAATTTCCTTTGCTGGCCATATCGGGGATTTATTCTTCATCCTTTTGGTTGGCCAATAGAAAGAATTTGAATTTTGAATCCTTCTTTGCGAAAGCTTTGTCCTTTCGAAAGTAATACTGAAGGTATTCTGAAGTAATGTTTTTGTACAATAAAAATTTTGAAATCAACAAATATTTAATGACAAATTGGCAAAATGTTCTTGAAATCCTTGGTGAGAGCGAGCATCTGAAGCACAACGCAACGCACCCATGACAAAAATTTTCTTCTCCTTTCCCCAGAGGAGAAGATTCAGAAATTGGAAATAGGAATTACTCCTCTCTTCCCTGAAGAGGAGGTGTTTGCAAAACGAACTTTCAAAGAGAAATTAAGCTTTCGTCAAAACTTCCTAACATTAGGCTTCTCTTATAGAAAGGGGGCCGGTAATGATGAGGTCGGTGAATTGATCATGAAGGAACGAGTCCATCACACTCTCCCTGAAAAGCGGGTCCTTCATGATGAAATGGCCTAGTTTGAAATTGCGGTCACAAGGAAACCGAGCTTCCGTCGAAGCTCTCCCTGAATTAAGGGTTCCTTGTATGGAATTGGAAATTTGTTTTGCAAACGGTTCACATAGACACGAGTCCCTTCAAACTCTCCCTGAAAAGGGGCTAGGTGAACAAAGGATAGCATGCGAAAAGAACGAGCTCCCTCGAACTCTCCCTATAAAAAGGGTCTCTCGCAAGAGAAATTTATTGGAATTGGTATTGGATGACCAAAAGGGTCAAATTTTGGAAATTGGAATTTTGAAATTTGATATTTGAAATTGGAAATTGGAAATTGGAAATTGATAATTGGAAATTGGAAATTGGAAATTGGAAATTGATTGGCTAACAAGGTCAAAATTGTGAATTGGTTTACTGAGAATGACATGGGTTCTATAGGGATTCCTCCTAAGAACGACATTGGTTCTATTGAGAACGGCATTGGTTTCGCAGGGGTTCGACCTGGGTTCAACAGGGATTCAGCCTAAGAACGACATTGGTTCAATTGAGAACGACATTGGTTCACTAGGAACGTCATGGGTTCGATAGGTATTCAGCCTACGAACAACATTGGTTCAATTGAGAACGACATTGGTTCACTAGGAACGTCATGGGTTCGATAGGTATTCAGCCTACGAACGACATTGGTTCAATTGAGAACGACATTGGTTCACTAGGAACAACATGGGTTCGATAGGTATTCAGCCTACGAACAACATTGGTTCAATTGAGAACGACATTGGTTCACTAGGAACGTCATGGGTTCGATAGGTATTCAGCCTACGAACGACATTGGTTCAATTGAGAACGAGAACTATTATATAGACTTGGATTGCTTCTATGAACGGTTTCAGGATTATCCCCTTATCCTGAACGGGGATAGAAATTGGATGACTTGGCGGTCGAAATTGAGAATTTTGGTAATTTGAAAATTGGATGACCCGGAGGTCGAAATTAAAGAATTATGGAAAATGATTCAGGTTTATCCCTTAACCTGAAGGGGAAGTTCAGGTTTATCCCTTAACCTGAAGGGGAAAACTCAGGTTTATCCCTTATCCTGAAGGGGTAGTTCAGGTTTATCCCTTAACCTGAAAGGGAAACTCAGGTTTATCCCTTAACCTGAAGGGGAAATTCAGGTTTATCCCTTAACCTGAAGGGGAAAACTCAGGTTTATCCCTTATCCTGAAGGGGTAGTTCAGGTTTATCCCTTAACCTGAAAGGGAAACTCAGGTTTATCCCTTAACCTGAAGGGGAAGTGAATTTGATGCAAATGAATGTAAATGGATGCAAATGAATGCATGTAAATGTAAATGAATGCAAATGTATGCAAAATGATGTAAATGAATGCACATGTATGCAAAATGAGAGATTTGTTTGATCCTGCCTGCATACAAGATGTTTTGAAAACAATTTTCAAAATAATGCCCCAGTGTAACTGGGAAAGAAGAATTTGACCATTGTTGAAGAAAGTATATTGAGGGATTACAAAGGATGGAATAGAGGTTTTAAGTATAGAAAATTTTCAAATGTTGAGCATTGATGGGGTCTGATAATTCCACACCATCGGCATTGATGAACAAATATGAATTGTGAGGTAATGCTTCCTCGACAATATAGGGCCCTTCCCAATTCGATGACCATTTGCCACCCGGGCGGTGCTTGAGATAGGTCGTTGATCTGATCACTAGATCATTGACTCAGAATTTCCTTTGAATGACAAATTTTGCATATTGCCTGGCTATCCTCTGACGATATGATTGAGCATGCTCTACTGCTCTGAGTCTTCTTTTATTGAGCAAATCAAGTTGTACCAGTCGCTGCTGCTAATACTGATCAAGCGATAACTCCAGTAGTGATGCGAACTTCAAGGCAGGTTTATGAACATGTAGAGGCAGTACTACTTCAGTTCCGTAGACAAGTTCTGACGGAGTAGCATTAGTTGGAGTACAAATGGTGATTCTGTATGCCCATAATGCATCATGGATCTTCTCATGCCAATTATGGCCTGTTTCCAAGGTTCGCTCCAGGATTCGAATCAAAATTTTATTGGCGGCCTTTGCCTGACCATTCCCTTGAGGATAATAGGGAGCGGAGAAATGATGCTGAATTCTGAACTTCGAGCCAAATGTCCTCATTCTCTTATTCTTGAAATGACTCTCATTGTCTGACACGATATCGTGCGGTATGCTGAAACAACAATATTCTTGTGGATGAATAAGACCATGTGTCGACCTTCTATTATACGCAAAGTGATAGCTTCGACCCATTTAGTGAAATATTCTGTTGCGGCAAAAAAAATATTTGTAGCTGTTTGAAGCAGGAGTGATGGGGCCCACAACATCAAAGGCCCACATAGAAAATAGCCATGGAGAGATGGCGATTCGCAAATATGTTGTTGGCGCATGAATAGAAGGTGCATGTATCTGGCATAGAGCACACTTCTTCACAAAATGGTAGCAATCTTGTTGCATAGTCTTCCAATAAGATCATGCCCGGATGATTTGCTTGATAAGAGTTTGGTAGCCGATGAGTCTACTGCAAATGCCTTCGTGAACCTCCTGGACAACTTCTTTGGCTTCATCTTCGTCTAGGCATCTGAAATATTTAGAACTGAATCCACGATGATAGAGGACATCGGCAATAATAAAATATCGGGCAGACACATGCCAAATCGCTCGTTACTCTTACCAGTGATATTCTAAGAGAAGGAGACAGATGTCTTCTTTTTTATGGGAGCCTTTCTGAAACAGTCCTTAGCTTGCTCAAACATCATCCTAATCATCATTTTCTTGAACATCTGATATGTAGTAGGATCAATGCCATCCCTATCATTCAAACTCTGTCTTCTGGCAAATCTTGGAGAATCCATTTCTTCTTGCCTGCTTCTAAAATCACTGATGCCCTGATACAGTGGTGTCTTCTTGCTTGATCTGATCTGAACCACTTGGGAATACTGATGCTCTTTGTAGAATGGATGATTAAATTTCGATGATGAAGATTCAAGATAGAAATGAATATAGTAAAAATATTTGATGAGAATTTGATAGATAATTGAAAGAACATCCCATTACTAGGGATTGGGTCGCCGCTGGAGTCACGACAATTATGTTGTCATTCTTTACAAGGAGAACGAACAACTACAAATATGCCTTGTCACCTAGGCGAGGTTATCAAACCATGATAGAATGAAAATTGAAGGATTTTTTTTTTTTTTTATTGAAGGAAAAATATGATTGCATCAATAGTGGACTTGAGAAAGAGGGAGTATATAGACAGTCTGTCACCACTCTTAACGATCAACAGAGACACGAGGACCAAGGAAAAGAGTGAGAATGATGAAAGAATCCCAGCCATATATGGCAGAATGGTATGCTCCGGACCACTGTGCTGATGTAAGGTCAAACTTTGGCATAACCCCTGATAGTAGCCGAGCTTCTACGCGCTTTTGTCTCTGAGAGAATTGTCTGATGCATCACTCTGTACAGGAAAATGGGCCAAGTAGCTTGAATCTCTTGCCATATGCATAGGTGTATCTGGGAGGCGATAATTCTCGATCAAAATAGTCCCACACCACTTCTTCTTCCTGCAGATAGTCGATCAGGAATCGGTACCGCGCAACTGGAAGGAGCTCCTTACCGTTGTATCTGAATGAACTAGCTCTGGTTGGTACATGCTGAAGGAACCAAGATTGAAGAGCATAAGTACATCCCTCGACTAAGATGGACTCTCCAAGTGTGAAGCGGGTCTGTCCTCTGTATAGAAAAGCAAGCGCGGCCATGGCTATCGAGAGACGGCTGGTCTGTCGACTTCCTCATCTTCTCAAAAGCTGAACTATTCTGACATCCACTTAATTCTGTCCATCTGGAAAGAAAGCAAGTCCCACAGTACATAGAACCATCGCATGTTGAATTCTCTCTTGAGCTGTTCTGGACAGCGAGTTGACTTCTGCAAATTTTCCATGCTGTCGGTAGATCTCGATCAGGCTCACGTACTCATTCTCGTTTTCTTCAATCAGTGGCAAAGACTTGCCCCCTGTCATACGAGCTACGACATCTTTGGGGTCCAGACCCTTGACATTGATCAGAAATTGCTGCTCTAATGGATCTCCAGGCTGATCGACTGGCTCGGGCAGTCCCATAATCTCTGAAAATTCATCCATCAGTATTATCATCTCGCCCCACGGGAACCAGAACGTGCAAGTGCGCGGATTCCACCGCTCCGCCAGTGCATGAATCAGATTGCCGTTGACTGTCAACTTTCCCACTGCAGATGCCAATTCCAACCCACAATCGCTCAAGTGGTCCGGAAACATACGAGAGAAATTTTTGAACCAGACATAATACCACCGGGGGAAGAAGGGTCCGGTGCTAAGAGATCGATGCTCAGGAAGACTTTGTCGCACCTCATAGGAGATGTGACCCTCAGGAAAAACAGAATCGAGCTGACTGGATGCCATTGGACTGAAAGACAAGAAGACTGGAATTAGACTTTGGAAAAATATAAGAAATTTGAAAATTGCAGGCAGGATAAAATGAAAGCTGGAAATTCGAAGTCCAGAGGAACGAAAGAATGAAAAATTTCCTGGAGTTTTGAAGGAAAAGGTGGATAATTTAGAAAAATCGTCCAGGGTTTTTGAGAAAAAGGAGATATTTCATAAAAGATGAAAAATGAGGTATTTTGGAAAATTGTTTGGTATTTTGGAAAACTTGGGAAAAATATGAGAAAATAAGGCGAAAATGAATATCATATATACAATTACAAACAATTATGCACATACAGCAATCCCTAGGAAGCCAACTCTAAATGCATTGATTTTGAAAGAGCTTTAGGACCCTAATCCTGACTCTAGGCTTAGATCAACTGTGTCCAATCATGCTATGCCGATATACTCGAGCCGAGGCTCGATGTACGTGGCATAAAACTCATCTCCGGGTCTAGGCTTGTGTTTTCCCAACATCCTTGAGCGCCTGCCGATATACGTTGGACTATGGCCCTTGGTACGTGGCAGGGGGGCGTTAGCCCAAATAAGTGGCCCAGTTGTGAGGCTCTGTCCCGAACTGTGGTTCTGGAAGAGAGCCCAGCAACGTGAAGACCGGGTAGACATAGGTGGGGTGGTTTTTGAAATATGATCACATGCAGGCAAACAGAGGGCTCTAAGTCCTAAAGAGATAGAATTTTGAAAACTTTTGAAGAAGCAAACATTGTTTTCATACAAGTTCTAGATTGAGGAGTGTTGTATTTCAGACCTAAGTCTATGTGAGCATGCATAATTCTCCTCAATATGGTCCTACCAAACCATGCCTAGTCTACATGCAATCCATGTCAGCTGGGTTGAAGTCTAGGCTCCTAGGTTCACATGATATCAGAAATTAAAAGCTGACATTCCATAGAGCCTAATTTTGATAATTGAGCTAAGTTAAAGCACATACTTGATCAGGCGAGGACAGGTCCCATCACGGTCGCCAAACCTGTTATCATCGCAAAATTTTTTCCCCTCCCTTGCGAGAGAGAAACGAATTTGCGAGTCAAACTCGACCAAAGTTTTGAAATTGTTTTGAAAATTTACTCGCCTCCGTTTTGAAAATTTGCGGGAAAATTCCATGGAATGGGATCCGCCTGTCGGTACGAGGTTCAATCGTTCCTGGCACTTTTACCAGGGGTAATTGAACCAAGGACCAATTATGTGCTCTAACTTGATTCAAGTATCTAAATTATGCTCTATTTTTCCTAGAATGCACAAAGAATCAGGCTTGTGATATGGAATTTTGAAAATAATGCAAGTTTAAAAAAAATATGATGTTTGCTTTGGAAAATTGAAATATGCTGGAAAAGTGATTGGAAAAGTGCTTGAAATTAGAATTCCTAGGAAAATTCTTGAACTTTATGGGAAATCAGAAATTTACATTGGAAAATAAATTCTCAGGAAAATTTGAACTTTAGAAAAACGATTTTTGAAATTTGGAATTGCTTTTCTGAGAAAATGGATTTGAGAATTCTGAGAAAATCTAAGAAATTCATTGGAAAATGACTTTTGAAATGGAAAATGAATTCTCAGGAAAACTAGAAAATATGAGAAAATCGATTTCTAAAAACTTGGGATTTTGAAATTTGAGAATTTGAAAACATAGGAAAATCTTGGTTTGAAATCGGGAAATGCTTTGAAATCTCTTTTGAAAACTCAGGATTTTCAGAAAATCAGATCCTGAGAAAGACTTGAAAATTCTTGAGAAAGCTGAATCTTCTGAAATTGAAATTGGAAAATGAATTTAAGAATAATGCAATTTGAATGATATGAATGAATGAATATGAATTTGAAAAGGGAATTTCAATTGAGAAATTGGGAAATCCTTTTAAGACTTTGAAAAATGCAGTGCATTTTGAAGTTAGCCTAAGTGTGTAGGCTGAATGTGGCTAATATGAAGATCATAAATCTTGGTTTTCTTCGTATTCTGACTATGGCCATAAATACAAATCCCACCGAGTTTATAAACTCCATAAGAGCTTGTGCACGTGCCATTCGTGTAAACCATAGTGAATTTGAAATAATGTGCATGAATCATACATCACATATTAAAATTTTGCAGAAATTTAACTATATGCAATGCAACCCTATTCTAAGCAGAAATGTAACTCTTATTCCAAATTATTACATTTGATGTTACATTGAATTGAAATAAAAAGAAAAATAAAATCTAAGTCTTCTTCTTGAATGTTCCTGCAAAACTAGAAAACAAGGTTAGCACAAAAATGTAGGTTTTTCTGAATTTATCCGAAAATATGGGAAATTGTCGGACATTATTCAGATATAAACCCAAAATCATACCCCCTTTGATATAAACATGAGAAATAATGAATAAATTTTGAAAATAAACTTGAAAATTCGAAATTGGGGTCAAAATGACCAAAATACCCCTGATGACCTTGAAATCAGGGTTTTCTGAAAGAATTTTTGTAAATTTTGGAAATTTGAAAATCAAATGAAATAAATCAAACATAATATGATGAAATATGATGATATGCATGAAATTTTGGGAGAATTAGAAATTGAAATTTCGAAATTTAGGTCAAAATGACCAAAATACCCCCAATAACAAGACTATGGCCTGGAAACCAGGGTTTTCTGAAATAATTTTTGCAAAATTGAAAAATATGAAATGCAAAGGAGATTAAAATTAACCCTAATATGATTCTATATGCTTATGTACATGATAAAAACCCTAAAATGGCGAAAATATCATAAAATATCGAATTTAACCTGATTTTCGCTTGATTTTCGCTTCTGAATTTAAAGATAAACTAACACATGGAGCAAATGAACTTGGAATTAAACCAAATTTGGCATGGACACCTAAAATAACCCTAAAAATAGAATGGAGCTCGAAAATCTAATTTTTTTGTATTTTTAAATATGGAAATTCAAATAAAAACCCTAAATTTCATGATTTTTGCCTAAAATATTGATTCTAAAGGGGATTTAGGATATCAAACTTCCATAAAAATTTCCCAAATTTTATGGGATGACATAGGACAGTAAGACAAGGATTTGTTCCTTTGACACTTTCTGGTTTTGACCTATGGTCGGAGCTGTACCACTCCGGCAAGTCGGATCGGAATCCGGCTACTCTAGTAAATGAAGGAAACAGATAGGTTTTGGTAGAAAATGTGGTAAAAATGGCAGACAGATGGGAAAATGGCTGAAATTGTGGGAAAATGTCCCTGACAAACAGAGGAAGATTTGATATTTTGACACTATTGGGATTCGGGTTACGGTTTGGAAAAGGCCATACTGTTATCAGAGACCCAAATCTCTGAGATTTCTGGACATTGGAATCTGTTAGACAGAAATAGAAAATCCGGGACAAATACTGAAACAGATCTAAAAATTCCCAAATTTTGGGAAATGACAGGAAATCATGTTAGGAACAACTTTCATGTTGAAAGTTTTTGCATAAGGACTACAGATTTAGAGGAGTCGGTGCATTAAGATCTGTCTATATCCTGACAAAAGAAAATCAAGATTTTCCCAGGGGTCTGAGAAATCCGATTTTTTACAGAGGTCAAAACTGACTGGAAAAACCTCAAAATTTCCATATCATTAGTAGATTCAATCATGAATCTACTGTGATTTTTGGAGGACGATTTGGATTTCCCATGAGGGTGGTTCCGGAGGTTCTTGTCTGCTAAAGCGCAAACTGGAAATTTAAAAAGACAGAAAACCCGATATAGGGTTTGATTTGTTTAATGGGGATGTAAAGCTCAAATGGATTTCAATTTTTTGCAGGATATCACAGACAGATAATTGTAACTATCACAAAAATTTTAGGATTTTTGAACGAAAAGTTTTATATGAAATCATAGCTAAAGTGGATATCTAAAATAAAACATGATGAACTATCAATTAAATTGAGCTAAATAACAAGAAACGGAGAAATGAGACTAAATGCAATACATAAAACATAAAATTTATCTAAAACATGGAATGAAACATGAAAAATTCAAGGAGACACAAATCATATTTATTTTTATGGCTATGAGAAGGGAGGATCTGGTCCATTGATTGGACGGATCATTTTCCCTCAATAGCAACAACATGAAACAAGGAAATCAAATGAAAATAATAATAATAAAGAAAACAAAAACAAAATGAATATCTTACCTTGGGTTAGTTTGGATCAATTGAAGGAAGATGACACCAACTGAAAAGGGATGCTTCCTTGTATATGATGGACCAGCTATTGGGCGTGAAGGTGGTTGAAGTTGGGTAGGGGTCCGGCTAGAGGAGCTCTGGGAAGAGGTGGCTGTTGCAAGATGAAGTTCGATGATGGCTGCTGTGGAGGTGGCTGGAACCGATTGCAGAGAAGGCTTCCAAAGTGCTGGGGGTGTTGAAGCTGTGGTGGAGATGTTGGAGCTGCTATGCTGCTGTGGAGGTGGTGAAGGTGGAGCAATGGAGGTTGATGTTGATAGCTCAAATCCGAAGGAGCTGCCAAGGAAGCACCGGCTGGGAAAGATGGGGGTGAAGGAGGAAGCTTGGTTGCTGTGGTGGCTGAAGCTAAGGTGCTGCTGGAGGTTGGAAGGCTGCTGTGGCTGTAGCAGCCAAGGAGAGAAGAAGATAGCTAAAGGGAGAGAGAGAGGGGAAAAGAAAAAGGAAAGGAAGGAAAGGAGAGAGGGCTGGAGGTTTGGGTGACCACCTTGTGGGTCCCACCTCCTCTCTAAAAAAAATAAAAATAAAAATAAAAAAAACAATAAATAAAAATCAATAAAAACAACAATAAACAAATAAAAAGAAGCATCTTTTTTTTTTTTTAATAAAATAAAAATGCAAATGAATGGGCCATCTCAGAGCGGGTCCAAATTTTGATTTTGAAATTCATTTTGACGATTTGAGGGGTAAAATAGTCTTTTTAGAAAATTTCCAGACGAAACGAGCTATTTTTGGCAGTTTTTGAAACGAGCTCCGATTTTAAAGTTCAATACCTCGTTGCGAAGCAAATCCAATGTAGAATTTGAAAATGTAATTTTGAAAGAAATCCAAATTGTTTTTCTCGAGAAAATGCTTCCAACAAAATGAGCTATTTTTGGCAGTTTTTGAAACGAGCTCAGATTTTGAAGTTCAATAGCTCATTGCGAAGCAAATCCAGTGTAAAACTTGAAAATTTGATTTTGAAAGAAATCCAGATTATTTTTCTTGAGAAAATATTTCCAAATTTAGACTCCCGGGGTGAAAATGTCAATTTTGGAAACCCGAGGTTTGAAATTGATTTCTGAAAACTTTTAAAACTCAATCTGGATTGAAATTTATAAAACTGGAGTTCTGGACTTCGAAAATGAAATGAAATGAAATGTGATGAAATGTTATGAAATGCTAAGAAATGATATGAAATGATGAGAAATGACATGCGAAATGCAGACCCTGAATGGAGAATTTTAGATGTTAGACCCCGATTGGCAGCTGTACCAGTTTAAAAAGCATTAAAATTGATAAAATTTGCAAAATAGCTCAAGAAATGGTTTTCGGGACTCTACTGGATCAGAGTGACACTGAAAATTGAGGTTCGAGCTGGATTGAACTGAAATGAGCTGGATTGAGCTGAGTTTTAGAGTTTCAGAACTCAAATGAACTGGCCAGGCACTGACTCAACTGACCTTTCCGACTGAATTTTCAAGAAAAGCTGTCATTTTTAGAGAAATGGTACGGAATGGTCACTGGAGTGAAGTGAATTACGAACTTGAGCTGACTTTGAGCTAAAAAAAAAAGGTCAATAATACTGACATGAACTAAAATCGAAGCTCGAACACTAGCTCAATTGGCTGAACTCAGCTCAATTTCAGTTGAAAGAGCTGAAATGGACTAAAATGGGCTCCTAGACACTTGGAAAGGCTTTTGAACTGAAATTGGAGCGCTTGAACTCGTGGTGAGCTCAAGTTAGACTCTGGGGAATATGACTGACTATGAATGACTGACTCAGAGACAATTGGCCTGGATTTGAGTGAGAAGTAAGCTCATTTCTGAAGAAATGATCCCATTTTGGCAGGAATGGTCAGAAATGAAAATGGTTTATTCATTATGAGCTCAGATGAGTTTGAAATGATTGATATTCTAGATGTTCTGAACTAACCAATGAGCTTGGTTGACTCCGACTGACTGGGGTCCGGGATGACCTAGGGGTAAATTGGTAATTTTTCCTAAAAAAATGGGTAAAATGGTGATTTTCTAAAACTGACTCAGGGTTTGACTCCTACACTGACCTAACAGGGTTGGCACTGCACGAGGAGGGTTATTTAAGAATGGATGAGGAAAATTTGGGGTGTTTACAGATGCCCCTCTTTGCTACTAAGCCGGCTTGAAGACGAGCTTAGTGGCAAAGAAAAACACACCAAATTTGGGCTATAAAAATGCCCCAGTTAGAAGGATCTGACTGGGTATAAAGAAATTAGCCTTAATGAAAATGGTAGATATGAAATGGAGAATAAAGAAGAAAAAAAAAATTTGCCTCAAAAGAAGTGAGATTCAGGTTTTTACCCTTAACCTGGATGAGACAGGAAATACCTCATGTAGAAACGAAGCTCAGGTTTAACCCTTAACCTGACCTGAAAATGAAATACCTCATCAAAGGAGGCTCAGGTTTGTACCCTTATCCTGATTGGGCAGAAAAATGAAATACCTCATCAAAGGAGGCTCAGGTTTGTACCCTTATCCTGATTGGGCGGAAAATGAAATACCTCATCAAAGGAGGCTCAGGTTTGTACCCTTATCCTGATTGGGCAGAAAATGAAATACCTCATCAAAGGAGGCCCAGGTTTATACCCTTAACCTGATCGGGTAGAAAATGAACGGAATCCTCGAAAGAAGAGACCGTGATGGCACCTTCGGATTTCCGCACAATGAATCCGATAGGGGTTTTGCAAAAAGAAGGAAATTGGGGTCCCTAAAGTTTGAAAAGGGATTGATTTTGGGCGTCTCATTGCTGAGACTAAATAACTTTTGAAATTGCCTTTTGCTGAAATTGGTGGCTTAACCTCAAGCCGAAATTGGACTGTCTATGGTGGGACAGTGGGGACACAGGGAAGTGTGCGAATCTGAGAGCCCGTGCGCTCAGATTATACCAACAGAAGGAAAGGAATCTTGAAAACTCCCATTATCAAGTCCTTAAAAGGGATAACAACTGATGTCGGGATGCGCTAAAGATGGACCTCAAGCTCTCGCTTCACGCTAGGATAGCTAGAAAATATTGTCAAAATGTTGAAAATTATTGTTGATTCGAAATAATTGAAAGTGATGCACATTGCTTTGAAAATATTCCCTCTTTTCTACCTGAAGTATTATCTCCGATTGGGCTTAACTTCGTAAAATCAAGATTCGAATTCAAATTGCTTGCAATTGGCTTTCTTTCAAGGAAGCTATCAATTTCCCTGATATGAGCAGAAAAGAGAGTATTCTTGATATTGTGAAAGCAATTTGTGAAAGAATATTGATAATAGAATTTCACAAAATTTAAAGAGGATTCTTTGGCAGATTTGGCAGTCTGATATCCTGGAATTCTTTCTTATGACGATCTTTCTGCCTACTATTTTTTTTTTTTGGCAGAATTAGAGCTCTCTTGGGTTTTTGGAGATTACATCATCCTTCATTTTGGAGATGTCTTGACTTTTCTCTCTCTTTTTTTTTTTTTTTTAGAAGGGTACGTCACAAACTCCTTCATCTCAGAGATGCTCCGATCCTTCTTTTTTCTCTCAGGGATTATATCGACGGTTATTGGCTCATTGGTTGGAAATCTCTTGATGATAGCAGAAATTAAATATCCTTTAGGGTTTGTCGGGAGGCTCATCGCAGTCGCCTTCATCTTGACGGTGCTCTGAACTTTCCCTGGAAGGATCAGTCACAAACTCCTTCATCTTGGAGATGATCCAAATCTTCTTTGGCCCCGGGGGTCTACTCGCCTAATTCGCCTTCATCTTGACGACAGTTGAGAGATCCCTTTTGCAGATATTTAATTGCAGCTTTAGGTGATTGAGGAGATATAGAGATTGAATGGATTTTTCTGTATCACCCAAGATATTTTGACTGCTTTATTTTCCAAGAATGATCTTTAAAAATGTGCCATTGACTGCGATCAATACCGATCACTTATGGCTTTGCAACAATATTGAATTTCCTTTGCTGGCCATATCGGGGATTTATTCTTCATCCTTTTGGTTGGCCAATAGAAAGAATTTGAATTTTGAATCCTTCTTTGCGAAAGCTTTGTCCTTTCGAAAGTAATACTGAAGGTATTCTGAAGTAATGTTTTTGTACAATAAAAATTTTGAAATCAACAAATATTTAATGACAAATTGGCAAAATGTTCTTGAAATCCTTGGTGAGAGCGAGCATCTGAAGCACAACGCAACGCACCCATGACAAAAATTTTCTTCTCCTTTCCCCAGAGGAGAAGATTCAGAAATTGGAAATAGGAATTACTCCTCTCTTCCCTGAAGAGGAGGTGTTTGCAAAACGAACTTTCAAAGAGAAATTAAGCTTTCGTCAAAACTTCCTAACATTAGGCTTCTCTTATAGAAAGGGGGCCGGTAATGATGAGGTCGGTGAATTGATCATGAAGGAACGAGTCCATCACACTCTCCCTGAAAAGCGGGTCCTTCATGATGAAATGGCCTAGTTTGAAATTGCGGTCACAAGGAAACCGAGCTTCCGTCGAAGCTCTCCCTGAATTAAGGGTTCCTTGTATGGAATTGGAAATTTGTTTTGCAAACGGTTCACATAGACACGAGTCCCTTCAAACTCTCCCTGAAAAGGGGCTAGGTGAACAAAGGATAGCATGCGAAAAGAACGAGCTCCCTCGAACTCTCCCTATAAAAAGGGTCTCTCGCAAGAGAAATTTATTGGAATTGGTATTGGATGACCAAAAGGGTCAAATTTTGGAAATTGGAATTTTGAAATTTGATATTTGAAATTGGAAATTGGAAATTGGAAATTGGAAATTGATAATTGGAAATTGGAAATTGGAAATTGGAAATTGATTGGCTAACAAGGTCAAAATTGTGAATTGGTTTACTGAGAATGACATGGGTTCTATAGGGATTCCTCCTAAGAACGACATTGGTTCTATTGAGAACGGCATTGGTTTCGCAGGGGTTCGACCTGGGTTCAACAGGGATTCAGCCTAAGAACGACATTGGTTCAATTGAGAACGACATTGGTTCACTAGGAACGTCATGGGTTCGATAGGTATTCAGCCTACGAACAACATTGGTTCAATTGAGAACGACATTGGTTCACTAGGAACGTCATGGGTTCGATAGGTATTCAGCCTACGAACGACATTGGTTCAATTGAGAACGACATTGGTTCACTAGGAACAACATGGGTTCGATAGGTATTCAGCCTACGAACAACATTGGTTCAATTGAGAACGACATTGGTTCACTAGGAACGTCATGGGTTCGATAGGTATTCAGCCTACGAACGACATTGGTTCAATTGAGAACGAGAACTATTATATAGACTTGGATTGCTTCTATGAACGGTTTCAGGATTATCCCCTTATCCTGAACGGGGATAGAAATTGGATGACTTGGCGGTCGAAATTGAGAATTTTGGTAATTTGAAAATTGGATGACCCGGAGGTCGAAATTAAAGAATTATGGAAAATGATTCAGGTTTATCCCTTAACCTGAAGGGGAAGTTCAGGTTTATCCCTTAACCTGAAGGGGAAAACTCAGGTTTATCCCTTATCCTGAAGGGGTAGTTCAGGTTTATCCCTTAACCTGAAAGGGAAACTCAGGTTTATCCCTTAACCTGAAGGGGAAGTGAATTTGATGCAAATGAATGTAAATGGATGCAAATGAATGCATGTAAATGTAAATGAATGCAAATGTATGCAAAATGATGTAAATGAATGCACATGTATGCAAAATGAGAGATTTGTTTGATCCTGCCTGCATACAAGATGTTTTGAAAACAATTTTCAAAATAATGCCCCAGTGTAACTGGGAAAGAAGAATTTGACCATTGTTGAAGAAAGTATATTGAGGGATTACAAAGGATGGAATAGAGGTTTTAAGTATAGAAAATTTTCAAATGTTGAGCATTGATGGGGTCTGATAATTCCACACCATCGGCATTGATGAACAGATATGAATTGTGAGGTAATGCTTCCTCGACAATATAGGGCCCTTCCCAATTCGATGACCATTTGCCACCCGGGCGGTGCTTGAGATAGGTCGTTGATCTGATCACTAGATCATTGACTCAGAATTTCCTTTGAATGACAAATTTTGCATATTGCCTGGCTATCCTCTGACGATATGATTGAGCATGCTCTACTGCTCTGAGTCTTCTTTTATTGAGCAAATCAAGTTGTACCAGTCGCTGCTGCTAATACTGATCAAGCGATAACTCCAGCAGTGATGCGAACTTCAAGGCAGGTTTATGAACATGTAGAGGCAGTACTACTTCAGTTCCGTAGACAAGTTCTGACGGAGTAGCATTAGTTGGAGTACAAATGGTGATTCTGTATGCCCATAATGCATCATGGATCTTCTCATGCCAATTATGGCCTGTTTCCAAGGTTCGCTCCAGGATTCGAATCAAAATTTTATTGGCGGCCTTTGCCTGACCATTCCCTTGAGGATAATAGGGAGCGGAGAAATGATGCTGAATTCTGAACTTCGAGCCAAATGTCCTCATTCTCTTATTCTTGAAATGACTCTCATTGTCTGACACGATATCGTGCGGTATGCTGAAACAACAATATTCTTGTGGATGAATAAGACCATGTGTCGACCTTCTATTATACGCAAAGTGATAGCTTCGACCCATTTAGTGAAATATTCTGTTGCGGCAAAAAAAATATTTGTAGCTGTTTGAAGCAGGAGTGATGGGGCCCACAACATCAAAGGCCCACATAGAAAATAGCCATGGAGAGATGGCGATTCGCAAATATGTTGTTGGCGCATGAATAGAAGGTGCATGTATCTGGCATAGAGCACACTTCTTCACAAAATGGTAGCAATCTTGTTGCATAGTCTTCCAATAAGATCATGCCCGGATGATTTGCTTGATAAGAGTTTGGTAGCCGATGAGTCTACTGCAAATGCCTTCGTGAACCTCCTGGACAACTTCTTTGGCTTCATCTTCGTCTAGGCATCTGAAATATTTAGAACCGAATCCACGATGATAGAGGACATCGGCAATAATAAAATATCGGGCAGACACATGCCAAATCGCTCGTTACTCTTACCAGTGATATTCTAAGAGAAGGAGACAGATGTCTTCTTTTTTATGGGAGCCTTTCTGAAACAGTCCTTAGCTTGCTCAGACATCATCCTAATCATCATTTTCTTGAACATCTGATATGTAGTAGGATCAATGCCATCCCTATCATTCAAACTCTGTCTTCTGGCAAATCTTGGAGAATCCATTTCTTCTTGCCTGCTTCTAAAATCACTGATGCCCTGATACAGTGGTGTCTTCTTGCTTGATCTGATCTGAACCACTTGGGAATACTGATGCTCTTTGTAGAATGGATGATTAAATTTCGATGATGAAGATTCAAGATAGAAATGAATATAGTAAAAATATTTGATGAGAATTTGATAGATAATTGAAAGAACATCCCATTACTAGGGATTGGGTCGCCGCTGGAGTCACGACAATTATGTTGTCATTCTTTACAAGGAGAACGAACAACTACAAATATGCCTTCTCACCTAGGCGAGGTTATCAAACCATGATAGAATGAAAATTGAAGGATTTTTTTTTTTTTTTTATTGAAGGAAAAATATGATTGCATCAATAGTGGACTTGAGAAAGAGGGAGTATATAGACAGTCTGTCACCACTCTTAACGATCAACAGAGACACGAGGACCAAGGAAAAGAGTGAGAATGATGAAAGAATCCCAGCCATATATAGCAGAATGGTATGCTCCGGACCACTGTGCTGATGTAAGGTCAAACTTTGGCATAACCCCTGATAGTAGCCGAGCTTCTACGCGCTTTTGTCTCTGAGAGAATTGTCTGATGCATCACTCTGTACAGGAAAATGGGCCAAGTAGCTTGAATCTCTTGCCATATGCATAGGTGTATCTGGGAGGCGATAATTCTCGATCAAAATAGTCCCACACCACTTCTTCTTCCTGCAGATAGTCGATCAGGAATCGGTACCGCGCAACTGGAAGGAGCTCCTTACCGTTGTATCTGAATGAACTAGCTCTGGTTGGTACATGCTGAAGGAACCAAGATTGAAGAGCATAAGTACATCCCTCGACTAAGATGGACTCTCCAAGTGTGAAGCGGGTCTGTCCTCTGTATAGAAAAGCAAGCGCGGCCATGGCTATCGAGAGACGGCTGGTCTGTCGACTTCCTCATCTTCTCAAAAGCTGAACTATTCTGACATCCACTTAATTATGTCCATCTGGAAAGAAAGCAAGTCCCACAGTACATAGAACCATCGCATGTTGAATTCTCTCTTGAGCTGTTCTGGACAGCGAGTTGACTTCTGCAAATTTTCCATGCTGTCGGTAGATCTCGATCAGGCTCACGTACTCATTCTCGTTTTCTTCAATCAGTGGCAAAGACTTGCCCCCTGTCATACGAGCTACGACATCTTTGGGGTCCAGACCCTTGACATTGATCAGAAATTGCTGCTCTAATGGATCTCCAGGCTGATCGACTGGCTCGGGCAGTCCCATAATCTCTGAAAATTCATTCATCAGTATTATCATCTCGCCCCACGGGAACCAGAACGTGCAAGTGCGCGGATTCCACCGCTCCGCCAGTGCATGAATCAGATTGCCGTTGACTGTCAACTTTCCCACTGCAGATGCCAATTCCAACCCACAATCGCTCAAGTGGTCCGGAAACATACGAGAGAAATTTTTGAACCAGACATAATACCACCGGGGGAAGAAGGGTCCGGTGCTAAGAGATCGATGCTCAGGAAGACTTTGTCGCACCTCATAGGAGATGTGACCCTCAGGAAAAACAGAATCGAGCTGACTGGATGCCATTGGACTGAAAGACAAGAAGACTGGAATTAGACTTTGGAAAAATATAAGAAATTTGAAAATTGCAGGCAGGATAAAATGAAAGCTGGAAATTCGAAGTCCAGAGGAACGAAAGAATGAAAAATTTCCTGGAGTTTTGAAGGAAAAGGTGGATAATTTAGAAAAATCGTCCAGGGTTTTTGAGAAAAAGGAGATATTTCATAAAAGATGAAAAATGAGGTATTTTGGAAAATTGTTTGGTATTTTGGAAAACTTGGGAAAAATATGAGAAAATAAGGCGAAAATGAATATCATATATACAATTACAAACAATTATGCACATACAGCAATCCCT
This sequence comes from Nuphar pumila, assembly GCF_984573655.1. NCBI lineage: Eukaryota > Viridiplantae > Streptophyta > Magnoliopsida > Nymphaeales > Nymphaeaceae > Nuphar > Nuphar pumila. Next base: position 62,756,594 of record NC_143261.1, on the reverse strand, counting down.
AGGAAGCCAACTCTAAATGCATTGATTTTGAAAGAGCTTTAGGACCCTAATCCTGACTCTAGGCTTAGATCAACTGTGTCCAATCATGCTATGCCGATATACTCGAGCCGAGGCTCGATGTACGTGGCATAAAACTCATCTCCGGGTCTAGGCTTGTGTTTTCCCAACATCCTTGAGCGCCTGCCGATATACGTTGGACTATGGCCCTTGGTACGTGGCAGGGGGGCGTTAGCCCAAATAAGTGGCCCAGTTGTGAGGCTCTGTCCCGAACTATGGTTCTGGAAGAGAGCCCAGCAACGTGAAGACCGGGTAGACATAGGTGGGGTGGTTTTTGAAATATGATCACATGCAGGCAAACAGAGGGCTCTAAGTCCTAAAGAGATAGAATTTTGAAAACTTTTGAAGAAGCAAACATTGTTTTCATACAAGTTCTAGATTGAGGAGTGTTGTATTTCAGACCTAAGTCTATGTGAGCATGCATAATTCTCCTCAATATGGTCCTACCAAACCATGCCTAGTCTACATGCAATCCATGTCAGCTGGGTTGAAGTCTAGGCTCCTAGGTTCACATGATATCAGAAATTAAAAGCTGACATTCCATAGAGCCTAATTTTGATAATTGAGCTAAGTTAAAGCACATACTTGATCAGGCGAGGACAGGTCCCATCACGGTCGCCAAACCTGTTATCATCGCAAAATTTTTTCCCCTCCCTTGCGAGAGAGAAACGAATTTGCGAGTCAAACTCGACCAAAGTTTTGAAATTGTTTTGAAAATTTACTCGCCTCCGTTTTGAAAATTTGCGGGAAAATTCCATGGAATGGGATCCGCCTGTCGGTACGAGGTTCAATCGTTCCTGGCACTTTTACCAGGGGTAATTGAACCAAGGACCAATTATGTGCTCTAACTTGATTCAAGTATCTAAATTATGCTCTATTTTTCCTAGAATGCACAAAGAATCAGGCTTGTGCTATGGAATTTTGAAAATAATGCAAGTTTAAAAAAAATATGATGTTTGCTTTGGAAAATTGAAATATGCTGGAAAAGTGATTGGAAAAGTGCTTGAAATTAGAATTCCTAGGAAAATTCTTGAACTTTATGGGAAATCAGAAATTTACATTGGAAAATAAATTCTCAGGAAAATTTGAACTTTAGAAAAACGATTTTTGAAATTTGGAATTGCTTTTCTGAGAAAATGGATTTGAGAATTCTGAGAAAATCTAAGAAATTCATTGGAAAATGACTTTTGAAATGGAAAATGAATTCTCAGGAAAACTAGAAAATATGAGAAAATCGATTTCTAAAAACTTGGGATTTTGAAATTTGAGAATTTGAAAACATAGGAAAATCTTGGTTTGAAATCGGGAAATGCTTTGAAATCTCTTTTGAAAACTCAGGATTTTGAGAAAATCAGATCCTGAGAAAGACTTGAAAATTCTTGAGAAAGCTGAATTTTCTGAAATTGAAATTGGAAAATGAATTTGAGAATAATGCAATTTGAATGATATGAATGAATGAATATGAATTTGAAAAGGGAATTTCAATTGAGAAATTGGGAAATCCTTTTAAGACTTTGAAAAATGCAGTGCATTTTGAAGTTAGCCTAAGTGTGTAGGCTGAATGTGGCTAATATGAAGATCATAAATCTTGGTTTTCTTTGTATTCTGACTATGGCCATAAATACAAATCCCACCAAGTTTATAAACTCCATAAGAGCTTGTGCACGTGCCATTCGTGTAAACCATAGTGAATTTGAAATAATGTGCATGAATCATACATCACATATTAAAATTTTGCAGAAATTTAACTATATGCAATGCAACCCTATTCTAAGCAGAAATGTAACTCTTATTCCAAATTATTACATTTGATGTTACATTGAATTGAAATAAAAAGAAAAATAAAATCTAAGTCTTCTTCTTGAATGTTCCTGCAAAACTAGAAAACAAGGTTAGCACAAAAATGTAGGTTTTTCTGAATTTATCCGAAAATATGGGAAATTGTCGGACATTATTCAGATATAAACCCAAAATCATACCCCCTTTGATATAAACATGAGAAATAATGAATAAATTTTGAAAATAAACTTGAAAATTCGAAATTGGGGTCAAAATGACCAAAATACCCCTGATGACCTTGAAATCAGGGTTTTCTGAAAGAATTTTTGTAAATTTTGGAAATTTGAAAATCAAATGAAATAAATCAAACATAATATGATGAAATATGATGATATGCATGAAATTTTGGGAGAATTAGAAATTGAAATTTCGAAATTTAGGTCAAAATGACCAAAATACCCCCAATAACAAGACTATGGCCTTGAAACCAGGGTTTTCTGAAATAATTTTTGCAAAATTGAAAAATATGAAATGCAAAGGAGATTAAAATTAACCCTAATATGATTCTACATGCTTATGTACATGATAAAAACCCTAAAATGGCGAAAATATCATAAAATATCGAATTTAACCTGATTTTCGCTTCTGAATTTAAAGATAAACTAACACATGGAGCAAATGAACTTGGAATTAAACCAAATTTGGCATGGACACCTAAAATAACCCTAAAAATAGAATGGAGCTCGAAAATCTAATTTTTTTGTATTTTTAAATATGGAAATTCAAATAAAAACCCTAAATTTCATGATTTTTGCCTAAAATATTGATTCTAAAGGGGATTTAGGATATCAAACTTCCATAAAAATTTCCCAAATTTTATGGGATGACAGAGGACAGTAAGACAAGGATTTGTTCCTTTGACACTTTCTGGTTTTGACCTATGTTCGGAGCTGTACCACTCCGGCAAGTCGGATCGGAATCCGGCGACTCTAGTAAATGAAGGAAATAGATAGGTTTTGGTAGAAAATGTGGTAAAAATGGCAGACAGATGGGAAAATGGCTGAAATTGTGGGACAATGTCCCTGACAAACAGAGGAAGATTTGATATTTTGACACTATTGGGATTCGGGTTACGGTTTGGAAAAGGCCATACTGTTATCAGAGACCTAAATCTCTGAGATTTCTGGACATTGGAATCTGTTAGACAGAAATAGAAAATCCGGGAAAAATACTGGAACAGATCTAAAAATTCCCAAATTTTGGGAAATGACAGGAAATCATGTTAGGAACAACTTTCATGTTGAAAGTTTTTGCAGAAGGACTACAGATTTGGAGGAGTCGGTGCATTAAGATCTGTCTATATCCTGACAAAAGAAAATCAAGATTTTCCCAGGGGTCTGAGAAATCCGATTTTTTACAGAGGTCAAAACTGACTGGAAAAATCTCAAAATTTCCATATCATTAGTAGATTCAATCATGAATCTACTGTGATTTTTGGAGGACGATTTGGATTTCCCATGAGGGTGGTGCCGGAGGTTCTTGTCTGCTAAAGCGCAAACTGGAAATTTAAAAAGACAGAAAACCCGATATAGGGTTTGATTTGTTTAATGGGGATGTAAAGCTCAAATGGATTTCAATTTTTGGCAGGATATCACAGACAGATAATTGTAACTATCACAAAAATTTTAGGATTTTTGAATGAAAAGTTTTATATGAAATCATAGCTAAAGTGGATATCTAAAATAAAACATGATGAACTATCAATTAAATTGAGCTAAATAACAAGAAACGGAGAAATGAGACTAAATGCAATACATAAAACATAAAATTTATCTAAAACATGGAATGAAACATGAAAAATTCAAGGAGACACAAATCATATTTATTTTTATGGCTATGAGAAGGGAGGATCTGGTCCATTGATTGGACGGATCATTTTCCCTCAATAGCAACAACATGAAACAAGGAAATCAAATGAAAATAATAATAATAAAGAAAACAAAAACAAAATGAATATCTTACCTTGGGTTAGTTTGGATCAATTGAAGGAAGATGACACCAACTGAAAAGGGATGCTTCCTTGTATATGCTGGACCAGCTATTGGGCGTGAAGGTGGTTGAAGTTGGGTAGGGGTCCGGCTAGAGGAGCTCTTGGAAGAGGTGGCTGTTGCAAGATGAAGTTCGATGATGGCTGCTGTGGAGGTGGCTGGAACCGATTGCAGAGAAGGCTTCCAAAGTGCTGGGGGTGTTGAAGCTGTGGTGGAGATGTTGGAGCTGCTATGCTGCTGTGGAGGTGGTGAAGGTGGAGCAATGGAGGTTGATGTTGATAGCTCAAATCCGAAGGAGCTGCCAAGGAAGCACCGGCTGGGAAAGATGGGGGTGAAGGAGGAAGCTTGGTTGCTGTGGTGGCTGAAGCTAAGGTGCTGCTGGAGGTTGGAAGGCTGCTGTGGCTGTAGCAGCCAAGGAGAGAAGAAGATAGCTAAAGGGAGAGAGAGAGGGGAAAAGAAAAAGGAAAGGAAGGAAAGGAGAGAGGGCTGGAGGTTTGGGTGACCACCTTGTGGGTCCCACCTCCTCTCTAAAAAAAATAAAAATAAAAAAAACAATAAATAAAAATCAATAAAAACAACAATAAACAAATAAAAAGAAGCATCTTTTTTTTTTTTTAATAAAATAAAAATGCAAATGAATGGGCCATCTCAGAGCGGGTCCAAATTTTGATTTTGAAATTCATTTTGACGATTTGAGGGGTAAAATAGTCTTTTTAGAAAATTTCCAGACGAAACGAGCTATTTTTGGCAGTTTTTGAAACGAGCTCCGATTTTAAAGTTCAATACCTCGTTGCAAAGCAAATCCAATGTAGAATTTGAAAATGTAATTTTGAAAGAAATCCAAATTGTTTTTCTCGAGAAAATGCTTCCAACAAAACGAGCTATTTTTGGCAGTTTTTGAAACGAGCTCAGATTTTGAAGTTCAATAGCTCATTGCGAAGCAAATCCAGTGTAAAACTTGAAAATTTGATTTTGAAAGAAATCCAGATTATTTTTCTTGAGAAAATATTTCCAAATTTAGACTCCCGGGGTGAAAATGTCAATTTTGGAAACCCGAGGTTTGAAATTGATTTCTGAAAACTTTTAAAACTCAATCTGGATTGAAATTTATAAAACTGGAGTTCTGGACTTCGAAAATGAAATGAAATGTGATGAAATGTTATGAAATGCTAAGAAATGATATGAAATGATGAGAAATGACATGCGAAATGCAGACCCTGAATGGAGAATTTTAGATGTTAGACCCCGATTGGCAGCTGTACCAGTTTAAAAAGCATTAAAATTGATAAAATTTGCAAAATAGCTCAAGAAATGGTTTTCGGGACTCTACTGGATCAGAGTGACACTGAAAATTGAGGTTCGAGCTGGATTGAACTGAAATGAGCTGGATTGAGCTGAGTTTTAGAGTTTCAGAACTCAAATGAACTGACCAGGCACTGACTCAACTGACCTTTCCGACTGAATTTTCAAGAAAAGCTGTCATTTTTAGAGAAATGCTACGGAATGGTCACTGGAGTGAAGTGAATTACGAACTTGAGCTGACTTTGAGCTAAAAAAAAAGGTCAATAATACTGACATGAACTAAAATCGAAGCTCGAACACTAGCTCAATTGGCTGAACTCAGCTCAATTTCAGCTGAAAGAGCTGAAATGGACTAAAATGGGCTCCTAGACACTTGGAAAGACTTTTGAACTGAAATTGGAGCGCTTGAACTCGTGGTGAGCTCAAGTTAGACTCTGGGGAATATGACTGACTATGAATGACTGACTCAGAGACAATTGGCCTGGATTTGAGTGAGAAGTAAGCTCATTTCTGAAGAAATGATCCCATTTTGGCAGGAATGGTCAGAAATGAAAATGGTTTATTCATTATGAGCTCAGATGAGTTTGAAATGATTGATATTCTAGATGTTCTGAACTAACCAATGAGCTTGGTTGACTCCGACTGACTGGGGTCCGGGATGACCTAGGGGTAAATTGGTAATTTTTCCTAAAAAAATGGGTAAAATGGTGATTTTCTAAAACTGACTCAGGGTTTGACTCCTACACTGACCTAACAGGGTTGGCACTGCACGAGGAGGGTTATTTAAGAATGGATGAGGAAAATTTGGGGTGTTTACAATGTACAAGCGCTTAACCTCTAATATAGTAAAGAGATTTAATGTGAGGATTCTCACAATACATGACAAGTCACTAAATCCTCTTATTGAAAAACTTTATCTCATGATGATGAAACTTTTTGAAAACCAAAAGAATAATACCCATAACATGTGTGGTGCCTAAAGTAAAAAAAAGTTGGACGATGGTAAGAAAGAAGCACGAAATCTATGTGTTCAAGTAGTGCATTGCCTTCATCGTCGATACAAAGCCTACAATCACTCTCACAATTGTAATGTTTATCTTAAAAAACAAACATGCTCTTGTAGAGAGTAACAGGTTAGCGAGATTTTGTGCAAACATATAATCACGTGCATTTCGTACGAAGACAAGTTATCAGAAGATTACTACGATAAGTTCTACACTATTAAATCGTATCAAGCTGCATATAATACTTATTCATTTTTTCTAATGACGGATAATATCTCACATCACTCCTCCAAACCTTATTCCAGTCTTACCACCTAAAGCGCATCCTAAAACAAGATACCTTAAGAAGAAACAAAAAATAGAACACAAAAATGTTGGGTAATACAAGTGCAATCATTTTTGATGAAATTGGCCACAACCGGCGAAAGCACAAATAACATTATATTAGAGTACAGATGGTTTACAAAATCTGTATTTATTAGAAGTTGTTTTATGAATTCTTTCTTTGTATTTACAATCTTTTTTAATTAATTATTCCAATGTCTTATATCTTTTATGTATATAAGGAGTTCACAATGAATAATTATAAACCAAAAAAAACATGGTAGTAGAAAGCAGTTCAAACCCCGTCACCAACCCCAAACAAGGAAGCAGTTGTGTTAATTATACAACACATTGACCAGAATTATAAAGTGAAAATTGCCCAACTTCTGATAATTATTTGGTGCAATGAACTTTACACAATTTGGCTTTGAGGATACAACTGAGCTTGGCCTGCTCATGGAGTCTAATCTACGTGTTGTCCAACTAAACTGCCTGGCACAAATCACTTAAGATAGCACCTTTAATAAAATGAAAGGGACTCACACTAGGTTAAAAAATGATAGAGAGAGAGAGAGATGGATAACAGGAATACAAAATAGGCTTCAGTTATTATAGACTCGATCCCAACAGCCAATAATTGAGTCAAACGACATCTACGGCCTAAAAAGGAAATTAAATGGTCTAAACAATACTAAAAAACCTAAAAACATCTACAGAGGAGGTGACTAGTCAAACGATCAAATGAGAGGAAACAACTAGGCCAATCAATCTTGCATGAAGTACATATCCTTATGTTAAAATCGATGTGAATCTGCTGATATGAATTGAATCTCCTAATTGAAAACAGCAACACTTAAAAAGTCACTTGCTCATGCACAAATATCTTGATAAATTAGATCAGTCAATATCAAGCATGCACTAAACCTTTCAATGAATTGCCGTTTATCCGGATCTCCAGTGGAATTATTTCATCATATAAGCCCTCAAAAACTTCGTCAGCATGTACAGAATTTAGATGACTAAAACTAAATAAAACTAATCCAGTTATTATCATTCAATATTAAACAATAATGAAAAACACGACGGTTAAAAAGGTATACGGAATGCACACTCATGTTCTATGTTTCTTCTTCTTACTCGGAGAATTTAAATTCAAGTTTCTTTTCCCTTTGCCTAACCTTTTCATTCCACTTACAAGCTCTGTAACTTCAATAGAATTTGAAGTCGGCTCTTCCAAAATGCTGCAATACCAAGTTGACAACCACCAGAGTAAGATGAATTTATTCAGCAAAAATTCTAGTTGGCAGGCAGAGAATTGCCTTTTTTATATTTTTTGAGAGGAAACCCCAGTTCAGGTGGTGGGGCCCGGTAGAGATTGATGCTCTGCCGTATGGCCCACTCCCAAGCACATAAAATCCCTCCAGGGAGCTTGATGCTTGGGCTTAAAGCAAGGGATGCACACCCTGGGTATCACAGTTACAAATCTCATTCTCAGGTTAAAAAAGTGAGTTTTCCTCAAGAAAATCTCTGTAAGTTGAAAATTTATACATTCATTACTAATATAGAGCAATCCTAGGGTGCTCCCGGAGCACCTACTAGAAATCATATTTGTAGGTTGCATCTTCTCAATCAGATCTTATAGATGTACTTAAAACTGTGTATTTGATAGTAATCATGTTTTGGATCATGTTCAAAATAGGCTTTTTTAGTCATAAAATTTTGGTACCTTGTGAGCCATTGATTTTTGAAGATCTTAAAAAAAAACTACATGTATGACATAATCACATGATCCAAACATTTTTTTCCACTAAATAAAAACTGTAGATCATATCTATAGGGTCTGATCAACGAAAAAAGCACTCAGATTTTGAAAATTTGAAGCTTCTACTAGGTGGCAGTAGCTGATCGGGGAACACCCTATCATTATTAATATAGAGTAATGCTTCGGGAACACCTACTCCCTCCTACTAGAAAGCAAAGTTGTAGATCATATCTATAGGGTCTGATCAACGAAAAAATCACTCAGATTCTGAAAATTTGAAGCTTCTATTAGGTGAGAGTAGGTGCTCTGGGAGCACCTTATATATATATATAAATATATATATATATATATATAGAGAGAGAGAGAGAGATTTTGAAAATGAGGTAAGGGGCGTTTACAAAAATACTATACAACATAGGTTACTTTGAGCAATGGGGTGAAAGGCATTTACAAAATACCATATAATATAAGGTAGTTTCAGCAATGGGGTGAAGGAAGTTTAAATGATACGCAACATATAACACAGTTTCCCTTTAAAAAAATATGCATAAGTTGTTTAGAGTCTAATCGGCTACTTGAATAGTACCATACCAAATGTGTAGGGGAGGGAAGGCCCTCTCAGCTGCTATATAAAACGAGGGTGCCTCCCCTTCATTTAGTGAAAAGCCATTGCCATCGGTAGTCAGCATTCAATGCTGCCTGACATGCGCCATTCAATGCCAGCTCAGCTCAGCATTGAATGATTGCTGACAAAAAAAAAGTTCACACCATCAAAAGAAGCGGCATGATTTTTTTGTATATTTCAAAATCTTACAAAAAATTGTGAGGGTTTTGGCAGTATTTTTAAAATATCGCATTTTTTTCGGGTATATATCATTTTGTGATTATATTGAAGCCTTTGTGAGCCAAGCAGAGAATTAATTAATTATTGGAGATTTCTAACAAAAATTCATCTATTACCTTGATTTCTTCTCAGCTTTTTTAGAAAGAGATCCCTCAACAATCCTTGCATGATACTTATGGAAAGGAGCACTCCCTTTTCTCTTTTCATCCTAGAGATATTAGAACAGTTGGTGAGAGAAGATGGCTAGTAAACACAAAAAAAAAAGAGAAACACTAGCACACCTGGAGAAAAGATTCAAGTGATGCTTGGTCATTTGAAGAAAAAGCAATCTCATCCCTTTTTTTCTGTACAAATTCTATGTTCTGCTCAACCTATATCATAGGAAAAAGAAAAAGGTGAGAGAATTGCCAAATTAATTTGATACTTGAATGCTGAAGAGCGCAGAAGATGGCAAATCTTTAATTACAAGAAAAGCTCATTTTCATACTCTCCCGTAATTTAAGCTTGAATGAAAAAGAAAAAAGCAGACATCGTCTCTTTTCAAGAATATTTGATGTCAGATTATGATATCCAGAAACTTCAAGAGCATGATATTAATACAAAAAAAAATATGTGAAGATGATATGTCCATCATGAAATCCACTACTAGTGCATCCTGCTTACAAAGTTTGCATCTGTAGAATACCATTATATACTACAATATGAAACAGTCCTAAAATATTCACTGATGTCAACTAAAAACCAAGACTATGTTTTAGTTTAATTTTCTTTTCCTTGTTTCATTAATTAGTTTAACATTGGTCACAAAGAGCACAACAGAGGATGTTTCAAAAATCATCCTGCTACTTTCATTTGGACATTATTTTGGGTGTTGCATGGAATCTGGTCCAGTCTAGGAAATGTCGCAGATAGCTGAAGTGTAAGTGCATATCACAAACACCAAAAGGGATTTGTTTTAATTTTATCAGCAACAAATACTTAAAATGATTTTGGGTAAGATGCTGGGAGCTGGCCCTGCAACAGAGTGTGCATTTGGCCAGCGGAGTGGGATTGAGGAGTGATGCTAATCCCACATCTCAAGATCAAAACCAGTCATGTGCCTGTGTGCAAGCTGATACAAGCGGTTGTAATAAAGTATGTGGAATTACAAAAGCAAAGTACAAAAGCACATAAGTGGACAATTACAAAGAAGATAGACAAGCACAAAAGTGCATAGACAAAAGTCCACTAAAGGACAATACAAAGAGTCAATTAAAAATAAAATATTATTGAAAATGTGCTTTGGGAAGCCATGAAAAAATATAGGGGGAACACTCCCCTATTTATATACAAATACAAGAGGGAGACCATTGGGAGCTCCCTTTCATAGAGACGTTGGGGAGCTCCCTCGGTCATATTTTTTTACTGTTGGGGCCCCTATCGACTCTATAGAGCGGGGCCCAATGACATGATAAAATAGAAATAAAAAAAGAAAATGAAGACAAAAATAAGAAAATGAAAAAATAGTTGTTTCTAATAAACAACTATAATTACATACAAAAAGACAAAAATGCCCTTATTGGGCAAACTGTTTATATATATATATATACACTCCCCTTCAAACTTTACGAGAAAATGATCGAAAGTTTGCTGTGAAAGAGAAATCGAGGAGCGGAAAGAGCTTTGATGAAGAAATTTGTCAACTGGTACGGCAACGTAATAGTTCCTCTTAGATATTCATCACAAACATAGTGACAATCCATATTAATATGTTTGATTCGCTCATGGAAGGTATGGTAGCTCGCAATGTAGATTACACTCTTATTGTCATAACTCTTCGAAGGTGTTGAGATAATGATTTCCATATCACTGAGAAGACTTTTAAGCTACACAAGCTCCATTGTTGTCATAGTCATTACCTGATATTCGGCTTCAGCTGAAGATAAAGATATTTTTTGTCGTTTCTTACACCTCCAATAGATCAACGAATCTCTTTAAAAAATACAAAAATCTATCATTTAGGTTACCACCCCGGATAATTAGATCTAAAGATGATGAAGAGGACAAAAAAAAAGCTCTTTTGAAACGGTGTTTTTAATGTATCACACAATCCTCATAATTGCTGCCATGTGCAATGTGGTAGGGGCATGTTAAAACTGACTTGCTGCATGAACACATGAGTGATATTAGGTTGGGTGATAGAGAGATAAGTGAGAGATCCAATCAATTGATAATATGAAATATAATCTTCAAGCAATACACTATCTTCAAGTCTTAATTTTGTATTTATGACTTTTGAGGTTTCCACCTTTTTATCGAAAACTTTTGACCTAGCACATATGTTAGCAGCTAATTTTATTTGAGAGAGAATATATCCTCTGAGAGAATAGGCAACCTCAATTCCTAAAAAGTATCTCAAAAATATGACCGTTGGGGCCCCAACGACAAGATGAGTGGGGCCCCTTGTGGCCTTAAAAAAGCAAAAGAAAAAAAGAAAAAGTAAAAAAGGGAGAGAAAAGGAAAATGGGAGAGTTTACATGGGGATTTACCAAAATACCCCTATTGGGTATTTGGAGAAATAAGAAAACAAAAAAAGAAATATGTATATATATATATATACATATATGTATATATATACGTATGTATATATATATATATATATATATATATATATATTTATATACATAATTTAACAGAGACCCCCAATGCAATGTATTTAATGCATTTTACAATAAAAAAAAGAAAAATAAAAAATAAGAAAAGAGAAAAGAAAAAGGAAATAAAAGAAAAGTAAAAAGACTGAAATGCCCCTAATGGGCAGAATTACAGAAATACCCTTTATCGGGTATATATATATATATATATATATATATATATATATATATATATATATTAACAGCAGTACTGTTCATGAGGCAGGGTAGCTGTACAGGATTTTTTCCTGGATAGACAACCAGGTCTGGGCCAGGTTTTCCCTGACTAATAAAAAAGAGATGTTGGGAACTGCTTCTTCATTAGTATAAAATAATGTTTATAACCATAATCCAAATGGATAGGATTAAGCCTATCACCATGATATTGATTCATTGAACAAGATTGTGTCACTTGGCGCCAAGTGGATAACTCAGTCCCGGCTGGTTGTTTTGTTAATCCAAATTGGTGGGTCTTGGATTTTCCAAGTCCATCTAACTCTAGGCACAAACCTGGAGAAGTTTGGCTACACTTTCTGCATCCTAAGATGGGTTCTGAGCTTGCTAGGTTTTGAAACACCGGCATTGGTCATCAATTTTTTTTCTTGTCTCAAACCAACAAATCTTTCATTAGAACTACAGGCTTCCAAGCTTAGACCATTCAATTTAAGGCTGTTCAGGTGGCAGCAACATGAAGTGGACAGGGCTGGTTTCACATAATCAAATGTAGGTACAAAATCCTCATATGATCTTGAATTGTGGCAAGGGTAGATGTAGAATTGAAGCAAAGTGCCCTTGCCCCAAGTTCAGAGCCCCTTCACCTTATGCACTTGGATTGTGGTCAGGGGTAGGTGCAACCTTGTGACACAGATTCTGTCAGCCCAAGTTAGTTGTACTAAGGATTCCCTGAGCAATGTTTCACATTGTTGGTCAAAAGAAAATCAATTTACAGATAAAAAACACAACTCTGAGCACGTGCTATCGCAAAGTCAAACATGTAAGCTTATTCAAAAATATTTACCTGATCCATGAATGGCTTTACAAGACGTCTGAGGCTCTCACTGGTTGTCTTTTTGCAAAACTTTCTAAAGCTGACGAGTGGAACAAAAGCCAACTCAGGGAAAGATACATGATAACTCCATTGAAAAAAGTGCTCTGAAAGTGTTTCAACTGCAGAGCGTACACATTGCTCATGGTATGCTTTCAGTTTCAGTAGCTGTTTTGGCACCTGTCAGACAAGTAACCAACTAATAAGTAAAGCAGAGAGCCGAGACAGTGAAGATCCTGAAAACTGATGAGGTAGTCTCTCCACTTGAACCAACCTTCAACATACTTGAAAAATTAAAATCTTTTGGAGCACTATTATCAGATTTGCCACCTTCCCCAAATTCTAGAAAGCTTAGAGATAAAGAAGCCACAGGAATGAAGACGCCACTAGAATGTGAAAGCTTATTCAACAAATGGATGCATTTTAGCCTCAAAGGAAAGAAACGAGGTCCAGGCAACATATGGGCAAGTCCATTTATCATCTGAATTGCCAAGTATAGCAAACTCTGAAGATCATGTTCCTTGATGTTAGCACATACAAACTTAACCCTAAGTTCAAGGCAGTTTACATACTGCCAATCTTGTATTTTCCTTAGTCCATCCTGAAAAATATGTAAAATATTTGAAAGAAGATAGAGAAATATGGATCTCGTGTACAAACAGAATTGCAACCACAATTATGAACAGATAAGCAGAAAATTGTGGGGAATAGGCAAAACACTCACTATATTTGGGAAACAACAATATCACAGTGAATTTCTCAAGAAGGGTAAGAACCGTTCTAGGTTCAATGACTTGATTCCATAAGAACATGAATGAGAGCAGGGCAGAGGAAACTAAAGAAGTTGTCGGTTTTCCAATTAACATCAAACCATGCTGCAATAGTTCCAATAATTAACATAATATAGATCCCAGCAGTGTTGGCCGATGAAATTGTGAAATCGCCCATAGCTGATCTATATCAAATCAGATAGTGGTCTGAAACATAGTGAAACACACTTGAGAATGCAAAATAATGCTCACGCACATGGAATTCATCCTATAAAAACTTCAGACTTCTTTTAGTGGCAAATTAACAAGTGTAGCATCATTATCTTCACTGTGGTAAACTTTCTCACTTACAACTTTCACATACATGAAATAATAATTAATTTCTGTAAGCTTGGTGTCACCCACAGTTTGCCCACAATAAACCCTTTATATATGCAATTTCTGTCATGATGAGCAGAACCACACCCTCTATAACCTTCATGACACAATACTTGGGTTTGTGCTAAAGGAAAACATCATAAAAAATACCTGAAAGAGCAATGAGGCCACGCCATGAAGGTCCAAGACCTTATGACTTGTGATTGGAGGTGATAAACTTGCATGTGAGATAAATCCATCCATACAGTAACATGTATTTCTTTTACTTCTGAGAAGCCTCCAAATAGTCATTACCCACCATTTCCAAATCTACACCAATGTCTTCTCAGTGGCACAAGAAAGTAATTGATCATCCAATCTATGCAACATTATCCATTGGCCATGCACAACAGCACAAGAACAAAGGAACTAGCCTTTGCACACCCAAAGAGGTGGTGATCATTTTTTTGAAGAGTCTCTATCTAAAGGGACTTTTTCCTTTACCTTTTAGTGAAAGAACCTAAGGGATTTAGTTTTGTTGCACTCGGGGCTCTGAACTAATAGAGCACAGAGTAACTTCAGGAAACAAGTAAAAGAACTGTTTCTAGTTGAATAAAGTGAAAGGAGACAAATTGGTAAAAAAATATAACTTTGGATCATGAACATTTCATGGTGCTGAAATAAAATGACAAAGATTTAGAAATGAGATCAATACAATATCTATATTTCACATGGGTCCCTGCCTATACCCATATTGTGAGGCCAGCTTACTGACTGGGAAGGCTACCTACGTGCTAGTACTAGGTGATAAAAGTCATGCTCAGGAAACCTCATGTAAACATCACTTAGGTGCTTCTAAGTATGCTTGATCTTAATAAAAAAAAGTCTATAAAGACAGAGAATAGCAAGTTATGTTTGTGATTGAAACTTTTTCTTTCTTTTTTTTATTTGAATTCCTGGGTTCTGTTCAACAATCAACATCACATACAAATGTATTTACAGAGTCATGGATTTTCATATTATGTTAAATATGCTGGTTTGCTTTCCTGGGTGCATGTCACAGTGCCATCTTGTGCTCAAGTAGGTGCACAATTTTTACTAATATTAGCGTACATCTTGTAATGGTGTAAGATGTTAATCTTAACATTATAGCCACCTTGAATTTCATATTATACTATAACTGTTTTTTGCATACAATGTTAAAACATATAATTTCAGAAAATTTCTAGATCTTGAAAGCCTTTTATCAATCTTTTCATTTTGAAAATTTATTTTGTGTGTTTCTGAGCCACACAGCAAGCTGGCACGTGTGCACTGCCTAGCTCTTTGACTATAAGACATTTAAGCTAGTTCTGATATCCAAATTTCACTTTTTCTTAAAATGATAAGATGGCATCATCATCAAAGAAAGTAGATGGCTAAAAAAAGCGTTCAAACTTCACATTGGAAAAAAATGAGTTAATCCTGGTTATTTGAAGTAGTTTTTGAAGATGTTTGCAAAGTTGATCCCACAGTCACTGAATTTGCTAATTGCAAGTCATGGGTCACAAAGCCCAAAGACACTAATTAAGCAGGGATGGTCGTTCAAACTAAAAATGACTTAAACATGCCACGTTTATTTAAATTGTTCTAGAACCCAAGGAATCGAGAGAAGCTCAAAAGTCAAAACACATATCCATCTATCCGCATCATCTGGCTTTATTAGCGAGAAGCAACTCCTAAACAATTGAAGGACTTTCTAAAGTTTCTATTGTCAATCATATAAACCCTTTGTTTGGAGTTTATGAGATATATGCTAGATCATAGGAACTGGAAATAAAATATTACTACAATTATAGAATAAGGAAACAAGGTTAGGGTTATAAAGTTAAAATTATATTCCTATGTTCTAAGACAACTATAATACACCTCAGCTATACAAGTAGATAAAGTTATAATACTACCACCTTCAGGAAAAAAATATATGAAAAATAAATTGTATGAAATCAATGGGGATTTATAATAAATGTCACCATAAAATCCAAGTTCGCCATTTCATCAACTCTCTGATTGCTTTGAAGGACATAGATACAAGAGAAATTTCATTGTGTTGGTCAAGTAGAATAGAAACATGTTTCTAAAGATTTCCAATCTCTAATGGTGTTGGGTCAAACCAAAGTGCATCATCTGACCCAACCTCAGTCTCTTTCTTCCAGAAGGGGTGGGTATTGAGCTGGGTACATGGTGCAGGACAGACGTAGCTTGGGCCTGAAACTGATGGGCTCATGCCTAGGCAATCAGGCCAAGCCTTTGCCATGGGGTGAAGTGTAGCCTGGCCAAAATAAACATGGCACTAGGATGGTTTTGGAAGAATCAGGGCTAAAGATTTAAATAGGTCTTATGCAGATGTCGCTTAAGGATGTGAGGGTTGGATATTCAACTGGCTTAAATCCATTTAGAGGGATTCAGTATAAATTTCAATATCCAATTAGCTAATCAGAATAGACTATCTTTCAGTTTTTTATATCCTAATCCAAATCCAACATAATATCTGGCTTAAAATGTGTGTGTATCATAGTCACCTGTATCGTTAAAGGTAATTTCTCAGCGAGGGTATTTCTCGGAGAGATTTTCAAAAGTTGATAAATCTTGGAAATATCTTGGGAAAATCATGGGAGTTTAAAAAATTGAAAAAAATATAAATAACAACAAAAAAACCTAAGAAAATAATAAGTTTGTATTATTTTTCTTTCAAAAATATAAAGAAACATGTTTTAAAGGTTTTAAAATATAAAAGAAACAAAAAAATAGGAAATGCAAATTTAATTTAAAAAAAAAACTCAAAAATATCATGATATTTTTTATTTGCTGATATTTTGAAAATATCACGATATATTCCCAATATTATCGGCAAGCTTGAAATTGCCGATAATATCACGATATATTCAAAATATCAGCGATATCAGTGACAATGGTGTGTATATATATGCATGTACACGTGTGTACATATGTATATGGATATGGTGTTTCTATGGTGGTACTGAACCACCATAACTTATGGTGGTACACACTTGTTTTACACAGATCTAACCTCTAAAAGCAAAAACTAACCTTTGGATCATGTTTAGGATGTTCTATTTTCCATTTTATGCATTAAAGTTTATTTTAATAGGATATTTTAGACCATTTTTTATCCTTATGAATTGGGAGCCTTCGTTTTTTCACCATCTTTGAAACTGTATTATAATCATAGTCACAAATATCGGTCTTGGCTATATCTCGGCTAAGGCAAAATATCAGGATATTATATATTTTTCAATCAATCCCAGGAAAATCTATGAACTTAAAAATAAAATGCGAAAAATAAAAAAAAAACTAGGAAAAACAGTTTTCTTTCCTTCTTCCCTCCTTTTTTTCCTTCCTTTCTTCTTTCTTTTCTGCACCTGATATTATCACACGATATATATATATATAACTGTGACTATGATTATGGTATATTAGACATGATAAAACCTCATAATATAGTAAATAAACTATGTTGAACATGTCTGTGGGGGGTACATCTAACATTTGCTGGTTATATTCATGCAAACAATAGTGCACATCACCATATGGCATCATGGTTCAGAACCAACACACACAAATTACGCTGATAGGATCTGGCTTGCTGAAGGCTTTTCTCACCCATCTCTTCATCCAACTCCAAGTCTGATTAGGTTACATCCTATGTCACATGGGTGCAGGTGCGGGTACGGGTATGGGTACGGGTACGGGTGCAGGTACGGGTGCGGCACAATTTCAAAAATTTTGAAGACGGGGACTCGGCTATATATATTTTAAAAATATATATATATAATTATATATATAACAATAAATTAATAATAAGATTGTAAATTTTACAGCAAAAATAAAAAAGTAATTCTATTGAAGTAACAACACAAACTTACCAAAATATAACACATAAAGAAGCTTGTGAGTGTGATAACAACAAAACTTATCATAAATCTGCCTCATCGTCTGAATTAGAGGGAAGAACAAGATCGAGGTAGTCCATGTTGAGAGTATGCAAATCATGTTCTCCCTCCAAGTCAAAATCTTTTGGATTTACATCTCAATACTTAGATGGTTCACAACTACATCAAAATATGACTAACTTAGTATCTAACTTCAAACTTTGAATATAAATATTTAAATACGAACTTTGAATACAAAAGAAAAAAAAGTACATATACTCATCTTTGGTGTGACGAGAAATTAATCGTAGATTAGAGTGAACATAAACCAAATCCTCTGCTCTTTTACTAATGAGTTTGTTTCTTTTAATGTTGTGAATTTGAACATATATGAGTCCAATTTCTTTCACAACACGATGATGTAGCAAGTTGGGATAACAACTTCATTGCAAGACGTTGCAGATTTGGTGTATCTGATCCATATGTTGCCCACCAATTAAGGGGATCTTCTCCGTCCCTTGCTATGAGTGTTGCTAAAGAATCAAATCTTCCAATAAAGAACTTTTCAAACTCACTATTTACAACCTTAAACATGTGAGGATCATTAAAAAGTCTTCCCAAATATATCATTTTGTTCCTTGATATCTCAGGATCTTCATTTGGAAAAACATGACCAACACCTGTTGTCAACCATTTTTTTGCATAATATTTTGGATTGAGAGAGTGTGCCATGCAATGCAAAAGTGTATTGCTTTTATCTCATCTTCTCACTAAAACCGAATGTACATAATTGTAAAATTCTGAATCATCAAGTACAACATCTTTCTTCTCATCTTTAAAAATGATACTTTGAACTTTTTCAATCTTATTGTCCCACGTTTCATAAGTTCTATGAAGCATGGGTATATCTCTGTCAACTTCTCTCAACATTTCTCAAATAGGCTCTGTAAATTCAACAAAATGTGTAATTTTATCCCACCAAAAATCATCACAGATGCATTTTTTGATAGCTTGAGACTTAATATCATCTTCAGTGCGATAAAAATCTCAATCTTTATCAGCCACCATCATCATCAATGCATTCTTAAGTTGCTTAATTCTTTGCATCATAACAATGAGAAGCAAAACGAGTTTCAACAACTTTCAGTAACTTGAGATCAGAATGCCGATTAAATATAGAAAGGGCATGATGATGGTTTACAACAAAATTTCTAATATTTCGATCATGCTCTATTTCCTCAATCTATAAACACATTTCATGTGCATGTGCATTATCTTTTGATGGATTGTATATACTCTTAAGTGCCAAATTTAAACTGTGTGCTGCACAAGGAGTCCAAAAAATATGTAAATATGTATCTTCACTTGCCAAATTCATTCATGCACGATTGCAAACTGAAGCGTTGTCAGTAATGATTTGCACCACACTTTCTTCACCCACTTCTTTTATCACTTCAACAAATAATCTCTTTAAATATTCAGCATCTTTATACTCCCCAGATGCATCAAGAGTCTTCAAAAAGATTGGCTCATTAAGTGAGTAAGCATTGAAGTTTATCAGTGGACGCCTTTGTATATCAGTCCACCCATCAGAAACAATAGACACTCCATGACGTTTTCATGCAAATTTTTTGGTCTCTAACAAGTCTTCAATTCTATTTTTTTCCTCTGCAAGAAAAACTGTTCTTAGTTTTTCTGAACTAGGAGGCATATAACCACTCAAATTACAATTAGTCAAAGATGTAATCATATCTTTCCAGTATGGACTTCTAGCTACATTAAAAAGAATTGAGCTTGAGTAAAAGAATCGATCAATCTTTTTATCAATTTCTGCTCTTGCCATGTTTTTGAATGATCCTTGTATTGTTTTATTGCCTTCCATCTTTCTTTTCTTCAAAAACTCGAATCGCTTCTCATCTCTGCAATTTTCTTCTTTTCAGCTTCCTCTTGTTCTTTCTTTAATTGCTTTAACAAGTCTTTATCAACCCCAGAACATTGCCTAATTCCTTGACCACGAATATGCAAAAGATGTGCTTTCACACGCGTATAAGAACCCGTGAAAACAATCGTACATAAATTACAATGAAACTGCACATTCCCACCACTACCACCACTAGCTTTTTATCCCTTTTGTCACAAGCCTCCAAAGTGGTTAAGAAACTTCTAATTCAGAGTTAAACTTGAACCAACTCTATTGACACCACTAGAACTCGCCATTATATCTGAAAAGTGAAAAGTGAATAGAAAATATGTAAATAAAGTTAATAAACACTTCAAAAAAATAGTAACAAGAGCTCCACCCGTCTAACTGTGTGCCTGATAGAAAATAACAAAGGAAAGGGGGAGAGCCCCCTATCAGAAAACAGATCTGAGGCAGGCTCCGCCCCCTGCCGAAAACCTACGACTGAGGTAGGGGGTGGAGACCCCTGCCGGAAAACAGATCTGAGGCAGGAGGCAGCCCCCTGCCGAAAAACAGATTTGAGGCAGGGGAGCCCCGTGCCGGAAAATAAACTGAGACAGGGGCCTCCACCCCCTGTTGGAAAACACAAACGAGGTAGGGGGCTCCGCCCCCTGCCAAAAAATAAACTGAGGTAGGGGGCGAAGTCCCCTAACGGAAAACAGATCCGACGCAGGGGGCAGCCCCCTGCCAGAAAATAGATTTGAGGCAGGGGGCGGAGCCCCCTACCGGAAAACAGATCTGACGCAGGGGGCAGCCCCCTGTCGAAAAACAAATCTGAGGCACGGGAGCCCCCTGCTGAAAAATAAACTCAAGCAGGGGCCTCCATCCCCTGCCGGAAAACACGAACGAGGCAGGGGGATCCGCCCCCTACCGGACGAAGGGGAAGAAGAACGGAAGAGGGAGGAGTGCATACCTGAGAGGACCGATGGCTGGGGTCGCCGATGGCTGGCTGCGGCTACGATCGTCAGGGTCTGGGTCGCCGGCGAGACTGAAGGGGACGAAGAGCGAGGGACGGCTGGGGGAGAGGGAAAGATCAGCGGGGAGGGGTCTGTCGTAATCCCCTCCCCTTGCGTAGCCTCTTTAGGGTTCGACCCCGACCCCGATAAACATTTTGGATCTGGATCGGGTCCGGATCGGACCCGACCCGTGTCCAAAATAAATTTTAAATATGGACAACAATAGGCTCGGTCAAAGTTGACCAAGTCTATAAAGTGGATGGACTCGGCCCCAATGCATTGACCGAGTCCAACACTTGTTGACCGAGTTTGCCCCGTGTCTAAAGCCGCACCCGTGTCGGGGCGTGTCAACACGGGTGCATCGACCTCCTAACCGAGTCCATGTGACATCAGTTATATCCAATTATGCCTACATTGAAACCACATCCAACCCAGTTACATCCCTAGATGTGTCTGACATCTATCCAGCTATATCTTGATCATGTGGCTTGATCAAATTGCAAATTTTGCAGTCCAATCTACAGAATTGGAAGTGTCAATGACTCTTAAGGAAATGAGAAGGTTTGTTTGTTACATACATAATGTTCATAATTTCGCAAGGTTGAGGTTCAATCGACTACACTGTACAAGTATTATAAATTGTGCTTTTGTTCTTTCAGAATTTTTTTTTTTCTTTTTTTGGATATTAAGTATTATTAGGAGTTTCCCATTATCAAAGAAGGCACCAAACAAGGGCCTAGCAAGTTTCATAGAGAGAGAAAGTGAAGGAGTGGGGGGAGATGGTTTAGTAGATCTGAGGAATTTTCTTTATATTGTAACATCATATTTCATACATATAGGTTCTACATAAATATTTCCTCTTGAAAGGCTAAGCTTTTTGATATACTATAACCAAAAAGGGTACCAAAACATCCAATAATGCATAATATTACAAAATTCAATAACCTAAAATCTTAGACTTTTTAATATATTCAATAACTGCAATATTCTACATTATGCATAGATGGACAAGCAGGAACAATTAGACACGATAACTAGCAAACTAATTTGGCTTTTAAAATTATGATATGCATGAGCTGAAAAACTGACCTCCGTCTTGGTTTTGAGGGCATGCTGCAAAACCTTGGAAAGGTGCTGTATAAGGATGAATGCCTTCTGGTAAGACTTAGCAATATCTAGTGAGTACAACTCCACAACAGAATCAGCAAGAAACTGGATATGTTTTATGTTTTCCGGTTCAACAAATTTGGAGTGTGCCAAAAATGTTCTGTATATGTTCGTTAGGAAGGAATCATAGCAATCTGAATTTAACTGCAGAACCATGCTTCGGATGAATAAGAATGCTGCCAAAGAGACTCTCCCTCCTCCAGTTGCCCATAGGTGGATGGCAATCTGCAATCACCTCACATATGAGATAATAAAAATCCATTAAGTGATAAGTTATTAGACATTCATCACAAGAATGCCCTTGCAATAGCCGAGTGTAACAGCAACGGTTCAAATCAATCTCATGTATAATGATAATAAGTTAACTATAGGGGTTCCAATCTATGTGACCTCCGGGCAGATTAAGTACACCTCTTCCCATGTGATGGACAAGCACTTTGAGACAAACAAGGAAAAAACCTTTCTCAAAATATGAATTATTATGAAATAATAGATGCAAACACCTAAAAAGGGTTTTCCATCTGCAATAAATGAATTTTGTGAAATAACCACATTTGCTCATTAAAAAATTTAGCACTGAAACCCCTTGTTCCCTACGTCTTTCCTCATAAAGAAAACTTTTCTCCCAAAGAAATACCAAATATATCCTTTCTGCTGTACCAGCAGGATCATGCAATATAGATCCTGGAAACTTCATTGCATTTAAAAGAAGTCTCACGATTTTGCCGTAGAAATGGCCTAATGTAATGAACAAAGCATAAAACTAGAAAACAAACATGTTTTTTGGAAAAACACAGACATGACAACGTTAGCACACAAATACAAGCATGCACATGGATAGCATGGGGCACATCCGTGCATGTTTACGCATACATATGCATATCTTTTGCTTCTCAATAGATTCTAGCTTGTTCAACAACAGTTACCTTGCTAAGCCTTTGTAGCAAAACCGGAAATGCAACTAAAAATATAACTGAATCTCTGAGCCGAGAAAGGATGAAGACAATTATCTATGTATTTGTAGCCTGAGTCAGAAGATACAATGTACTTTTGATGTAAGACTTAACCAGTGGTTTCACTGAGGCCCATTTTGAAGTATTTTGCAAGCTCAGTACAGTGTCCTTGCAATCAGAGCTTGACATTCCCAATAATCTTCGGAATATACTGTCTGCTTCATGAAGCACAATTAACAAAACCTTGCAGAAAGCTGCTCTTGTCTGAATCTTGTATAATAGAGCATCAGAGTTATCACTTCCATAATGGCATGCAACCCAGAATCCATTTAACAGATTAGGAAGCACAGAGATGTTTTGTTGATTCATGATCTGTTGGCACCATGAATCAATGGAGAAACTTGTGAGGATTTTATGTTCACATAAACTTGAATTTTCCCCAGTTTTGTTGCTGCTGCTCTCATTTGGTTCACCTTCATCATCTGAAAGCTGTCATGTGAAGGCTAACAAAGTAAGCAACACATAAAAGTTGAGAATAAGTGAACACAGGAAAGAAAGAATCAAGAAATAGCCCAAATAATGGCATCAAACAGAATAAACAATATTTTAGAAATTTTTATATCACAGTAGTATAAAATATAAATCAATGATCAACAAGCAATAAAATAGGTAGACATGCATTATATAAATATAAAAAATATATATTATCATTGTCACAAATATCGGTCTTAGACATATCTTAGCAAGGCAATTTCTCTAGGTTTGGTTGATAAATATAAACTTGGTGCTTAAAAAATTTTTTATAACAGTAGCAATAAGTGAGAAAAGCAACACATAATACAAAAAATAAGTAAAAAAACAAAAGAAAGAAGAAAAACATAGTTAAGATATAATAAAAAGTAAAAGGCAACTTATAATATCATGATATTATCACGATAATATCATGACATATATAAATTTATGATATTTTTAAAATATTGTGATATTTTGCCTTTAATATCGTTTTATGAATTTACAGCTATATTCTCGTTTCTTATGTTAAATCACATATGAGACTTATGTATCATATGTGTATTACATTTAGTGTGGTACCCCCTCTTTGTATTTATGTGTACATTTCATTTTTTCAGGGGTACTTATGGATTTTAGCATTAGTTAGTGGTAAGCTTAGTTGTCAAAGGTGGTGCCTAGGCATAAGCCTAGGTCGGTATTTTTTTTCCGTTGACTGTTATCAACATGTATAAAAGGGGGAAAAGGGTCATTTTTTCCCTTTTTTCGCTCCACTCTCTCTCGCTCCGTTCTCTCTCCTTTCTCTCGCTAGGGCAGAGCCGAAGAAGGTCGACCTTCTCCTCCCTCTACAGGTACCGCTACCTCTCTCTCTCTCTCTCTTAAAAGTTGTACTCTCCATATGAACCTTATAAACAAAGGTAAGTGAAGAAAAAGAATTAAAGTATTCTAATAATGTGTTCAGTGTTTCAAGCTGTTGGTGCCACGGTTTTCTTCATCATATTTTGGAACATTATTTGGTAGCATTTTGTTTAACATTTCACATTTTTTTTAACATTTTTAAACTGTCCTTTTGAGTTCACACTTCACAGTTTAGGCTGGCTCTGTGGTGTGATTCCAATGATGTGAGTGTGATATATTTGATCAGAATATAAATCTAGAAAGATCAAATGCTCAGTGATGGCTTGCCTATAAAAAAAAAGAGTCATGAAGCAAACTGTTGGGTGTCATATTTGTACTAAATAGACATTATCGGTTTATTAGGATCACTTTATACCAAGGTTGCCAGACTAGGAAACGGAAGCGGGAAACGATACAGAAAGCGGAAGCGAGAAGCAATGCATTTTAAAATATATAGGAAGCGGGAAGCGAAGAATAAATAAAAGAAATATATGAATTGAATGAAAATCAAAATGAAACACAAATAAAAACTAAAATAAAAGTGACGAATATTAAATTTCATGTTTTTTTAGTGTAAGAATTAAATGTATAACAAAATCTAAAAATGATGACTACCAATTTAGAGAAAGCACATGGAAGTGAGTGAGAAAAGTGAGAGAAAACACATAAAAAACAAGAAAAGTTGAGTAAGAGAACATATAAGAAGAATAGATGAGGCGTGTGGAAAGCATAGGAGAAGTATGGGGGAATCGAGGTTCTCATCAAGTTTCGGAAGCGAGGAGTATCACGCTTCTGAAGCGAGTTTCCAGGAAGCGAGCTTCCCACCTATCTAAGAAGCTTCTGGTAGCTCTGCTTTATACACCAGTGTAAAGAGTATCTCCATGAAATTGGGATCAATGCTGCCATGAATAATATTTTCATCTATGTTGTGGCAGTTATGTTTTTCTCTTTTTTTCCTCTTATAAACCAAACATTTTCGCTTGTTGGCTTTTGTAAATTTCCTTTTGACTTTTTCTCTAAATTACTGATTCTATGAAAGAAAACCAATCATTTTTTGAAAATCCCCTACAAATTCCCATGCGGACAAGTTAGAAATTCTTCTAAAAAGATTTACTGTGATCCGAACAAATCTCAGCCACACTCCAATTTTTGTTACTGGCTATTTCCAATGTTGCATGTGTGGGCATAGATATACATTTGTTAGGGTATAAGTGCACAGATAAACATTTGTTTGGGTATAAGTTCACAGATCTCATCTTGGGCAGTCAATGGGCCGGATCCATGTCTAGTATCTGACTGAGCCCAAACCCAAACATCAGGATAGGCATAAAATAATGACCAGAACCCAACTCAAATTAGGTTTAACTATGTTTTTTGGGGGACATTTTAAAAAAAACACCTAAATTTTGGTTGATTATAAAAAACACATCTAAGTTTTCAATATTGTTAAAAACACACCTAAACTTTTTTATAGTTAATAAAAAACCTAGGGTTTGCTCCTGTTAAAGTTGTCTTTAAATGTGTGCTGCAATTACAAAAAAAAACTTAAGGGTTTTTTTATTATGAATTCATATTTTGCTGATATGTTATTTGTTGCTTACTCCTTTTTATTTAGAAAATTTAGATGTTGCCTTTTTTTAGATTCTTATCATTTTTTAGAACAATGGAAGGGGGCTTCATCTGCAAGTGCTAGTGGGTCCACATTTTCAAATTTGGAACATATTCAGAACTTTAAGAGAAAATCAGGTGATCCAGCATGGGAGTGGGCCTATATTAAGGATAAACAAGATCTGAATTCTGTGACATACCTTAAATGTTGAACTTATAAAGGATGTATATATAAAATAAAACGACATCTACTTGGGATTGGAAGAAAAGTGAAGGCTTATGATAAAACAATTGCAGAAATCAAGCAAGTACTTTCTAAGTACATGGAGGAATCAAAGAAGAATAGAGATGAAAAAAATAAGAGAGAGACAGTTAATATATACGAAAGAAATGAAAGTTTATTCTCAGCTTCCGATTATGGCGAAGGACGTGAATGCAGTTTCATAGATGGAGGGGAGTAGTACATTCGGCTTTAGACCAAAAGGGCTATGGATCTATACTTTCAAAATGATTCAACAGAGAAAGGAAGGCAAGCAAACAAACAAACTATGTTTGAAAATTGCTTCAAAAAGGAAAAAAGAGAAACAGTGTACGAGTACATTAATAGGTGTTTTTATGACGGTGGAATACCTTTTAATACAGCGAAGTTGCCTTCATTTTACAGTATGATTGAAGCTATAGGCCAATTTGAACCAGGGATGAAGCCCCCATCATATCACGAGTTGCGAGAACTACTTTTGAATAAAGAAATGAAGAAAATGAAGGAGTTCTTGGACCAATACAAAGTGCATTGGTCCAAACATGGATACAAAAGGGTGTACACTCATTAATTTTTTTGTTAATTGCCTTTTGGGAACAATGTTTTTGAAATCAGTTGATGCATCAAATGAAGTAAAAGATGCAAATTTGCTTTTTGCATTGTTGAATGATATTGTTGAAGTTTGGGAGGAGAATATGGTTCAAGTTGTTATTGATAATACCTCAAACTATGTGAAAGCAGGTAAATTATTTATGGATAAGAGAAAGCATTTAGTTTGGACTCTTTGTCTGCACATTGTATAGATATGATGTTGGAATATATAGGATAATTGAAAGAGTTGAAGAACATTTCCGGAAAAGCAAGGCAATTGGTGGTATTCATT
The DNA here is from genome assembly GCF_984573655.1 of Nuphar pumila. Classification (NCBI taxonomy): domain Eukaryota; kingdom Viridiplantae; phylum Streptophyta; class Magnoliopsida; order Nymphaeales; family Nymphaeaceae; genus Nuphar; species Nuphar pumila. The sequence continues at coordinate 62,729,505 of NC_143261.1, read as the reverse complement.
ACAAACATTCTCAAGTGTTGAGTATGATGAGAGCACACACACAAAAGGACTTACATAGGCCTGCAGTGACAAAATTTGCCATTTTTTTACTCTAGAAAGTATATATAATTGGAAAAAATGCCTAAAGTTCATATTTCTTAGAGATGATTGGGAAAAAAATAGTTTTTCAAAAACGTCAGTTGGTAAAAGATGTGAAAGCATGATTTTGAGTTCAAAATTTTAGAAGCGAGTGAGTTGTGCTCTGAAAACAATCGCCCCCTTGTTTGACATGCTTCGATTGGTTGATAGCGATGAAAAGCTTGCTATGAGTTACATCTACAAGAAAATGGATCGTGGAAAGGAAAAAATAAAAGTATAATTATAAATTAATTTTTTTGTATTCTACTAATTGTAAATTATATTTTATTTTAGCTTCTATAATGGTTACTTTCAATTCTTTTACTTAGTAGGTAAATGTGTGTGATGATAAACAAATATACGGCTGGGTTTGGGAGATAATCGATAAAAGGTGGAGCAATCAATTGCACAAACCTTTGCATGCAACAAACCTATATTTGAATCCAGCCATATATTATAAGTATAAAAATATCGAGTCCAATGAGGAGATAAAGAATGACTTATATGATTGTGCCAATCGTCTTGTTCAAAGCAAAGAGGATCGAGACACACTACTAGACCAACTCATAAGATATAGAACTGTTATTGGGCCTTTTGAAATGAAGTTAGCAAAGAGGAAGAAGAAAGTGTAAACCAGAGATACCGGAAGCGCCTAGGTAAAAGGGGAAGCGCGCTTCCCCGAAGCGCGTTTCGGAAGCACGAAACATCGCACTTTCGAAATGTGTGGGGAAGCATCCCCCTTTTTTGGGAAGCGCGCTTCCCCCACGCTTCCCCATTTTTTCATTTTTTTTGCTTCCCCCTCACTTCCGGTTCGCTTCCTAGGTCGCTTCCGGTTCGCTTCCTTGGTCGCTTCCGAGACGGTTCGTAATTTTCTTCTTAGTGGTCCCACGCTTCCCCGCTTCCTAAATTTTTGAAAGTGTCTCGCTTCCCGCTCTCGCTTCTCGTATCGTTTCCCGCTCTCGCTTCCTTGACTGGTAACTCTGGTGTAAACCCTAGGTAAGATGATTAAATTTCATATAACCCCTTTTGCATTATTTTTATAACTTATATACAGTTGAGAGTTATTATCGTGAGGGGTTTATTGGAAATCAGAAAAGTTATCAGTTGGTCTTGTTTATATTTTAACTTTTAATGGTCTCTTTTGTAATTTTCTTTATTGACCCTAATCACCACTTAAGGGTGATTAGGGCTAATCGTGAAGGTACTTTTCTATCTTTTCTCAAACCAAGTTTCAACATGGTATCAAAGCCTCTCGTTCTTGGGAGAATCTAACGCCTAGGTTGAATTTCTTTCTTCCCTCTTTATCATAGTTTTTTTCTTTCTTCTTCTCTCCTCCTAGCCTATATCTAGTTTGTTCGATCTTCCTTCTGATCGAACCCTAGGTTCTTTCCTCATCTCACGACCTGGGATCTGACTAGTTCTACGCAATATGCAGATCTGATCAAACACCCTAGATCGTGTGTTCCTCTTTTGCTCCTTGTTGATGACGCCTCAGTAATATTGATGGATCGTGGTGCATCAGATCTACCATCATGTGGAGATTGCGTGGAGCAGATCTGACATCATGATCGTGTTGCATCAGATCAGCAATCATTTTGTGATTGGGTGGAGCAGATCTGAGATCGTGCAGTAATTGGATGTCGTGTAGCGTGGAGCATTGATGTTGGATCAGATCTGAATGGTGTGGCTGACTGACTGTTGCTCGTATCAGAGTCGTGTTGATGTGGTAGGTGTTCTATCTGTAGTGCTTGCTGTCGTTGGAATCAGATTTGCTCGTATCAGAGTCGTGTTGATGTGGTAGGCGTTAAATCTGTAGTGCTTGCTGTTGTTGGAATCAGATTTAATCAGATCTGATTAATTTTTTTTGAAGTTCAGATGTGAAATCAATTTTTGTCATCTAAAATTAATTTTTATAGTGGTGATCAGATTTATTATCTTGCTGGTGGCGTCTGTGATATATATATATATATATATATATATATATATATATATATATATATATATATATATATATATATATATATATATATATATATATATATATATATTGCAAGACAAGGATTTTATTTCAGCTGGAATCTATTTCTTTACTATCAGTTTGCTCGTGATTACTTTCTGGTTATTATTATTATCCGGCTCATTAGCTAGCTACTGTCAGCAGTGAAATACCATGGCTGAAATAAAGTCCAGTGATGGTGAACAAAGGTTTGAAGTGTCTGCAGAGTACAAAGCTTTTGCTAATCCCTTCTCTTATGGGTCGTCCGTAAAGCTGGACGACAATAATTATAAAAGGTGGTCGAGGACTTTTATGATGTCTGTGTCAGGACATCGTCGAAAACATATTTTGTTAAAAAAGGAACCAACAGAGAAAACTGGGAAATATGCCACATGGTAGGAAGATAATGACATTGTTATGTCTTGGATTATGAACAGTGTTCAGCCACATATTGCAGACGGCTTAATTTACTATTCTACTGCAAAGGAGATGTGGGATTCATTACGTGACACGTACTCTCAAGACAAAAATGTCAGTAGAATTTTGTAAGTTGAACAAGAGATATTTCAGTTGCAGCAGGGTGATCAGAATCTTTCCCAATATTATGCATCAGTTAAATCAGCCTATAAAAGGCTCAACTCTGTTCGTCCTCCCTGCTGCACTAATCATAAAACCCATCAGGAGTAGACTATGGTGGCTCGTTTTCTATCAGGATTATCTCCAGATTACTCAGTAGCCAAGGTGCAAATGCTTACTAGCTCAGAGATCCCTACTCTAGCTGATGCCTACAACCGGTTAAGTCGTCTTGCTGTTACCTTTCCTCCGCCTCATGGAGACTCTCAGACTTCAGCTCTTGTTGTCACTGGTGGAGGAGGGCATGGTTTACCTAGTTCTTCCAGAGGCAGAGGTCGTGGAAGAGGCAGTGGAGGTCGTAGCAGGCTTCAGTGTACATATTGTGGCAAGCAAGGGCACCTTGAGGATCGTTGTTGGGATAAGAACCCTAGAAGTCGCCCTCAGAGCTCATTATCGTTCCCCAAAGCAACAACTCCGGTTGTCTCTTCCATCACTGAACCTGTGCCTACTTCTTCAACCAATACGATTACTCTCAGTCGTGCAGAATATGATTAGCTTCTTTCTCAGAGTTCTGCATTTGTGTCTGCCTCTATTGTAGTGACTGATGTGGCATGCTCTGCGGGTACTCAGTTGGATGATGGAGGTAAGATATGGATTATTGATTCTGGCACCTCTCAACACTTTTGTGGAGATTCACATAGTTTCTCTACACTGGTTCATACATCTTTTCCTCGTCATGTTAAATTGGCAGATGGTAGATTATCCCCAATGGTGGGGCAAGGAGATGTGCATTTTACCCCTACATTACGGATTCAATATGTTCTCCATGCTCCACAGTTTCCTAAGAATTTATTATCCGTAAGCCAGCTTACAAAAGAACTAAATTGTCGAGTTATATTTGACCCGCGTTCTTGTGTATTTCAGGATTTTCTGCTTGGGAAGAAGATTGGTGGAGGCCATGAGGAGGGAGGTGTTTATATCTTACACAACCTGTTGGAGTAGCAACTTCGTGTGTGGAATCGAGTTCTAATTCCTACCAATGGCATCTCAGATTGGGTCATCCTTCTCTTTCCAAGCTTCAAAGAGTCATTCCACAGGTCTCTCCTACAGCGTCCTTTCAGTGTGAAGCATGTCAGTTGGGCAAGCATCATCGTAGTTCTTTTTCTTTAAGTCAGAGTTATACTAGTCAAAGTCCTTTTTATCTAATTCATGTTGATGTTTGGGGGCCTAGTCGGGTTCCTAATAGGTTTCAGTCCAAGTATTACCTTGTCATTGTTGATGACTACTCTAGAGTGTCTTGGGTCTTTTTAATAAAGGAGAGATCTGAAGTCTTGTGTATTCTCCAATCTTTTATTCTTGAAATAAATACTCAATTTGGTTCCATTGTTAAAATTGTTCGCATTGATAATGCTCTTGAATTCAAATCTAGCAAACTATTACAATTTTATCAGGATAATGGGATTTGCCCTCAATTTTCATGTGCCCATACGTCCCAGCAAAATGGGGTAGCTGAAAGAAAACACCGACACCTTTTGAAAGTAACTCGAACCCTTATGATTCAAACAAACATGACAGCTTCTTTTTGGGGAGATGCTCTTCTTACTTCTTGTTACCTTATTAACAGAATGCCTTCTACTGCTCTTAATGACCAAATTCCTATCAGACAACTTTATCCTGATTGTTCTTTGTTCAAAGTTTCTCCTAAGGTATTTAGTTGTGTTTGTTTTGTGCAAAAACTTGGACCTACTAGGGACAAACTAGCTGCACAGGCAACTAAGTGTGTCTTCCTTGGGTATCCAAAAAACCAAAAAGGGTACAAATGTCTTGACCCCATTGCTCGTAAAGAGTATATCAGTGCGGATGTCACATTCTTTGAGACCATTCCTTACTTCTCGCCGTGTGCGTCTCTTGTGAATCCTGATATGTCCACATCATTTCCCTTACCCATTCCTCCCATTCCTTTGGAGTCAGTTCCTTTATTGCCTTCATTATGTTCTGATCCCTCTTCAACTCGGTTCCATGATCCTCCACTGGTGTATACTCGTCGTCAATCCTCCTCTCGTGGCCCTTCATCGTCTTCTTCTCCTGCAGTCAGTGATCCTGATTATGTTGATGATTCTATTGCTTATCCTGATGATCGTAGAGCAGATCCTAAGATTAAAAATGATTTGCCCATAGCCCTAAGGAAAGGCATGCGTCAGTGTACTCTGCACCCAATTTCAAAGTTTGTGTCCACAGACAAGATTGGAAAGAGCATGCAAAACTTTCTATCTGCTTTATCTGCCATCTCCAGTCCTATCAATCATCAACAGGCTTTATTAGATCCTCAATGAAAACAAGCAATGCAAGAAAAAATGGACGCCTTGATTTCTCAAGGGACTTGGGAGCTTGTCGATCCTCCTTCTGATGCAAACATTGTTGGTTGTAAGTGGGTGTACACTATTAAATATCATTTTGATGGCACTCTGGAGAGACACAAAGCTCGTCTAGTCGCCAAAGGCTACACCCAAACATATGGGGTGGACTTCTTTGAGACTTTCTCTCCCGTAGCCAGAATGGGCACTATACGCTTAGTTACTTCTGTGGTTGTTCATCATGGGTGGAGTATGACTCGGCTTGATGTGAAGAATGCTTTTCTGTATGGGGATCTATCTGAGACGGTCTACATGCAACAACCGCCTGGCTTCGAACGACAGGGAGAGTGTGGCAAAGTGTGCAAACTAAAAAAGGCAATATATGGCCTAAAGCAAAGCCCGCGTGCATGGTTTCACAAATTGTTTGAGGTGATGTCTAAATTTGGTTTTCAGAGGTCACCATCAAATCATTCTTTGTTCATAAAGAATAGCTCTAAGGGTTTTGTGACTATGGTTGTTTATGTGGATATAATTTTAACTGGAGATAATGAGCAGGAGATTTCAAGCACCAAGGCATATCTGCAGAAATACTTTATTACAAAGGATCTGGGTCCTCTCGAGTACTTGTTGGGAATCGAAGTAGCAAGAAATAGAGAAGGTATGGTTCTTTCTTAGAGTTAATATGTGCTTGATCTTTTACAGGAGACAGGGATGCTTGGTGCAAAACCAGCCACTATTCCCATGAATCCTAAACTGTTCTTATATGACGAGCAATATGAGGCAGTTGATAGTAAGTCCTATAGGACTCTCATTGGTAAACTTCTCTATGTTACTGTAACTAGGTCTGACATATCATTTGTTATTGGCAAATTGAGTCAATTCATGGATAAACCAAGAAAAGTTCATTGGGCGGCAGCTATGATGGTTCTTAAATACCTGAAGACATCTCCATGAAAAGGTCTATTGTTTACAAAAGAGGCAAATCTTGATGTGGTTGCGTATACTAATGCTGATTATGCAGGGTCGGTTGATGATAGGAAGTCTACTACAGGGTTCTGTGTTTTTGTTGGTGGCAACTTAGTTTCATGGAGAAGCAAGAAACAAGCTGTAGTAGCAAGATCAAGTGTTGAGTCAGAATATAGGGTCATGGCACAAACTGCTGCTAAAATGATTTGGATAAAATCTATGCTTACCTGATTTAGCATAAAGGTTTCTCTGCCTATTAAGATGATGTGTTTCATGAGAGGACTAAGCATATTGAGATAGATTGTCATTATATTTGGGATATGGTTCAAGTGGGAAATATATCAACTTTTCATGTTTCTTCAGAAGATCAAGTAGCAGATGTTTTTACCAAACCCCTTCCTATCACAGAATTCTCAAAGTGTTGTAACAAGCTGAGCATGATTGATATCTATGCTTCAGCTTGAGGGGGCGTGTTGAGAGTTATTATCGTGAGGGGCTTATTGGGTGGTCTTGTTTATATTTTAACTTTCAATGGTCTCTAGTGCAATTTTCTTTATTGACCCTAATCACTACTTAAGGGTGATTAGGGCTAATCGTGAAGGTACTTTTCTATCTTTTCTCAAACCAAGTTTCAACATATACTTTAATTATATGTAATTTGATTTTTTTATAGTAGATTGGTGGATTTCTTTTGCCATTGGTTGTCTCCAGCTCCAGACCTTTGTTGTTCAAGTCATAGGTCTCGCATGCATTACATTCAGTTGTGAACGTGATTGAAGTACTTTTGAAGCAGTAAAATATTATTTACTACTAATTACTAAATAATATTTGTCAGTTTGTATATATTTTAACTTTATATATATTTTTATAGATTCATACAAAGAAAAGAAGCTGACTTTTGCACAAAAAGTTGAATGGTTTGTTTTTTGTGCAATATAATTATAAATTGAAACGAAGGTATGAGGAGAGAATGAAAAAAAGGAGATCTCGACCCCATTGTCTTAAGAGAAGTCAATGATAATCTTTGAAAATGACACATCACTTACATGAGATCTTGTTGATAAGGCATCCAGAGCGTTAAGGCATAGGGTGGGGGTAAAAATACGTGTAACTAATGTCCTAAGAAAGAAAATGTTTGACAAAGGAAAGAAGGTGGTGAAGGTGGAAGAAGAAGAGGAATAAGCTAACTCTGCAAATAAAACTGAAGAAGAAGAGCAATATATCAATGAAGATGATGATAGACTTTCAAGTTCATCTAAGGATTAAATTTAAGTTGTTATTATAAACTTATTGGGTTTTTTTTACTATTTTATACTTAAATACAGTTAAAGTTAATTATGTTATGTGTGTAGATTTGTTAAATGTCTGTATGCTTATATTTTTATTTGGTGATTAATTGGTTATGTTTTAATTTTTTGCATTGGTTATCAGTTGCATGGTTTATTTATTCCATTGTTCTTTGTTTCATTTTTTAACATGGTTATCAGTTACATTATTTTACATTTTTGTAGTGATTAGATTTATTAATTCGTGTTCTAGTAAGTCGATGGAAGGTAGAGGTCTTGGAGGATGCCTCTCAAAGAAACCTGCATTGAAATATTGTACACTATTGACTTAGAGATGCCAAAGAAATAGTGAAGTGTAATTTTTGTGATTTTATAATGCATGAAGGATTGTATAGATTTAAATATCATGTTGTGGGACATATTAACTCCACTATGAAATTATGTAAACATAGCATTCCTTCTGATATTTGTGTTGAGCTTCTTACTAGTCTTAAAAAAGATGATAAGAGAAAGGCACAAGTACCTGCAACATTTGTGGGACAGAAATTGTATGAAGATGATCTGCCATCATCATCTCAAGCCACTAAAAGATGCAATAAATGAAGGAAATCGTTGAAATGAAGTTTGATACTGAAGAATGAAGATGACTTTTATATATAGACATATGTTTCAGAATTCTATGTTTAGTTAAATGTATTGTGTTGTTAAATGTTTTGTGTTGGACAATGTATTGAGCAGGTTATTTAATATAATTATCTTATAGTGCTTGACGACATATTTTGTTTTGTCTATTGCTTATTGTTGATTGATTTTATGTTGTATACATATTTGTTATTAATTTTAGTAGTTTGTTTACATATTTGTATATATTTTTTTTGTTTTTTTATTTGGGGTACTGCCTAGACTGCCTAGGCTTTTTAGGGGCTCACCGCCTAGGCTCCGCCTAGCGCCTATGACAACTAAGAACAAAACCACCTAAATTCACTGCAAAGTTATCAAAAAATGATGAGAAGAACGTTAAAATTGGGTGATCTAATCAATGGATTGGTCCAACCAGACACTTGCCACTTTATACTAATCTGACTCAACTTGACTCTAAAATTGATTCCCACTGGTATGGATAATCTATGGAATCAATCAGGATTGGTTAGTTGGACCCAATCTGGCCTGATTTGAGCACACCAATCTGGAATAGACACACACCAGAAAAAAAACAAAAGAAAAAGGGTGAAGGAAAAAAGAACAGAGAAGAGTAGGCTTGATAACATGACTACCGACATGACATACAACCTAAGAAGACAACCATTTATGGCATCAGAATTTTTTAATATCAATAGGAGTCCTACCAATGATAAAATGATAATAGAATGTCGAAAGCCAGTACAATGATGGCCATGTGGAAACTGGAAAGTGATGGACGTCTTACTTTTTCTTCATTGCTTGCAGCTTGAAGCTCCAAACTATGCTTTTCCAGAAACTCACCAAAAATTCGGTCCTGGTGAAACAATGAAGCAAACATAACCTTATTAATATTTCAAGCATCCAGAAATAATGTCGTACTGAAAGAAGTATGAAGAGTTGTCTATATCACAAAAGATGCACTTGTTTTCTTTTTATGAGCAAACACAAAAGCAAAAACAAAAAACAAAAAGCACTTCTATTGCTTTAAATATGCTCTTCATACTTAAGAATACAACATTTCAAGGGTCATAACATGAAAATATTTCTGAGCATTAGCCAGGGCAGTAAACTGGAAATATTCAGTTGAGATCTAGGTCTTAGTGAATCTGACCTATCCGGATCTAGCTTAATCAAATTTAGAGTTGGATGGAAAAGGCAATATTGAACCTGTACTCGGTTAGCTAATCAGATATATTTTATAAGGAATTGGGTTGGATTACCCTTGGATCTAGATTCAAATGAAAATATGAAAACTGCATCCGAATCTGATTATTAATCAGATTCATTTGCTATACCGATTCAACTAATCAGATTTGTACTTTTCAGATACCTGACTCAAACGTGATCGATTGACATCCCTAGCATTAGTTCATTTTGGGTAAAACTAAGTGCATTACAATGATGAATGTGAGCCATCAATTTTTTTGTCTTCAAAATAGGAGAGATTTTTTTTAAAACAAACCCTACATGTTTATATTAGTTAGACATACCATCATGTTGAGCTTCATATCTATGGTCATTTCAAGGTCTTAATTAAGTACAAGGTCGTTCTTACCTTTTTCTTCAGCCGATCTAACTTACTTTTCTACTTCACGAGTTCCACCTGAATTGTCTTGTTCTGCTCAGATAGAGCAGTATGGTAGCTTTCATCTACAGCAACAGCAATTATATTGAAAAATATCCTCTTGCGATTTTACTAAAACAAAAATTTAGGATATTTCAAACACCAAATTTCACTATTGTAATTATGTTCCAACCTGAATTATCATCACTTCCATCTTTAACAAGATAAGAACCATTCAAATCCTGAAACCAATATCAGAATTCAGAACTCTTTCATAAATAAATAAGGAATTAGAAAAAGATGAGGCCGGATTTTTAGAAGAGCATGACATTTCCTCAGAAAGAAGACCATCACTTTCCGAATCTGAATCTATAACTGAATCATTGTCAACATCATTACCAAAAGTATCTGAAAAATGTTGTCGAGTGCCTGATTTACAATACCTTCAGGATATCTGACAACAATGATGAGCATAACTATATATGATCATAAACACTTGCATTTCAAGTTAAATAGTTAATTAATTGCCTCACCTTAAGACAACTATACAAAATGGAACAAATGTATGCGCACAGATAATTCCATAATACATTGAAAGATATTACGCCCATAATCTAGCTAGAATCTCAGTAAAAAAATTTCGCTACTTTCTGGAAACTGAAAAAGCATCACTACCTCCTGAATAATCATGTCATATAAACTTGCAATATATGACTCAGACTATTTGGAAAACTCAATTGCATTTAACAATTAACCAATGGAAACAATGAAGCTCCTGAATAACATACATGAATGAGGAAAGAACTTAGTAAATTGTGAAATGCTTGACAATTAATCAGTGGGCGAAAGTGAAATTGTGTGATGCTCTCCAAAGTCGAGCATCGGTATCTTTACGATCAAGAATAATACCCACTCCACTAGAATCAACACAAAATTTCAACTGATACACTAGAAATTATTCTAAAAAGAATATCGGCATCGATTATGTCATTTAATCAACACCAAGGAAGAAGAAAATGGTTTGAATTACTCATGCAAGCAGGAATTATGTTAACAATGACCTCCTAAGGCTCCTAAGAAGCGCACCCCGAGAATCATTTTATCATTGAACATAATAGACCTTGTGAAAAATTTTAAAAAGGGAAGATAAGGGCAAATTGGCAACACACATTAGTCTTGTACTAGATTCTCTATGCTGATCCTAGTATGCTCTAAAATGCATAATAGCAGCATAGCACTAAATATTTACTCTTACAAGAACATCTCTTCTGGAAACATTGAGTTGTAATAGAGACTCACAAATTTTTGTGTATGCATGTGTGCACATGTATGTGTGTGGGTTTTAACAAGAATATATGTTGACATCAATCCGATTGCAACAGTCCCTAACAAGGCCCAAGCAATCATTTTTCTCAAGTAATAAAGAAAATAAGCACAAAAAACAGCATATAGGAATTAAGTGCATAGGATTAATTTAAGACCTCAAAAATAAAAAACAATGTCATCCTGCTCTGTGCTGTCTAACTAGGGATTGGCTCTGAGAGGATTAGGCGAACACAAGTAGGGTAGGCAGTACCAGTTGACTAGGTAACCACGTATCACTTTTGACAACATAGTTTGCAACTAAACAAAAGTTAGCAGCTATCAATGGTGATTACAAGTATGTAAGGATAAAACTCAAGTAGTGCAACTGTTTTTCATAAAAACATAAAATTGAATTTTGCAGTAAAAGAAAACTAAGGCAATGGAAGAAGGTATAAGCACAGTCACAAATATCATGATATTTTAAAAAAATATTATGATATCTTTTCATCAGTTCTAACATTTAAAATATCACGATATTTTTCAAAATGTTGTGATAATTTAAAATTAAAATATCATAATTTATGTTTCATAAATGATTTTAAAAAACTTTGGCTGATAATCCTATTTTATCATTCACATCTCTCTCAATCTTTTTCTCCTAACTAATTAATGGCAATAAATACTGAATGTAACTTAATCCTAAGCAAGAAAGTATTTATTTCGGCCTCTGGACTCTCCCATCTTTCATTTCTTTTTCATTTTTAAAACAATGGATGAGACATATTTATTGCTTTTGGCATTTGAGTAATTTTTTTACATATTTTTAACTTCAGTTTATAAATTTTTAAAAAATTATTCATTTTGCCAAGATTTTTTCAATAAAAGTATGGGAGAACACAGATTATCAATATATGCCATTTACCATTTAATGGCAGATTTTATTTTGAAAATATAAACAGAAGGTAATAAATTAATATACCCAAGTTACACAATAGCACAGAGAAAACACAAGAATACAACCGCTACACGACAAAAATGAACAAGAAGCCACAGACAACAGAAGCAAAAGAATAAATGTTATAAAAGTTTTAGTTTGTCTCCTTTCAAAGAGGCGCTTAAGACAGTTTTCAAATGTATATAAAATGAGGCTAATTGGATGCTATTGACAACAAACAGAAAAAGCAGCCAACTAGAATCCATCATAAATAGACAGATATATTACATATAAAATGCAGTGGCTGCAGCATAGTTGGCAAACCCAGAGAGCTGACTCGAGAATCGCCCGAGTCAACCCGGATCGGATCCCAACTGGGTCACCGATTCAGGACCACCTATCCGCATGCCACTTATGTGTCTTTTGTCATGTGTTTCATGGTTTTAGTGCATAATGCTTATAAAAGGATAATTTTTACAAAGAATCATCTATTTTTAAATCATAATATCAACAATTATGTATAGTTGAATACTTATATAGCTTAGTCATTGATGTCATGTAATAAATTTAGTGATTATACAGTTTGGAGTTTGATTTTTTCCATATCTTAACACAAAAAAAATCATGTCCTAACTCGTCCAAATTACCGAGTCAACCTGCTGACTCACAAGTCAAGGGTCAGGCAATCCGGATCCAAGTCACGAGTTTGTCAACTATCGGCTGCACAAGAAAAGGCAAATTGCACAGGTGCCACTTTGATTCTTGGCAAACTTCAATCTTACATCATGCATTAAGCAGTAGAAGTGTACAGTTTTATCCTAATATAAAGAAAAGTAACTGCAAAGGCGGAACCAAACAAGAAAAACACAGAAAAACAATCTTACAAGGGATGTAAATTTTGATGGGAATTAACATTCAATATTGGCATGTCTAACAATTTAAAGCAAGTTGATGTCAGAAAAATAATCTAAAGCAAGTGATAGCAAAGAAAATAAATAGTGGCATTTTCTTACTCTTCTACAGGTTGTGCATCTGAGGAGATTGGATGGTTCACATATACAACACCTTTATCTCCTGCAATAACAGAACCAACCATAGAGCTTAAATGTGGTGGCCTAATCAATGCTTGCAAATAAACAAAAAGTCTAGTTAAAAACTATACAAACTTGGAAACATTTTGTTACACAATCCACTCAGTGAACAGAAGCGCAAACACAAACCAAGCAGGGCAACTTAGATGTAGAGATAAGTTCCTAATAAACGATGTCTTATGAAGCAACTGCCTATGAACACTACAAAAAGAAGGCAATAGCGCAGGCAGTTAGATTAGCAAAAATATTGTTGGCCTCATGCAACATGACACTTGCGGAATTATCATTTATTTTCTGGAAAAAATATTTGTAGCTACTAAAATAATAATATAAATGTTTAAACATCTAATGAACTACTAAAGACGTTATATGTAAGCTCATTCAATGTATGGTATCAATCCTCAAGGCACTCTCTGCTTGGCTTCCCATTGAGGGCCTGAGCCAGTCATGAAGACTGAAAAGGAGGTAGAAAGATTACATCAGGGGGGGCATGAAAAAGACACATAAACCTTAATCAAGTTGCTGCTAATCTTCAACTTCAAGCAACCATAACCCGTGGGCTAAAAGGATATCAATGAGGTGTGATATCATCCAGAAAGGGATTTTGTCCAGAATACCTAAAGAGCAGAGACAATGGAGTCACTTTGAGGCAGACTATACTTGTTCATGTCATACACTGTTATCATTGCCCGCATTGATCAATCAGCCAAAAAACTTAACCATTCTTTAGATGGTTTAATATCCAAACGGCCTTTAGATTGCTCCCACTTGAAAATCGCAAACTTCAAAGCATTCAAATTTACAATGCAAAATTAAACACTGGTTTTATGCATAGTAACAAATATCAACAATATTTTGAAAAGATCATGAGTGGTTTGGACCAGAGTTGCTAGTCGAGGAAGCGATTCGAGAAGCAAAAGCGAGAAGCGAGGCATTTTCAAAATTTTAGGAAGCGGGAAAAGCAGGACAACTTAGAAGCGAATCAGGAATCGTCTTGGAAGAAAACTAGGAAGCAAACCAAAAGCGACCTAGGAAGTGAGGGGGAAGCAAAAAAAAAGAAAAATAAAAACACAAAAAAATGAAAAAATAAGGGAAAACGAGCTTCCCCTAAATTGGGAAGCGCGCTTCCCACTCCCTAAATTTTTTTGGCACTTCCCAGCACGTTTCAGAAGCGCCATGTTTCATGCTTACAAAACACGCTTCCCCATGCCCTATGGCACTTCTGATAACTCTGGTTTGGACATACAAGCATGAATTTTTCAATTTTGAAATTTCAATACATTGTGAACCATAAAATTTGAAACCCTTAAAAGATCTACCTATATAATTGATCGGACGATCTAAAACTTGCTTTTGACTGAACAAACCATATGGATCATATCCATAGGGCTTGGTCCACAAAAAAATCAATTAATCCAATAAAGGCATTTTTTAAAAAATTTATGTCTTTCTTTATGTTTTTATATATTTTTATAGTCTTAATTGGTTTTAACTTTTATCATAGTTACAAATATTGGCAATATTTTGTAAACATGGCTGCGTTTACAAAATCTGCTATACTATAAAAAGTCACAATATTTCCAATAATGGTCTTATCATGATATCAACATAATAAATCATTTTTAATTTTTTTATATATATTGCCCATATTTCTAACTTTTTACACATGCTAATATTTCCTAGAGTTTTTCCAAAAAATAAAAAATTTAATTTATCATGACATTTTTCCTCACCAAGAGTTTCCTGGTACCAAGTTTTTTTATGTTGGCTTTATCCTATGTCACATGGGTGCGGGTGCGGGTGCGGGTGCGGGTGCGACACTTTCAAAAAACTTGGGTGCGGGGGTGCGGCAAAATATATATATATATATATATATATATATATATATATATATATATATATATATATATATATATATATATATATATATATATATATATATATATATATATATATATATATATATATATATATATATATATTTGTGCAGGGAAGGGGTCGAGCCCCCTCCCTACGCCCTCTTTGTGCAGGGGAGGGGTCGAGCGGATGAGTTGTGGAGCTTGATTCAGAGTTTTTGCCCTTGCAGAAAGGGGGGGCGGGGGCTCCCCCCGGCCAATTTTTTTTTAATAAAAAAATTGGACACATTTTTTTATTGAATAAAAAATTTGGACACAAATGACCCTAGGTGCGGTCAACACACCCAGGGTCAGGTTGACCGCACCCGGTGCCGCACCCGGTGCCGCACCCGGTGCCGCACCCGCGTCGAGTCGCGTCGACGCGAGTGCGGCACCCTGCTAGCTGAATCCCTGTGACATAGGCTTTATCCTATTGGTCCAAGGATAAACACCTATGTTTTTACACGCTCCCAGCAAAGCTCAAGGATCTGAAGTTTCTTTGCTTCAAGATGGAAGAGGGAAATGTTCCACTATTTTATCTGAAATTGTTGGCAAATATTCAAACTGGTAACATTTGTTACTTTCAGTTTGCCGTCCAAAATTTAATGAAGCTTTTAACTGCCAGACCTGAGCTACTTGACCCACCATATCCCAACTAGCTCAAAGCTTTGCAATAGAAAATTTCTTGTGTTAAACCTATTCAACCATATTAAAGATCCTAATCAAATTTTCTTTCATTAGAAAAGGTATTTACTGATTCAAAAACCTCATAAGATTTCTCCGGTTGATCATGGAATACATGCAGTGAGAAAAGTACTAGATATTGAATAATCAAAGGGGTGACTTAGTTCTCTTATTTGGAAGGCAAAATTAAATTGAGTGTGTGATTCACCAAAGCTAGTCATGGTTATCTTGTATATCAGTAGTTTTAACATCCATGATGAGAGATGAGAGAAAGTATCCTGAATAAAAACCAAAAGAGCAAATTCATTCAACCTTGAATAGCTTAAAGAAGACATGAAGGGGGGATTTTGGATTTATGAGCCTTACTAAAAGCCCTTCTTGTCCTGAAAGAATTCCTGAAAGCATTCTGTTTCCGCTTTTTCTTGAGCACAGATTGAAGATTCTTACGAGCAAATTTCCGTGCTTTCTTCCCAAGTTTACCCATTTCCTGGCAAAACAAATGAGAACAATACATCATAACGTCAAGAAGACTCAAAACCAGAGCTAAATCAAATAAAGAACCAAATCTAATGCATTGTAATAACACATCCATGCACTTACAGAAATGAACAAATTAAAAAAGAAAAAAAAACTGAAGCAACTATTGATTCTTAGAAAAACTACTGATGCAATATTTTTATTGAGTGAATAGCAAGAAGCAAATATTAACTTTCAGAAAAAATGATGTAATATATTTAACAAGTGAAGCAAGAAACAAAGCATACAGGTCAAAACTGCAAAGGGTCCCTAGTGCACCTGAGAACTCAAACATGAAATGCTTGAGATTCCATGACAAAACGCTTGTAATGCATAAAGAAAATGAAGATTCATTCAATAAAAGACAAGATCTATCTCCTTGAATTCACAACCAGATAAGATATTCTTTTTCAATTTTTCTTGGTTGCAACTTTACCTACATAAGAAACAACCTTCCCATAACTACTCTATCAGTGTTCGACATGTGGAATTGAAAGCTAATTCCAAGGAATCAAGAAATTTTCAGGCAAAATTTTCATTATAAATGGAACACATAATCTACAAAATATGAGGTGCAGACATTCTTAGGCATTATTTAAGAGCAGCACTATTCTCTTTTTTTGCATACATCCCTACAATGAATTCAAAAAAAAGTTCCAATTGGATCTATTTTGCTTTCAATTGCACAAACAAACTGGTGACCTTAAGGGCATGTTTGGATGCAAAATTCATAAATTCACTTTTCTGGATTTTCTGCTTTTCAATTTTTTAAATATTCTGGAAAAATAGTGTTTGGATGCATTTCATATATATATATATATATATATATATATATATATATATATATATATAGAGAGAGAGAGAGAGAGAGAGAGAGAGAGAGAGAGAGATGGGAACATGCTAAATGGGCACAATGCTAAATGAAACATTGCTAAATGAAACATGCAATTGGATTTCCATTGTTTTTTTTCAAAATTCCAACCCCATAGATGTGTTCAGCATGATTGATTTACTAGAAATCCTAATTTGGATCAAGCATTTTGGATGGAAAAAAATGGTATTTGGAGGCTCGAAAATTTATGAAAAATTGTAGGCTATTGATTTTTGAAACCTTATAAAAACCTATTCATGCATCGGAGTCAAATGCTCTAAGAAGTGATTCCTATAAAAACAAGCATATAAATCACATCTGTACAGTCAAAATTTCGAAAAGCACCAAAAATCTAAGAGCATGTTTCATTTAGCACTGTGTCCATTTAGTAGGTTCCCATCTCTCTCTCTCTCTCTCTCTCTCTCTCTCTCTATATATATATATATATATATATATATATATATATATATATATATATATATATATATATATCATAGATTTTAAATTTTTCACAGTTAGGTTGTCCCATTTATTAAATCTGACTGATTTCGAATCTTAATGCATAATCAAGAGTCCAAATTTACCTTCAGCCTTATGATTTTATCAATGTTGTGAATAGTGTTGAGGCGTAAGACCCACTCATGAAGCGAGGCGTAAGATTCACAAAAAATATTAAAAATTTGACCAAATAAAAAAACAAAATAAAGCATCATTTATGTACTATTAATATATAATTAGATATTAAGTGGACAATCTAAACTAAATTATAAAACTAATTCAAAGAAATGACTACAATGCAATAATTTAACCGATCCAACAAAGAAGATGTGATTATTTAACCAAGAAACAAGACCAAAAATCACAATAACTAGCAAGAACCACTCTACATATTTGTATAAAGGACAACATAATGCTATACACCACACATAGTTATACTTAGCAAACACAATTATATAATACAAATAGCATGCAACTAATAAATAAGCAACAAATCAATGAATTACTAAATCAATATATAATTAATTAATTAATTAACAAGAACAAAGTAATTTTTTGATTAACAGGCCCAATTGTTCAAGAAGAACAGAGGAAGGGAAGAAGAAAAACGAGGAGGAAAGAAGGGGGAGAAGAAGAAAAGGAAGTAGGAGGGAAGAAGAAAAAGAATATCAGAAGAACAATAAGAAGGGGAAAAAAACAGAAGAAGAAGAAGTTGGGCAGAGGAAGAAGGAGAAGAACGGAAGAAGAAAAGAGAGAGACCTAAACAATCGGGCCTCCCTTGTTTTTTTAACCTGAGGAGAAGAAGATCTGCAGAAGGAAGGAGAAGAAGATCAGCATAGGAAGAATAAGAAGGAGGAGGAGGAGAAGAAAAGAAGAAGAAGAGACGAAGGAGAGAGAGGGGTACGTACCGAATGGACCCTCCTTCTTCTTCTTCCCTTCGACAGAGGCGAGAGAGACCTCCGGCTTCCTCCTCCTTCCTTTCGGCAGAGAGAGAGAGAGAGGGCCTTCTTCCTCTTCTTCTTGAAAGAACACGAGAGGGTTCTTCTTCTTCCTTTCGGCAGAGGCGAGAGAGCCCTAAACAATCGGGCCTCTCTCTTCTTTCAAAAATCGAGAGCCTATTGCCTCACAGGCACTTGCGCTTCATTAACGCGCCTCAAGGCAAAAGCGCACCTTTTACGCTATCCATCAAAAACTTCAAATTAGTGTAGTTCTAGGCTGAACACGTTCCATTCGACTAGTGATCCTAAAACAATGACTAAGAGAATAAGCACTCTCCCAAATAACCATACCAACAATGATTCAGACATAGAATCACTATATAAGATGATCACAACAAAATTACTTTTCCCACAGAATAACCATATAAACATCGATCAATTGACACCATCTTCACCGAAACAATGATGTAAACCATGTTGTGAAAAGCGATGGGGCATAGAGAAGGGTTCCACTAAAATATGAAGAGAGGAGTAAAGCACAAGCCTTAAAAACACATTTTTAAAAACTTAAAAAAAAATATATATCTAAAAACGCAAATAAATAAAAGAAATAACAATGAGAAATAAAAAAACTCAAATAAATACCGAAAGATATGAGAATAATATGTAAAAACAACATTAATGCAGCACCTTGATCTTTGTAAGTATCTAACAAATAAACTATCTATTTAAGGTTATGTCCACGAACGTGGATACAATATGGGCATGAGGCATGCATACATGGTTTTTATGAAAATTAGGACAGGACGTCTTCTCTTGAAAGCTTAATTTATAAAAACACAATACGCAACAAATTTTTATACATAAACATAATTACTACTAGATTCGATTAATCAAGGAATATAGAACTAAAGTTTAAAACCAAGTAATTAAGTAAAACTCAAAGAAGAAGAGGAAGGAGAAGAAGAAGAACGAAGAGAAGAAGAAGATGGAGAACGGAAGAAGAAGAAGAGACAAAGAAGAGATAGAGTACCTGGGTGGGGGGACAACCTCCTCTTCCTTCTTCTTTCGGCAGAAAGACAGAGAGAGAAAGAGATTTTGGCGGGGATTCGTAGGGAAACGCGATGCTGGGGTTTAGGGTTCTTTTTATCACAGTTCACAGAGCGTTGTTCATAGGGTGTGAACCAGTGTTGTTAAAATCGGTTTCTCAAGAAAAAAACTCTTAATGAAATCGAATCGGATTGAATCCGTACTTTTCACCACTGGATGACACGTGTTATTAAAATATTTAAAATGTTAAAAATCTATTAAGAATACTAAAACAGAGTTTGAAATGATAGGTAAATCGGCCTCTTTGAATTGAATTGACTGAGAACGGATTCCATATGAATCAGGCCGAATCTGACATTGGTGCAAACGGGTAGAACTGGGCTTAGATCTTTTAGGATCCGAATCTGAATCCAAATTTAAACAGTAGATTCAAATTCAAATTCAAATTCAAATACGATGAGGTAAAGTTGAATCCAAATCCAAAATACATGTGGTGATACTAGATCCCGAAACATAGAACAAAAAGAAGTTATTTATATGCAAGACATAATCTGGTCAGATTTTGCATTGGATCAATTTGAGATCCGAATGCAAAAGTAAACTGATTGAAAATATCAGAATCCCATTATGAATATACATTTGAATCTTACTTAAAGGATCCATATATGGAGAAAACATGTCTGACTCATATCGTATATTTAACCCTATCCGATCTTTAACCCTAAATTATTCTGATCTTTATTCAAACATACACCACTAAGATCTGATGTTATGGTGGAGATATGATTCATGTCTATACTTAGGTAAGAACTACAACTGGTTTGCATCCATAGACATGGCCAAACCCATCATGTTGGATCCTGGTTTTGGATCAAGTGTTGCTATAGGGTTGTGATCATCGCAAAAATTTTCCTCTCGTAATATTCTCTCTCTCCCTTCTGTTTTCCTTTCTAACCTCTATTTTCCTCCTTTTTGAAGGGAGAAAAATAAAAGAGATTAAAGAAGAGAGAAGAGAAAAAGAAAGAAGTGAGAAGAGGAACTATTTTGCGCGGTCTCACTTGACCTTGATTTTTGAAAAAGATTTTAAAAGATTACTCGCCTCCGTTTTTTAAAATGTGCGGGAAAATGGAGAGACGGGATTCGCTCGTCGGTACGAGGTTCGACCGTTCCTGGCGCCTTTACCAGGGGTAATCGAACCAAGGATCGAATCTATGCCTTTTGCTTTGCCTAAATATAATCTAAGAATTTATTCTAACTCTAAATGCACAAAGAATCATGCTTGTGCAATGCAAGAATGTATGCTCCTTTTGAAAGATGTTTTGAAAATTTCCCAAGTTTATGAGATGAACTTGATAAGGGAGTGAAGAAATGTTTGAATCTAACTTTAGAACTTGAGATAGATCAGAAAAGTTCCAAGTTTTCGAAGTAAATCAGAGTTTGGAAGAATAAATCTTTAATTTTGAGAAAGAATGATTTGAAGCTTTGAAAATGAAGTTTCAAAGTCGGAAAATGGATTTTGAATTTGAACTTGAATTTAGGAAAGGAAATGAATACTTGAGATGGATATGAATTTAGATTTTGAAGTTTGAAATTTAGAATAGATCTGAGGGATCCAGATGATATTAAAAATAGAGATGAATTTAAGGAATGATCTGTAGATGGATTTGGATTTGAAATCTGGAGATGAATTGGATTTGAAAAGAAGTTGGACTTGGGAATGAAAATTGGATTTTGGATCTTGGAATGGATTCAAATCTTGAAGTCTGAGATCCAATGTAGAATCGGACTCTGGACCCTAAGATGGAATTTGGATCGGAAGTCTGAGATCCAAAAAGTGGAATTGGATCTGAGATCCAAAAGTAGAATTGGACTTTGGACCCTAAGATGGATTTTGGATCTGAAGTCTGATATCCAAGGTGAAATTGGATTATGGATCCTAAGGAGGAATTGGATCTGAAGTCTGAGATCCTAAGGAGAAATTGGATTCTGGATCCTACAGAGGAATTGGATCTGAAGTCTGAGATCCAAGGTGAAATTGGATTCTGGATCCTAAGATGGATTTGGAGTTTAAATTCAGAAGATGAATCAAGAATCTCAAAGTTAAATTGAACTTTGATTTTGATTGGAGTATTTGAATATAAATGAATTTGGAATTTTAAAGTCAAATTGAACTTCGAAATCTGATTTTAATTTGAATATAAAATGAATTTGAAATCTCAAAGTTAAATTGAACTTTGAGATTTGAAAAATGAAATTGAATTTTAAAAATGATAAGAATTGAAGATAGATTGAGGAAGGTATTTACATCACTTGGAGTTTTTGAAAAAAAAAGAATTTTGAAAATATGATGCAATTCTATCCTAAATGATGAATGAATTTAAATTTTTGAAATTGGATTTTGAAAAGCTATTCCATTCTTTAAATGAATTAAAACAAGATTGAAGATATAATACATTCTTGACTATGGTCATTGAATGTATTATATAATAATCTGTATTTAAATTCAGGTGAAGAATAAAACACATTTGGTGCTTTTATAGAATTTAAAATGAAATTAATTCTCAATATACCCTGACTATGGCCATTGATATATATTTTGAATTAATTTTAAGTTAAATTCTGATAAAAGAAGAAAATATTTGAGTAAATATGATGAATTTTGAAAACGGATCCAATGTGGATCCAGTGTTATTTCGTAAAAGATAAAAATACTAAATTTTGTCCACACCCTGACTATGGCCATTGATATGGATCATCAACTTAGGATTAATTTACCTCTTACGAAATGGTGCACGTGCCATTGTGAGATTTTGAGAAATAAAGGAAAAATGCATGAAGAACAAATAATTCATGATGTTTACAATGTTCATTCATTCTATCTAAAACAAGAAACGTAAATGTTTCTCATCAGCATCTAGCTATCACAACTTTAAAATTGGGATAATGAAATCTTAATTTAAAGAGGGATTTCAACAGATTTTACATATCTCCTGCAAGGGTCAGGTTAGCACAGGATAAGAGATGTAACTAGAAGGAAGTTCACCAAGTATCATACTGATATGAGGCTTTTACATATATCATGTACTAATGAAGATCATATTTGATAAGAAAAATGCATATATATAGGGTTCTAGGCTAATAAAGAGATTTGAAATATACATGCAATACCCTAAGAAAAGAGAAAGAAAAAAAATGTAACAAACTGCTAAAACTATTCATAGCAACCTGCTGGAAATTACCGCCTTTACAGGTTTACAATGATCACTAACTTAGAGACATTCATACAGAGGGACATTGTTAGTGTTGTACTAAGTACTGTGAAATCACATAGAAACTGCCAACCGATTGACAATATGTAGGTAACAAAAGGGGTTGGATTGCACAACTGCAGCAAGATGAGATGGGATGAATCAAAGAAAATATATATGCAATGAAATGAAGACAGAAGTTGAAAAGAAATGTGAATCACTGTTGTAAATTGAGGATGGGATCAACAACTATATATGCAATGAAATATGGGTTGTTGGTAGTAACATCAGGGTGTAGTCGAGACACCCATGGCAGGTGGTATGGAGGGAAGGACGAAGTGGAAAGGGGAACAATGCATGGCTGGTGGCAGGATTGGAACTGCATAGTGCCTTTTGTAGAAAATTCTGCAAACTGCTGTGGAGGCCCTACATGTTGTGAGGTGCCAATATGATAAAGGGAATCACCATGGGGATTTGAATGGGGCTGAGTGTATATGTACAGTGAGATGATGAAGGTGTAGTATAGGGGATGCATCATTTGCTGTAGAGACTGTGATAGCTCACAGAAATGATGGGTGTGGTAGTTGAAGTAGGCATCACAGCAGGTGTGCCACAGTGGAAACACTTATGCAAGGTTCATGATGAATATGCAACGGGATACCAAGGTGTTGCTGGAGATTTAAAAATTCAATACAGTGGCAGGTGGCTGTGCTGGAGCATATTTGATAAATAGAACATACGCTAGAACAAAAATGTTGAAACTGCTATTATGTACTTGATGAAAAAGAAATTAAGAAAGCGTTTAAAAAACAGAAAACAATCACCGTGAAGGGCAGCGATTAATGAGAGCAAGAGGCATTTTAGAATCACTACTTCATAATAAACAAAGACATGGTAAAAATTTCAAATGTAAGAAACAATTAATTGTAAAACAATAATTATGACACCCTACCTAACACTGCCATTGCTAATCATGCCCTAACTTTATTAATGATATACTGATATATATTGACGGCTTGTGTATATTTGCTGCTAATCGTAACTTTCATCGATTGCCTTAACACTAACCCACTGTTGCAGACATCATGCCATGTTGCCTTGATACTACCAAAACCAGCATTCTGTGTTAACACAAGATACACTAACAAAGGCTAACACCTACATTATAATACATACCCATAATCTAACACACTGCCAATATACCTATTCGACAATGTTTAATGTCCAGCTTTCAAATACACTGGATACATTACATCCTATTCATACTGAAGATACAATTTGATTGCTACTCGTATTTACAAAAAAAAGAACTGTCACACCATACCATCGATATATAAGTATTTTACACAAGCCGACTACCTCACACGACGCTAACACATCCTGCTGGAACAACTTCATTAATGCTAACACTTACTAACTATATACTGATTGTCATATTCTGCACTAGCATTTGATAACCAATGCTAACCCACTTGATGTTCTTCTATAGTAACCAAATTCCACCTCCAGGCTTGGAGATGACATGATAGAACTCATATGTAACAATGTCCAATGATATCTGGTTGTGAAGCGACTAGTATGTATGCAGTGGTGATGGGGGATAGGTGGCTACATCAGGGGATGATAGGGAAGTTAATGGCAGAGGATGATAACGTAATGTTGTACCGAACTAGCAGAAATGGGAATGACTAGTGTTGGTTAAAATGTGTATTTGCAGCAGAAACTGTAATGAAATATGTACAGGGACCAATATGCCTTGGGGGCATCACATAGATGGTTTAATCATTGTAAGTCCACCGAGTACTCTAATTACTAAGTAAATTTATCATCTAAACAATGGGATCAACTGATAACAAAAGAACTAATTAAATTTCATTATGAAATAACTAAGTACTTCAACTACGAAATAGCTAACAACCAGCTAATTACTTAACTATCTAGCTAACAACTTACTTAATTAATGGTTAACAGTTTACTTAATTAACAGCTAACAATATCTAATTAACTAATCAGTAAAAGTTACATTGAAACTCAATAGAAATCATAATGGAAATCAGTTTAATAATCAGTAAAAAGAAAATCCTGTTAAACTCAGAAATAACAACAAGCCTAGTTAATGAAACTTAGTCAGCGATGCTCAACAACAGCTAAAGAACCTACCTGACGAGCTGGTCCCTGCTTAATCTCAAATGACTGGTTGCAGGGGTTGTGAAATCAACTAAACTTTCAGATGCAAGCAGTGCTGGAGCCACTTGCTATGAATCAAGTGGGCTTTGTTCTGGTCAATGATGAAGCTTGCTGGGCTCGACCATCTAAATTATGTCCAAGCTTTGCTTCACTGCGGTGTGAAGGGAGGGAAGGTGGTGTTTATGCATAGGCAGCGAGCCGTTGACAGTATGATATGTGATGGGCGCGGTAATCAAATTCACAAATCCTGATACATACAATTCATGAAAAGCATCAAATGTTGGGCAAGTGAATGGATACAGATGCAACGTGGGTGTGCTTATGTACAAATGATGAACAGTATAAATTGCAGGAAAGTATTCTAACAATCAAATACATGATGTGGGCTAAATGACAGGAGGATGATTATTGATAAAGTATATATCAACTTTTTGCAGTTCATAAAAGAAATAAATAAGACATTTTCTGAGTTTAAAGGAACGAAACCAGGACACTGTTACAGAAGAGCAGATGGCCAATGTTTGCTTGAGATGGAAAATACTCGCGAGAATGCAGGAATCCAGTTCTCAAGGTCGAAATTGAATATGCTCCTGACTGACGCTGTACATTTTGGGATCACTCTTATTCAAGAGAACAAACTCATAGTGACCAAACCCAGTAGTTTGAAAAATTCAGATATCTTGCCCACATCTGATGGTTTAGATGATCCGTTCTAAATCTCCATCCATAGTTATTAACCAATGCTGAACCAACTTTGAGTCCATCTCAAATTGATATACCGACACTTAGGTAGAGAGTAACTTCAACAGCTTCAAGCACGGATCACCCAGCAGCCATAGTTTAGACATTCATCCAGCACAACCAAACCATGAATATCAATCGACAAGTGAAAAGCAGAGCACTCAATAGACAGAAGAATATCACTTCCTAAAACAATGCCTTCATCAATCTTGGTTTTCTCAGAAACCCATTTTGCGAACCATCTATTATAAAGTAATGTAAAATATTCAAGCCATCAACAGAAAATGTAAGCCCCAGATCACAAACCAAGCTTAGAAAGGAACCAGAAGAGATCATAGGTATCGCTCAGTCTCTTAAGAAGTAGTAGATTATGCTGAAAATATGTTGTATGTGACATTGCAAGTTAATTACCTATTCCCAAACATGTGGCGAGCTGGTAGGCAGAGGAAGTTGGAAGCTCATCAGCTACGCACGATACCTTCTGCAAAGTGCCTTCCCTAATGACAACTGACTGGCCTTGATAGCAGTGGATCAATGGATTTTAGTATAGGATTCTTGGTGAGTTACTAATATCATAACTGTCAACTAGCAGGATCATTATTATCATCACCATATTCTTCTCTTCGTTTCTTTCCAAGCAGTAACATCATCTTGACTTTGAATTAATATTGGAACAAACGAATAGCAACAGGAGATAACAAAAAAGAAATAAAACAGACCACCTAAAGAAGAGATGCAGGGAATAATGAATGCTATCCAAACGAAAACTTATGATGATCGGATATCAACAAAGATGCCTATAACGTAACTTATGATGATCGGATGTATCCGATATATATACACGATGTGTCCAAAGATATCCAAACGAAAGGGAAATCTAGCAAAAACGATATCATGCTATATTGAACTACATAATAAGCACAAAAGAGGTAAAAAAAAAAGGTGAACTAGTGATGTTTAAAAAGAAAGAATGGACAGGATGCCAAATACACCCATAATGAAGACATCGGCTAAACTACTCAGGTAAAATAAAAAAAAATAAAAAAAAAATGCAACCATGAATGGAAGTGATCACAACGAACCCATACACCCACGCCATGTTACAGAAATTAAAGAGGGGAATAATAAAAAAAAGGAAGCAATAAAATGAGAAAAACAGAAAAGAAAGAGAGAAAAAAAAAAAGAACAGAAAATGCAAACAGAAAGTCGTGAGAATAAAGCAGGAAAATCAAGTTTGGAACAGATATTTCATCGAAAAACTGAGGAAACTTGATAAACACAGAAAGAATTTATTGGAATAAACATTCCATTGATTGTAGCAAATGGAGGATTCGACCCTGCTGTATGCAGGACGATCCTGTCATTAGTGCTCTTATAAGAAAATGGAAAAAAAGAAATAAAGAAGAACAACGGAAATCAAGACGAAGGAACACTGAAAATAAAGGGGAAACGATGTTTTTTTTTAAAAAAAAGGTGGAAAAGAGAGAAAAATGGTTACTTACCTGTAATGGGTTATGAGATTGAACGATTGTTTTTTAGCTGTCGTTTCACAGAAATCAGGTAATCGAAGAAGAGGAGGTGATGTCTTTTGATCAATGCTTGCTAGACGATGGATTTTCAGTCGATCAAAGGGAAAAACACAGGGAAAAAGAGGAAACAGGGGAAAGAGGAGGAAGGAAAGGAGCGGGGAAAACTTCAAGGGAGAAGCGTCGAGGATTTAACATGGAGGGGTGAAGCGCGGATGGGTTGAGGAGAGACCCGCGTGATCTTTTTTAAAGGGGAAAAGGGGACGATTCGAGAGGGTGGTCGGTTAGAGATCGACGGGAGAGGTAGGAGAAGGCGGGTGGTTCCGCGATGGGTGGTTCGGAGGGGTGCGATGGGGAAGAGGGTTTCAGTGGATGGCTCGTGAAGGGAAGCCGAGAGGGGAAAAGAGAAAGAAAAGGGTTTGGAAGAGGGTTTTTCCAGAGAGGTTTTGTGAAGGCTGAGAGAGAGCGACCCTATTAAAAGAAAAAAACCGAATTAGGGTTTTTATTTTCAAGTATGTCTTTCTACTTTATAAAATTTCCAAAACGAGGTTCTTTTTATAAGATTTTTTTCAAAAAAAAAAGATAGACTTAAATAAAAGATGATTTTCAAAAGGTGGTTCTAAAAGCTTATTATTATATATATATTTTTTTGTATTTTCTTTGTGTTTTTCTGATTTTTGTATTTTTGACAAAAAGACTTTAAAACTAGGGAAAATGAGAGATTAAAGACTATTTTTGGAATTTTTTTTTTTTAAATATTTACAAAAGAGGGGTTTTTTGAGAATTTTAACGTTGTTCTTTTGAAAATTCTTCAGAAAATGGGTTAGAAATGAAAGATTGGGTCTGGTTTCCAACAAATCTGAGAAATGAATGGAAATTTTATCAAAAATTTGACCTGATTATTTAAAAGATGGACCCAGGGGCAAAGAAGGAATTTTTGGATTTTTGGAAAATTTGGGGTGTTCACATATGCCCCTCTTTGCTGCTAAGCCGGTTGCGAGCCGAGCTTAGCGGCAAAGAAGACACGCCAAATTTTCTTAAAAAAAAAAAAAATGCCCCAGTCAAAAGGTCTGAACTGGGTGTGAAAGAATCGGTTTTTTAAAAGATTTATTTTTCAGGTTTTGTATCTTACTCTGAAAGGGTTTTTGGGAAGAGAACGAAATCCTCGAGAATGAAAATAATCTGGATAGAAGAAAATGAAGAAATCGTGATGGGATTCTTGGGATGAATATCCTAAAATGATAAAAGGAGAAATTTTGAAGAAGTCTCAAGGTTGAGACGAAGATAAGGATTTTTGAAAAGAACACAGGCTTAGCCCTTAACTTGGATGGGACATTTTTGAAAACTAACCTCGTGGGACGAGGTTCAAGTATAATTCTTTATTTGAATGGATATACAAAGTATGGATTCCTTGATGGGGAAAACCATGATGGGACTGGGAGAAATACCTCACTTAGAATGAGACAACTCTCTTTGAAAAATATAAAGAATGCTGGGTTGTATCAAAATAGATATTGAGCATTTATTTCATTTTTTTGATAACCAGAAAATTTTGCCAACAAGATGAAATTGCAATTGATTCAAAAATGCTTGAAAGTGTGCACGTATGTGCGAAAGATATTCCCTCTTTTACCTAGAGTATTCCCTTCAAAATGAGGTTAACTCCTTGGATTCTAGAGTTTAGATTCAAATTTTAAAGTTGTTGAGTTTCTTCAAGGAAGTTATCCATTTCCTTGACATGAATAGAGAAGAAATACTCTTAACTTCATAAAGGCCAGCAGTGAAAAGACATTGATGAAAGGATTTCGCATAAGAAAAGATGATTCCTGGCAATTTTGGCAGTTTGATATCCTGAGGCTTTTCCCATAATGATCTTTTGGCACTTTTTTTGGGACATTGAGCTTTCTTGGGTTTCTACATCATCCTTCATTTGGATGTTTCCTGACTTTTCTTTTTTTCTTCGGGAAAGGGTACATCACAAACTCCGTCATCTTGGAGATGCTTCGATCCTTCTTTTTCTCGGGAATTATACTGGGTCATTGGTTAAAAATGACAGCAGCAATCAAATATCTTTTAGGGTTTGTCGGGAGGTTCATCACACTCGCCTTCATCTTGACGGTGATCTGAACTTTTCCTGGAAGGATTCGTCACAAACTCCGTCATCTTGGAGATGTTTCCAATCTTCTTTGGCCCCGGGGATCTACTCGCTTAATTCACCTTCATCTTGACGACAATTGAGAGATCCCTTTTGCGGATATTTGATTGAAGCTTTGAATGAATAAAATGAGGAGATATGGATTGAGTGGGTTCTTTTTAACGCTCAGGATATTTCCACTGCCTGATTGCCAGAAAATCGACTTAAAACATGAGTCATAGCTATGATCAATATCGATTTGTTTCTAGCTTTTCAACATCATTGAATATTTCTTTTGATAATCATACCAAGGATCTTTCTTGCATCCTCTTGGTTGACCAACAGAGAGAAGATTTGAATTTTCACTCCTTTTCGCAAAAAGCTTCACCCTTTTGAAAAAGAATACTAGAGGTAATCTGAGGTGATTCTTTTTGTGCAGTAAAATATTGGAATCAAGACATATTTTAGCAGATTGGCAAAGTTTTCGAGAATCTTTGTGAAATAGTCACTCAATATAGATTTTGATAGGACCTCGGGCTGAACATCTTTCATTTTGGCAATCTTGATCAGTAAAACTGGGTTTTACGAGACCAGTCTTAAAGAATGAGGTTTAAGTAAAGAATCTTGTAAAAGAACTTGGTAAAGGAATTTTTGGTAAAAGGACTTTGGTAAAGGACCAGTGTTAATCTGGAATTTGAGAAGGATTTTGATAAGGGAAGATTTTGGTAAAAGACTTTGGTAAAGGATTTTGATAAAAGACTTTGGTAAAGGACCAGTGCTAAACTGGAATTTTGAAGGACCAATATACACATTGGAATTTTTGAAAGACTGATTGAGATTTTGAAGGACCAATTTATGAAAATTGAAATTTTGAAGGACCAATGTAAACATTGGAATTTTGGGAGGACCAATTTGTGAAAATTGGAATTTCGGAAGGACCAATGTAAACATTGGGATTTTGAAGGACCAATTGGGATTTTGAAGGACCAATTCATAGAATTGGGATTTGGAAGGACCAATGAAAAACATTGGAATTTAATGAAGGACCAATTTGGGATTTTGAAGGACCAATTCGTGGAACTGGAATTTGAAAGGACCAATGTAAACATTGGAATTTGATGAAGGACCAAATGAGATTTTGAAGAACCGATTCATGGAATTCGAATTTGGAAGGACCGATGAAAACATTGGAATTTGATGAAGGACCAATTGGAATTCGAAGGACCAACGTGAAACTGGAATTTTGAAGGACCAATTTGTGAAAATTGGTATTTTGGAAGGACCAATGTAAACATTGGAAATTTGAAGGACCAATGAAAAACATTGGAATTCGATGAAGGACTAATTGGATTTTGAAGGACCAATTCATAGAATTGGAATTTGGAAGGACCAATGTAAACATTGGTATTTGATGAAGGACCAATTGGAATTTGAAGGACCAATTCATAGAATTGGAATTTGGAAGGACCAATGTAAACATTGGTATTTGATGAAGGACCAATTGGAATTTGAAGGACCGGCGTAAAACTGGAATTTTGGAAGGACCAATTTGTGAAAATTGGAATTTTGGAAGGACCAATGTAAACATTGGAATTTTGAAGGACCAGTAAAAACTGGGATCTTGAAGGACCAATTTATGAAATTGGAATTTAGAAGGATTTTTTATGAAGGACCAGTGCTAGACTGGATTTGGAAGGACTAATGTGAGAATTGGGTTTTACGAAGGATTTTGTAATGAAGGACCAGTGCTTAGACTGGATTTGGAAGGACCATTATAGAAGGTTGCGCTGCTTCTATGAATGGTTTCAGGATTATCCCTTTTCCTGAATGGGAATGAAGGGATTTTAAAGAGAATAAAACTCAATTTTGGACATTCAAGAAGATGGAATATATAAAAAGGGAGGACCCGAGCCGGAACCTAGATTTTCAAGGTAAAAGATAAAAGAGAAAATTGAGTTTTGAAAACTTAAATTTCTAAAGAACCAATTGTTTTTAAATGCGAGGATTGGATTCAAAAGGAAGTTGAAGTCGGAATTCGGAACTTCAAACGAAATTAATAGACAAAAAACCCGAGCTGGAACTCGGTTTTCTAAAGAAATGATTGATTTTCAATGCGAGGATTGGATTCAAAAGGAAGTCCGAGTCGAAACTCGAAACTTCGGACAAAAAATAATAGAAGAAAAACCCGAGTTGAAACTCGGTTTTCTAAAGAAATGATTGATTTTCCAATGCGAGGATTGGATTCAAAAGGAAGTCTGAGTCGGAACTCGAAACTTGGGATGAAAAATAATAGAAGAAAAACCCGAGTTGAAACTCGGTTTTCTAAAGAAATGATTGATTTTCCAATGCGAGGATTGGATTCGAAAGGAAGCCCAAGTCGGAACTTGAAACTTCAAACGAAAAATAATAGAAGAAAAACCTGAGTTGAAACTCGGTTTTCTAAAGAAATGATTGATTTTCCAATGCGAGGATTTGATTCAAAAGGAAGCCCGAGTCGGAACTCGGAACTTCGAACGAAAGAATAAAAGAAGACCTGAGTCGAAACCCGAATCTTTAAAAGGAAAAGATAAAAGATAAAAGAAAACAATTGGTTCAATCAGAACCAAAGGGAAGCCCGAGTCGGAACTCGAAACTTCAAATGAAAAGATGAAAGGAAGACTCGAGTCGGAACCCGAAAAGATAAAAAGAAAATTAAAAGATGATTCAGGTTTATCCCTTAACCTGAAAGGGAAAGAAGGAATAAAATTGACAAATTCAATAAAATTTGATAAAAGGTTGATAAAGAATTAAAAGAATTGATAACAAATGAAAAAGAATCAATAAAATTGGTAAAGAATCAGAAATAAAGACAAAGATTGACAAAGATCTAAAAGAATGGTGAAGCTTGATAGAAAAATTAAAGATACTTGGAAGAAGATGAAAGACTTCAGGATTATCCCTGATCCTGAAGGAAGAAGGACCTCGCGGGACGAGGTTCAGGTTTACCCCTTAACCTGAGCGGGAAATTGAATAAAATTTATAAAAATGGGGAAGAATTTAAAGGAATTTATTTTGAACAAGAATTCTCACAGGTAGCATTGGTGCTCCTATGAGGGGTCTCAGGATTATCCCTTATCCTGAATGGGAAAAGAAGGAAAAAAAAAGGAATACCTCATGGGAAAGAGGCATCAGGTTTATCCCTTAACCTGAAAGGGTAATTTTTTAAAATAAGAATTTGACGAGAAAATTTTAACAAAATCAATGAAGGATCAATAAAATTGACAAAATTAATAAAAAATTGATAAGACTGATAAAATCGCCAAACAAATAATAAAAAGAAAGAGTTGATTGAGAAAAAAAGAATTTTGTTTGATCCTGCCTGCATGTGGGATCTTTTAAGAAGTAGGAGAAGAATACGAGGAAATCATCTTTGAAAAGATGATTAACTGCGAGAGCTAATCTTTGAAAGGGGATCGTTCATGAGAGATCATCATGAGGGTTTAATTTTTTTGAAGCAATGATTTGAAAATCAATTTTTAGAAAATATGACCAACGCGAGGGTTGATCTTTGAATGTAATGATTCGAAACCAATTTTTAGAAAATATGATCAACACGAGGGTTGATCTCTAAATGCAATGTTTCGAACCAATCTTTGAAGATAAAACCAACACAAGGGTTGACCTTTGAATGATTTGAAACCTATTTTGGAAGAAAAGACCAACACAAGGGTTGATCTTTGGATATAAATGTTTCGGAATTAATCTTGGGAGATAAAACCAACACAAGGGTTGAGATTTTAATTCGATGGTTCGAAAACTTATTTTTTTGAAAACACGATCAACTCGAGGGTTGATTTTTCAATGTAACTGTTCGAAAACCTATTTTTGTTAATATGATCAACACGAGGGTTGATTTTTCAATACAACGGTTCGAAAACCTATTTTTGTTAATATGATCAACACGAGGGTTGATTTTGACAAAGGTTGGACCAAAGAGTATTTGAACTCTTTGGTCATCATAATGAAGACTTTCAAAATTTCATGATTTTTGGAAAAAAAACCCTCATAGGTAATATCATTTCTCTCATGAATGATGTCAGGATTTTGCCCCGCATTATGAAAAAGAACATGAATTTAATGACAAGAGAATATTTTGAAGTGTAAATGTAATTTTTAACAAAAGATGCCCCAATATGACTAAGGTATGAAGGAAATTGACATTTCATTTATAAGTAACTACTGAAAACAAG
The DNA here is from genome assembly GCF_984573655.1 of Nuphar pumila. Lineage (NCBI taxonomy): Eukaryota > Viridiplantae > Streptophyta > Magnoliopsida > Nymphaeales > Nymphaeaceae > Nuphar > Nuphar pumila. The sequence continues at coordinate 62,696,121 of NC_143261.1, read as the reverse complement.
AACTTGACTATTTACAAGCATGTGACCAAAAAGATCGCAAAAGACTAGGGCTGACTTGCCCCTACAAGACGACGGGAAAAAGCAAAAGGAAGAAAGCAAGAAAAGTTTTGATATCATCAGTTCTTTGTGTGATCTGGGAAAGGCTTTGTTAGGACGGCGGGCTACTCTTCTTCTTCGTCCTCTATCAGAAGATTTTTATCAATGCAATCCTGGATGATGTTCTTTAGGACGAAGCAGTGCTCGGTGTCGTGCCCCACTGCCCGGTGGAACTTGCAGAACTTGTCCTTCCATTTTCCCAGGGAGACCAGAGGATCAGCAACTCTCGAGAGTTTAATCATATATTTGCTCAGCATATACTCCAAAACTTGTTCGAGGGACTATTCCAGAGCAGTGAATTGGCGGTCATAACCCCAACCTTCACGTTTTATCTTTTCCTTCTGCTTGGCGGGAACTGGCTTGTCATTCTGCTTGAAGGGTTCCTTTTGCTGACCCATCTGCTTGGTCTTGTTATCTTTGCTGCCACTGCCCCCAGAGTTAGCTGAAAATGTATAATTCACCTTCTTTTTGAGGTCTTGGCCGCCCTTGACGAGAGTGATGCCCTCATAATTCCCATTGTCCATCCCCATCTCGAGCCACTCAGCTCGTTCGATAAGCTCTATGAATGATTTAGAGGGGTAAGTGGAAATGAGGCTTCTAAGAGGCTGAGAAAAATTGTTCAGGATAACTTGGAGTGCGTGCTCCTTTGAAATGGGGGTTCTCATCTTGTTGCAGGTATCTCTCCACCTCCGAATGAAGTCTACAACTTTTTCCTTATCTCCTTGTTTCAGGTTATACAGGCGATTGAGGGTCGGAAGTGCCTCAGTGTTGAACATGAATCTTTCCACGAACAGATTAACAACTTTGTCAAAATTTTGCAGCTCGACGGGGTTGATGTGCTCCGCATACCATTTCGCGGCTACGCCTTCTAAGCTGCGAGGAAAGCACAAGAAGAGGGCTTGATTGTCTTCACTGAATCTGGCACATTCGGCGAAGAACATCGCGAGATGGGCTTTTGGATTGCCGGACCCATCGAACTTAATAAATTTTCGGGGGAGATCTTCCAAGCTGCTGTCCCCATCTAAACCAAGGTAGAAGTCCTGTCTGGTATATACCCTCTTTCCCTTATCTCGGATCTGTAGGTCTTTGACCATCTTTGTCAATATTTGAACTGAGTCTTCCGCTGTGACTCCATCTTTAGGCTTGTTGATTGATTCAGGTTCCTCTGCCACCTTCTTGACTTGTCGCAGGTGTTTTGGAACAAATACAAGTTGTTCTTCCTCGGAATCCTCCTCTCCTGACTTCGTACCTTCAGAGGTGGTGTCTTGTTGAACCTTCTTCTTGCTGATCCTGACATGCTTTTTCACTGGCTTCCTTTTGACCTTGGTTTTAGAGGATGTTTTCTTTGAATTTGCCCCAGCTTGCTCGAACATCATTTTTGCCATCATCTTTTGAAAGATTTTATACATTGCTGGGTCGACATCATCCTCATCTGAATCATGTTTTCGGGACAACCTGGGAGAGTTCATCTCTTCCACTTCGCTGTTATCGTGCTGCTGAGCTGCCCTTCTCCTTGCTCTCGTTTGAACCATGATTGGAATGTTGGTATTTTCTCTGGAGAATAAATGAAGGTTTCAGATCAAAGAAATTTTGAAAGGAAAAGAGATAATGAAAGAGAATTTTTAAAGAGATCTCTCAATAAAAAGGATTTTATATGGAGAAGATGGAATATACGAGGAAGAGTATTTTTGAAGATGACAAGACCTTGAAATATTTTTTAAAAATTGCAGGCAGGATCAAAAGAATTTAAATAAATCAGAAGAAGAATAATACGCCTGGACTTTTGAAAGATAGGGGAAAGAATTTAAAAGAATGTCCAGGGTTTAAGAAATTTATGAGAGAATAAAGAAATAAGAAATATACCATCCTGGATTTTGAGAAAATAAAAGAATTTTTATGAAATAAATATCTAGGGTTTTGAAAGATAAGAATTTTCAAGATAATATCTACAAAAGAATCAATTTATACAAGCAATGATGCACAGAATAGCACTCCCTAGAAGCTGACTCTAAATGCAAATTTTGAAAAAGGCTCGTAGGACCTTAATCCTAACTCTAAGGATTTAGATCATCTGATTCCAATCAAGATACGCCGATATACCCAAGCCGAAACTTGAATCACGTGGCATAAGAATTATTTCTCCGGTTCTAAGGTAATGGCTTCCCAACATCCTTGAGCACCTACCGATATACCTCGGACTATGGCCCTTAGGTACGTGGTAGGGGGGCGCGAACCCAAATAAGTGGTCCAGTTGTGAGGCTCTCTCCCGAACTATGGTTCAGTGAGACAGCCCAGCAACGTGAAGACCGGGACAATATAGGTAAGGAGGTTTTCAAAATATGTTCAACATGCAAGAAATCAGATGGCTCTAATGCAAGTCCTAAAGAGATAGATTAAAATGAAAAGAAGCATACACTTGCATACATTGTTTTTGCATTCAATCCTTAAAATCGAGGAGAGTTGTATTTAAGACCTAAGTCTAATGTGAGCATGAAATAATCTCCTCAATATAGTCCTACCAAACCATACCTAAATCCTATATGCAATGATGTCAGCTTAGGATAAAATCTAGGCTCCAAAGGTTTGCATGGAAATATAGCTGACATATATAGAATAAAGACTTAGATAATGTCAAAGCAAAAGAAAATGCATTAAATTCGACCGGACGAAGATGGGTCCCATCACAGTCGCCAAAACTGTGATCATCGCAAAATTTTTCCTCTCGTAATATTCTCTCTCTCCCTTCTCTTTTCCTTTCTAACCTCTATTTTCCTCCTTTTTGAAGGGAGAAAAATAAAAGAGAGAAAAGAAGAGAGAAGAGAAAAAGAAAGAAGTGAGAAGAGGAACTATTTTGCGCGGTCTCACTTGACCTTAATTTTTGAAAAAGATTTTAAAAGATTACTCGCCTCCGTTTTTGAAAATGTGCGGGAAAATGGAGAGACGGGATTCGCTCGTCAGTACGAGGTTCGACCGTTCCTGGCGCCTTTACCAGGGGTAATCGAACCAAGGATCGAATCTATGCCTTTTGCTTTGCCTAAATATAATCTAAGAACTTATTCTAACTCTAAATGCACAAAGAATCATGCTTGTGCAATGCAAGAATGTATGCTCCTTTTGAAAGATGTTTTGAAAATTTCCCAAGTTTATGAGATGAACTTGATAAGGGAGTGAAGAAATGTTTGAATCTAACTTTAGAACTTGAGATAGATCAGAGAAGTTCCAAGTTTTCGAAGTAAATTAGAGTTTGGAAGAATAAATCTTTAATTTTGAGAAAGAATGATTTGAAGCTTTGAAAATGAAGTTTCAAAGTCGGAAAATGGATTTTGAATTTGAACTTGAATTTAGGAAAGGAAATGAATACTTGAGATGGATTTGAATTTAGATTTTGAAGTTTGAAATTTAGAATAGATCTGAGGGATCCAGATGATATTAAAAATAGAGATGAATTTAAGGAATGATCTGTAGATGGATTTGGATTTGAATCTGGAGATGAATTGGATTTGAATCTGGAGATGAATTGGATTTGAAAAGAAGTTGGACTTGGGAATGAAAATTGGATTCTGGATCTTGGAATGGATTCAGATCTTGAAGTCTGAGATCCAATGTAGAATCAGACTCTTGACCCTAAGATGGAATTTGGATCGGAAGTCTGAGATCCAAAAAGTGGAATTGGATCTGAGATCCAAAAGTAGAATTAGACTCTGGACCCTAAGATGGATTTTGGATCTGAAGTCTGATATCCAAGGTGAAATTGGATTCTGGATCCTAAGGAGGAATTGGATCTGAAGTCTGAGATCCTAAGGAGAAATTGGATTCTGGATCCTACGGAGGAATTGGATCTGAAGTCTGAGATCCAAGGTAGAATTGGATTCTGGATCCTAAGATGGATTTGGAGTTTAAATTCAGAAGATGAATCAAGAATCTCAAAGTTAAATTGAACTTTGATTTTGATTGGAGTATTTGAATATAAATGAATTTGGAATTTCAAAGTCAAATTGAACTTCGAAATCTGATTTTAATTTGAATATAAAATGAATTTGAAATCTCAAAGTTAAATTGAACTTTGAGATTTGAAAAATGAAATTGAATTTTAAAAATGATAAGAATTGAAGATAGATTGAGGAAGGTATTTACATCACTTGGAGTTTTTGAAAAAAAAAGAATTTTGAAAATATGATGCAATTCTATCCTAAATGATGAATGAATTTAAATTTTTGAAATTGGATTTTGAAAAGCTATTCCATTCTTTAAATGAATTAAAACAAGATTAAAGATATAATACATTCTTGACTATGGTCATTGAATGTATTATATAATAATCTGTATTTAAATTCAGGTGAAGAATAAAACACATTTGGTGCTTTTATAGAATTTAAAATGAAATTAATTCTCAATATACCCTGACTTTGGCCATTGGTATATATTTTGAATTAATTTTAAGTTAAATTCTGATAAAAGAAGAAAATATTTGAGTAAATATGATGAATTTTGAAAATGGATCCAATGTTATTTCGTAAAAGATAAAAATACTAAATTTTGTCCACACCCTGACTATGGCCATTGATATGGATCATCAACTTAGGATTAATTTACCTCTTACGAAATGGTGCACGTGCCATTGTGAGATTTTGAGAAATAAAGGAAAAATGCATGAAGAACAAATAATTCATGATGTTTACAATGTTCATTCATTCTATCTAAAACAAGAAATGTAAATGTTTCTCATCAGCATCTAGCTATCACAACTTTAAAATTGGGATAATGAAATCTTAATTTAAAGAGGGATTTCAACAAATTTTACATATCTCCTGCAAGGGTCAGGTTAGCACAGGATAAGAGATGTAACTAGAAGGAAGTTCACCAAGTATCATACTGATATGAGGCTTTTACAAATATCATGTACTAATGAAGATCATATTTGATAAGAAAAATGCATATATATAGGGTTCTAGGCTAATAAAGAGATTTGAAATATACATGCAATACCCTAAGAAAAGAGAAAGAAAAAAAAATGTAACAAACTGCTAAAACTATTCATAGCAACCTGCTGGAAATTACCGCCTTTACAGGTTTACAATGATCACTAACTTAGAGACATTCATACAGAGGGACATTGTTAGTGTTGTACTAAATACTGTGAAATCACATAGAAACTGCCAACCGATTGACAATATGTAGGTAACAAAAGGGGTTGGATTGCACAACTGCAGCAAGATGAGATGGGATGAATCAAAGAAAATATATATGCAATGAAATGAAGACAGAAGTTGAAAAGAAATGTGAATCATTGTTGTAAATTGAGGATGGGATCAACAACTATATATGCAATGAAATATGGGTTGTTGGTAGTAACATCAGGGTGTAGTCGAGACACCCATGGCAGGTGGTATGGAGGGAAGGACGAAGTGGAAAGGGGAACAATGCATGGCTGGTGGCAGGATTGGAACTGCATAGTGCCTTTTGTAGAAAATTCTGCAAACTGTTGTGGAGGCCCTACATGTTGTGAGGTGCCAATATGATAAAGGGAATCACCATGGGGATTTGAATGGGGCTGAGTGTATATGTACAGTGAGATGATGAAGGTGTAGTATAGGGGATGCATCATTTGCTGTAGAGACTGTGATAGCTCACAGAAATGATGGGTGTGGTAGTTGAAGTAGGCATCACAGCAGGTGTGCCACAGTGGAAACACTTATGCAAGGTTCATGATGAATATGCAACGGGATACCAAGGTGTTGCTGGAGATTTAAAAATTCAATACAGTGGCAGGTGGCTGTGCTGGAGCATATTTGATAAATAGAACATACGCTAGAACAAAAATGTTGAAACTGCTATTATGTACTTGATGAAAAAGAAATTAAGAAAGCGTTTAAAAAACAGAAAAAAATCACCGTGAAGGGCAGCGATTAATGAGAGCAAGAGGCATTTTAGAATCACTACTTCATAATAAACAAAGACATGGTAAAAAATTCAAATGTAAGAAACAATTAATTGTAAAACAATAATTATGACACCCTACCTAACACCGCCATTGCTAATCATGCCCTAACTTTATTAATGATATACTGATATATACTGACGGCTTGTGTATATTTGCTGCTAATCGTAACTTTCATCGATTGCCTTAACACTAACCCACTGCTGCAGACATCATGCCATGTTGCCTTGATACTACCAAAACCAGCATTCTGTGTTAACACAAGATACACTGACAAAGGCTAACACCTACATTATAATACATACCCATAATCTAACACACTGCCAATATACCTATTCGACAATGTTTAATGTCCAGCTTTCAAATACACTGGATACATTACATCCTATTCATACTGAAGATACAATTTGATTGCTACTCGTATTTACAAAAAAAAGAACTGTCACACCATACCATCGATATATAAGTATTTTATACAAGCCGACTATCTCACACGACGCTAACACATCCTGCTGGAACAACTTCATTAATGCTAACACTTACTAACTATATACTGATTGTCATATTCTGCACTAGCATTTGATAACCAATGCTAACCCACTTGATGTTCTTCTATAGTAACCAAATTCCACCTCCAGGCTTGGAGATGACATGATAGAACTCATATGTAACAATGTCCAATGATAACTGGTTGTGAAGCGACTAGTATGTATGCAGTGGTGATGGGGGATAGGTGGCTACAGCAGGGGATGATAGGGAAGTTAATGGCAGAGGATGATAACGTAATGTTGTACCGAACTAGCAGAAATGGGAATGACTAGTGTTGGTTAAAATGTGTATTTGCAGCAGAAACTGTAATGAAATATGTACAGGGACCAATATGCCTTGGGGGCATCACATAGATGGTTTAATCATTGTAAGTCCACCGAGTACTCTAATTACTAAGTAAATTTATCATCTAAACAATGGGATCAACTGATAACAAAAGAACTAATTAAATTTCATTATGAAATAACTAAGTACTTCAACTACGAAATAGCTAACAACCAGCTAATTACTTAACTATCTAGCTAACAACTTACTTAATTAATGGTTAACAGTTTACTTAATTAACAGCTAACAATATCTAATTAACTAATCAGTAAAAGTTACATTGAAACTCAATAGAAATCATAATGGAAATCAGTTTAATAATCAGTAAAAAGAAAATCCTGTTAAACTCAGAAATAACAACAAGCCTAGTTAATGAAACTTAGTCAGCGATGCTCAACAACAGCTAAAGAACCTACCTGACGAGCTGGTCCCTGCTTAATCTCAAATGACTGGTTGCAGGGGTTGTGAAATCAACTAAACTTTCAGATGCAAGCAGTGCTGGAGCCACTTGCTATGAATCAAGTGGGCTTTGTTCTGGTCAATGATGAAGCTTGCTGGGCTCGACCATCTAAATTATGTCCAAGCTCTGCTTCACTGCGGTGTGAAGGGAGGGAAGGTGGTGTTTATGCATAGGCAGCGAGCCGTTGACAGTATGATATGTGATGGGCGCGGTAATCAAATTCACAAATCCTGATACATACAATTCATGAAAAGCATCAAATGTTGGGCAAGTGAATGGATACAGATGCAACGTGGGTGTGCTTATGTACAAATGATGAACAGTATAAATTGCAGGAAAGTATTCTAACAATCAAATACATGTTGTGGGCTAAATGACAGGAGGATGATTATTGATAAAGTATATATCAACTTTTTGCAGTTCATAAAAGAAATAAATAAGACATTTTCTGAGTTTAAAGGAACGAAACCAGGACACTGTTACAGAAGAGCAGATGGCCAATGTTTGCTTGAGATGGAAAATACTCGCGAGAATGCAGGAATCCAATTCTCAAGGTCGAAATTGAATATGCTCCTGACTGACGCTGTACATTTTGGGATCACTCTTATTCAAGAGAACAAACTCATAGTGACCAAACCCAGTAGTTTGAAAAATTCAGATATCTTGCCCACATCTGATGGTTTAGATGATCCGTTCTAAATCTCCATCCATAGTTATTAACCAATGCTGAACCAACTTTGAGTCCATCTCAAAATGATATACCGACACTTAGGTAGAGAGTAACTTCAACAGCTTCAAGCACGGATCACCCAGCAGCCATAGTTTAGACATTCATCCAGCACAACCAAACCATGAATATCAATCGACAAGTGAAAAGCAGAGCACTCAATAGACAGAAGAATATCACTTCCTAAAACAATGCCTTCATCAATCTTGGTTTTCTCAGAAACCCATTTTGCGAACCATCTATTATAAAGTAATGTAAAATATTCAAGCCATCAACAGAAAATGTAAGCCCCAGATCACAAACCAAGCTTAGAAAGGAACCAGAAGAGATCATAGGTATCGCTCAGTCTCTTAAGAAGTAGTAGATTATGCTGAAAATATGTTGTATGTGACATTGCAAGTTAATTACCTATTCCCAAACATGTGGCGAGCTGGTAGGCAGAGGAAGTTGGAAGCTCATCAGCTACGCACGATACCTTCTGCAAAGTGCCTTCCCTAATGACAACTGACTGGCCTTGATAGCAGTGGATCAATGGATTTTAGTATAGGATTCTTGGTGAGTTACTAATATCATAACTGTCAACTAGCAGGATCATTATTATCATCACCATATTCTTCTCTTAGTTTCTTTCCAAGCAGTAATAGCATCTTGACTTTGAATTAATATTGGAACAAACGAATAGCAACAGGAGATAACAAAAAAGAAATAAAACAGACCACCTAAAGAAGAGATGCAGGGGAACAATGAATGCTATCCAAACAAAAACTTATGATGATCGGATATCAACAAAGATGCCTATAACGTAACTTATGATGATCGGATGTATCCGATATATATACACGATGTGTCCAAAGATATCCAAACGAAAGGGAAATGTAGCAAAAACGATATCATGCTATATTGAACTACATAATAAGCACAGAAGAGGTAAAAAAAAAAAGGTGAACTAATGATGTTTAAAAAGAAAGAATGGACAGGATGCCAAATACACCCATAATGAAGACATCGGCTAAACTGCTCTGCTAAAATAAAAATAAAAAAAATGCAACCATGAATGGAAGTGATCACAATGAACCCATACACCCACGCCATGTTACAGAAATTAAAGAGGGGAATAATAAAAAAAGGAAGAAATAAAATGAGAAAAACAGAAAAGAAAGAGAAAAAAAAAAAGAACAGAAAATGCAAACAGAAAGTCGTGAGAATAAAGCAGGAAAATCAAGTTTGGAACAGATATTTCATCGAAAAACTGAGGAAACTTGATAAACACAGAAAGAATTTATTGGAATAAACATTCCATTGATTGTAGCAAATGGAGGATTCGACCCTGCTGTATGCAGGACGATCCTGTCATTAGTGCTCTTATAAGAAAATGGAAAAAAAGAAATGAAGAAGAACAACGGAAATCAAGACGAAGGAACACTGAAAATAAAGGGGAAACGATGTTTTAAAAAAAAAAAGGTGGAAAAGAGAGAAAAATGGTTACTTACCTGTAATGGGTTATGAGATTGAACGATTGTTTTTTAGCTGTCGTTTCACAGAAATCAGGTAATCGAAGAAGAGGAGGTGATGTCTTTTGATCAATGCTTGCTAGACGATGGATTTTCAGTCGATCAAAGGGAAAAACACAGGGAAAAAGAGGAAACAGGGGAAAGAGGAGGAAGGAAAGGAGCGGGGAAAACTTCAAGGGAGAAGCGTCGAGGATTTAACATGGAGGGGTGAAACGCGGATGGGTTGAGGAGAGACCCGCGTGATCTTTTTTAAAGGGGAAAAGGGGACGATTCGAGAGGGTGGTGGGTTAGAGATCGACGGGAGAGGTAGGAGAAGGCGGGTGGTTCCGCGATGGGTGGTTCGGAGGGGTGCGATGGGGAAGAGGGTTTCAGTGGATGGCTCGTGAAGGGAAGCCGAGAGGGGAAAAGAGAAAGAAAAGGGTTTGGAAGAGGGTTTTTCCAGAGAGGTTTTGTGAAGGCTGAGAGAGAGCGACCCTATTAAAAGAAAAAAACCGAATTGGGGTTTTTATTTTCAAGCATGTCTTTCTACTTTATAAAATTTCCAAAACGAGGTTCTTTTTATAAGATTTTTTTCAAAAAAAAAGATAGACTTAAATAAAAGATGATTTTCAAAAGGTGGTTCTAAAAGCTTATTATTATATATATATTTTTTTGTATTTTCTTTGTGTTTTTCTGATTTTTGTATTTTTGACAAAAAGACTTTAAAACTAGGGAAAATGAGAGATTAAAGACTATTTTTGGAATTTTTTTTTTTTTAAATATTTACAAAAGAGGGGTTTTCTGAAAATTTTAACGTTGTTCTTTTGAAAATTCTTCAGAAAATTGGTTAGAAATGAAATGAATGGAAATTTTATCAAAAATTTGACCTGATTATTTAAAAGATGGACCCAGGGGCAAAGAAGGAATTTTTGGATTTTTGGAAAATTTGGGGTGTTCACAAGGGTCTTACTATAAAACATGATTATATAGCTTTATGAGTTTCATTTAACCAAAAATTGGTTATGTAGGGGGGATTACTGGAATTTATGGGGGCACTATCTCTAATTAGTGGTGAATTAAATTTAATCTTATGGAACACCTATAAATGAAGACCATGGTTATGGCAGCACATATGATAGAGCATTTTGTGCTCAGTAAGAGGATTGTGGAGAGCCCCACGGTTAGAGATTGACTTAAATAGCTCAATTGAGAGAACATGTGTCACTACAAGAAAATATGTTATTAGCGACGGAATTATTTCGTCGCTAGTTAGCGAGGGTTTACCGAGCGAAACACATCCGTCGCTATAATCGCTGAAATTTACGAAAATAGTGATGAACTATATCCCGTCGCAAAATCCGTCGCTAATTAGTGGTGGATTTTGCGACGGAATACTTGGTCGTAACGGCCGCAGCGTTTGGCGACGGTGTTTGCGACAGACAATTTACCGTCGCGACGGACTTGGCGATGGAATATATTGCATCGCCATTTACTTGTTTTTGATTTACGGCTGCTTAGCGACGGAATTTCTCCGTCGCTAATCCGTCGCTAAGTGTCGCATAACCCTATCCCAACCCTCTTTTCCTTTTCTTCTTTTGCTGTTGTCGCTCCCGCCAGCCGTTCGTCGTTCCTGGTTCGCCGTCCCCCGCCAGACGTCGTTTGTCGATCGTCGTTTGTCGATCGCCGCCGCCCGAAGACAGGTTCGCCAGCCGTCCCCGCCGTTCGTCGTTTCCGGCAGTGGGTTTAACCCCCTGCCGTGCCGGAAACGCATGGGTTTAACCCCCTGCCTTTCCGGCAGGGGGTCGACCCCCTGCCTTTACGGCAAACGCAGGGGGTTTAACCCCTGCGTTTTCGGCATGGGGGGTCGACCCCCTGCCTTTCTGACAGGGGGTTAACCCCATGCCGGAATAGGCAGAGGGTTAACCCCTTGCGTTTCCGGCAGGGGGTCGACCCCCCCTGCCTTTCTGACAGGTCGACCCCGGCAGGGGGTTAACCCCATGCCGGAACAGGCAGGGGGTTAACCCCTTGCGTTTCCAGCAGGGGGTCGACCCCCCATGCCGGAAAGGCAGGGGTTAAACCCCTGCGTTTCCGGCATGGGGTGTAATGCCCCAAAATCGTGGACTTGAAACCTTTTATGAAAAATGTTGAAAGCTTTGAAATCAATCATTTATCAGAGTTTAAAACAGAAGTTCAGCGGAAGATTAGGTTCAAAAAACAAGTCCCTAGACCTTGGGCGCATTACAACCAAAAGCAGATTTCCCCTTACAAACCGATTTGCCATTCAAATATATATTTTATTGAAATGAAAAGAAGAACCACATTTTTGGTAATACAGTTTTAGAAATCCAGAGTTCTAATAAAAAGAGATGCTTTCAAAGAAACCTTATACCACAGCTATCAAAAGAGTCCCCAGGAGCGCAACATCAGGAAAGGGCATTGCCTTGAATGCATCGTGTCATCGTGCCATCGCAAGCTGTATCAACCTGTTCACCACCTGCCCAGAAAATGGGTCAGTCTCATAACAGACTAGTAGGGGTGCAAGGGACAAGAAAGAACAAAAGCTACAATAAGCAAGATAATCGCTAGATCAAGCAGGAAAAGCACAACCTGTTCACCACCTTGCCCCTCGATTTGCCTTTGCATTAGCATGTGCATGGGTTTGTCCCTTGTTAGCCTGCACTCTCTGAGTGCAGCTTCGAGTGCATAGTGTATATCGTTTCACTTGTCTTACAAGCCACAACACACACTTATGCACATAGTTATGCTTTTCTTGCTTGATCTAGCGATTGCAGCACCCCGAACGGAAGCAGGGGTTGACCCCCTACCGGAAAGGCAGGGGGTTTAACCCCTGCTGGAAATGCAGGGGTTAAACCCCCTGCCTTTCCGGCTGGGGGTCGACCCCCCCTGCCGGAAACACAGGGGGTCGACCCCCCCTACCGGAAAGACTGGGGGTTAAACCCCCTGCCATAAACGACTAATGGCGGGGACGGTTGGCGAACCTGTCTTCGAACGGCGGCGATCGACAAACGACGATCGGCAAACGACGTCTGGCGGGGGATGACGAACCAGGAATGATGAACGACTGGCGGGAGCGATAGCAGCAAAAGAAGAAAAGGAAAAGAGGGCTGGGATAGGGTTATGCGACACTTAGCGACGGAGTAATTCCGTCGCTAAGCCGCCGTAAATCAAAAACAAGTAAATGGCGATGGAATATATTCCGTCGCCAAGTCCGTCGCTACGTCGCGACGGTAAATTGTCTGTCGCAAACACCGTCGCCAAACGCTGCGTCCGTTATGACCAAATATTCCATCGCAAAATCCACCGCTAATTAGCGACGGATTTTGCGACGGGATATAGTTCATCACTATTTTCGTAAATTTCAGCGATTATAGCGACGGATGTGTTTTGCTCGGTAAATCGTCGCTAACTAGCGAGGAAATAATTCTGTCGCTAATTTCCGTCGCTAATAACCTCTTTTCTTGTAGTGACACATGTTCTCTCAATTGAGCTATTTAAGTCAATCTCTAACCGTGGGGCTCTCCACAATCCTCTTACTGAGCACAAAATGCTCTATCATATGAGCTGCCATAACCATGATCTTCATTTATAGGTGTTCCATAAGATTAAATTTAATTCACCACTAATTAGAGATAGTGCCCCCATAAATTCCAGTAATCCCCCCTACATAACCAAGTTTTGGTTACATGAAACTCATAAAGCTATATAATCATGTTTTATAATAAGACCCTATAGCAACACTTGATCCAAAACCTGGATCCAACATGATGGGTTTGGCCATGTCTATGGATGCAAACCAGTTGTAGTTCTTACCTAAGTATAGACATGAATCAGATCTCCACTATAACATCAGATCTTAGTGGTGTATGTTTGAATAAAGATCAGAATAATTTAGGGTTGAAGATCGGATAGGGTCAAATATATGATATGAGTCAGACATGTTTTCTCCATATATGGATCCTTTAAGTAAGATTCAAATGTACATTCATAATGGGATTCTGATATTTTCAATCAGTTTACTTTTGCATTCAGATCTCAAATTGATCCAATGCAAAATCTGACCAGATTATGTCTGGCATATAAATAACTTCTTTTTGTTCTATGTTTCGGGATCTAGTATCACCACATGTATTTTGGATTTGGATTCAACTTTACCTCATCGTATCTGAATTTGAATTTGAATTTGAATCTACTATTTAAATTTGGATTCAGATTCGGATCCTAAAAGATCTAAGCCCAGTTCTACCCGTTTGCACCAATGTCAGATTCAGCCTGATTCATATGGAATCCGTTCTCAGTCAATTCAATTCAAAGAGGACGATTTACCTATCATTTCAAACTCTGTTTTAGTATTCTTAATAGATTTTTAACATTTGAAATATTTTAATAACACGTGTCATCCAGTGGTGAAAAGTACGGATTCAATCCGATTCGATTTCATTAAGAGTTTTTTTCTTGAGAAACCGATTTTAACAACACTGGTTCACACCCTATGAACAACGATCTGTGAACTGTGATAAAAAGAACCCTAAACCCCAGCATCGCGTTTCCCTACGAATCCCCGCCAAAATCTCTTTCTCTCTCTCTGTCTTTCTGCCGAAAGAAGAAGGAAGAGGAGGCTGTCCCCCCACCCAGGTACTCTCTCTCTTCTTTGTCTCTTCTTCTTCTTCCGTTCTCCATCTTCTTCTTCTCTTCGTTCTTCTTCTTCTCCTTCCTCTTCTTCTTTGAGTTTTACTTAATTATTTGGTTTTAAACTTTAGTTGTATATTCCTTGATTAATCGAATCTCGTAGTAATTATGTTTATGTATAAAAATTTGTTGCGTATTGTGTTTTTATAAATTAAGCTTTCAAGAGAAGACGTCTTGTCCTAATTTTCATAAAAACCATGTATGCATGCCTCATGCCCATATTGTATCCACGTTCGTGGACATAACCTTAAATAGATAGTTTATTTGTTAGATACTTACAAAGATCAAGGTGCTGCATTAATGTTGTTTTTACATATTATTCTCATATCTTTCGGTATTTATTTGAGTTTTTTTATTTCTCATTGTTTATTTGTGTTTTTAGATATATTTTTTTTTAAGTTTTTAAAAATGTGTTTTTAAGGCTTGTGCTTTACTCCTCTCTTCATATTCTAGTGAAACCCTTCTCTACGCCCCATCGCTTTTCACAACATGGTTTACATCATTGTTTCGGTGAAGATGGTGTCAATTGATCGATGTTTATATGGTTATTCTGTGGGAAAAGTAATTTTGTTGTGATCATCTTATATAGTGTTCTATGTCTGAATCATTGTTGGTATGGTTATTTGGGAGAGTGCTTATTCTCTTAGTCATTGTTTTAGGATCACTAGTCGAATGGAACGTGTTAAGCTTTCTGGTAGACTAATTTGAAGTTTTTGATGGATAGCGTAAAAGGTGCGCTTTTGCCTTGAGGCGCGTTAATGAAGCGCAAGTGCCTGTGAGGCAATAGGCTCTCGATTTTTGAAAGAAGAGAGAGGCCCGATTGTTTAGGGCTTTCTCGCCTCTGCCGAAAGGAAGAAGAAGAACCCTCTCGTGTTCTTTCAAGAAGAAGAGGAAGAAGGCCCTCTCTCTCTCTCTGCCGAAAGGAAGGAGGAGGAAGGAGGGTCCATTCGGTACGCACCCCTCTCTCCCCTTCGTCTCTTCTTCTTCTTCTTCTTCTTCTTCTTCTTCTTCTTTTCTTCTCCTCCTCCTTCTTATTCTTCCTATGCTGATCTTCTTCTCCTTCCTTCTGCAGATCTTCTTCTCCTCAGGTTAAAAAAACAAGGGAGGCCCGATTGTTTAGGTCTCGCTCTTTTCTTCTTCTGTTCTTCTCCTTCTTCCTCTGCCCAACTTCTTCTTCTTTTGTTTTTCTTCCCCTTCTTATTGTTCTTCTGATATTCTTTTTCTTCTTCCCTCCTACTTCCTTTTCTTCTCCCCCTTCTTTCCTCCTCATTTTTCTTCTTCCCTTCCTCTGTTCTTCTTGAACAATCGGGCCTGTTAATCAGAAAATTACTTTGTTCTTGTTAATTAATTAATTAATTATATATTGATTTAGTAATTCATTGATTTGTTGCTTATTTATTAACTGCATGCTATTTGTATTATATAATTGTGTTTGCTAAGTATAACTATGTGTGGTGTATAGCATTATGTTGTCCTTTATACAAATATGTAGAGTGGTTCTTGCTAGTTATTGTGATTTTTGGTCTTGTTCCTTGGTTAAATAATCACATCTTCTTTGTTGGATCAGTTAAATTATTGCATTGTAGTCATTTCTTTGAATTAGTTTTATAATTTAGTTTAGATTGTCCATTTAATATCTAATTATATATTAATAGTACATAAATGATGCTTTATTTTGTTTTTTTATTTGGTCAAATTTTTAATATTTTTTGTGAATCTTACACCACTAGATTTTTATCCCTTTTGTCACAAGCCTCCAAAGTGGTTGAGAAACTTCTAATTCAGAGTTAAACTTGAACCAACTCTATTGACACCACTAGAACTCGCCATTATATCTGAAAAGTGAAAAGTGAATAGAAAATATGTAAATAAAGTTAATAAACACTTCAAAAAAATAGTAACAAGAGCTCCACCCCTCTAACTGTGTGCCTGATAGAAAATAACAAAGGCAGGGGTTGAGGCAGGGGGGAGAGCCCCCTATCAGAAAACAGATCTGAGGCGGGCTCCGCCCCCTGCCGAAAACCTGCGACTGAGGTAGGGGGTGGAGCCCCCTACCGGAAAACAAATATGAGGCAGGGGGCAGCCCCCTGCCGAAAAACAGATTTGAGGCAGGGGAGCCCCCTGCCGGAAGACAGGGGCCTCCACCCCCTGTTGGAAAACACGAACGAGGTAGGGGGCTCCGCCCCCTGCCAAAAAATAAACTGAGGCAGGGGGCGAAGTCCCCTAACGGAAAACAGATCCGACGCAGGGGGCAGCCCCCTGCCGGAAAATAGATCTGAGGCAGAGGGCGGAGCCCCCTACCGGAAAACAAATCTGACGCAGGGGGCAGCCCCCTGTCGAGAAACAAATATGAGGCACGGGAGCCCCCTGCTGAAAAATAAACTCAAGCAGGGGCCTCCATCCCCTGCCGGAAAACACGAACGAGGCAGGGGGATCCGCCCCCTACCGGACGAAGGGGAAGAAGAACGGAAGAGGGAGGAGTGCATACCAGAGAGAACCGATGGCTGGCTGTGGCTACGATCGTCGGGGTCTAGGTCGCCGGCTAGACTGAAGGGGACGAAGAGCGAGGGATGGCTGGGGGAGAGGGAAAGATCAGCGGGGAGGGGTCTGTCGTAAGCCCCTCCCCTTGCGTAGCCTCTTTAGGGTTCGGCCCCGACCCCGATAAACATTTTGGATTCGGATCGGGTCCGGATCGGACCCGACCTAAGTCCAAAATAAATTTTAAATATGGACAACAATAGGCTCGGTCAAAGTTGACCGAGTCTATAAAGTGGACAGACTCGGCCCCGATGCATTGACCGAGTCCAATACTTGTTGACCGAGTCTGCCCCGTGTCTGAAGCCGCACTCGTGTCGGGGCGTGTCGACACGGGTGCATCGACCTCCTAACCGAGTCCATGTGACATCGGTTATATCCAATTATGCCTACATTGAAACCACATCCAACCCAGTTACATCCCTAGATGTGTCTGACATCTATCCAGCTATATCTTGATCATGTGGCTTGATCAAATTGCAAATTCTGCAGTCCAATCTACAGAATTGGAAGTGTCAATGACTCTTAAGGAAATGAGAAGGTTTGTTTGTTACATACATAATGTTCATAATTTCGCAAGGTTGAGGTTCAATCGACTACACTGTACAAGTATTATAAATTGTGCTTTTGTTCTTTCAGATTTTTTTTTCTTTTTTTTGGATATTAAGTATTATTAGGAGTTTCCCATTATCAAAGAAGGAACCAAACAAGGGCCTAGCAAGTTTCACAGAGAGAGAAAGTGAAGGATTGGGGGGAGATGGTTTACTAGATCTGAGGAATTTTCTTTATATTGTAACATCATATTTCATATATATAGGTTCTACATAAATATTTCCTCTTGAAAGGCTAAGCTTTTTGATATACTATAACCAAAAAGGGTACCAAAACATCCAATAATGCATAATATTACAATATTCAATAACCTAAAATCTTAGACTTTTTAATATATTCAATAACTGCAATATTCTACATTATGCATAGATGGACAAGCAGGAACAATTAGACACGATAACTAGCAAACTAATTTGGCTTTTAAATTTGTGATATGCATGAGCTGAAAAACTGACCTCCGTCTTGGTTTTGAGGGCATGCTGCAAAACCTTGGAAAGGTGCTGTATAAGGATGAATGCCTTCTGGTAAGACTTAGCAATATCTAGTGAGTACAACTCCACAACAGAATCAGCAAGAAACTGGATATGTTTTATGTTTTCCGGTTTAACAAATTTGGAGTGTGCCAAAAATGTTCTGTACATGTTCGTTAGGAAGGAATCATAGCAATCTGAATTTAACTGCAGAACCGTGCTTCGGATGAGTAAGAATGCTGCCAAAGAGACTCTCCCTCCTCCAGTTGCCCATAGGTGGATGGCAATCTGCAATCACCTCACATATGAGATAATAAAAATCCATTAAGTGATAAGTTATTAGACATTCATCACAAGAATGCCCTTGCAATAGCCGAGTGTAACAGCAACGGTTCAAATCAATCTCATGTATAATGATAATAAGTTAACTATAGGGGTTCCAATCTATGTGACCTCCGGGCAGATTAAGTACACCTCTTCCCATGTGATGGACAAGCACTTTGAGACAAACAAGGAAAAAACCTTTCTCAAAATATGAATTATTATGAAATAATAGATGCAAACACCTAAAAAGGGTTTTCCATCTGCAATAAATGAATTTTGTGAAATAACCACATTTGCTCATTAAAAAATTTAGCATTGAAACCCTTTGTTCCCTATGTCTTTCCTCATAAAGAAAACTTTTCTCCCAAAGAAATACCAAATATATCCTTTCTGTTGTACCAGTAGGATCATGCAATATAGATCCTGGAAACTTCATTGCATTTAAAAGAAGTCTCACGATTTTGCCGTAGAAATGGCCTAATGTAATGAACAAAGCATAAAACTAAAAAACAAACATGTTTTTTGGAAAAACACAGACATGACAACGTCAGCACACAAATACAAGCATGCACATGGATAGCATGGGGCACATCCGTGCATGTTTACGCATACATATGCATATCTTTTGCTTCTCAATAGATTCTAGCTTGTTCAACAACAGTTACCTTGCTAAGCCTTTGTAGCAAAACCGGAAATGCAACTAAAAATATAACTGAATCTCTGAGCCGAGAAAGGACGAAGACAATTATCTGTGTATCTGTAGCCTGAGTCAGAAGATACAATGTACTTTTGATGTAAGACTTAACCAGTGGTTTCACTGAGGCCCATTTTGAAGTATTTTGCAAGCTCAGTACAATGTCCTTGCAACCAGAGCTTGACATTCCCAATAATCTTCGGAATATACTGTCTGCTTCATGAAGCACAATTAACAAAACCTTGCAGAAAGCTGCTCTTGTCTGAATCTTGTATAATAGAGCATCAGAGTTATCACTTCCATAATGGCATGCAACCCAGAATCCATTTAACAGATTAGGAAGCACAGAGATGTTTTGTTGATTCATGATCTGTTGGCACCATGAATCAATGGAGAAACTTGTGAGGATTTTATGTTCACATAAACTTGAATTTTCCCCGGTTTTGTTGCTGCTGCTCTCATTTGGTTCACCTTCATCATCTGAAAGCTGTCATGTGAAGGCTAACAAAGTAAGCAACACATAAAAGTTGAGAATAAGTGAACACAGGAAAGAAAGAATCAAGAAATAGCCCAAATAATGGCATCAAACAGAATAAACAATATTTTAGAAATTTTTATTTCACAGTAGTATAAAATATAAATCAATGATCAACAAGCAATAAAATAGGTAGACATGCATTATATAAATATAAAAAATATATATTATCATAGTCACAAATATCGGTCTCGGACATATCTTAGCAAGGCAATTTCTCTAGGTTTGGTTGATAAATATACACTTGGTGCTTAAATTTTTTTTAAAAACAGTAGCAATAAGTGAGAAAAGCAACACATAATACAAAAAATAAGTAAAAAAACAAAAGAAAGAAGAAAAACATAGTTAAGATATAATAAAAAGTAAAAGGCACCTTATAATATCATGATATTATCACGATAATATCATGACATATATAAATTTATGATATTTTTAAAATATTGTGATATTTTGCCTTTAATATCGTTTTATGAATTTATAGCTATATTCTCGCTTCTTATGTTAAATCACATATGAGACTTATGTATCATATGTGTATTACATTTAGTGTGGTACCCCCTCTTTGTATTTATGTGTACATTTCATTTTTTCAGGGGTACTTATGGATTTTAGCATTAGTTAGTGGTAAGCTTAGTTGTCAAAGGTGGTGCCTAGGCATAAGCCTAGGTCGGTATTTTTTTTCCGTTGACTGTTATCAACATGTATAAAAGGGGGAAAAGGGTCATTTTTCCCCTTTTTTCGCTCCACTCTCTCTCGCTCCGTTCTCTCTCCTTTCTCTCGCTAGGGCAGAGCCGAAGAAGGTCAACCTTGTCCTCCCTCTACAGGTACCGCTACCTCTCTCTCTCTCTCTTAAAAGTTGTACTCTCCATATGAACCTTACAAACAAAGATAAGTGAAGAAAAAGAATTAAAGTATTCTAATAATGCGTTCAGTGTTTCAAGCTGTTGGTGCCACGGTTTTCTTCATCATATTTTGAGACATTATTTGGTAGCATTTTGTTTAACATTTCACATTTTTTTTAACATTTTTAAATTGTCCTTTTGAGTTCACACTTCACAGTTTGGGCTGGCTCCGTGGTGTGATTCCAATGATGTGAGTGTGATATATTTGATCAGAATATAAATCTAGAAAGATCAAATGCTCAGTGATGGCTTGCCTATAAAAAAAAAGAGCGATGAAGCAAACTGTTGGGTGTCATATTTGTACTAAATAGACATTATCGGTTTATTAGGATCACTTTATAGCAAGGTTGCCAGACTAGGAAACAGAAGCGGGAAACGATACAGAAAGCGAAAGCGAGAAGCAATGAATTTTAAAATATATAGGAAGCGGGAAGCGAAGAATAAATAAAAGAAATATATAAATTGAATGAAAATCAAAATGAAACACAAATAAAAACTAAAATAAAAGTGACGAATATTAAATTTCATGTTTTTTTAGTGTAAGAATTAAATGTATAACAAAATCTAAAAATGATGACTACCAATTTAGAGAAAGCACATGGAAGTGAGTGAGAAAACTGAGAGAAAACACATAAAAAACAAGAAAAGTTGAGTAAGAGAACATATAAGAAGAATAGATGAGGCGTGTGGAAAGCATAGGAGAAGCATGGGGGAATCGAGGTTCTCATCAAGTTTCGGAAGCGAGGAGTATCACGCTTTTGAAGCAAGTTTCCAGGAAGCGAGCTTCCCACCTATCTAAGAAGCTTCTGGTAGCTCTGCTTTATACACCAGTGTAAAGAGTATCTCCATGAAATTGGGATCAATGCTGCCATGAATAATATTTTCATCTATGTTGTGGGAGTTATGTTTTTCTCTTTTTTTTCCTCTTATAAACCAAACATTTTCGCTTGTTGGCTTTTGTAAATTTCCTTTTGACTTTTTCTCTAAATTACTGATTCTATGAAAGAAAACCAATCATTTTTTGAAAATCCCCTACAAATTCCCGTGCGAACAAGTTAGAAATTCTTCTAAAAAGATTTACTGTGATCCGAACAAATCTCAGCCACACTCCAATTTTTGTTACTCGCTATTTTCAATGTTGCATGTGTGGGCACATATATACATTTGTTAGGGTATAAGTGCACAGATAAACATTTGTTTGGGTATAAGTTCACAGATCTCATCTTGGGCAGTCAATGGGCCGGATCCATGTCTGGTATCTGACTGAGCCTAAACCCAAACATCAGGATAGGCATAAAATAATGACCAGAACCCAACTCAAATTAGGTTTAACTATGTTTTTGGGGGGACATTTAAAAAAAAACACCTAAATTTTGGTTGATTATAAAAAACACATATAAGTTTTCAATATTGTTAAAAACACACCTAAACTTTTTTATAGTTAATAAAAAACCTAGGGTTTGCTCCTGTTAAAGTTGTCATTTAATGTGTGCTGCAATTACAAAAAAAAACTTAAGGGTTTTTTTATTATGAATTCATATTTTGCTGATATGTTATTTGTTGCTTACTCCTTTTTATTTAGCAAATTTAGATGTTGCCTTTTTTTAGATTCTTATCATTTTTTAGAACAATGGAAGGGGGCTTCATCTGCAAGTGCTAGTGGGTCCACATTTTCAAATTTGGAACATATTCAGAACTTTAAGAGGAAATCAGGTGATCCATCATGGGAGTGGGCCTATATTAAGGATAAACAATATCTGAATTCTGTGACATTGTAATATCAAAAAAAAAAAATTTGGTTTGGGCCGGATCCGGACCCGACCGGGGCCACCGCCCCTCGCTGTCATTAAAAGACAACGAGGCAGGCCGGAGGAGGGTTACGAAACCCCCCTCACCGGCACTTGCTCTCTGTCTTTCCGTTTCCCTCTCTCGCTCATCCACGGTCACCGACGCCGGCGACCCCCGACAGCCGCCGCCACCGACATCGGCGAACCCCTTCCTTCCGGCGAGCTCCTCTTCGGCGAGCTTCCTCCGAAAACCCCCTGGTACGCCATTGCTTCCTCTTTCTCCCTCTTTTCCCTCTCCGTCTCTTCTCTCTCTCTCCCTCACTTCTCTGTGTGCCCACGGGAGGGGTCAAACCCCCTCCCTGTGCCCCCTTTTTTGCAGGGGAGGGGCCCGACACCCCTCCCTGCTCTCCGTTATGGTAGGGGAGAGGGTTGAGCCCCCCTCCCTGTTCTTGGCTATGGCAGGGGAGGGGCCGAGCCCCTCCTCCCTGTCCCTTTTAGTTGCGCCAGCAGGGGCCATTGGCCCCTGCCTTTCCGTGTGCCAGCAGAGGCCGATGGGCCTCTGCCTTCTTTTTTGCGAGCCAGCAGGGGCTTATGGCCCCTGCCTTTCTTGTTGCCAACAGAGGCCATCGGCCCCTACCTTTCTTCTTTTTGCCAGCAGGGGCCATCGGCCCCTGCCTTTCGTTTTTGCCAGCAAAGGCCGATGGCCCCTTGCCCTTTGTGCGCGAGCCTATACCCTTGGCCGACAGGCTCGGGAAATCTTTGGAAGCTATATCGTGATGGGGACAGATCATTACAATTGTTGGTCTCCAACGAGGAATTCCTAGTAGCGTGAGTCATCTGCTCGCATGGGCTACATCCCTCTTTTGGCAGCTAGAGTCTTTTGATCCTGCCCCATCTTCTTTTCGAGTCAATTGGGACGGTTGGCCCCAACCTTATGTATCGGCAAAGTCGAGTCTTTGCCTTGCTTTTGCTTTTGTCAGAGTTTGCTTGTTAATATCGCATATTTGCAGCTACGACGGATCCCACTAGCGCTCCGCGACCCGAGCCGTCAATCGTGTACGTCCGCAGACGTCAGCAAGCTCGTAACCCTCCAAGGTAGGGGGAAAATTGCACAGAAGACTTGGATAATTGAATTAAGTTCAATTGAACTAAAAGCGACCATTGAATGAATATATATATATATATATATATATACAAATATATATATATATTTATACGAGTATCCACTTCACTCAAGGATGCGGTTTCGCAATCCTTGCCCTTTACCTTGCCGTCGCGCTCTGCGCCTAGGCTCTTGCTTTTGCATTTGCGTTGGTATTGCCTTGCTATTGCAGATGACGTGCAGGTTCTTGCTCTTTGCGGATGCCTTAAGGGCATCCTCATGGAGGATGCAAGAAGCATTTACCACTCTCCCTCTTGCGACAAGAGTTTAGTCGGGAGTGAGCGAACTTCTTAGCGGGTGTTCTGTTGAGAAACCCGTATCCCGTCTATCGAGGCCGGTATCGAGTCATGCGAGACATGTAGATACCCCGATAGCGGATGTGATTCGAGATAATCACATGCATCATGTTGGCACAAGGTACTGCAGTTTCAAAAGATAGAGTAAAGTTGATAAACTTTACATCTTTGTGAAACACTCCTGTTGAGGCTTCTATTGAGGAGCTATACCCCCTTTATCCTAGAGTACTTGTAGTCGTGCACAACACGTCTAGTACTGCGATGATCGGATGAGACGGTCGTGCGACCTCAAACAACGCTAAATGCAAACTGTTGTAATCACATAAATGGCCTCACATTCGCCTTCACAGGCAAGATGCTTGAGTGGTTTAAAGACCACAGCATAGAATGGGTCGTTAGTTAAGCAACCCCAAACGCACCCGTTCGCTTCTGGTTGTCTGTCAAGAGAGAGGACAGATCGGTACAAAAACTCCAATGGACAGGTTGTTAACAACCACCCCACGGGCAATGATCCGGCCTCCCCAGTCATTGGAGTTAGGGGAAAGGGGCTACAATAGTTGGCTCAACACTTCTGCAGAAGTTGGATGCATCCGTGGCACTGCTTTTCAGCCTCTGGGGAATCCTCTCTCGGCTAAAGCCATCCCCTTTGGAGCAGACTCAACTAGCTATTCGGGTTATTGAAAATACATAGAATAATAGATGCCCGAACTAGTCTCAGTTGTTTCTATGTTTTGCCTGCGCGTACCCGCAGGCCAGTAATATCAGAACATAAAGTCTGTTCACATTGGTTGCTGAGCCGTGAGACTCGCCTGCACTACCGACTCGCTTGCACCACCGACTCGCTTGCACTACTGATTCCTTGCACTACTGATTCGTTGCACTACTGATTCACTGCACTACTGATTCGTTGCACTACTGATTCACTTGCACTACTTATTCACTTGCACTACTTATTCGCTTGCACTACTTACGCGTTTGCACTAGTTATTTGCATGCATTGCTTACCTGTTTAACTGCATATTTGCTTTAAACTGCGTAATCTACTGAATTAAATTGCATAATTCAGTTCCTTGTAATCTCTCATGTGCACCTACTAGTTTTTCGCGAAACTAACCCATTCTATGGGTACAGGTGATGATTAAGTACACCACAGGCGATGGCGCGATGGCAAGATGGCTCCAAGACGTTCTTCTTCCTGCTCTTAGCTTGCATCCTGTTGTTTGGGGTTTTGTAACGGATTTTCCTTGGAATATCCGAATTTTGTACTATTTGGAGAACTTCTTAAATGAAAGTGGCTTTTCCAAGTATTTGCAAGTAGCATGTGTTGTGCGTTTTGGTTCTTTTAGCTAACGCGCTCAAAGTTGTCAGCTTGCCTTTTTGAAATTAATAAAAGTATAGTCTTCCGCTGATTTCGTAAACCATCTCTGAGATGAAGAGCTTCCTTTTTAGTCACTTGTCTGTTTTTTTTTTTGAAAGGTTTGCAAGCTTGAAATTTTGGGGTGTTACAACTTGGTATCAGAGCTAAGGGAAGCAAGGATTCTTGACCATTGAGCATCTGCATCGCGCTGTGAGTATACTTTTCCTCTTGCTTAGTAGGTGCACAAGGCATTGTTAAGTTAAGTGGCTTGACATGTTTTGTGTATGTACCAGCATTGCTGGGGTTACATAAACTACTCATGTTAAACATGAATAGTACTTATGTTTTTGCTTGTTTTGAGCTTCCTAAAATTTCTAATTATGGGTATTCCTTGTTTACTCAAAGGATGGCAAGGAACTCGAACGAAGGGTCTGCTGACGAATGGTCAGATCAGCGGGGATTCGTGATGGATTCCCTAGGTTCCCTGGTAGCGGCTATGCGAGACCAAATTCGTTCCTAAAGGGAACCAGCGCCCGTTCTTGAGCCGATCCCGCATACCGCAGTGACGTATGAGAAATTTCTGAAGCTTGATCCCCCGACCTTCGACGGCAAGCCTGACCCAGACATGGCCGATAGCTGGGTGAAGGTGGCGGAACGAGTGTTCGAGGTCTTGTCAGTGCCCGATGACAAGAAGACGCTATTCAGGACCTTCAGGCTGAAGGGGAATGCCCGCAGTTGGTGGGACATGACGCGGGGTGTGCAGTTTTTGGGAATTTCACCCATTCCTTGGGAAGCTTTCAGAAAGGCTTTCTTGGAGAACTACTTCCCGCCTCATGCAAGGGAGAAGAAGAAGGTGGAGTTCTTGGAGCTCTGCCAGGGCAATTCGAGTTTGACGGATTACATCGCCAAATTCTAGAGTTTGGAACCCTACTGCCCTAACCTGTTCGCGGATGATCGCGAGCGAGCAGGAAAGTTTGTTCGGGGGCTGAAGGAGGGACTCATGCATCGTGTCCTAACGAGCATGCCCTCGACCTTCTCTGCGGCAGTTGCTGCCGCCACCGTTCTGAGTGAAGCATGGGAGCGCACTAAGAGTGCTCAGGGCAGGAGGCCACCCGCTACGGGTGGTGAGCCGAAGACACCTTCCGGCGACCCAGGCAAACGACCGCTCCTTCCTGTAAAGAGCGAAGGAGGAAGGAAATGATATCCTCCTTCGAAGCGTCAGCGGCCACAGGGCAACCCTCCAGCCAGGCAACAGGCTGGCAGCGTATGCCCCAGATGCCAGCGATCTCACTTTGGGCAGGAGTGCCCGCTCGACACAGGCGGATGCCTGTATTGTGGCAAGATGGGCCACTACGTCCGTGATTGCCGCAAAAAGGTTGTTGATGATTCCAGGCAGACCAGCGGAGCACCTTTGCTCCCTCGGCCACCACTGCCGCAACAGCAGTATCAGTCGCCACCATCACAGACGAGCGGTCAAAGGAGGGCACCGGGATGCATCTACTCAGCCAAGGCTGAGCAGTTGACCAAGGGCGACCTAGTGCAAGGTACCCTTTTTGTCGCTAACCAAGCGGCTTTTGTGCTTTTTTATTGTGGTGCCACACACTCTTTTATTTCGGTAAATTTTGCCGAGTGTTTGCACATACCTGTAAAACCCTTGCATAATACACTTGAAGTGTATAACCCGATTGGGAAAAATACCATTTGTGCGGCCTACGTACCAGAGTTGGACGTAGTCTTAGCAGATCGGCATTTACCGGCTTGTGCTATCCTACTAGTGATGACAGAATTTGACGTCATCCTAGGCATGGATTGGCTGCACAAGTATCATGCCAAGATTTTTTGCCGAGATAGCAGGATTGTTTTATCTCCACCAGGAATGCCCAAGATGGAATTCAAGATCGTGAAACCCGTTCGAGCGAGCAAGTTGATTTCGTCGTTGAAGGCGCAGAGCTACCTGAGGAAGGGATGCACTGCCTTTTTGGTCAGTGTCATCCAGTCCGGGCCGACGCGAGTCCCGATGGGAGACTTGGAGATTGTTCGAGATTTTCCTGACGTCTTCTCAGAGGAACTGTCAGGCCTTCCTCCACCTCGCGAGGTGCAGTTCAGCATCGAGTTGGTGCCAGGTACTGCGCCAATTTCTAAGGCTCCATATCGGATGGCGCTAGCCGAGCTCGCAGAACTCAAGAAGCAGTTGCAGGAGTTGATGGATTAGGAATTCATTCGCCCCAGTGTCTCGCCCTGGGGAGCTCCCGTCTTGTTCGTGAAAAAGAAGGATGGATCATTGCGGTTGTGCATCGATTATCGGATGCTTAACCAGGCGACAATAAAGAATAAGTACCCGTTGCCACGCATCGAGGATCTGTTCGATCAATTGCAGAGGGCCAGGATCTTCTCAAAGATCGACCTTAGATTTGGGTACCATCAACTCAGAATTAAGGGAGATGATATCTCCAAGACAGCCTTCCGGACCAGGTATGGGCATTACGAATTTACGGACATGCCCTTTGGACTCACTAACGCTCCTGCAGCATTCATGGATCTCATGAATAGGGTGTTCAAACCCTTTTTGGACACCTTCGTGATCGTGTTCATCGACGACATCTTGGTGTATTCAGATAGTTGGGAGCAACATCGTGAGCACTTGAGAGTTATTCTCGAAACCTTGCGAAAGGAGCAGTTGTTCGCTAAGTACTCTAAGTGCGAGTTTTGGCTCGAGGAGATCATGTTTTTAGGACATGTCATCTCCAAGGAAGGTGTGTCCGTGGATCCAGCGAAAGTCGAGGTTGTACTCAGTTGGCAGAAACCGAGGAATGTTCGTGACATTCGGAGTTTTCTTGGATTAACTGGGTATTACCGAAGATTTATCCAGGACTTTTCTAAGATCTCTCTACCCTTGACGCAGCTCCTGAAGAAAGAAGCTAAGTTCATGTGGGACGACATGTGTGAGAGCAGTTTTCAGATGTTGAAGGAACGTCTTACGACTGCTCCTATTTTGGCCTTACCTTCGGGTCAAGGCGGCTTCGTGATTTACACAGACGCTTCCGGGACAGGTTTGGGTTGCTGTAAACACCCCAAATTTTCTACATCCATTCTCAAACCACCCTCCTCAGGCAGTGCCAACCTTGTTTGGTCAGTGTAGGAGTCAAACCTCGAGTTTGTGTCAGAAAATCACCATTTTACCCATTTATATTAGGAAAATTACCATTTTACCCCTAGGCCACCCTGAACCCCAGTCAGTCGGAGTCAATTAAGCTCATTGGTTAGTTTAGAACATTTAGAATATCAGTCATTTCAAATTCATTTGAGCTCACAGTGAGAAAGTCATTTTCATTTCTGATCATTCCTGCCAAAATGGGATCATTTCTTCAGAAATGAGCTCATTTCTAGCTCAAATCCAAGCCAATTATCTCTGAGTCAGTCATTCATAGTCAGTCATACTCCCTAGAGTCTAACTTGAGCTCACCAGGAGTTCAAGCGCTCCAGTTTCAGTTCAAAACCATTTCTAAGTGTCCAGGAGCCAATTTTAGTCCATTTCAGCTCTTTCAGCTGAAATTGAGCCGAGTTCAGTCAGTTGAGCTAGTGTTTAAGCCTCGATTTTAGTTCATTTCAGTATTACTGACCTTTGTTCTAGCTCAAACCCAGCTCAGGTTCGTAATTCACTTCGCTCCAGTGATCATTCTGTACCATTTCTCTAAAAATGGCAACTTTTCTTGAAAATTCAGTCGGAAAGGTCAGTTGAGTCAGTGCCTGGTCAGTTCATTTGAGTTCTAAAACTCTAAAACCCAGCTCAATCTAGCTCATTTCAGTTCAATCCAGCTCAAACCTCAATTTTCAGTGTCACTCTGACCCAGTAGAGTCCCGAAAACCATTTCTTGAGCTATTTTGCAAATTTTATCAATTTTAATGCTTTTTGAACTGGTACAAGTGTCAATCGGGGTCTAACATCCAAAATTCTTCATTCAGGGTTTGTATTTCGCATGTCATTTCTCATCATTTCATATCATTTCTCAGCATTTCATAACATTTCATCACATTTCATTCCATTTTCGAAGTCTAGAACTCCAGTTTTATAAATTTCAATCCAGATCAAGTTTCAAAAGCTTTCAGAAATCAATTTCAAACCCCGGGTTTCTAAAATTGACATTTTTACCCCCGAGAGTCTAAATTTGGAAATATTTTCTCAAGAAAAATAATTTGGATTTATTTCAAACTCAAATTTTCAAATTCTACACTTGATTTGCTTCGCAACGGGGTATTGAACTTCAAAATCCAAGTTCGTTTCAAAAACTGTCAAAAATAGATCATTTTGTTGGAAGCATTTTCTCGAGAAAAACAATCTGGATTTCTTTCAAAATTAAATTTTCAAATTCTACATTGAATTTGATTCGCAACGAGGTATTGAACTTCAAAATCCGAGCTCGTTTCAAAAACTGCCAAAAATAGCTCGTTTCGTTTGGAAACTTTCTGAAAAGACTATTTTACCCCTCTAATCGTCAAAATGAATTTCAAAATCAAAATTTGGACCCGCTCTGAGATGGCCCATCCATTTGCATTCTCTTGTTTTAATTTATAAGAAAAGAAAAAAAAAATTATCTTTTTCTTTATTTTTTGTTGTTTGTTTTATTTTATTTATTATTATTTTATTCTTCCTAAGGTGGGACCCACGAGGTGGTTGCCCAAACCTCCAGCCCCCTCTCCTTTTTTTTTTCTTCTTTCTTTCCTTTTTTTTTTTCTTCCTTTTCTTCTTCCTCTTCTTTCCCTTTTCCTTCTTCCCTTCTTTCTTTCTTTCTTTTTCCCCAACCTCCAACCCATTCACGTAAAGGGGGGGATTTCCTTTTTCATTAGGTCATTAAGACCTAGGTTAGAGGACAATTAAAACCTAAGTTTAAAAGTAAAAAAAAACAAAGATAAAGGGAGGCTACGGCTGCTCCCATCTCTCTCTCTCTCTCTCTCTCTCTCTCTCTCTCTCCCCTTTGGCTGCAACTCCCAGCCATTGAAGCACCTCCAAGCTCCCTCCTTCAGCCGGCACATCATCCTCCTTGTTGCAGTTGGCTCCTCTTCCCTTTGTAGCAGCTGCAGCCACCACAAGGGAATCCTCAACTTCAGCCTAAGCAGTCATTGCCATCACTAACTGCAACAGCCGTTCAAAGCCAGCCACCGTTGCTGCCACCTCTTCCAAAGGCTTCCCCACTACCTCCAGCTGGTTCACAAGCCAGTGCAGCATCTCCAGCACCTTGGAAACTTCCTCTACAATCACCTCAAGCTTGCCATCTCCTTCCAGCAAAGTGCAGCCACCATAGCCGCCCCCCTCCGAGCCTTTTCCAAGGTAAGAACTGTTTTATTTATTTATTTTGATGGGTCCAAGAAAACATAAGAAAAAAAAAAAAACAATTTGTAACTGGGTTTATGATACAAAGATAAAAAAAAGAAAATGGGATTTTGTTAAGGCTACATGGAGGGGACCCATCCAAGGGATGGATCGGATCCTTTCCCATCAATAGCCCATATCAATTATGAATCTCATATCTCCCTGAGATTTTTTTTATTTTGTTTTCATTTTCGTATAAACTATATATTAAAAGCATTTTATCTAGTTTATTTTATCATTTCATAGGCATTTTGTGTAGTTTCATTAGTATTTGCTTATTAGTTATAAGTTTCGATTTTATGCAACATATAACCATTGTTTCATGTACATAATTTCATTTATAAATTTTAGAAAATTCATGATAGTTATGGTTATTTATCTGTGATTCTCTGCCAAAATCTTGAATTAATTCGGGTTTTTTTTAACTCTATTAAATAAATCAAACCCTAAATCGGGTTTTCTGTCATCCAGAAATTTCAATTCCTGCTTTAGCAGACAAGAACCTCCGGCACCACCCTCATGGGAAATCCAAATCGTCCTCCAAAAATTACAGTGGATTTATCATTGAATCTACTAGTTATCTGGAAATTTTTATGTTTTTCCAAGCAGTTTTGTTTTCTTTCAAAAATCGGATTTCCCAGACCCTTGGGAAAATATCGATTTTCCTTTGTCAGGGTATAGACAGACCCTAATGCACCAAGTCCATCCAAATATGTAACCCGTCTACAAAAACTTTCAACATGAAAGTTGTTCCTAACATAATGTACCGTCATTTCCCAAAATTTGGGAATTTTTGGATCTATTTCACTATTTTGTTTGGATTTTCTCTTTCTGTCTAACAGATTCCAATGTCCAGAAATTCCAGAGATTTAGGTCTCTGATAAGAGTGTGGCCTTTTCTAAACCGTAACTCAAATCCCAATGGTGTCAAAAGATTAAATCTTACTCTGTTTGTCAGAGACATTTTCCCATAATTTCAGCCATTTTTCCATCTGTCTGCCATTTTTCCCATATTTTCTACCGAAACCTGTCTGTTTCCTTCATTTACTAGAGTCGCCGGATTCCGATCCGACTTGCCGGAGTGGTACAGCTCCGACCATAGGTCAAAACCAGAAAGTATAAAAGGAAAAAATCATTGCCTTATTGTCCTCTGTCACCCCATAAAATTTGGGAAATTTTTATGGAAGTTTGATATCCTAAATCTCCTTTAAAATCAACATTTTAGGCAAAAATCACAAAATTTAGAGTTTTTACTTGAATTTCTATATTTAAAAATACAAAAAAATAGATTTTCGAGCTCCATTCTGTTTTTATAGATATTTTAGGTGTCCATGCCAAATTTGGTTTAATTCCAAGTTCATTTGCTCCATGTGTTAGTTTATCTTTAAATTCAGAAGCGAAAATCAGGCGAAAATCAGGTTAAATTTGATATTTATGATATTTTTGCCATTTTAGGGTTTTTATCATGTACATGAGAATGTAGAATCATATTAGGGTTAATTTTAATGTCATTGGCATTTCACATTTTCCATTTTTGCAAAATTTATTTCAGAAAACCCTGGTTTCAAGGCCATAGTCTTGTTATCGGGGGTATTTTGGTCATTTTGACCTAAATTTCGAAATTTCAATCTTTAATTTCATAAATTTTCATGCATATCATCATATTTTATCATATTATGTTTGATTTATTTCATTTGATTTTCAAAATTCCAAAATTTACAAAAATTCTTTCAGAAAACCTTGATTTCAAGGTCGTCAGGGGTATTTTGGTCATTTTGACCCCAACTTCGAATTTTCAAGTTTATTTTCGAAATTTATTCATTATTTATCATGTTTATATCAAAGGGGGTATGAATTTGGGTTTATATATGAATAATATCCGATAATTTCCCATATTTTCGGATAAATTCAGAAAAACCTACATTTTTGTGCTAACCTTGTTTTCTAGTTTTGCAAGAATATTCAAGAAGAAGACTTAGCTTTTATTTTTTTTATTTCAATTCAATGTAACCTCAAATGTAATAATTTGGAATAAGAGTTACTTTTCTGCTTAGAATAGGGCTGCATTGCATATAGTTTAATTTATGCAAATTTCGATATTTGATGTATGATTCATATGCATTTATTTCAAATTCACTATGGTTTACACGAATGGCACGTGCACAAGCTCTTATGGAGTTTATAAACTCGGTGGGATTCGTATTTATGGCCATAGTCAGAATACGAAGAAAACCAAGATTTATGATCTTCGTATTACCACATTCAGCCTACACACTTAGGCTAACTTCAAAATGCACTGCATTTTTCAAAGTTTTAAAAGGATTTCCCAATTCCTCAATGAAATTCCCTTTCAAATTCATATTCATCCATTCATATCATTCAAATTGCATTGTTTTCAAATTCATTTTCCAATTTCAATCTCAAAAAAATTCATTTTTCTCAAGAATTTCCAAGTCTTTCTCAGGATCTGATTTTCTCAAAATCCTAAGTTTTCAAATGACATTTCAAAGCATTTCCCAAATTCAAATCAAGATTTTCCTATGTTTTCAAATTCTCAAATTTCAAAATCCCAAGTTTTCAGAAATCGATTTTCTCATATTTTCCAGTTTTTCCTGAGAATTCATTTTCCATTTCAAAAGTCATTTTCCAATGAATTTCTTAGATTTTCCCAGAATTCTCAAATCCATTTTCTCAGAAAAGCAATTTCAAATTTCAAAATCGATTTTCTAAAGTTCAAATTTTCCTGAGAAATCACTTTCCAATGCGAATTTCTGATTTCCAATAAAATTCAATGATTTTCCCAGGAATTCAATTTTCAAGCACTTTTCCTATCAATTTTCAATAATATTTCAAACTTTTCAAAGCAAACATCATGTTTCTCAAACTTGCATTATTTTTTAAATTTCATAGCACAAGCCTGATTCTTTGTGCATTCTAGGAAAAATAGAGTATAATTTAGATATTTGAGTCAAGTTAAAGCACATAATTGATCCTTGGTTCAATTACCCCTGGTAAAGGCGCCAGGAACGGTTGAACCTCGTACCGACAGGCGGATCCCATTCCACGGAATTTTCCCGCAAATTTTCAAAACGGAGGCGAGTAATTTTCAAAACCATTTTCAAAACTTTGGTCGAGTTTGACTCGCGAAGTTCATTTCTCTCTCGCAAGGGAGGAAAAAAAAATTTGCGATGATAACTGGTTTGGCGACCGTGATGGGACCTGTCCTCGCCTGATCAATTATGTGCTTTAACTTAGCCCAATTGTCAAAATTATGTTCTATGAAATGTCTACTTTAATTCTTGATATCATGTGAACCTAGGAGCCTAGACTTGAACCCAGCTGACATGGATTGCATGTAGACTAGGCATGGTTTGGTAGGACCATATTGAGGAGAATTATGCATGCTCACTTAGACTTAGGTCTGAAATACAACACTCCTCAATCTAGGACTTGTATGAAAACAATGTTTGCTTCTTTAAAAAAATTCAAAATTCTATCTCTTTAGGACTTAGAGCCCTCTGTTTGCCTGCATGTGATCATATTTCAAAAACCACCCCACCTATGTCTACCCGGTCTTCACGTTGCTGGGCTCTCTTCCAAAACCATAGTTCGGGACAGAGCCTCACAACTGGGCCACTTATTTGGGCTAACGCCCCCCTGCCATGTACCAAGGGCCATAGTCCAACGTATATCGCCAGGCGCTCAAGGATGTTGGAAAAACACAAGCCTAGACCCGGAGATGAGTTTTATGCCACGTACATCGAGCCTCAGCTCGAGTATATCGGCATATCATGATTGGACACAGTTGATCTGAGCCTAGAGTCAGGATTAGGGTCCTAAAGCTTTTTCAAAATCAATGCATTTAGAGTTGGCATCTTAGGGATTGCTGTATGTGCATAATTGTTTGTAATTGAATGTATGATATTCATTTTCGCCTTATTTTCTCATATTTTTCCCAATTTTTCCAAAATACCAAACAATTTTCCAAAATACCTCATTTTTCATCTTTTATAAAATATCTCCTTTTTCTCAAAAACCCTGGACGATTTTTTTCAAATTATCCACCTTTTCTTCAAAACTCCAGGAGATTTTTCATTCTTTCGTTCCTTTGGACTTCGAATTTCTAATTTTTTTATCCTGCCTGCAATTTTCAAAATTCTTGTATTTTTTTCAAAGTCTAATTCCAATCTTCCTATCTTTCAGTCTAATGGCATTCAGTCAGTTCGACTCTGTCTTTCCTGAGGGTCACATCCCCTACGAGGTGCGACAAAGTCTTCCTGAGCATCGATCTCTTAGCACCGGACCCTTCTTCCCCCGGTGGTACTATGTCTGGTTCAAAAACTTCTCTCGTACATTTCCGGACCACTTGAGCGATTGCGGGTTGGAATTGGCATCTGCAGTGGGGAAGTTGACAGTTAATGGCAATCTGATCCATGCACTGGCAGAGCGGTGGAATCCGCACACTTGCACATTCTGGTTCCCGTGGGGTGAGATGACACTACTGATGGATGGGTTTTCAGAGATTATGGGACTACCTGAGCCAGCCGGTCAGCCTGGAGATCCGTTAGAGCAACAATTTCTAATTAATGTCAAGGGTCTGGACCCTAAGGATGTCGTGGCTCGCATGACAGGGCATAAGTCTTGGCCACTGATTGAAAAAAATGAGAATGAGTACGTGAGCCTGATCGAGATCTATCAACAGTATGAGGCATTTGCAGAAGTCAGCTCATTATTTAGAACAGCTCGAGAAAGAATTCAGTATGCGATGGTCATATACACTGAAGGGCTCGCTTTCTTCCCAGATATACATATGTGTATGGCAAGCAGTTCAAGCTACTTGGCCCATTTTCCTATACCTACTACTATCCATAGCAATGTGTTAGGCAATTTTCTCAGAGACAAAAGCGCATAGAAGCTCGGCTACTATCAGGGGTTATGCCAAAGTTCAACCTTGCATCAGCGCAGTGATTTGAAACATACCATTCTGCCAGATATGACTGAGATTCTTTCATCACTCTCACTCTTTTCTCCAGTCCTCGTGTTTCTGATGATCGTTAAGAGTGGTGGCAAACTGTCTATATGCCCCCTTTTTCTCAAGTCTATTATTGATGCAATCATATTTTTCCTTCAATAAAGAAAAAAAAAGTCCTTCAATTTTCATTCTATCATGGTTTGACGACCTCGCCTAGGTGACAAGGCATATTTGCAGTTGTTCGTTCTCCTTGCAAAGAATGACAACATAATTGTCGTGACTCCAGTGGTGATTCAATCCCTAGTAATGGGATGTTCTTCCAATTGTCTACCAAATTCTCATCAACTATTTTTTTCTATATTCATTTCTATCATGAATCTTCAGCATCGAAATTTAATTATCCATTCCGCAGAGAGCATCAGTATTCCCAAGTGGTTCAGATCAGATCAAGCAAGAAGACACCACTGTATCAGGGCATCAGTGATTTTAGAAGCAGGCAAGAAGAAATGGATTCTCCAAGATCTGCCAGAAGACAGAGTCTGAATGATAGGGATGACATTGATCTTGCTACATATCAGATGTTCAAGAAAATGATGATTAGGATGATGTCTGAGCAAGTTGAAGACAGTTTCAAAAAAAAAAGCTCCCATCAAGGAGAAGACATCTGTCTCCTCTTAGAATACCATTGGTAAGAGCAACGAGTGATTCAGCGCATGTCAGGCCGATATTTTATTCTTGCCGACGTCCTTTATTGTCGTGGATTCAGTTCTGAATATTCCAAATGCCTAGACGAAGATGAAGCCAAAGAAGTTGTGCATGAGGTACACAAAGGCATTTGCAGTAGTCACATCGGCTACCAAACTCTTCTCAAGCAAATCATCCGAGCAGGATATTACTGGAGAACTATGCAACAAAATTGCTATCGTTTTGTGAAGAAGTGCGTTCAATGTCAGATGCATGCACCTTTTATTCATGCGCCAGCGACATACTTGCAATCTGTCATCTTGCCATGGCCATTTTCTATGTGGGCTTTTGATGTTGTAGGCCCCATCACTCCATCTTCAAACGGCTACAAATATTTTCTTGCCGCAACAGAATATTTCACTAAATGGGTAGAAGCAGTCACTTTACGCACAGTCGAAGGTCGACATGTGGTTTCATTCATCCACAAGAATATCCTATGTCGTTTCGGCATACTGCATGATATTGTGTCAGACAATGGCAGTCGTTTCAAGAATGAGAGAATGAGGACATTCTGCTCAAAATTCAGAATCCATCATCATTTCTCCACTCCTTATTATCCTCAAGGGAATGGTCAGGCAAAGACCACCAATAAAGTTCTTATTAGAATTTTTGAGCGAACTTTGAAAATAGGTCGTGACTGGCATGAGAAGATCCATGATGCATTGTGAGCATACAGAATCATCATTCAAACTCCCACTAATGCTACTCTGTTAGAACTTGTCTACGGAACTGAAGTAGTACTGCCTCTACATGTTCAGAAACTTGCCTTGAAGTTTGCATCACTGCTGGATTTATCGCTTGATCAATATCAGCAACAGTGACTGATACAACTTGATTTGCTCAATGAAAGAAGGCTTCGAGCAGCAGAGCATGCTCAATCATATCGGCAGAGGGTAGCCAGACAATATGCAAAATTTGTCATTCAAAGGAAATCTTGAGTCAATGATCTAGTGCTCAGATCAACGGCCTATCTCAAACACCGCCCAGGTGGCAAATGGTCGTCGAATTGGGAAGGGCCCTATGTTATCGAGGAAGCATTACCCCGCAATTCATATCTGCTCATCAATGCCGATGGTGTGGAATTATCAGACGCCATCAATGCTCAATATTTGAAGATTTTCTATACTTAAATCATCTATTCCATCCTTTGTAATTCCTCAATATACTTTCTTCAACAATGGTCAAATTCTTCTTTCCCAGTTACACTGGGGCATTATTTTGAAAATTGTTTTCAAAACATCTTGTATGCAGGCAGGATCAAACAAATCTCTCATTTTGCATGCATGTGCATCCATTTACATCATTTTGCATTCATTTGCATACATTTGCATTCATTTGCATTTGCATGCATTCATTCGCATACATATGCATCATATTCACTTCCCCTTCAGGTTAAGGGATAAACCTGAGTTTCCCCTTCAGGTTAAGGGATAAACCTGAATTCTCCATTCAGGATAAGGGATAAATCCTGAGACCTCGGCAAGGCGTTCAAGTCATCGTCAGTCGGTAACCATTTAAAATCCAGTGCTCGTACTGGTACCCTTTAAAAATCTAACACTCGTGTTGGTGTCTTGCCCATTGGTCGCGTTATTCGATCTCTTAGGTGCAGTCTTCACGCTGACCTTTCATCAAAATTCAAGTTCAATATCAATTATGTCAATTTCGACCTTCGGGTCATCCAATTTCTAATTTCCAAATTTCTGATTTCGACCTCCGGGTCACCCAATTCTCTATTTCAACCTTCGAAACATCCAATTTGATCAATCAGGCCTCTGGGCCGCCCACTCTATCAGATTCTCAATTCAAGCCTTCGGGTTACAATCTTACCAGCATCAGTCATTCTCCTGCCTTCGATTTACAACTTTGTCAATATTTATCACTTACCAAGCCTTCGGGTTACGATTTCATTAATGTCTATCATTCTCAAACCTTCGGGTCACAACTCTATCAATGTCAATCGTTCTTCCCTTAAAATCCTGCTTTCGAGCTGGTAAGTCAAATCAAATCCTGCTTTCGAGCTGGTCGGTCAACAAATCCTGCTTTCGAGCTGGTCGGTCAACAAATCCTGCTTTCTAGCTGGTCGGTCATCAAATCCTGCTTTCGAGCTGGTCGGTCAAACCAAATCCTGCTTTTGAGCTGGTAAAACAAAACAAATCCTGCTTTCGAGCTGGTAAGTCAAATTAAATCTTGCTTTCGAGCTGGTAAGTCAAATTAAATCCTGCTTTCGAGCTGGTCGGTCAACAAATCCTGCTTTCGAGCTGGTCGGTCAACAAATCCTGCTTTCGAGCTGGTAAGTCAAACCAAGTTCTGCTTTCGAGCTGGTAAATCAAAACAAATCCTGCTTTTGAGCTGGTCGATCATCAAATCCTGCTTTCGAGCTGGTCGGTCAAACCAAATCCTGCTTTTGAGCTGGTAAAACAAAACAAATCCTGCTTTTGAGCTGGTAAATCAAAACAAAACCTAACTTTCAAAGTTGATCTCTTACTAAAGTATTTTCAGGATTCAGTTTAGTCAGGGATGTGTTGCGTTGTGCTTCAAATACTCGCTTCCACAAAGGATTTCAAGAAAATTTTGCCAATTTGTCATTAAATATTTGTTGATTTCAAAATCTTTATTGCACAAAAACATTACCTCAGAATACCTTCAGTATTACTTCCGAAAGGACAAAGCTTTCGCGAAAAAAGATTTAAAATTCAGAATCTTTCTATTGGCCGACCAAAAGGATGAAGAATAAATCCTCGATATGGCCAGCAAAAGAAATTCAATGTTGTTGCAAAGCCATAAGTGATCGGTATTGATCGCAGTCAATGGCACATTTTTAAAGATCATTCTTGGAAAATAAAGCAGTCGAAATATCCTGGGTGATACAGAAAAATCCATTAAATCCCTATATCTCCTCAATCACTTAAGCTGCAATTAAATATCTGCAAAAGGTATCTCTCAATTGTCGTCAAGATGAAGGTGAATTAGGCGAGTAGACCCCCGGGGCCAAAGAAGATTTGAATCATCTCCAAGATGACGGAGTTTGTGACGGATCCTTCCAGCGAAAGTTCGGAGCACCGTCAAGATGAAGGCGACTGCGATGAGCCTCCTGACAAACCCTAAAGGATATTTAATTTTCGCTATCATCAAGAGATTTTCAACCAATGAGCCAATAACTGTCGATATAATCCCTGAGAGAAAAAGAAGGATCAGAACATCTCCAAGATGAAGGAGTTTGTGACGTATCCTTCCAAAAAAAAAGAGAGAGAAAAGTCAGGACATCTCCAAAATGAAGGATGATGTAATAAAATCCCCAAAAGCCCAAGAGAGCTCTAATTCTGCCAAAAAAAAGAAAAAAAAAAGTGGGCAGAAAGATCATCATGAGAAAAGAATCCCAGGATATCAGACTGCCAAATTTGCCAAAGAATCTTCTTTAATTTTGTGAAATTCTATTATCAATATTCTTTCACCAATTGCTCTCACAATATCAAGAATACTCTCTTTTCTGCTCATATCAAGGAAATTGATAGCTTCCTTGAAAGAAAGCCAATTGCAAGCAATTTGAATTCGAATCTTGATTCTACGGAGTTAAGCCCAGTCGGAGGTAATACTTCAGGTAGAAAAGAGGAAAGATTTTCATACCAATATACATCAATTTCAAGCATTTTGAATCAACAAACAATTTTTAACATTTTGGCAATATTTTCTTACTATCTTGACATTAAGTGAAGAGCTTGATGTCCATCTTGACACATCCTGATATCACATTTTACCTCCTTGAGAGAGTAACCTTTATCATCTTTCGCGTTGTTGAAAGATTAGCCTTTTCTATGAAAGGATCGCCTTTGTTATCTTTCGCGTTGTCGAAAGAATTCATCTTTTGCGTTGTCAAAAGAATCGCCTTACTCCTTTGGATCGCCTTATCATCTTTTGCGTTGTTGAAAGAATCGCCTTGTTCCTTTGGATCGCCTTTACCATCTTTCGCGTTGTCAAAAGAATTCATCTTTTGCGTTGATAAAAGAATCGCCTTGCTCCTTTGGATCGCCTTGTCATCTTTCGCGTTGTTGAAAGAATCGCCTTGTTCCTTTGGATCGCCTTTCCCATCTTTCGCGTTGTCGAAAGAATTCATCTTTTGCGTTGACAAAAGAATCGCCTTGCTCCTTTGGATCGCCTTGTCATCTTTCGCGTTGTTGAAAGAATCGCCTTGTTCCTTTGGATCGCCTTTGTCATCTTTCGCGTTGTCGAAAGAATTCATCTTTTGCGTTGTCAAAAGAATCGCCTTGCTCCTTTGGATTGCCTTATCATCTTTCGCGTTGTTGAAAGAATCGCCTTGTTCCTTTGGATCGCCTTTACCATCTTTCGCGTTGTCGAAAGAATTCATCTTTTGTCAAAAGAATCGCCTTGTCGTCTTTCGCGTTGTTGAAAGAATCGCCTTGTTCCTTTGGATCGCCTTTACCATCTTTCGCGTTGTCGAAAGAATTCATCTTTTGCGTTGTCAAAAGAATCGCCTTACTCCTTTGGATCGCCTTGTCATCTTTCGCGTTGTTGAAAGAATCGCCCTGCTCCTCTGGATCGCCTTGTCATCTTTCGCGTTGTCGAAAGAATTCATCTTTTGCGTTGACAAAAGAATCGCCTTGCTCCTTTGGATTGCCTTATCATCTTTCGCGTTGTTGAAAGAATCGCCTTGTTCCTTTGGATCGCCTTGTTATCTTTCGCGTTGTCGAAAGAATTCATCTTTTGTGTTGTTGAAAGAGTCACCTTATTCCTCTTCAAGAAAATTGTCTTATTCACCATCCAACTTACCATTTTCATTTCCCGGTCAGGTTAAGGGTTAAACCTGAGCCTCATTTTGATGAGGTATTTCGTTTCCCAATCAGGTTAAGGGTTAAACCTGAGCCTTATTTTGATGAGGTATTTCGTTTCCCGGTCAGGTTAAGGGTTAAACCTGAGCCTCGTTTCTACACGAGGTGTTTTCCGTCCCATCCAGGTTAAGGGCAAAACCTGAATCTCACTTCTTTTGAGGTAAAATTTTTCTTCTTTTTTCTCCATTTCATATCTACCATTTTCATCAGGGCTAATATTTTCATATCCAGTCAGATCCTTCTAACTGGGGCATTTTATAGCCAAAATTTGGTGTGTTTTTCGTTGCCACTAAGCTCGTCCTCAAGACGGCTTAGTAGCAAAGAGGGGCATCTGTAAACACCCCAAATTTTCTACATCCATTCTCAAACCACCCTCCTCAGGCAGTGCCAACCTTGTTAGGTCAGTGTAGGAGTCAAACCTCGAGTTTGTGTCAGAAAATCACCATTTTACCCATTTATATTAGGAAAATTACCATTTTACCCCTATGCCACCCTGAACCCCAGTCAGTCAGAGTCAGTTAAGCTCATTGGTTAGTTTAGAACATTTAGAATATCAGTCATTTCAAATTCATTTGAGCTCACAGTGAGAAAGTCATTTTCATTTCTGATCATTTCTGCCAAAATGGGATCATTTCTTCAGAAATGAGCTCATTTCTTGCTCAAATCCAAGCCAATTGTCTCTGAGTCAGTCATTCATAGTCAGTCATACTCCCTAGAGTCTAACTTGAGCTCACCAGGAGTTCAAGCGCTCCAGTTTTAGTTCAAAACCATTTCTAAGTGTCCAGGAGCCAATTTTAGTCCATTGCAGCTCTTTCAGCTGAAATTGAGCCGAGTTCAGTCAGTTGAGCTAGTGTTTGAGCCTCGATTTTAGTTCATCTCAGTATTACTGACCTTTGTTCTAGCTCAAACCCAACTCAGGTTCGTAATTCACTTCGCTTCAATAATCATTCCGTACCATTTCTCTAAAAAT
Organism: Nuphar pumila; assembly: GCF_984573655.1. NCBI lineage: Eukaryota > Viridiplantae > Streptophyta > Magnoliopsida > Nymphaeales > Nymphaeaceae > Nuphar > Nuphar pumila. Next base: position 62,654,259 of record NC_143261.1, on the reverse strand, counting down.
GGCAACTTTTCTTGAAAATTCAGTCGGAAAGGTCAGTTGAGTCAGTGCCTGGTCAGTTCATTTGAGTTCTAAAACTCTAAAACCCAGCTCAATCTAGCTCATTTCAGTTCAATCCAGCTCGAACCTCAATTTTCAGTGTCACTCTGACCCAGTAGAGTCCCGAAAACCATTTCTTGAGCTATTTTGCAAATTTTATCAATTTTAATGCTTTTTGAACTAGTACAAGTGTCAATCGGGGTCTAACATCCAAAATTCTTCATTCAGGGTTTGTATTTCGCATGTCATTTCTCATCATTTCATATCATTTCTCAGCATTTCATAACATTTCATCACATTTCATTCCATTTTCGAAGTCCAGAACTCCAGCTTTATAAATTTCAATCCAGATCAAGTTTCAAAAGCTTTCAGAAATCAATTTCAAACCCCGGGTTTCTAAAATTGACATTTTTACCCCCGAGAGTCTAAATTTGGAAATATTTTCTCAAGAAAAATAATTTGGATTTATTTCAAACTCAAATTTTCAAATTCTACACTTGATTTGCTTCGCAACGGGGTATTGAACTTCAAAATCCAAGTTCGTTTCAAAAACTGTCAAAAAAAGATCATTTTGTTGGAAGCATTTTCTCGAGAAAAACAATCTGGATTTCTTTCAAAATTAAATTTTCAAATTCTACATTGAATTTGCTTCGCAACGAGGTATTGAACTTCAAAATCCGAGCTCGTTTCAAAAACTGCCAAAAATATCTCGTTTCGTTTGGAAACTTTCTGAAAAGACTATTTTACCCCTCTAATCGTCAAAATGAATTTCAAAATCAAAATTTGGACCCGCTCTGAGATGGCCCATCCATTTGCATTCTCTTGTTTTAATTTATAAGAAAAGAAAAAAATTTTATCTTTTTCTTTATTTTTTGTTGTTTGTTTTATTTTATTTATTATTATTTTATTCTTCCTAAGGTGGGACCCACGAGGTGGTTGCCCAAACCTCCAGCCCCCTCTCCTTTTTTTTTTCTTCTTTCTTTCCTTTTTTTTTTCTTCCTTTTCTTCTTCCTCTTCTTTCCCTTTTCCTTCTTCCCTTCTTTCTTTCTTTCTTTTTCCCCAACCTCCAACCCATTCACGTAGAGGGGGGGATTTCCTTTTTCATTAGGTCATTAAGACCTAGGTTAGAGGACAATTAAAACCTAAGTTTAAAAGTAAAAAAAAACAAAGAAAAAGGGAGGCTACGGCTGCTCCCCATCTCTCTCTCTCTCTCTCTCTCTCTCTCTCTCTCTCTCTCTCTCTCTCTCTCTCTCTCTCCTTTGGCTGCAACTCCCAGCCATTGAAGCACCTCCAAGCTCCCTCCTTCAGCCGGCACATCATCCTCCTTGTTGCAGTTGGCTCCTTGTTATCATCGCAAAATTTTTACTTTTGCGAGTCAAACTGACCTTTGAAAAAGTTTTTGAAAATAACTCGCCTCCGTTTTAAAATGCGGGATAATTCCGAAGAATGGGACTCGCCTGTCGGTACGAGATTCAACCGTTCCTGGCGCCTTTACCAGGGGTAATTGAACCAAGGATCAATCAAATGCTTTGCTTTATTCAACTTGTCTAAATCATATTCTAATTTTTAAATGCACATAGAATCAGGCATGTGCTATGAATTTTCAGAAAATGCACATTTGAAAACATGATGTTTGCTTTGAATGATTGAAATATTTAGAATAGGTATCACATGGAAAATCGTGAATTGGGATTTGAAATATACTTCTGAGAGAAATAAAATCGATTTTGAGGAATCCTTGACATTTGGTGAAAATCGATTCTGAGAGACTTGGTTTCTCTGAATTCAAACTTGGAAATTGAAATTCTAACTTAGAAATTTTGAATTTGGAACTTGGGAAATACTTGAAATATCATTGGCAAATCCATATTCTTTTGAATAAGACTTAGAAAAATTCTAACTTCAAACTTTGAAATTGACTGCATAACTTTAGAAAATTGAGTTTATGAACTTGAGAAACACTTGAAATATTCTTTGAAATTCAATGCTTTTGGGAAAATCGATTTTGCTATAAGACTTGGGAGATTTTGAGGAAATGAACTTCTTTGAATTGAGATTTGAATTGGAATTGGCAAATGCATGAAATGAATAAATATGGATTTGAGGAATTGAGAAATACTTTTTGTATTTTTGAGAAATGCAGTGCATTTTTTAAGTTAGCCTAAGAGTGTAGGATGAATGTGGCTAATGTGAAGATTATAAATCTGAGTATCATTCGTATTCTGACTATGGCCATAAATACAAATTCCACCAAGTTTATAAACTTCATAGAAGCTAGTGTATGTGCCATTCGTGTAGACCATGGTGAATTTGTAAAAATATGCATGAATCATCATCCATCACACATTAAAATTATAAAAATAAACTATATGCAATGCAAACTAAGCTAAGCAAGAAATGTAAATTCTTATTCCAAAGTTTAATTACAAATTACATCACTATTGAAATTTAAATACATGAAAAATAAAGTCTTCAATGTACCTGCAAAACTAGAAAACTTGGTTAATGAAAATATGTTGGCTTTTCTAGATTTATCCAGTAATATCTAGAAATTACTGGATTTTGCTAGATATAAGCCTTTTCCATGATTCCCTTAAATAAAAATGATAAAGTATGAAATAAAATTGAATAAATAAAGAAGATAAGATATGAAATTTCAAAATTGGGGTCAAAATGACCAAAATACCCCTAATAACAAGACTATGGCCTTGAAATTAGGGTTTTTTAGAAAGATATTTGGATAAAATGCAAGTTTTGAAATTTGAATGGAATAAGCTAAGCTAAATATGATGTGACATAATTAAAAATATGAAAATTAGGGTTAGGGATTTCGAAATTGAGGTCAAATGACCAAATTGCCCCCGATAGCAAGACTATGGCCTTGAAATCGGGGTTTTCTGAAATAGATTTTGGTAAAAACTTAGGTTTTATGCACTAAATGAAATCAAATAAGCCTCAAATTAAACCTAAAGCATCCTAATATGATTATGAACATGATTAAACCCTAAAAATATATGCTTATGCACGAAAAATCCAATAATATCACAAAAACTGTGATTTTAGCAGTGTTTTGGGATCTTTCAGGAACCCTGTTTTGCAATTTGCTTAATTCAGCCATCAATTGGATTCCAAAATTCATCAAATTTAGTACCTACACTTGTTATAACCCTAATGTCGAATTGGAATTATAAAAATAATTTTTTGATATTGAATTAATCCGAAAATTGTATTAAACCCTAAAAATATGCTATGTTTGACCTAATTCACCAACCAGTTTCAATCCAAGACCTGAACCAGGGGTCAAATCTCCATGGAAATTTATGAAATTTTACAGAGACTAACTAAGAAGAAAAATAGAGATTTTCCAATTTACAGATTGGAAAAATCATCTCCGGTTAGGGAGAAACCCTTCCGGCAATCTGAGCTAAAATATATCACTTTTAACAGGGATTAAAACGGCTACTTCAGATTGAAAATACAGAAATAAATAGAAATCCTAAACAAAAATCTCTGAAATTTTAGTGGTGAACAGTAGACAAAAAAATAACAATACTCACTTTTTACAGATCATGAATCGGATCTGTGGTTTGGGATTTATAAACAACACAAGTCTGATTAGGGTTTTGGTAAACCCTAACGAGTTTTAAATTGAAAGTCAGACATTCTGTCAGAGGAAAAATATCAAACAGTAGTCCAAAATTCCCAAAATTTCACAGTAGATAGATCTCATCAATATGAATCTATGGCATTTTACGGATCCCAAATCGAATATTGGATGAGAAAAATATCATCACAGCAAGTTACCTTTCTAATTTTAACAACGATTTTAAAGTTTTAAAAACCCGATTTGGTGTCTGATTTTTCTGACAGAGTTCCCGAAGTCCAAAATCTTTGATTTTTTTACAGTAGTTCAATCACATATGCATTCATCACATATAAAAAAATCAGAAATAAACAACAAGTATTTCAATCCTAAACAACATGCTCTTTTCTGTTCTAAATTAAAAACACATAGAAATCTAAGAAACTTGAGAAAATATGCATTAATTAATGAAAAACAATAAAACAAACCATAAAACAGTAAATAAAAATTATTTCTATGTTGGAAAACTTAAAATAAATATGAATAAACAGATAAATAAATAAAAACTCAGGAATCAATGGTTGAAATTTGCTTTCACCTTTGAAATCATGGATTTAACCCATTTAACGGGTAAATCTCACGTTTCGTCGGTTAAGAACATGAAAAACGTACCTCTCATTGATTCTAATGGATTAGAATCCTTGAAATCACCCTCAAACTGAGTTAGATCATCTTCTTGGGCCGATTTTGGGGTTCTTGGATGAAATCCATGGTTAAATCCATGAACACAAGAGTTTTCATGGTGAAATCTATTGAAAAATCATAAAAACTAATAAAAAATAAAAAAAAAATATTAAATAAACTCACCTTGGGGCTGCAGCTTCAATGGAGGAAGGTAGAGGTGCTGGAGAGGAGAGAGAGGCCACGAAAATTTGAGAAAAAAAAAAGAGCCCCTTTTGACCTCTTGAAGTCCCCTATTTATAGGTTTTCAAAACCTCCTTAATTAGGGTTAATTAAGGAGTTTTATTTTTTTAGAACTCTTTCTAATAAATCCAATAAAGGGGGCAACGATTTTTTGGAGAATTATAGCCTAGGTGGGACTCTAATTAATCCCTAATTAACCCCTAATTAAATCCTAGAAAGTCCAAATGTGATGCCACTTGGCATCTTCCACATTTGGTTTTTTAAAAACCTTTAAAAACACTAGTTTTAAAAACTAAACTTCAAAATGGGTTTTCAAAATGATATTAACTCTTCTAAACCCCTAACACTAACTAAGACACTGACTAACCCTAGTCTAGCCCTGACTTACTCGAATATGGCGCCACCCCGAGTGGGCCCTACTTGAGTTTTTCAAAAAGCGATTTTAGAACTTGAAATTGAAGGAGTTTTCAAAAGATTTTCAAAAGTAAACTTAAAATTAGAATTTTTGAAATGGCATAGGGTTCTAACCGAGTCAGAACTCCTCTGGATATGGTGCCAACTGAGTGGGCCCATATCGAGTTTTGAAGAATTTTGAAATAAACACTAAAAATGGCTTTGAAAAGGGGTTAAAATTAGTATTTGAAATTCAGAATCTTTGAAAATAGGGTCTCAAGCGAACTGGAACTCCGAGTTAGAGTCCTGAACTCTTAGGACTCTGTGATTTTGGTTTTTAAAAGCCAAATAAAGAAATTTTTGAAAAGATTTCATCGAAAATGGTGAAACAAGTCAGAAAATACAGTCAGGGTTAGACTCCTAACTCGATCAGAACTCTAAATTAGAGTCCTGGATTAACTGGACTCTACAAAATGACCTAAATTTTGAAAACAAATGGAAATAAATAAAAAACAGAGTAAAAACAAACTTCAAAACAGACTCCTGACTGGACTAGGACTCTGGGACAGAGTCCTGATCGGAATGAAACTCTAGATTTTTTGGTATTTTCTGAAAAACAAATGAAAGAACTTGTCAAAACAGTGAAGACAATAATGAATATTGAAATAAAACAGAGTTCTAATTCAACTGAGACTCTGAGGACAGAGTCTTGATTGAACTAGGACTCTCATATTTTTGGATTTTCTGAGAAAACAAATGAGAGAATTTTGAAAAACAGTTAAAAACAGGATAAAATCGAAGTTTCGGTTCAGAGTCCTGATCTGATTAGGACTCTGAGAAAGAGTCCTGATTTCGATCAGAACTCTAAGAATTTTGGTTTTTCTGATAGGCAAATGATGAATTTTAAGCAAAGCTTTTGAAAACCAGTGAAAATGAAGTGAGAAAATTAATTTTGGATAGAGTCCTACTTCGATCAGGACTCTGGGGTAGAGTCCTGATTTGATCAGGACTCTGAGATAAAATCTCAGAATTTTGAAATTCTTTGATAAAAGTGTAATTGTTTTGGTAGATCGAAAGATTTCTAAAAGATTCTCTCAAAATTGAAATCAGGATCAGAGTCCTGATCCAACTAGGACTCTCGGAACAGAGTCCTATTTTGACTAAAACTTTGAGTTTCTGACTCATTTTGAAAGATTTGATTGAAAATAGATAAAATAGTTGTAAAAGATTAGAGTCCCAATCCAATTGAAACTCCGAAGAAGAGTCCTGATCTGACTGGACTCTTGAAGAAGAGTCCTGATCCAACTAGGACTCTGAAATTTTGGCCAAAACAGAAGATTTTGAAAGGTTCTTCTCAAAAACAGGTAAAAAGGTAGTGAAAATTAGAGTTTTGATCCGACTAGGATTCTGGAAAAAGAGTCCTGATCCAACTAGGACTCTGAAATTTTTGAAGATTTTTGACAAGTAAAGGAATCCAGAAGCGACACCACCTAAATGGGTCTCATCTGAGAATTGAAATCAATTGAAATTGAGTTTGAAATGAATCCAGATTGTTTTCTAAGAAAGTATTCCAAAATATAAGGTCCTGGGGGTTGGCAAATGACACAATGTTGATTAAAAACCCAGGTTTTAAAATTGATTTTTGAAAGAAAAGTTTTAAAACTCAAATCTGGATTGAATATTTTGAAAACAGGAGTGTTGGATCTCGAAGATGAGATGTAATGACATGCAATGCTATGCTATGAAATGAAATGGTATGCCGAATGCATGCAATGATATGCAATGACACATGAAATTTAAGTACTGGATGAGGGTGAAAATTTGGGGTGTTTACACTCCTCCTCCCTTTGTAGCAGCTGCAGCCACCACAAGGGAATCCTCAACTTCAGCCTAAGCAGTCATTGCCATCACTAACTGCAACAGCCGTTCAAAGCCAGCCACCGTTGCTGCCACCTCTTCCAAAGGCTTCCACTACCTCCAGCTGGTTCACAAGCCAGTGCAGCATCTCCAGCACCTTGGAAACTTCCTCTACAATCACCTCAAGATTGCCATCTCCTTCCAGCAAAGTGCAGCCACCATAGTCGCCCCCCTCCGAGCCTTTTCCAAGGTAAGAACTGTTTTATTTATTTATTTTGATGGGTCCAAGAAAACATAAAAAAAAAAAAAAACAGTTTGTAACTGGGTTTATGATACAAAGATAAAAAAAAGAAAATGGGATTTTGTTAAGGCTACATGGAGGGGACCCATCCAAGGGATGGATCGGATCCTTTCCCATCAATAGCCCATATCAATTATGAATCTCATATCTCCCTGAGATTTTTTTTATTTTGTTTTCATTTTCGTATAAACTATATATTAAAAGCATTTTATCTAGTTTATTTTATCATTTCATAGGCATTTTGTGTAGTTTCATTAGTATTTGCTTATTAGTTATAAGTTTCGATTTTATGCAACATATAACCATTGTTTCATGTACATAATTTCATTTATAAATTTTAGAAAATTCATGATAGTTATGGTTATTTATCTGTGATTCTCTGCCAAAATCTTGAATTAATTCGGGTTTTTTTTAACTCTATCAAATAAATCAAACCCTAAATCGGGTTTTCTGTCATCCAGAAATTTCAATTCCTGCTTTAGCAGACAAGAACCTCCGGCACCACCCTCATGGGAAATCCAAATCGTCCTCCAAAAATTACAGTGGATTCATCATTGAATCTACTAGTTATCTGGAAATTTTTATGTTTTTCCAAGCAGTTTTGTTTTCTTTCAAAAATCGGATTTCCCAGACCCCTGGGAAAATATCGATTTTCCTTTGTCAGGGTATAGACAGACCCTAATGCACCGAGTCCATCCAAATATGTAACCCGTCTGCAAAAACTTTCAACATGAAAGTTGTTCCTAACATAATTTACCGTCATTTCCCAAAATTTGGGAATTTTTGGATCTATTTCACTATTTTGTTTGGATTTTCTCTTTCTATCTAACAGATTCCAATGTCCAGAAATTCCAGAGATTTAGGTCTCTGATAAGAGTGTGGCCTTTTCTAAACCGTAACTCAAATCCCAATGGTGTCAAAAGATTAAATCTTACTCTGTTTGTCAGAGACATTTTCCCATAATTTCAGCCATTTTCCCATCTGTCTGCCATTTTTCCCACATTTTCTACCGAAACCTGTCTGTTTCCTTCATTTACTAGAGTCGCCGGATTCCGATCCGACTTGCCGGAGTGGTACAGCTCCGACCATAGGTCAAAACCAGAAAGTATAAAAGGAAACAATCATTGCCTTATTGTCCTCTGTCACCCCATAAAATTTGGGAAATTTTTATGGAAGTTTGATATCCTAAATCTCCTTTAAAATCAACATTTTAGGCAAAAATCACAAAATTTAGAGTTTTTACTTGAATTTCTATATTTAAAAATACAAAAAAATAGATTTTCGAGCTCCATTCTGTTTTTATAGATATTTTAGGTGTCCATGCCAAATTTGGTTTAATTCCAAGTTCATTTGCTCCATGTGTTAGTTTATCTTTAAATTCAGAAGCGAAAATCAAGCGAAAATCAGGTTAAATTTGATATTTATGATATTTTTGCCATTTTAGGGTTTTTATCATGTACATGAGCATGTAGAATCATATTAGGGTTAATTTCAATGTCATTGGCATTTCACATGTTCCATTTTTGCAAAATTTATTTCAGAAAACCCTGGTTTCAAGGCCATAGTCTTGTTATCGGGGGTATTTTGGTCATTTTGACCTAAATTTCGAAATTTCAATCTTTAATTTCATAAATTTTCATGCATATCATCATATTTTATCATATTATGTTTGATTTATTTCATTTGATTTTCAAAATTCCAAAATTTACAAAAATTCTTTCAGAAAACCCTGATTTCAAGGTTGTCAGGGGTATTTTGGTCATTTTGACCCCAACTTCGAATTTTCAAGTTTATTTTTGAAATTTATTCATTATTTATCATGTTTATATCTGTAACGCCCCGGATTTCCAAAACAAAGCTAAGTTAAAATTTTCATGAATTTCTTTTTTTTTTCTTTGCAGCGGAACTTAGAAAAACTTTTAGCAGCGGAATCAGACGATAATGAGTCGTCAGTTTTAGAAAACTCCGAGCACGTTGCAGGTATGTGGCCAAGCAACTCATTGACCACCAAAGTGTTCCATTTTATCGAAAACATATGTTTATTACAACACTACTGCTTAGGAGAGCAGTGTAGGTTCAATAAAAAGGAAGCAGTACAACTCTGTCTAGAGAAACCCTGGAACTCGATGCCGCCTTGCTCCGCATATCGCCACGCAGGTCCAACACCTGAAATCCCCATAAAACGGGGTCAGAACCACTGATGGTCTGGTAAGCATGCAGTCATACATCCATTCAACTCAAGTACGATAATGACCACTCAGGGTCGCAATGCGCAATAACGACGCTCAAGTCTCCAAGACTTAGCGTATATCGCAAGAGCCTCCTCAGGGCTATGAGTTGAACATCCGCTCGAGTCTTCATGACTTAGAGCAAGCCTTTTCAGGGCTGTGATTTGAATAGCTGCATAAGTCTCCACGACTTAGCCATGACCTCTTCCGGGTCTCAAAGTGATGTCTAGCTCAAGTCTTCATACTTGGCACATCCGTATCCCACGCATCTAAGGACAACTCCTCGAGCTTCGCTTAGTCGTGCGGATACAACACGGGTCTTTGCCCAGTCGGTCCAATAGTATACCGAACATGACACCTTCACAAAGGTTATGCAGGACTGACTCAACACGTCATCCACTCATACATTCAAAGCATCGCTGTACCTAGAACTAATGCATTGTTTGATAATTAACCGCTCCCGCCTTTGGTACACAGGTAGAGCTATTGTCCGGGCATCAACGCGACGTTCTGGGGGTTGATTATTCTATGTATTTTAGATACCCCAGAGGCCTGTTGACCCTATCCATAGTAGGGCAGTGTGTTTCAACTGGGAGAATCCTACTAGGCCCATATTCGGATGCATCCTCTACTTGCAGTAGTTGGGTTCAATCCTTAGATCTTAAGGATAACCACGACCCCAAAACCCATGAGTGACTGAGGCCATCGTGGACTCTATCAGGTCCAAAGTAAAATACATGTCACTCAAGGCTGTACCATCACTGTCATTCCACAGTGAGCATAATTCCTGAAGGGGTCTGCCAGTCTTACAATTACTTGGACAGAATCTGCATGCCATTTAGGCAGCCCGTGCTTTCAGCACTACGGGAGTATGTACCCGACCCCATTCAGTCTTCCCCAACACAGTCATTACTGAGGGGGTACCCCTAACACGATCTTCAACCGCGGGGTAAGTGCGACCTTAAGTCTTATTCATATGCATGCAGAACACCGCTCTTTGGCACTTCGGCCACCACGAGCATCACACCTCTTTGGGTGGAAACAACACACTCTGGCTCTTTGGCCCTTACGAGTCTGGTTGTGTAACCGTTCTCAATGAGCATGCATATGACTCGATCTAAATAGATCGGCTACTCGGCGTATTTTTACGCAACGAGTCCAAACCTAGCCAAGGCGCAACCTCTACTCCGGCTCAGCGGCCCTTACGAGCAAGGTGCCCTTGCAGGCACAAGGATACGAGCCGATCTGGCATCGTTCCATCAACGGACATCATTATGCCGTTCCATTGGTTCCGGCAGCTCTTCTGCCAACCATTTCGTCAGCACCTCCCCTGCTCTACCGGCAGTGGTGCGACGAACCCTTCTACGTTGTAGAGGGCAAACCATGAACTGGGTAGCACTCTGCTATATGTCAGAGTATCCTGCTACATTTTTTCTGAGCTATTCATAGCTTCTTCAGAAATTTCAGCAGCACTTCCTCTCTTTTACGGAGAAAGCATGCGTTTCTTTTATCCATTTCAGCGGCATCTCCCCTCTTTGGTAGGAAATCGCCACGCTTAATTCGGGAAATGGATGCGCACCGTTGTGCGTACTTTGCATCCATCAAGGTTGCAGGAACCCTTGGCCATAGCCAGGCCATACGAAATTGACTTAGTCATTACGTAAAGAGCATTTTGCCAAAAACCGAAGCCTTTCCAATAGGGGCTTCATTCGTCAAGCAGAATCTTGAACGAGGAGCGGTCAAGGAATCGCATGGGCGATTTGGAGTTTGATCTCCATTTGAACGCTCATTTATGCGCTATATATGTAGTATAAGCAGAAGCCTGTGCTTTATACAGCGGCGGCGTAAAGAAATGCATATACTATTGTTCAGGGTGTGTAACTGAACGAAATATTCTACATATATAACAAAGCAGAAGCCTTGGCATCGTTCGACGCGACGGCGTAAGTAAATACATTGCAGAAAGCAGGAGCCTTGGCATCGTTCGACGCGACGGCGTAAGTAAATGCATAATCGGAAGTGCAGTAATCGGAAGTGCAGAAAGCAGGGAGCCTTGGCATCATACGACGCGACGGCAAAGGTAAATTACATAGCCTGTGCGATATAAGACGCGTCGGCAGAATCAGCAGATATACACCTAGATCTGTATCCAACGATAGTTACGAGGCGAGCGAGTGAACACCGAAGTGTCCTAGAGGGCTCAACCAAGAACTAGGGTGAGATACTATTTTTGAAGAACGCATATACTGCGCATTCGAACATATATATCCGACGATAGTTACGAGGCGAGCGCGTGAACACCGAAGCGTCCTAGAGGGCTCAACCAAGAACTAAAGCAAGATACTACTTCAGAAAGTATATTCTATATACAAACAATCAAATACTTGAGAGAGATGGATCAACGAAGCGAACTTACTTCAAATCGTGGAAGAAACGGCTCCGGGTTGCTTCTTTGGCTTCGAGCCTTCCTTCGAGAGGTCAGACTAAGTCAGATGAAGCTGACTTAGTTGAGAAAGAGGTAGAGTAGGTCAAGCTACTCAACCTAAGTGGTTTGAACCAAACAGGGTTCGATCCAAGTCAACTGGGTTCAGCAGGTTCGAACTCAGCTCAAGTAGGCTAAGTCTGGGTTCAGAAATCCAAACCGGAATCTGGACCAAAAAGGACTTTGACTTTGACTTTAAACCCAACTAGGTTCAAGTCAAGTCAACTGGGTTTGGACCAGGTCAAGTGGGTTCAGACCCAGGTCAGGTGGGTTAGGACCAGGTCAGGCAGGCTCACGCTAAGTCAGGCAGGCTCAGACCAGGTCAGGTGGGCTCAGGTGGGCTAGGCTAGGTAGGGGAGGTTTAGGAGAGAGAGAGAAGGCAAGAGAGGGGGGGTCGATTTTTATGAGAAGAGAGAGAGTGGGGAGGGCTATTTATAGCCCAAGCCCACCTCCTCTTGGGTTTTCTCATGCCCAAACTACCCCCTTGGCTTCTTTTTAATTCCAAGAGGTTCCTTGGTGTGGGGCCCACTTGGATATTCCATGGGATATTTTTGTGGGTCCCACCAGATATTTTCTGAGGAATATTTTTGTGGGTCCCACCAATATTTCCGTGGATCCCGCAAGAATTTCGGGTTTCCGGCGATTTTTTCCGAAAAATTCTGAGTACGCCATTTTCTTCGTATTGACGTAACTAAGAAAGTTGGCTCGTACGAATCTATTGATTTCGTTTAGTTAGGAAGTTATGGCTTCCCGAGTGTTTGAGCATATATTCGCAATTCGACGAATACCCTAAGTATAACTGGCTCGCAGGAATTGATTCGTTTCGCATTCTGAGAAGAAATGCTATTTTTACCGGTAAATGCCTCATGAATTTTATTCAGATATTTTCTGAAAAATTGCGGGTCTTACAATATCAAAGGGGGTATGAATTTGGGTTTACATATGAATAATATCCGATAATTTCCCATATTTTCGGATAAATTCAGAAAAACCTACATTTTTGTGCTAACCTTGTTTTCTAGTTTTGCAGGAATATTCAAGAAGAAGACTTAGCTTTTATTTTTTTTATTTCAATTCAATGTAACCTCAAATGTAATAATTTGGAATAAGAGTTACTTTTCTGCTTAGAATAGGGTTGCATTGCATATAGTTTAATTTATGCAAATTTCGATATTTGATGTATGATTCATATGCATTTATTTCAAATTCACTATGGTTTACACGAATGGCACGTGCACAAGCTCTTATGGAGTTTATAAACTCGGTGGGATTCGTATTTATGGCCATAGTCAGAATACGAAGAAAACCAAGATTTATGATCTTCGTATTAGCCACATTCAGCCTACACACTTAGGCTAACTTCAAAATGCACTGCATTTTTCAAAGTTTTAAAAGGATTTCCCAATTCCTTAATGAAATTCCCTTTCAAATTCATATTCATCCATTCATATCATTCAAATTGCATTGTTTTCAAATTCATTTTCCAATTTCAATCTCAAAAAAAATCATTTTTCTCAAGAATTTCCAAGTCTTTCTCAGGATCTGATTTTCTCAAAATCCTAAGTTTTCAAATGACATTTCAAAGCATTTCCCAAATTCAAATCAAGATTTTCCTATGTTTTCAAATTCTCAAATTTCAAAATCCCAAGTTTTCAGAAATCGATTTTCTCATATTTTCCAGTTTTTCCTGAGAATTCATTTTCCATTTCAAAAGTCATTTTCCAATGAATTTCTTAGATTTTCCCAGAATTCTCAAATCCATTTTCTCAGAAAAGCAATTTCAAATTTCAAAATCGATTTTCTAAAGTTCAAATTTTCCTGAGAAATCACTTTCCAATGCGAATTTCTGATTTCCAATAAAATTCAATGATTTTCCCAGGAATTCAATTTTCAAGCACTTTTCCTATCAATTTTCAATAATATTTCAAACTTTTCAAAGCAAACATCATGTTTCTCAAACTTGCATTATTTTTTAAATTTCATAGCACAAGCCTGATTCTTTGTGCATTCTAGGAAAAATAGAGTATAATTTAGATATTTGAGTCAAGTTAAAGCACATAATTGATCCTTAGTTCAATTACCCCTGGTAAAGGCGCCAGGAACGGTTGAACCTCGTACCGACAAGCGAATCCCATTCCACGGAATTTTCCCGCAAATTTTCAAAACGGAGGCGAGTAATTTTCAAAACCATTTTCAAAACTTTGGTCGAGTTTGACTCGCGAAGTTCATTTCTCTCTCGCAAGGGAGGGAAAAAAAATTGCGATGATAACAGTTGCGTCTTAATGCAGAACGATAGAGTGATCGCCTATGCATCGCGCCAACTTAAAATACATGAGAAGAATTACCCGACTCATGACTTGGAGTTAGCAGCGGTGGTCTTCGCATTGAAGATATGACGACACTATTTGTATGGGGAGCAGTTTGAGGCTTTTACAGATCATAAGAGCCTAAAATATTTGTTCTCGCAGAAGGAGCTGAATATGAGGCAGCGACGTTGGCTGGAATTCCTCAAGGATTACGACTTTACCGTGTCCTACCACCCAGGAAAAGCGAACGTTGTGGCCGACGCTCTGAGCCGTAAGTCTCCCAGCGTTTCCGTAAACTTGTTATTTGCGGGGTGGAAGCTGATCGAGGATCTGATATCGTGGGAACCGTTTGCGGTCACTCCAGTTTCGATCAGTCTTTCCAGCATGGTAGCTTAGCCTGAGCTATTGTCAAAGATCTTTGTCAGTCAGAAGATCGATGCGCAGTACGAAAAGCTGAAGGCTCTAGCGCAGCGGGCCGATACCCCCTTCCTACTGAGTGATGAAGGAGGTGTATGGCATAAGGATCGTCTCTGGGTGCCAGAAGATCCTTTTTTGAGAGATGAGATTCTCGCTGAGGCCCACAAGTCTAAGTACACGATCCACCCAGGCGGCACAAAGATGTTCAAAGATTTGCAGCGCAGATATTGGTGGAATGGAATGAAGCGGGACGTAGCCGAGTACGTTTCGAAGTGCTTGACTTGCCAACAGGTTAAGATCGAGCACCAACGACCAGGCGGAGTGATGCAGCAAATGGAGATTCCACAATGGAAGTGGGAGGACATCACGATGGACTTCATCGTCGGTTTGCCAAGGACGCAGAGGAAACACGATGCGATTTGGGTGATCGTGGATCGACTCACTAAATCGGCGCATTTCCTCCCTATACGGCTCAGTCAGTCACTGGACAGTTTGGCAGACCTCTATGTCAGGGAGATTGTGAGATTGCACGGTATTCCTGTGTCAATCATCTCCGATCGTGACCCGAGGTTCACCTCCAGGTTTTGGGGGCAGCTGCAGTTGGCTTTGGGCACAAAGCTAAAATTTAGCACCGCCTTCCACCCTCAGACTGATGGACAATCTGAACGCACGATTCAGACTTTGGAGGATATGCTGCAAGCGTGCATGTTAGACTGGAGCGGAGAATGAGACTCTCATACTGGGTTGGCAGAATTCGTGTACAATAATAGTTACCATGCCAGTATCGGTATGGCCCCTTACGAAGCCTTGTACGGGAAGCCTTGTCGATCACCCGTTTACTGGGATGAGGTTGGTGAACGAAAGCTAGATTCACCTATAGTGCTACAGCACTATACTCAGCAAGTGCAGATGATCAGGGAACGTCTGCGTACCGCGCAAAGTCGGCAGAAGTGTTACGCCGATCGTCGACGTAGAGAGCTCGTGTTCTCAACAGGAGATATGGTTTTTGTTAAGGTATCTCCTACCAAGAGCGTCTTCGGGTTCGGGAAAAAGGGAAAGCTGAGTCCGCGATTCGTCGGACCTTTTGAGATCCTGGAACGGATCGACGAAGCGGCTTACCGCGTTGCGCTGCCTCCTCAGTACGCTCAGATTCACAACGTCTTTCACGTATCCATGCTGAGAAGATATGTTCACGACCCATCGCACATCATTCATTATGATGATGTGGATATCCAAAAGGACTTGACGTTCGAGGAAAGACCAGTGGCAATCGTTCATCGTCGAGACCAAGTGCTCAGGTCGAAGACGATTTCTCTTGTAAAAGTACGTTGGCAACACCTGGAATTAGTGAATGTACATGGGAGCTTGAGTCAGATATCAGGGATAAATACCCTGACTTGTATTTTGACCAATTTATGCTATAGAAATTTCGCGGACGAAATTATTTTAAGGAGGGTAGGATGTAATATAAAAAAAAAAAAAAATTGGTTTGGGCCGGATCCGGATCCGACCCGGGCCACCGCCCCTCGCTGTCATTAAAAGACAGCGAGGCAGGCGGGAGGAGTGTTACGAAACCCCCCTCACCGGCACTTGCTCTCTGTCTCTCTGTTTCCCTCTCTCGCTCGTCCACGGTCACCGACGCCGGCGACCCCCGACAACCACCGCCATCGACATCGGCGACCCCCCTTCCTTCCGGCGAGCTCCTCTTCGGCGAGCTTCCTCCGAAAACCCCCTGGTACGCCATCGCTTCCTCTTTCTCCCTCTTTTCCCTCTCCGTCTCTTCTCTCTCTCTCCCTCAATTCTATGTGTGCCCACGGGAGGGGTCAAACCCCCTCCCTGTGCCCCGTTTTTTGCAAAGGAGGGGCCTGACACCCCTCCTTGCTCTCCGTTATGGTAGGGGAGAGGGCTGAGCCCCCCTCCTTGCTTCCGTTACGGTAGGGGAGGGGCCGAGCCCCTCCTCCCTGTTCTTGGCTATGGCAGGGGAGGGGCCGAGCCCCTCCTCCCTGTCCCTTTTAGTTGCGCCAGCAGGGGCCATTGGCCCCTGCCTTTCCGTGTGCCAGCAGGGGCCGATGGGCCCCTGCCTTCCTTTTTGCGAGCCAGTAGGGGCTTATGGCCCCTGCCTTTCTTGTTGTCAGCAGGGGCCGATGGGCCCCTGCCTCTCTTTTTGCTAGCCAGCATGGGCTTATGGCCCCTGCTTTTCTGTTTGCCAGCAGGGGCCATTGGCCCCTGCCTTCTTGTTAGCATGGGCCGATGGGCCCCTGTCTTTCTTTTGCCAGCAGGGGCCATCGGCCCCTGCCTTTCTTTTGTTGCCAGCTGAGGCCGATGGGCCCCTCTCTTTCTTTTTTGCCAGCAGGGGCCATCGGCACCTGCCTTTCTTCTTTTTGTCAGCAGGGGCCATCGGCCCCTGCCTTTCGTTTTTGCCAGCAGGGGCCGATGGCCCCCTGCCCTTTGTGCGCGAGCCTATACCCTTGGCCGACAGGCCCAGAAAATCTTTGGAAGCTACATTGTGATGGGGACAGATCATTACAATTGTTGGTCTCCAACGAGGAATTCCTAGTAGCGTGAGTCATTTGCTCGCATGGGCTA
Organism: Nuphar pumila; assembly: GCF_984573655.1. NCBI lineage: Eukaryota > Viridiplantae > Streptophyta > Magnoliopsida > Nymphaeales > Nymphaeaceae > Nuphar > Nuphar pumila. The sequence goes on along the minus strand of NC_143261.1, from coordinate 62,637,146 downwards.
CATCCCTTTTTTGGCAGCTAGAGTCTTTTGATCCTGCCCCATCTTCTTTTCGAGTCAATTGGGACGGTTGGCCCCAACCTTATGTATCGGCAAAGTCGAGTCTTTGCCTTGCTTTTGCTTTTGTCAGAGTTTGCTTGTTAATATCGCATATTTGCAGCTACGACGGATCCCACTCGCGCTCTGCGACCCGAGCCGTCAATCGTGTACGTCCGCAGACGTCAGCAAGCTCGTAACCCTCCAAGGTAGGGGAAAAATTGCACAAAAGACTTGGATAATTGAATTAATTTCAATTGAACTAAAAGCGACCATTGAATGAATATATATATACAAATATATATATATATATTTATACGAGTATCCACTTCACTCAAGGATGCAGTTTCGCAATCCTTGCCCTTTACCTTGCCGTCGCGCTCTGCGCCTAGGCTCTTGCTTTTGCATTTGTGTTGGTATTGCCTTGCTATTGCAGATGACGTGCAGGTTCTTGCTCTTTGCGGATGCCTTAAGGGCATCCTCGTGGAGGATGCAAGAAGCATTTACCACTCTCCCTCTTACGACAAGAGTTTAGTCGGGAGCGAGCGAACTTCTTAGCGGGTGTTCTATTGAGAAACCTGTATCCCGTCTATCGAGGCCGGTATCGAGTCATGCGAGACATATAGATACCCCGATAGCGGATGTGATTCGAGATAATCACATGCATCATGTTGGCACAAGGTACTGCAGTTTCAAAAGATAGAGTAAAGTTGATAAACTTTACATCTTTGTGAAACACTCCTGTTGAGGCTTCTATTGAGGAGCTATACCTCCTTTATCCTAGAGTACTTGTAGTCGTGCACGACACGTCTAGTACTGCGATGATCGGATGAGACGGTCGTGCGACCTCGAACAACGCTAAATGAAAACTGTTGTAATCACATAAATGGCCTCACATTCGCCTTCACAGGCAAGATGCTCGAGTGGTTTAAAGACCACAGCATAGAATGGGTCGTTAGTTAAGCAACCCCTAACGCACCCGTTCGCTTCTGGTTGTCTGTCAAGGGAGAGGACAGATCGGTACAAAAACTCCAATGGACAGGTTGTTAACAACCACCCCACGGGCAATGATCCGGCCTCCCTAGTCATTGGAGTTAGGGGAAAGGGGCTACAATAGTTGGCTCAACACTTTTGCAGAAGTTGGATGCATCCGTGGCACTGCTTTTCAGCCTCTGGGGAATCCTCTCTCGGCTAAAGCCGTCCCCTTTGGAGCAGACTCAACTAGCTATTCGGGTTATTGAAAATACATAGAATAATAGACGCTCCAACTAGTCTCAGTTGTTTCTCTGTTTTGCCTGCGCGTACCCGCAGGCCAGTAATATCGGAACATAAAGTCTGTTCACATTGGTTGCTGAGCCGTGAGACTCGCCTGCACTACCGACTCGCTTGCACCACCGACTCGCTTGCACCACCGACTCGCTTGCACTACTGATTCCTTGCACTACTGATTCGTTGTACTACTGATTCGCTGCACTACTGATTCGCTGCACTACTGATTCGTTGCACTACTGATTCGTTGCACTACTGATTCACTTACACTACTTATTCACTTGCACTACTTATTCGCTTGCACTACTTACGCGTTTGCACTAGTTATCTGCATGCATTGCTTACCTGTTTAACTGCATATTTGCTTTAAACTGCGTAATCTACTGAATTAAATTGCATAATTCAGTTCCTTGTAGTCTCTCATGTGCACCTACTAGTTTTTCGCGAAACTAACCCATTCTATGGGTACAGGTGATGATTAGGTACACCACAGGCGATGGCGCGATGGCTCCAAGACGTTCTTCTTCCTGCTCTTAGCTCGCGTCCTGTTGTTTGGGGTTTTGTAACGAATTTTCCTTGGAATATCCGAATTTTGTACTATTTGGAGAACTTCTTAAATGAAAGTGGCTTTTCCAAGTGTTTGCAAGTAGCATGTGTTGTGCATTTTGGTTCTTTTAGCTAACGCGCTCAAAGTTGTCAGCTTGCCTTTTTGAAATTAATAAAAGTATAGTCTTCCGCTGATTTCGTAAACCATCTCTGAGATGAAGAGATTCCTTTTTAGTCTCTTGTCTGTTTTTTTTTTGAAAGGTTTGCAAGCTTGAAATTTTGGGGTGTTACAGACATACCTTAAATGTTGAACTTATAAAGGATGTATATATAAAATAAAACGGCATCTACTTGGGATTGGAAGAAAAGTGAAGGCTTATGATAAAACAATTGCAGAAATCAAGCAAGTACTTTCTAAGTACATGGAGGAATCAAAGAAGAATAGAGATGAAAAAAATAAGAGAGAGACGGTTAATATATACGAAAGAAATGAAAGTTTATTCTCAGCTTCCGATTATGGCGAAGGACGTGAATGCAGTTTCATAGATGGATGGGAGTAGTACATTCGACTTTAGACCAAAAGGGCTATGGATCTATACTTTCAAAGTGATTCAACAGAGAAAGGAAGGCAAGCAAACAAACAAACTATGTTTGAAAATTGCTTCAAAAAGAAAAAAAGAGAAACAGTGTACGAGTACATTAATAGGTGATTTTATGACGGTGGAATACCTTTTAATACAGCGAAGTTGCCTTCATTTTACAGTATGATTGAAGCTATAGGCCAATTTGAACCAGTGATGAAGCCTCCATCATATCACGAGTTGCAAGAACTACTTTTAAATAAAGAAATGAAGAAAATGAAGGAGTTCTTGGACCAATACAAAGTGCATTGGTCCAAACATGGATACAAAAGGGTGTACACTCATTAATTTTTTTGTTAATTGCCTTTTGGGAACAATGTTTTTTAAATCAGTTGATGCATCAAATGAAGTAAAAGATGCAAATTTGCTTTTTGCATTGTTGAATGATATTGTTGAAGTTTGGGAGGAGAATATGGTTCAAGTTGTTATTGATAATACCTCAAACTATGTGAAAGCAGGTAAATTATTTATGGATAAGAGAAAGCATTTAGTTTGGACTCTTTGTGCTGCACATTGTATAGATATGATGTTGGAATATATAGGATAATTGAAAGAGTTGAAGAACATTTCCGGAAAAGCAAGGCAATTGGTGGTATTCATTACAAACATTCTCAAGTGTTGAGTATGATGAGAGCACACACACAAAAGGACTTACATAGGCCTGCAGTGACAAAATTTGCCATTTTTTTACTCTAGAAAGCATATATAATTGGAAAAAATGCCTAAAGTTCATATTTCTTAGAGATGATTGGGAAAAAAATAGTTTTTCAAAAACGTCAGTTGGTAAAAGATGTGAAAGCATGATTTTGAGTTCAAAATTTTAGAAGAGAGTGAGTTGTGCTCTGAAAACAATGGCCCCCTTGTTTGACATGCTTCGATTGGTTGATAGCGATGAAAAGCCTACTATGGGTTACATCTACAAGAAAATGGATCGTGGAAAGGAAAAAATAAAAGTATAATTATAAATTAATTTTTTTGTATTCTACTAATTGTAAATTACATTTTATCTTAGCTTCTATAATGGTTACTTTCAATTCTTTTACTTAGTAGGTAAATGTGTGTGATGATAAACAAATATACGGCTGGGTTTGGGAGATAATCGATAAAAGGTGGAGCAATCAATTGCACAAACCTTTGCATGCAACAAACCTATATTTGAATCCAGCCATATATTATAAGTATAAAAATATCAAGTCCAATGAGGAGATAAAGAATGACTTATATGATTGTGCCAATCGTCTTGTTCAAAGCGAAGAGGATCGAGACACACTACTAGACCAACTCATAAGATATAGAACTGCTATTGGGCCTTTTGGAATGGAGTTAGCAAAGAGGAAGAAGAAAGTGTAAACCAAAGTTACCGGAAGCGCCTAGGTAAAAGGGGATGCACGCTTCCCCGAAGCGCGCTTCGGAAGCACGAAACGTCGCACTTTCGAAATGTGTGGGAAAGCATCCCCCTTTTTTGGGAAGCGTGCTTCCCCCTCGCTTCCCCCACGCTTCCCCATTTTTTCATTTTTTTTGCTTCCCCCTCGCTTCCGGTTCGCTTCCTTGGTTGCTTCCGAGACGGTTCGTAATTTTCTTCTTAGTGGTCCCACGCTTCCCCGCTTCCTAAATTTTTGAAAGTGTCTCGCTTCCCGCTCCCGCTTCTCGTATCGTTTCCCGCTCCCGCTTCCTTGACTGGTAACTCTGGTGTAAACCCTAGGTAAGATGATTAAATTTCATATAACCCCTTTTGCATTTTTTTATAACTTATATACAGTTGAGAGTTATTATCGTGAGGGGTTTATTGGAAATCATAAAAGTTATCAATTGGTCTTGTTTATATTTTAACTTTTAATGGCCTCTTTTGTAATTTTCTTTATTGACCATAATCACTACCTAAGGGTGATTAGGGCTAATCGTGAAGGTACTTTTCTATCTTTTCTCAAATCAAGTTTCAACATGGTATCAAAGCCTCTCGTTCTTGGGAGAATCTAACGCCTAGGCTGAATTTCTTTCTTCCCTCTTTATCATAGTTTTTTTCTTTCTTCTTCTCTCCTCCTAGCCTAAATCTAGTTTATTCGATCTTCCTTCTGATCGAACCCTAGGTTCTTTCCTCAGTCTCACGACCTGGGATCTGACTAGTTCTACACAATATCCAGATCTGATCAGACACCCTAGATCGTGTGTTCCTCTTTTGCTCCTTGTTGATGACGCCTCAGTAATATTGATGGATCGTGGTGCATCAGATCTACCATCATGTGGAGATTGTGTGGAGCAGATATGACATCATGATCGTGTTGCATCAGATCAGCAATCATTTTGTGATTGGGTGGAGCAGATCTGAGATCGTGCAGTAATTGGATGTCGTGTAGCGTTGATGTTGGATCAGATCTGAATGGTGTGGCTGACTGACTGTTGCTTGTATCAGAGTCGTGTTGATGTGGTAGGTGTTAAATCTGTAGTGCTTGCTGTCGTTGGAATCAGATTTGCTCGTATCAGAGTCGTGTTGATGTGGTAGGCGTTAAATCTGTAGTGCTTGTTGTAGTTTAGATGTGAAATCAATTTTTGTCATCTAAAATTAATTTTTATAGTGGTGATCAGATTTATTATCTTGCTGGTGGCGTCTGTGATATATATATATATATATATATATATATATATATATATATATATATATATATATATATATATATATTGCAAGACAAGGATTTTATTTCAGCTGGAATCTATTTCTTTACTATCAGTTTGCTCGTGATTACTTTCTGGTTATTATTATTATCCAGCTCATTAGCTAGCTACTGTCAGCAGTGAAATACCATGGCTGAAATAAAGTCCAGTGATGGTGAACAAAGGTTTGAAGTGTCTGCAGAGTACAAAGCTTTTGCTAATCCCTTCTCTTATGGGTCGTCCGTAAAGCTGGACGACAATAATTATAAAAGGTGGTCAAGGACTTTTATGATGTCTGTGTCAGGACATCGTCGAAAACATATTTTGTTAAAAAAGGAACCAACAGAGAAAACTGAGAAATATGCCACATGGCAGGAAGATAATGACATTGTTATGTCTTGGATTATGAACAGTGTTCAGCCACATATTGCAGACGGCTTAATTTACTATTCTACTGTAAAGGAGATGTGGGATTCATTACGTGACACGTACTCTCAAGACAAAAATGTCAGTAGAATTTTGTAAGTTGAGCAAGAGATATTTCAGTTGCAGCAGGGTGATCAGAATCTTTCCCAATATTATGCATCAGTTAAATCAGCCTATAAAAGGCTCAACTCTGTTCGTCCTCCCTGCTGCACTAATCATAAAACCCATCAGGAGTAGACTATGGTGGCTCGTTTTCTATCAGGATTATCTCCAGATTACTCAGTAGCCAAGGTGCAAATGCTTACTAGCTCAGAGATCCCTACTCTAGCTGATGCCTACAACCGGTTAAGTCGTCTTGCTGTTACCCTTCCTCCGCCTCATGGAGACTCTCAGACTTCAGCTCTTGTTGTCACAGGTGGAGGAAGGCATGGTTTACCTAGTTCTTCCAGAGGCAGAGGTCGTGGAAGAGGCAGTGGAGGTCGTAGCAGGCTTCAGTGTACATATTGTGGCAAGCAAGGGCACCTTGAGGATCGTTGTTGGGATAAGAACCCTAGAAGTCGCCCTCAGAGCTCATTATCGTTCCCCAAAGCAACAACTTCGGTTGTCTCTTCCATCACTGAACCTGTGCCTACTTCTTCAACCAATACGATTACTCTCAGTCGTGCAGAATATGATCAGCTTCTTTCTCAGAGTTCTGCATTTGTGTCTGCCTCTATTGTAGTGACTGATGTGGCATGCTCTGCGGGTACTCAGTTGGATGATGGAGGTAAGATATGGATTATTGATTCTGACGCCTCTCAACACTTTTGTGAAGATTCACATAGTTTCTCTACACTGGTTCATACATCTTTCCCTCGTCATGTTAAATTGGCAGATGGTAGATTATCCCCAATGGTGGGGCAAGGAGATGTGCATTTTACCCCTACATTACGGATTCAATATGTTCTCCATGCTCTACAGTTTCCTAAGAATTTATTATCCGTAAGCCAGCTTACAAAAGAACTAAATTGTCGAGTTATATTTGACCCGGGTTCTTGTGCATTTCAGGATTTGCTGTCTGGGAAGAAGATTGGTGGAGGCCATGAGGAGGGAGGTGTTTATATCTTACACAACCTGTTGGAGTAGCAACTTCGTGTGTGGAATCGAGTTCTAATTCCTACCAATGGCATCTCAGATTGGGTCATCCTTCTCTTTCCAAGCTTCAAAGAGTCATTCCACAGGTCTCTCCTACAGCGTCCTTTCAGTGTGAAGCATGTCAGTTGGGCAAGCATCATCGTAGTTTTTTTTATTTAAGTCAGAGTTGTACTAGTCAAAGTCCTTTTGATCTAATTCATGTTGATGTTTGGGGGCCTAGTCGGGTTCCTAATAGGTTTCAGTCCAAGTATTACCTTGTCATTGTTGATGACTACTCTAGAGTGTCTTGGGTCTTTTTAATAAAGGAGAGATCTGAAGTCTTGTGTATTCTCCAATCTTTTATTCTTGAAATAAATACTCAATTTGGTTCCATTGTTAAAATTGTTCGCATTGATAATGCTCTTGAATTCAAATCTAGCAAACTATTACAATTTTATCGGGATAATGGGATTTGCCCTCAATTTTCATGTGCCCATACGTCCCAGCAAAATGGGGTAGCTGAAAGAAAACACCAACACCTTTTGAAAGTAACTCGAACCCTTATGATTCAAACAAACATGCCAGCTTCTTTTTGGGGAGATGCCCTTCTTACTTCTTGTTACCTTATTAACAGAATGCCTTCTACTGCTCTTAATGACCAAATTCCTATCAGACAACTTTATCCTGATTGTTCTTTGTTCAAAGTTTCTCCTAAGGTATTTAGTTGTGTTTGTTTTGTGCAAAAACTTGGACCTACTAGGGACAAACTAGCTGCACAGGCAACTAAGTGTGTCTTCCTTGGGTATCCAAAAAACCAAAAAGGGTACAAATGTCTTGACCCCATTGCTCGTAAAGAGTATATCAGTGCGGATGTCACATTCTTTGAGACCATTCCTTACTTCTCGCCGTGCGCGTCTCGTGTGAATCCTGATATGTCCACATCATTTCCCTTACCCATTCCTCCCATTCCTTTGGAGTCAGTTCCTTTATTGCCTTCATTATGTTCTGATCCCTCTTCAACTCGGTTCCATGATCCTCCACTGGTGTATACTCGTCGTCAAGCCTCCTCTCGTGGCTCTTCATTGTCTTCTTCTCCTGCAGTCAGTGATCCTGATTATGTTGATGATTCTATTGCTTATCCTGATGATCGTAGAGCAGATCCTGAGATTAAAAATGATTTTCCCATAGCCCTGAGGAAAGGCATGCGTCAGTGTACTCTGCACCCAATTTCAAAGTTTGTGTCCACAGACAAGATTGGAAAGAGCATGCAAAACTTTCTATCTGCTTTATCTGCCATCTCCAGTCCTATCAATCATCAACAGGCTTTATTAGATCCTCAATGGAAACAAGCAATGCAAGAAAAAATGGACGCCTTGATTTCTCAAGGGACTTGGGAGCTTGTCGATCCTCCTTCTGATGCAGACATTGTTGGTTGTAAGTGGGTGTACACTATTAAATATCATTTTGATGGCACTCTGGAGAGACACAAAGCTCGTCTAGTCGCCAAAGGCTACACCCAAACATATGGGGTGGACTTCTTTGAGACTTTCTTTCCCGTAGCCAGAATGGGCACTATACGCTTAGTTACTTCTGTGGTTGTTCATCATGGGTGGAGTATGACTCGGCTTGATGTGAAGAATGCTTTTCTGTATGGGGATCTATCTGAGACGGTCTACATGCAACAACCGCCTGGCTTCGAACGACAGGGAGAGTGTGGCAAAGTGTGCAAACTAAAAAAGGCAATATATGGCCTAAAGCAAAGCCCGCGTGCATGGTTTCACAAATTGTTTGAGGTGATGTCTAAATTTGGTTTTCAGAGGTCACCATCAAATCATTCTTTGTTCATAAAGAATAGCTCTAAGGGTTTTGTGACTATGGTTGTTTATGTTGATATAATTTTAACTGGAGATAATGAGCAGAAGATTTCAAGCACCAAGGCATATCTGCAGAAATACTTTATTACAAAGGATCTGGGTCCTCTCAAGTACTTGTTGGGAATCGAAGTAGCAAGAAATAGAGAAGGTATGGTTCTTTCTCAGAGTAAATATGTGCTTGATCTTTTACAGGAGACAGGGATGCTTGGTGCAAAACCAGCCACTATTCCCATGAATCCTAAACTGTTCTTGTACGACGAGCAATCTGAGGCAGTTGATAGTAAGTCCTATAGGACTCTCATTGGTAAACTTCTCTATGTTACTGTAACTAGGCCTGACATATCATTTGTTGTTGGCAAATTGAGTCAATTCATGGATAAACCAAGAAAAGTTCATTGGGAGGCAGCTATGATGGTTCTTAAATACCTGAAGACATCTCCAGGAAAAGGTCTATTGTTTACAAAAGAGGCAAATCTTGATGTGGTTGCGTATACTAATGCTGATTATGCAGGGTCGGTTGATGATAGGAAGTCTACTACAGGGTTCTGTGTTTTTGTTGGTGGCAACTTAGTTTCATGGAGAAGCAAGAAACAAGCTGTAGTAGCAAGATCAAGTGTTGAGTCAGAATATAGGTGATGATGCATGAAATGCACATCATGTAAACAAGTTTTTCATGCATTTTGTATCAAGTTTAAAGTTTTAAACCCATGTTTAGATGTGTTTTGATAGTAAGGGGCTATGGTTTGAATTTCAGAAAAATCGGAGTTAAAATGAGAGAGTTATGACTATTTCAATGTTTGGGCATGGATTTCGAGGTGGATCAGATCCATATCCGACCCAATTAGGTTAATTGGACCTTGGATCAACTCTTAGAAAGCCCAAAACCCAATCCACACGCCTATCCATATCCATTTCAAATTTTTTTTCTGAAAACCCCCCAGAAAGTGGCGCCTAGCAAATTTTATTTTTTTAACCTTCTTTCTGAAAAATGTCAAAACTATAAATAGTTTTTTTTAAAGAACCCTAGGCGTCTTTGGCTGTGTTTGGACGCCCCTTGCAGTGAATCTATTCCAGCAACTCCTTCCCCTCCATCCCCTACACGTTTTGGCCATTGAAGACCGGCCTATGCTTGGTTTCCAAGCATATTTCGATCCCATTTGTGTTTTCTTTTCATTTCTTTCTTGTTCCTTGCTGTCTTTTCACCACTTTTCTGTATTTTTGCAGGTGTAGCAGAGGTGGAGACCATTAACCTTGGGCGGGAGTGCGAAACACACCACCAAGGTGAGCCGGCCCTACCTCCATCCGGCTTTCTACACCCTCCGATCGAGAATCGGCTCACATTCCATCGTCGGTGGATCTCCAACGTGTAGCAGCTGCAAAGGTGCCATTTTTTGGTGAAGTACAGCATTCTCGAACTGTGTAGGACGTCCATCTCCAGCCACGGTCCGCTCTTCTTCATCCCCCCGGTCGTCGGATCTTCCAAGAGGTAGGTCTTCTTCTTCCTTCTCTTCTAGCTAAAACCGAAGTGTGTGTTGGTTTTCTTTTTTTCTTTTTTTTTTCTTTTTTATTTTCTGAGTGTTTCTTGTTTTCTTTTCGTTTCAACCTTAGATTATATTTCATGCATAGGCCAGCACGTTAGATTAGGTTTATTTGTTTGCTTGATTCATTGAAATCGGTTTTTTTTAGATTTTTCATTCTTTTCATTAAAATCGGCTAGATCTTCATCTAGCCGATTCTTTAAATTTTTCATAGGTGTTCTTGGGTCTGTTCTACTGAAACTCCATTTAGAAAAAAATCCATTTTTATTCATCTTAGTCGGTGAATGGTGAATTGTGATTTTGATTTCACTTGAAAAGCAAAAATCTAAAAATCGGCTAGACTATTTCTAGCCGATTCTTGATTTTTACAAAAATAATTTTCTTTGTTTTGATTTTTTTTATGTCCAGCATGTGTATTGAGTTGTTTTGCTGAAAATCCAATTATAAAAGTTCATTTTAATTCATTTTATTCGTGGGTTGTGCTTGTGTCTTGTTTGTTTTCATTTTTGAAAAAGAAAAAAAAAAAATCGGCTAGAGATATTCTAGCCGATCTTTGCATTTTTGTTAAAAGTGTGTTTAGATTGGTAAGTCGTGTGGCTTACTGTGTGTTTAGTATGTTAACAGTAGCATAAACTTGTGTTAGTCATTTCATCGTTGTAGGATTGATTTAACTAATTGTTTTAATCTTTTTTTGTTTTTGTGTTTTGAGTCTATTGAAGAAAATTACAAAAATCAAGTTTTCTTTTCTTCATGTTTTTAATTCCAGCATAGTGCTGTTCTTGTTAGCATTTGTGTAATTAGGATTCCTTTTTATTATTTTCTAATTTAGTTTTATCAAAATAGTGGTTATTTAGTTTTATTGCTTTTTGTTAATTTATATTTTTTTTTTTTTTTTGTGGGTCTTCTTCTTCCCCAAGGTGGGGCGGCAGCCATTAGAGCTCAATTCGAGCTCTAGGCTATTTTTGGTATTTCTTAATTGCAATTAGGTATCTTTAATTAGGTTGTCTAGGTTCAATGTATTAGGGTTTTATCTCATAGCCGTTTTTAGGGGTCATTCAAGTAGGTTTTGGTAATTAGGGCAGCATTTAAGTTTAGAAAGTCGTGTTTTTCAATTAGGCATTTTCATTACCTAGGTGAGTCTTAAATTCTTTGGTTATAAAGTCTTAAATTAGGGGTGTCGAATTTTAGGAAGGAGGTCAATTAATGTATTGAAGTTGGGAAAAGCTTTTGGAAAGAGGAAATTCTTCAAAAATCGTGTGAGGTATTTAAAGAAGATTTGAATTTTTGAATGGGCATTAAAGAAGGAGTTACTCCTTAACTTTGGAAAGTGTTTTTGGAATTAAACAAAAATTCCAATCTAGGTTCCACGATTTCCATAGAGCATTAAAGGCAATTCAATTCTATCTTGAAAAGCAAAACTTGGGGATTTCTAGATTGGACTTTTTGTTTTCCAAAGAGGCCTTTAAAAGCAAGTAAGGAAAGTAACTCCCTCATTAAGTGGGACGGTTTTTGAGAATCCAATTTATTTCAAAGTTTGAGCAATTACCATTATTACTTTATTTTCCCAACCTTCTCCATTAAAATCATGAACTGTGGATTAATTGTAGGTTAATTAAGAGGTTGCTACTTTAATCAACCCAAGTTAAGTGAGGCAAACCCTAGTCTAAACCCACTTGAGTCTAGTCAAGACCACACCTAGGTCGAGTCAACCTTAGTCCACCTATTGAAACCTACCCTAACCGAGTTAACCTAGTTGACTTAGTTAGGTGTGCCTTGTGTCCAAGTCAACTTGAACCCTAGCCCAAGTCAAACCCCTAATTTAAACCTAGACCGAGTCTAAGACCTAGACCTAGCCCTAGTCAAACTTTTGTCCAATCCTATCTAAGCCCTACCTAACACCACTCGAGCCTAGTCCAACCTAACCCAAGCTTGGTCAACCAAGACCAAGACCTAACTCGAGTCAAACCCTAGTCTACATCCCTTTGAGTCTAGTCAAGTCAACCTAGCCTAGCCTAAGTCAAAGTCAAGACAAACTCGAGGTCGATTCAACCTTAACCCAGTCAACCCAGCCTAAGTTTAGGTCAACCGAGCCCACCTAAACCAAGCCAATCTTAGTTGACTAAGTCAACCCCAAAACCGAACCCAACTAGTCCGGCCAAACCTAGCCGAGTCCACACTAGTCCGAGTCGAGTCAAACATAGCTCGAGCCTACCCAAGTCAAAACCAAGCTTCGTTGAGTCAACCGAGTGAATCCTAATCCTAACCTTTGTTCTTTAGTGCATTAATTTCATTTGGTATTAGTTATTTTGATTTTTTTATACTAATTAGTTTATTTAGCTAATTTAGTTTTAGTGTAGAAGTGGGTGTGATTTGTGTATTGTGTGTCGTTGAATGTTATAGTTATTTAGTGTTTAACATAGTAATTAGAATCACCCTTCATTGAGTAGTATAGTTGCATTCGCATCATTAGTTAAACATAGCTAGTCATAATTTGCTTATCGTATTTCTTTCATCATATATTTAACATAGTTGTAATAATCATCTGCATATACACTATTATACAGTGTCATTTAGATTGCATTAGGTTTGATTTGTCTTTTAGAGTGTTAAAATAGATTCATAAAGTGAATAGTGCACTCAAATAAAAACCAGATTTTTGCCCTGTCGCACCAGCATTATTTTCTGTGCAAAAATTTTGTGTTTTCCAAAAAATTTTCTTCTATTCACTTTATTGACGTGTTATTTGACTGTAGACCAAATTTCAGCTCATTCGGAGTTGATTTGGTCTGATTTTTAAGCATTTTGCGAAAACCGCTTTTTCTGGATTTCAAATTACAGGACTTTCGATATCCTGATTTTTCCCAGATTTGAAATGCTTATATCTGGAGTTCTGGATATCGTTTTTTCATTCTGTAAAAACTGTCAGATTTTTTGATCTGTCAGTTGCAGAACAGAACAAATTTCGGGAAAATCGAACCTCGGTTGCCCTGTCAAATAGTGGTTTTCCAATAACCTATTAAAAAGCTATTTTGCACTAGTTAGGGGCATTTTCGTAATTTCCTTAGATTCGGTATTTTAGGCCTGTTTTTATTAGTTGCTGCATTTTAGGATCTGCATAACCAGCATACAGCATTAGTAGAAGTAATTTGGTTAATTTTAGAATTAGTTTAGTATTTTATTTAATTTTTGTTTGATAAGTAGCATTTGTTTTATTATTTTCGTAAAATTAGAATTAGTTTGAGTTACTGTTTGCATTATTAGAATAGAATACTAACTTTGTATTTTTCTGCATTTTTAGGTTGTAAAGCCTATTTAGTTTCCAGGGTTTTTTTCCAAGTGTGAGGAGCGAATAATTGGCGAAAAGATGGAAATACCCTTGGTGTGGAGCAAAAGAAGTAGTTGCTGTTTATTTTCATTTTAGTGATTAAATGTATTTGTATTAGTTTTATAATTGTCGATTGACATTTGTCATTAATAAATTAAATTTTCTAGAAATATCTGGATTAATTCCTGTTCCCTAAGGATTCGACTCGTACTTACCACTTTGTGGAAAGTCGGTTTTTATATTTTTGGTTGACGATTTTCCAAAGTTTTATTGAAAATAATTGTTTTAAAAAGATCATTTCAAAATTATCAACCAAATTTTGGCGCCGTTGCCGGGGAACGGCGAATTAATTACTTTATTTCTTAGAGTTTGATTTATTAATTTGTTTTAGTTAGTTAATTAGTTGTTTTATTTTTAGTTAGTAGGATTAGTAAGTGAATATAGGATTAACATAGTTAGTAAATATAGGATTCACGTTCTGTTCTTTCTAGGATTCACTTGAAATTCATTCTGCAAGGAGCGATTAGACAGGTGGGTTTTAGAAAAACTTAGTTTGTGATTTCCTGTATTTATCTTTTCAGTACTTTAGAGTAGTTTAATTTGTTATTTCATTTACTTAGTTAGATCATTCTGACATAATTAGTTTAGCATATTTGTTTAGTAGTTGTCTATTTTGTGTTGTTTACATTTTAGTACCTGTGTTAGTTTATTTTTATTTTTTAGAGTTAGGTCGTTTGCTTACATCTGGTCTTAGTACCAGTGTATGCAGGGGCGACAAGGTCTAGGAACCCCATTACACCCATTTGTTGACAACCCAGAGAGAATTTTACATTCTCATCGAAGTTCGGCAACAATGGCTGACATGGATCCTCCACCTCCACCCCCAGTTCATTCACGTCCTCTGCGGGAATACTTCATTCCCATAGATTATGTTCAGGCATCCTGCATTCGGAGACCCGGTGTAGGAGCGCCGCATTATGAGATTAAGGCCAGCATTATTCAGATGCTTCCATCCTTTTATGGCCTTAGTCATGAGGATCCCTACCGACATTTAGATGATATCCTCGAAATCTGTTCTACTGTTAAGATACAGAATTTCGATGATGATGCTTTGAGGTTGACCCTATTCCCCTTTTCATTAAAGGACAAAGCCAAGTATTGGCTAAAGTCCTTAGATTCTGTACAAATAGAGTCATGGGATCAATTGCAACAGGAGTTTCTTCGAAAATATTTTCCCATTGGTCGTATGAACCAATATCGTAGAGCCATCACTAGCTTTTCAGAGCTAGATTGTGAGCGCTTTCATGAGACCTGGGAGAGAATGAAGGATCTCCTCAGGAAATGTCCCCATCATCAGGTGCCGAAATGGCAACTGGTGCAGAGCTTCTATGATGGATTGTCTGACAAGAATCGTCAGATGATCGACTCTTCATGTGGAGGGACATTCATGCTGAAGAGCGAGGACGAAGCATGGAGGCTATTTGATACATTGGCCGAGAATTCACTCCACCATGCTTCGAGCTCTCATTCGGATAGAGCCACACCCAACATTCAGAAGAAAGCTGGTGTTCTTGAGATTGGTCCATCTACTGCACTACAGTGCAAGGTAGACATGATTGCTCAGAAGCTGGACCAGCTTCTTTCAGGACCATCCACTACACAGCAGGTGTGTACTCTTTGTGCCAGTCTTGCACACGAGATCACTGAGTGCCCTTCGATAGCTCAGTACCCTGAATTTGTTCAAGAACAAGTTCAGGCAGCTCAGGGTTACGTCAGACCGCCGAATAACCCATTTTCATCGACATATAATCCGGGTTGGCGTAACCATCCCAATTTTTCATGGAAGAATCCACAGTCTTCCACGCAGATGCCTACATCCTCTCAGCCAGTTCAACAGCCATCTTTTACTCAGTTATTTCAAAGACCGAACTATTCTCAGTCTTCTTCTTCTTCAGTCACTCCCCCGATTCAGCAGGAGTCTGCCCCGCAGACATCTTTTGAGGAGAGACTTCTCCAAGCATTCCAAGAGGTGAAAACCTCTAATCAGAACGCCTTCGAGAAGTGTAGCCAGATTTTGAGCTCGCATACGCAGTCCATTGCGAAGTTAGAATCGCAAATGGGACAGTTAGCTGAGGCTATTAGTAGGAGACCCGAGGGTACATTGCCGAGTCAGGCTGTCATGAACCCGAAGGGCAAGGACCAGATTACTGGAGGCCTGTTTCATACTGAGACACAGCAGCAGGCCAAATCGGTTATGGCCCTCAGGAGTGGACGTGAGTATCACGTTGAGAGCAGAGAGCGAGAGAGTAGAGAGAGGATAGAGGAGCCAGAGACCATTGTTTCACCTACGTCGGCTCGACCATCATTATCATCCCCAGCTCCATCATCATCTTCATCATCATCATCACCTTCATCCTCAGAGAAGAAGAAGGATAGGAGTGAGCCTTCTCACAAAGAGGAGGAGCCAGCAGAGTATATTCCATCACCACCCTATCCCAAAGCATTAGAGTCTCCTGGATATAGAGGGAAGCAAGGTGCGAAGATCCAGGACATGCTTGACATCTTCAAGCATGTGCAGATCAACCTACCTTTGCTCGATGTGATTCAGCAGGTGCCGGCATATTCCAAATTCCTGAAGGAACTATGTACGCAGAAGCGTAAATCTAGAGAGAGAGTTCCTAACAGGGTCCATCTGACTGAGCAGGTGCGTTCAGTACTTCAGCATCAGACACCACCAAAGCTCAAGGACCCTGGAGCCCCTATCATTGCGTGTACTATAGGAAACATCCGGATAGAACGCGCATTGCTCGATCTTGGAGCCAGCGTGAACATTCTGCCCGGATATTTCTTTGATTCTTTCGGGCTAGGAGAGATGAGATCGACTCCGATTACACTTCAACTGGCAGATCGTTCTGTCAAGGTACCGAGAGGTGTCTTGGAGGACGTGCTAGTTAAGGTGGATGACTTTTATTTTCCAGTCGATTTCATTATTTTCGATATGGAAGGAGTAGATAGCCAGCACCAGACTCCGATTATTTTAGGCAGACTGTAACGCCCCGGATTTCCAAAACAAAGCTAAGTTAAAATTTTCATGAATTTCTTTTTTTTTTTTTTTTTTCATTGCAGCGGAACTTAGAAAAGCTTTTAGCAGCGGAATAAGACGATAATGAGTCGTCAGTTTTAGAAAACTCCGAGCACGTTGCAGGTATGTGGCCAAGCAACTCATTGACCACCAAAGTGTTCCATTTTATCGAAAACATATGTTTATTACAACACTACTGCTTAGGAAAGCAGTGTAGGTTCAATAAAAAGGAAGCAGTACAACTCTGTCTAGAGAAACCCTGGAACTTGATGCCGCCTTGCTCCGCATATCGCCACGCAGGTTCAACACCTGAAATCCCCATTAAACGGGGTCAGAACCACCGATGGTCTGGTAAGTAGGCAAACACCTATCTGTTCAACTCAAGTAAATGCATAGACCACTCTGGGTCGCAGTTCGTAATACGACGCTCAAGCCTCCATGACTTAGCGTATATCGCACAAGCCTCATCAGGGCTATGAGTTGAACATCCACGCAAGTCGTCATGACTTCGCATGAGCCTCTTCAGGGCTGTGAGTTAGAATAACCTCTCAAGTCTCTACGACTTAGCCTTGACTTCCTCAGAGTCACGAATGGATGTCTAGCTCAAGCCTTTATGCTTGGCACATCCGTATCCTACGAATCTAAGGACAGCTCTCCGAGCTTCACTTAGTCGTACGGATATCAATGGGGTTCTTTCCCAATCGGTCCAGTAGTATACCGACCATGACACCTTCACAAAGGTTATGCAGGACTGACTCAACAACGTCATCCACTCATACATTCAAAGTAGCGCTGTACCTAAGCTAATGCTTTGTTTCGATAATTGCACCTCCCCCTGGGCTTAGGGGACTCATATCTGGGCGACAATGCGACGATCTGGGGGTTGATTATTCTATGTATTTTAGATACCCCAGAGGCCTGTTGACCCCATCCCCCTAGTAGGACGGTACAGCATACCGGAAGAGATCCTTACTAGGTATCCGAATGCATTCTGCTACTGCAGTAGTTGGGTTCAATCCTTAGATATTTAAGGATAACCACGACCTCCATACCTCTGAGTGACGAAGGCCATCAATGAACTCTATCAGGTTCGGGTGAAATATATGTCACTCAAGGCTGCGCCATCACCGTCTTCCTCGGTGAGAAATTCTGAAAGGGGCCTGCCGGTCTTACAATTACTTGACGAACATTGCATGCCTATAGGGCAGCCTTTGAGAAGTATGTACCCGACCCCAATCAACCACACGGTTTTCACCGTGGAACAAAAGTTTTATTCATATGCATGCTTAACTCTGCTCTCGGCACTTCGGCTTTGACGAGCACTTCACCTCTTTCGGTGGAAACAACACACTCCGGCTCAGCGGCCCTTACGAGTCTGGTTGTCTGATAATTCTCAATGAGCATGCACATGACTCGATCTCTACGGATCGGCTACTCGGCGTATTTTTACGCAACGAGCTCAGGACCTCGTCAAGGCGCTACCACTACTTTGGCGCAACGGCTCTTACAAGTATGATGCCTTGCAGGTGTCAGGGAGACGAGTCATTCTGACATCGTTCCAACAAAGGGCATCATTGTGCCACTTAACTGGTTTCGGCAGCTCTTCTGCCAACCATTCTGTCAACACCTTCTCTGCTCTACCGGCAGTGGTGCGACGAACCTTTCTACATCGTAGAAGGCATTCTATAACTGGGTAGCACTTCTGCTACGTTCTTTCTGAGCCATTCTTAGCTCCTTCAGGAATTTCAGCAGCACTTCCTCTCTTTTACGGAGAAAGCGTGCGTTTCTTTTATCCGTTTCAGCGGCATCTCCCCTCTTTGGTGGGAAATCGCTACGCTTAACTCGGGAAATGGATGCGCACCGTTGTGCGTACTTTGCATCCATCAAGGTTGCAGTAACCTTGGGCCATAGCTAGGCCATACATAATTGATTTAGTCTTTACGTAAAGAGCATTTTGCCAAAAGGCGAAGCCTTTCCAATAGGGGCTTCATTCGTCAAGCAGAATCTTGTACGAGGAGCGGTAAGGGAATCGCATGGGCGATTTTGGAGTTGATCTCCGTTTGAACGCTCACTTACGCGCCATATATGTAATATAAGCAGAAGCCTGTGCTTTATACAGCGGCGGCGTAAAGGAAATGCATATACTATTGTTCAGGGTGTGTAACTGAACGAAATATTCTACATATATAACAAAGCAGAAGCCTTGGCATCGTTCGACGCGACGGCGTAAGTAAATACATTGCAGAAAGCAGGAGCCTTGGCATCGTTCGACGCGACGGCGTAAGTAAATGCATAATCGGAAGTGCAGTAATCGGAAGTACAGAAAGCAGGGAGCCTTGGCATCATACGACGCGACGGCAAAGGTAAATTACATGGCCTGTGCGATATAAGACGCGTCGGCAGTATCAGCAGATATACACCTAGATCTGTATCCAACGATAGTTACGAGGCGAGCGAGTGAACACCGAAGTGTCCTAGAGGGCTCAACCAAGAACTAGGGTGAGATACTATTTTGAAGAACGCATATACTGCGTATTCGAACATATATATCCGACGATAGTTACGAGGCGAGCGCGTGAACACCGAAGTGTCCTAGAGGGCTCAACCAAGAACTAAAGCAAGATACTACTTCAGAAAGTATATTCTATATACAAACAGTCAAATACTTGAGAAAGATGGATCAACGAAGCGAACTTACTTCAAATCGTGGAAGAAACGGCTCCGGGTTGCTTCTTTGGCTTTGAGCCTTCCTTCGAGAGGTCAGACTAAGTCAGATGAAGCTGACTTAGTTGAGAAAGAGGTAGAGTAGGTCAAGCTACTCAACCTAAGTGGTTTGAACCAAACAGGGTTCGATCCAAGTCAACTGGGTTCAGCAGGTTCGAACTCAGCTCAAGTAGGCTAAGTCTGGGTTCAGAAATCCAAACCGGAATCTGGACCAAAAAGGACTTTGACTTTGACTTTAAACCCAACTAGGTTTAAGTCAAGTCAACTGGGTTTGGACCAGGTCAAGTGGGTTCAGACCCAGGTCAGGTGGGTTAGGACCAGGTCAGGCAGGCTCAGGCTAAGTCAGGCAGGCTCAGACCAGGTCAGGTGGGCTCAGGTGGGCTAGGCTAGGTAGGGGAGGTTTAGGAGAGAGAGAGAAGGCAAGAGAGGGGGGGTCGATTTTTATGAGAAGAGAGAGAGTGGGGAGGGCTATTTATAGCCCAAGCCCACCTCCTCTTGGGTTTTCTCATGCCCAAACTACCCCCTTGGCTTCTTTTTAATTCCAAGAGGTTCCTTGGTGTGGGGCCCACTTGGATATTCCATGGGATATTTTTGTGGGTCCCACCAGATATTTTCTGAGGAATATTTTTGTGGGTCCCACCAATATTTCCGTGGATCCCGCAAGAATTTCGGGTTTCCGGCGATTTTTTCCGAAAAATTCTGAGTACGCCATTTTCTTCGTATTGACGTAACTAAGAAAGTTGGCTCGTACGAATCTATTGATTTCGTTTAGTTAGGAAGTTATGGCTTCCCGAGTGTTTGAGCATATATTCGCAATTCGACGAATACCCTAAGTATAACTGGCTCGCAGGAATTGATTCGTTTCGCATTCTGAGAAGAAATGCTATTTTTACCGGTAAATGCCTCATGAATTTTATTCAGATATTTTCTGAAAAATTGCGGGTCTTACATCATTACCCCCTTAAAGGAATTTCGTCCGCGAAATTCAGCTAAGAGTACAAGGTGAAGAGTTCAGGATATTTATCCCGCATATCCGATTCGGGCTCCCAAGTGCAATCATCGACTCCGTGATGTTGCCATCTTACTTTGACAAGTGGAATGACCTTTGTCCTTAGCACTTGCTCCCGTCGGTCCATGATCTCTATTGGCCTTTCTTTCACCGTCATATCCTCCTGGATGTCAATATCTTCATGTTGGATGACGTGGGAAGGGTCGTGAACGTATTTTCTAAGCATTGACACATGAAATACATTGTGTATCTGTGTATACTGCGGTGGCAATGCTACTCTGTAGGCGGTCTCTCCTATCCGGCTCAAAACCTCGAAGGGACCAACGAATCTGGGGCTGAGCTTCCCCTTCTTTCCGAAACGAAACACACTCTTGGTTGGGGAGACCTTGATAAAAACCTTATCTCCAACCGCAAAAGCGAGTTCCCTACGCCGCTGATCGGCGTAGCTCTTCTGTCGACTCTGAGCAGCCAGTAGCTTCTTTCTGATCATGTGGACCTGCTCAGTGTAATGCTGTAACACAATGGGCGAGTCCAAGGTTCGCTCACCCACTTCACCCCAATGGATCGGTGATCTACAGGGTCGTCCATACAAGGCTTCATACGGCGCCATCCCAATGCTAGCGTGGTGGCTATTATTATAAGCAAATTCAGCCAACGCTAGGTGGGAATCCCAATCACCTTTCCATTCCAGCATACAGGCTCTTAGCATATCTTCAAGAGTCTGTATGGTTCGTTCTGATTGCCCATCTGTTTGGGGATGGAATGCTGTACTGAACTTGAGTTTCGTCCCCAGGGCTCTCTGAAGCTGCTCCCAAAAGTGAGAGGTGAACTTCGGGTCACGATCGGATATGATCGAAATCGGCACTCCATGGAGTCTAACGATTTCCCGAATGTAGATCTCTGCCAATCGTTCAGTTGAGTATCGAGTGTTGATTGGCAGGAAGTGAGCAGACTTGGTGAGTCTGTCTACGATCACCCATATTGAGTCATGTTGTCTCTTGGACCGAGGCAATCCAACGATGAAATCCATCGTAATGCCTTCCCATTTCCATTCTGGAATCTCGATCCGTTGCATCTTTCCACCAGGTCGCTGATGTTCGATCTTAACTTGCTGGCAGATCAAACACTTCGAGACAAACGTAGCCACATCACGCTTCATACCCTTCCACCAGTACTTTCTCTGCAAATCTCGGAACATCTTTGTACCCCCAGGGTGGATAGTATATTTGCTACTATGGGCCTCCTGGAGTACTTCCAGTCTTAGCTCAGGGTTATTTGGAACCCAAATTCTTTCTTCCATCCATATTCCTCCATCTTCTTTCAAATGGAAGAAAGTGTTATCTTTTTCAGCACGAGCTTTCAATTCCAAGTACTGGGTATCCTTGAACTGTTCGGCTACGATGCGATCGAGGAACTCAATGTGGATCGTCAAACATGACATTTTGATTCTACCTGAATCAGCCAAAAATGGCTTCCACTTGACGAAATCCTCCATCAACTTCCATTGTCCGGTTAGGCTGGCCAGAGTGCCAACAGTCTTGCGACTAAGGGCATCTGCTACAACATTCGCCTTTCCAGGGTGATAGGAAAGCGTGAATTCATAATCTTTGAGGAATTCCAGCCATCGCCGTTGCCGCATATTGAGTTCTTTTTGAGAAAAGAGGTATTTTAGGCTTTTATGGTCCGACATGACCTCAAATTTCTCTCCATACAGGTAGTGTCGCCAGATTTTAAGCGCGAACACTACCGCGGCAAGCTCCAAGTCGTGGGTTGGATAGTTTTTCTCATGGACCCTCAACTGTCGTGATGCATAGGCGATTACTTTGCCATGCTGCATCAACACACAACCCAGACCTGTTCCTGAGGCATCGGTATATGCCACGAAGCCTCCCTGACCAGAAGGTAAGGTAAGGACAGGGGCAGTGGTAAGCCTCTGTTTGAGAACCTCAAAGCACTCCTTACACTGGTCAGTCCATTCAAACTTGGCTCCCTTTTTAAGTAATTTCGTCATCGGTACGGCGATTCGGGAGAAGTCTTGTATGAACTTCCGATAATATCCGGCAAGTCCAAGGAAGCTACGAACCTCAGTGATATTTTCTGGCTGCTTCCAGTCCATCACAGCTTCCACCTTCGCAGGATCCACTGCGATTCCATCTTTTGAGATCACATGACCAAGGAACATCACTTTATCTAGCCAGAATTCACATTTTGAAAACTTAGCATAGAGTTGGTTATCTTGAAGGGTTTTCAAGACGATTTTCAAGTGCTCCACGTGTTGTTCCTTGTTCTCAGAATATACGAGAATGTCATCAATAAAGACGATGACAAAGCTATCCAAATATGGTCTGAATATCCGGTTCATTAGATCCATAAAGGCAGCAGGCGCATTAGTGAGTCCGAAGGGCATTACTATGAACTCATAATGGCCGTATCTCGTTCTGAAGGCTGTCTTGGGTATATCCTCTTCCTTTACTCTAAGCTGATGGTATCCAGACCTGAGGTCGATCTTGGAGAACACTCTCGCTGTTCTGAGCTGATCGAATAAGTCCTCAATCCGAGGCAACGGGTACTTATTTTTAATGGTTGCCTGGTTAAGCATCCGATAATCGATGCATAACCGAAGGGATCCATCCTTCTTCTTTACAAATAGTACCGGGGCTCCCCATGGTGACATACTTGGTCGGATGAACCCTTGTTCCATCAGTTCTTCCAACTGACACTTCAACTCACTGAGTTCAGCTGGCGCCATTCGATACGGGGCTTTGGATATCGGCGCTGTTCCAGGTAAGGATTGAATTCCAAATTCAACCTCACGAAGTGGCGGAAGTCCTGGCAATCCCTCAGGAAACACATCGGGAAACTCCCGCACTACTTCCAAACTCTCAAGGGGTTGGTCGTTGGATTTTTCCACCGAGAGACTCAACAGGAAGGCCACACCACCCTTCCTAAGGTATTTTTGTACCTTAAGTGCTGATATGAGCCTTTTTTGTGGAACTGGTTTGGATAACCGGTATTCCATCTTAGGTAATCCGGGTCGAGATAGAATCACTCTGCCCTCGCGGCACAGAATCTTGGCATTATTCTGAGCCAACCAATTCATTCCCAGAATGACATCGTACTGTATCATATCGATCAGGATGGCATCAGTAGGCAAGTGTTGCCCTGCTATCTCAATATCCAAATTTTTCACACACCGAATACATTTGGTGCGTGAACCCAACGGGTTATATACTTCGATCATTTTATCAATCGGTTGCACCGAAGCGTGGAGTTGTTCGGTGAAATCGTCAGAGATAAACGTATGAGTAGCACCACAATCAAACAAGATGTAAGCTGCATGTCCATTAACAGGTACGGTGCCTTCAATCAGGTCACCATTTTCGACTTGTTCAGTCGTTACAGCATATACACGACCTGCAGCAGGCCTTTGTTCTACTCTAGGTGGGGGTCGTTGGACTTGTGTTCGTTGTGGTACTTGTTGAGAGGGTCCGGCAGATCCGGCATTCCTCCTCTGCTCATCAATAAGCTTCTTCCTGCATTGTCTTGCAATGTGGCCCACTTTGCCACAGTAGAAGCATCCACCTGTGTCACGTGGACATGGTCCTCTTGCGTGATTAACATGGCATTTTGGGCAGTTTGGGTTGAACTGCAGGTTGTTTGGAGCCATGTTCTGCCTTGGCCTTACAACTTGTTGAGTGTTGTTCCCACCTTGGAACCTTTTCTTCTGAAAGGGTTGTCGTGAACCCTGGCCACTTGGAAACATTCTCTTCTTGTTCCCACCATCAACTATGGGCCTTTTTGCTATGATCACTTTTGATCGCTCCCAATCCACTTGTATTTTTGAAGCTGCTGCCACAGCCGTTTGAAACGTTTGGGGCATGCTGGTGATAACCCGTGACCTTAGCCCTTCTCGCAGTCCATTGATGTACTTGTCGGCCCTTTCTTGGTCGGTCTCAAATAACCGGGAGCAGTACCGTTCAAGATTTTGAAATTTGGTGGTATAGTCAATCAGATTCATGCCACCCTGCTCCAATTCCAGAAACTCCATCTTCTTCTTGTTCCTGGAGTGTAATGGAAAGTAATTATCCATGAAAGCTCTCCGGAAGTCAGTCCAAGGAATGACTTCAACTTCCGAGAACTGGATAATCTTAGTGGTATCCCACCACTTCCGTGCGTTGTCTTTCAGCCGATACGTGCCAAAATTGGTTTTCTTTTCCTCTGGTACTCCCAGAACTAAGAAGGCACGTTCCGTCTCTTCGATCCAACTCTCCGCGAGCTCAGGATCGGCTCTGCCAATGAAAACTGGCGGGTCAAGCTTGAGGAACTTCTCATAAGTTACTCCTCCCAGGTGCTCGTTTCGTGGTGCGACTGGTTCTGGCCTCGTTTCACGGATGGCGGTAACCAGGTTGTTGAGTGTCTCTAACAGGAATCCTTGCGTATGAGACTCCTCGCTTGGTATGGTTCTCCTCGTCGTAGGAGCCATTTATCTATGCACACACAAGCACTTGTTTTTAGTTTCTCGATGTATATGAGGAAGTAAAAGCTTTATTTACTTAATATACATCACATTTACACAAGCATTGCCTTAAACAAAACGTCATGCCGCACTGGCAGACTTTAGGCAATGAGAAACTATATACATGAGTCTACTGACTCCAAAACATCACCAGTCTCTTTAAGACTTGGATTTCTTTGATGAAGACGAACTCCAAAAGGTCCATCTATTGCCACATGGCCTTGGTGCAGGCACTACTAGCTTTGGCTTGGGCGGCACTTCCGCACTAGCAAGCGAATACTGGGGATATATGAGAGACTCCAGTCCACTTTCCCAGTTAGCAAGATCAAGACTCTGGGAGTCTGGAATAAGGATTGGCGAACAGAAAGAATCTCCTCTTTTGTTCCTGCCATTTAAGCTCGGCATATGTGATGCCGGATGGTAGCTTGGCGAGTGATAGACTTCTGCAGGGAAGTTCAAATCAAAATCCCTCAGCCTTGGTAATTCATCAAAAGATGTTGGGGTATGGTTGCTCCCAACACTAGAGTGATGCGGTCCACTGACACGCGAAGTCTCATCCCTGAGACCCTTTGAAGCCCGCCGACCCATATCGGCGGTATATTTCCTTTGGCATTCGTTGGATGAATGCCCATCTTCGCCACAGTATTGGCAGTCTTGGACTTCATACGGGCATATCCACTCATCGTGCATGACCTTGCAGCGATAGCAATATCCACGCGAGTCATGAGTTGCCATCTATACAAAGATGCACCCAGATCAGAACAAAAGTATAAAAACATATACTTACAGTGCGATATCGGTACCATGACGGATCTTGAACCAGGTTTCTCAGACTCATGCTCTGATACCAAATCTGTAACGCCCCGGATTTCCAAAACAAAGCTAAGTTAAAATTTTCATGAATTTCTTTTTTTTTTTTTTTTTTTTTTTTTTCATTGCAGCGGAACTTAGAAAAGCTTTTAGCAGCGGAATAAGACGATAATGAGTCGTCAGTTTTAGAAAACTCCGAGCACGTTGCAGGTATGTGGCCAAGCAACTCATTGACCACCAAAGTGTTCCATTTTATCGAAAACATATGTTTATTACAACACTACTACTTAGGAAAGCAGTGTAGGTTCAATAAAAAGGAAGCAGTACAACTCTGTCTAGAGAAACCCTGGAACTTGATGCCGCCTTGCTCCGCATATCGCCACGCAGGTTCAACACCTGAAATCCCAATTAAACGGGGTCAGAACCACCGATGGTCTGGTAAGTAGGCAAACACCTATCTGTTCAACTCAAGTAAATGCATAGACCACTCTGGGTCGCAGTTCGTAATACGACGCTCAAGCCTCCATGACTTAGCGTATATCGCACAAGCCTCATCAGGGCTATGAGTTGAACATCCACGCAAGTCGTCATGACTTCGCATGAGCCTCTTCAGGGCTGTGAGTTAGAATAACCTCTCAAGTCTCTACGACTTAGCCTTGACTTCCTCAGAGTCACGAATGGATGTCTAGCTCAAGCCTTTATGCTTGGCACATCCGTATCCTACGAATCTAAGGACAGCTCTCCGAGCTTCACTTAGTCGTACGGATATCAATGGGGTTCTTTCCCAATCGGTCCAGTAGTATACCGACCATGACACCTTCACAAAGGTTATGCAGGACTGACTCAACAACGTCATCCACTCATACATTCAAAGTAGCGCTGTACCTAAGCTAATGCTTTGTTTCGATAATTGCACCTCCCCCTGGGCTTAGGGGACTCATATCTGGGCGACAATGCGACGATCTGGGGGTTGATTATTCTATGTATTTTAGATACCCCAGAGGCCTGTTGACCCCATCCCCCTAGTAGGACGGTACAGCATACCGGAAGAGATCCTTACTAGGTATCCGAATGCATTCTGCTACTGCAGTAGTTGGGTTCAATCCTTAGATATTTAAGGATAACCACGACCTCCATACCTCTGAGTGACGAAGGCCATCAATGAACTCTATCAGGTTCGGGTGAAATATATGTCACTCAAGGCTGCGCCATCACCGTCTTCCTCGGTGAGAAATTCTGAAAGGGGCCTGCCGGTCTTACAATTACTTGACGAACATTGCATGCCTATAGGGCAGCCTTTGAGAAGTATGTACCCGACCCCAATCAACCACACGGTTTTCACCGTGGAACAAAAGTTTTATTCATATGCATGCTTAACTCTGCTCTCGGCACTTCGGCTTTGACGAGCACTTCACCTCTTTCGGTGGAAACAACACACTCCGGCTCAGCGGCCCTTACGAGTCTGGTTGTCTGATAATTCTCAATGAGCATGCACATGACTCGATCTCTACGGATCGGCTACTCGGCGTATTTTTACGCAACGAGCTCAGGACCTCGTCAAGGCGCTACCACTACTTTGGCGCAACGGCTCTTACAAGTATGATGCCCTTGCAGGTGTCAGGGAGACGAGTCATTCTGACATCGTTCCAACAAAGGGCATCATTGTGCCACTTAACTGGTTTCGGCAGCTCTTCTGCCAACCATTCTGTCAACACCTTCTCTGCTCTACCGGCAGTGGTGCGACGAACCTTTCTACATCGTAGAAGGCATTCTATAACTGGGTAGCACTTCTGCTACGTTCTTTCTGAGCCATTCTTAGCTCCTTCAGGAATTTCAGCAGCACTTCCTCTCTTTTACGGAGAAAGCGTGCGTTTCTTTTATCCGTTTCAGCGGCATCTCCCCTCTTTGGTGGGAAATCGCTACGCTTAACTCGGGAAATGGATGCGCACCGTTGTGCGTACTTTGCATCCATCAAGGTTGCAGGAACCTTGGGCCATAGCTAGGCCATACATAATTGATTTAGTCTTTACGTAAAGAGCATTTTGCCAAAAGGCGAAGCCTTTCCAATAGGGGCTTCATTCGTCAAGCAGAATCTTGTACGAGGAGCGGTAAGGGAATCGCATGGGCGATTTTGGAGTTGATCTCCGTTTGAACGCTCACTTACGCGCCATATATGTAATATAAGCAGAAGCCTGTGCTTTATACAGCGGCGGCGTAAAGGAAATGCATATACTATTGTTCAGGGTGTGTAACTGAACGAAATATTCTACATATATAACAAAGCAGAAGCCTTGGCATCGTTCGACGCGACGGCGTAAGTAAATACATTGCAGAAAGCAGGAGCCTTGGCATCGTTCGACGCGACGGCGTAAGTAAATGCATAATCGGAAGTGCAGTAATCGGAAGTACAGAAAGCAGGGAGCCTTGGCATCATACGACGCGACGGCAAAGGTAAATTACATGGCCTGTGCGATATAAGACGCGTCGGCAGTATCAGCAGATATACACCTAGATCTGTATCCAACGATAGTTACGAGGCGAGCGAGTTAACACCGAAGTGTCCTAGAGGGCTCAACCAAGAACTAGGGTGAGATACTATTTTGAAGAACGCATATACTGCGTATTCGAACATATATATCCGACGATAGTTACGAGGCGAGCGCGTGAACACCGAAGTGTCCTAGAGGGCTCAACCAAGAACTAAAGCAAGATACTACTTCAGAAAGTATATTCTATATACAAACAGTCAAATACTTGAGAAAGATGGATCAACGAAGCGAACTTACTTCAAATCGTGGAAGAAACGGCTCCGGGTTGCTTCTTTGGCTTTGAGCCTTCCTTCGAGAGGTCAGACTAAGTCAGATGAAGCTGACTTAGTTGAGAAAGAGGTAGAGTAGGTCAAGCTACTCAACCTAAGTGGTTTGAACCAAACAGGGTTCGATCCAAGTCAACTGGGTTCAGCAGGTTCGAACTCAGCTCAAGTAGGCTAAGTCTGGGTTCAGAAATCCAAACCGGAATCTGGACCAAAAAGGACTTTGACTTTGACTTTAAACCCAACTAGGTTTAAGTCAAGTCAACTGGGTTTGGACCAGGTCAAGTGGGTTCAGACCCAGGTCAGGTGGGTTAGGACCAGGTCAGGCAGACTCAGGCTAAGTCAGGCAGGCTCAGACCAGGTCAGGTGGGCTCAGGTGGGCTAGGCTAGGTAGGGGAGGTTTAGGAGAGAGAGAGAAGGCAAGAGAGGGGGGGTCGATTTTTATGAGAAGAGAGAGAGTGGGGAGGGCTATTTATAGCCCAAGCCCACCTCCTCTTGGGTTTTCTCATGCCCAAACTACCCCCTTGGCTTCTTTTTAATTCCAAGAGGTTCCTTGGTGTGGGGCCCACTTGGATATTCCATGGGATATTTTTGTGGGTCCCACCAGATATTTTCTGAGGAATATTTTTGTGGGTCCCACCAATATTTCCGTGGGTCCCGCAAGAATTTCGGGTTTCCGGCGATTTTTTCCGAAAAATTCTGAGTACGCCATTTTCTTCGTATTGACGTAACTAAGAAAGTTGGCTCGTACGAATCTATTGATTTCGTTTAGTTAGGAAGTTATGGCTTCCCGAGTGTTTGAGCATATATTCGCAATTCGACGAATACCCTAAGTATAACTGGCTCGCAGGAATTGATTCGTTTCGCATTCTGAGAAGAAATGCTATTTTTACCGGTAAATGCCTCATGAATTTTATTCAGATATTTTCTGAAAAATTGCGGGTCTTACACAGACCATTCTTGGCGACTGCCAATGCGTGCATCAACTGTAGGACCGGAGCCATGGATCTCTCATTCGGCAATAGGAAGGTAAAGCTGAATATTTGCCAAATTAATTTGATACTTGAATGCTGAAGAGCGCAGAAGATGGCAAGTTTTTAATTACAAGAAAAGCTCATTTTCATACTCTCCCATAATTTAAGCTTGAATGAAAAAGAAAAAAGCAGACATCATGTCTTTTCATGAATATTTGATGTCAGATTATGATATCCAGAAACTTCAAGAGCATGATATTAATAAAAAAAAAAAATATGTGAAGATGATATGTCCATCACGAAATCCACTACTAGTGCATCCTGCTTACAAAGTTTGCATCTGTAAAATACCCTTATATACTACAATATGAAACAGTCCTAAAATATTCACTGATGTCAACTAAAAACCAAGACTATGTTTTAGTTTAATTTTCTTTTCCTTATTTCATTAATTAGTTTAACATTGGTCACAAAGAGCACAACAGAGGATGTTTCAAAAATCATCCTGCTACTTTCATTTGGACATTATTTTGGGTGTTGCATGGAATCTGGTCCAGTCTAGGAAATGTCGCAGATAGCTGAAGTGTAAGTGCATATCACAAACACCAAATGGGATTTGTTTTAATTTTATCAGCAACAAATACTTAAAATGATTTTGGGTAAGATACTGGGAGCTGGCTCTGCAGCAGAGTGTGCATTTGGCCAGCGGAGTGGGATTGAGGAGTGATGCTAATCCCACATCTCAAGATCAAAACCAGTCATGTGCCTGTGTGCAATATGAAACAGTCCTAAAATATTCACTGATGTCAACTAAAAACCAAGACTATGTTTTAGTTTAATTTTCTTTTCCTTATTTCATTAATTAGTTTAACATTGGTCACAAAGAGCACAACAGAGGATGTTTCAAAAATCATCCTACTACTTTCATTTGGACATTATTTTGGGTGTTGCATGGAATCTGGTCCAGTCTAGGAAATGTCGCAGATAGCTGAAGTGTAAGTGCATATCACAAACACCAAAAGGGATTTGTTTTAATTTTATCAGCAACAAATACTTAAAATGATTTTGGGTAAGATGCTGGGAGCTGGCCCTGCAGCAGAGTGTGCATTTGGCCAGCGGAGTGGGATTGAGGAGTGATGCTAATCCCACATCTCAAGATCAAAACCAGTCATGTGCCTCTGTGCAAGCTGATGCAAGCGGTTGTAATGAAGTATGTGGAATTACAAAAGCAAAGTGCAAAAGCACATAAGTGGACAATTACAAAGAAGATAGACAAGCACAAAAGTGCATAGACAAAAGTCCACTAAAGGACAATACAAAGAGTCAATTAAAAATAAAATATTATTGAAAATGTGCTTTGGGAAGCCATGAAAAAATATAGGGGGAACACTCCCCTATTTATATACAAATACAAGAGGGAGACCATTGGGAGCTCCCTTTCATAGAGACGTTGGGGAGTTCCCTCGGTCATATTTTTTTACTGTTGGGGCCCCTATCGACTCTATAGAGCGGGGCCCAATGACATGATAAAATAGAAATAAAAAAAGAAAATGAAGACAAAAATAAGAAAATGAAAAAATAGTTGTTTCTAATAAACAACTATAATTACATACAAAAAGACAAAAATGCCCTTATTTGGGCAAACTGTTTTTATATATATATATATATATACACTCCCCTTCAAACTTTACGAGAAAATGATCGAAAGTTTGCTGAGAAAGAGAAATCGAGGAGCGGAAAGAGCTTTGATGAAGAAATTTGTCAACTGGTACGGCAACGTAATAGTTCCTCTTAGATATTCATCACAAACATAGTGACAATCCATCTTAATATGTTTGATTCGCTCATGGAAGGTATGGTAGCTCGCAATGTAGATTACACTCTTATTGTCATAACTCTTCGAAGGTGTTGAGATGATGATTTCCATATCACTGAGAAGACTTTTAAGCTACACAAGCTCCATTGTTGTCATAGTCATTACCGGATATTCGGCTTCAGCTGAAGATAAAGATATTTTTTGTCGTTTCTTACACCTCCAATAGATCAACGAATCTCTTTAAAAAATACAAAAACCTATCATTTAGGTTACCACCCCGGATAATTAGATCTAAAGATGATGAAGAGGACAAAAAAAAAGCTCTTTTGAAACGGTGTTTTTAATGTATCACACAATCCTCATAATTGCTGCCATGTGCAATGTGGTAGGGGCATGTTAAAACTGACTTGCTGCATGAACACATGAGTGATATTAGGTTGGGTGATAGAGAGATAAGTGAGAGATCCAATCAATTGATAATATGAAATAGAATCTTCAAGCAATACACTATCTTCAAGTCTTAATTTTGTATTTATGACTTTTGAGGTTTCCACCTTTTTATCGAAAACTTTTGACCTAGCACATATGTTAGCAGCTAATTTTATTTGAGAGAGAATATATCCTCTGAGAGAATAGGCAACTTCAATTCCTAAAAAGTATCTCAAAAATATGACCGTTGGGGCCCCAACGACAAGATGAGTGGGGCCCCTTGTGGTCTTAAAAAAGCAAAAGAAAAAAAAGAAAAAGTAAAAAAGGGAGAGAAAAGGAAAAGGGGAGAGTTTACATGGGGATTTACCAAAATACCCCTATTGGGTATTTGGAGAAATAAGAAAACAAAAAAAGAAATATGTATATATATATACATATATGTATATATATACGTATGTATATATATATATATATATATATATATATATATATATATATTTATATACATAATTTAACAGAGACCCCCAATGCAATGCATTTAATGCATTTTACAATCAAAAAAAGAAAAATAAAAAATAAGAAAAGAGAAAAGAAAAAGAAAATAAAAGAAAAGTAAAAAGACTGAAATGCCCCTAATGGGCAGAATTACATAAATACCCTTTATTGGGTATATATATATATATATATATACATATATATATATATATATATATATTAACAGTAGTACTGTTCATGAGGCAGGGTAGCTGTACAGGATTTTTTCCTGGATAGACAACCAGGTCTGGGCCAAGTCTCCAGACTGGGCCAGGTTTTCCCCGTCTAATAAAAAAGAGATGTTGGGAACTGCTTCTTCATTAGTATAAAATAATGTTTATAACCATAATCCAAATGGATAGGATTAAGCCTATCACCATGATATTGATTCATTGAACAAGATTGTGTCACTTGGCGCCAAGTGGATAACTCAGTCCCGGCTGGTTGTTTTGTTAATCCAAATTGGTGGGTCTTGGATTTTCCAAGTCCATCTAACTCTAGGTACAAACCTGGAGAAGTTTGGCTACACTTCCTGCATCCTAAGATGGGTTCTGAGCTTGCTAGGTTTTGAAACACCGGCATTGGTCATCAATTTTTTTTCTTGTCTCGAACCAACAAATTTTTCATTAGAACTACAGGCTTCCAAGCTTAGACCATTCAATTTAAGGCTGTTCAGGTGGCAGCGGCATGAAGTGGACAGGGCTGGTTCCACATAATCAAATGTAGGTACAAAATCCTCATATGATCTTGAATTGTGGCAAGGGTAGATGTAGAATTGAAGCAAAGTGCCCTTGCCCCAAGTTCAGAGCCCCTTCACCTTATGCACTTGGATTGTGGTCAGGGGTAGGTGCAACCTTGTGACACAGATTCTGTCAGCCCAAGTTAGTTGTACTAAGGATTCCCTGAGCAATGTTTCACATTGTTGGTCAAAAGAAAATTGATTTACAGATAAAAAACACAACTCTGAGCACGTGCTATCGCAAAGTCAAACATGTAAGCTTATTCAAAAATATTTACCTGATCCATGAATGGCTTTACAAGACGTCTGAGGCTCTCACTGGTTGTCTTTTTGCAAAACTTTCTAAAGCTGACGAGTGGAACAAAAGCCAACTCAGGGAAAGATACATGATAACTCCATTGAAAAAAGTGCTCTGAAAGTGTTTCAACTGCAGAGCGTACACATTGCTCATGGTATGCTTTTAGTTTCAGTAGCTGTTTTGGCACCTGTCAGACAAGTAACCAACTAATAAGTAAAGCAGAGAGCCGAGACAGTGAAGATCCTGAAAACTGATGAGGTAGTCTCTCCACTTGAACCAACCTTCAACATACTTGAAAAATTAAAATCTTTTGGAGCACTATTATCAGATTTGCCACCTTCCCCAAATTCTAGAAAGCTTAGAGATAAAGAAGCCACAGAAATGAAGACGCCACTAGAATGTGAAAGCTTATTCAACAAATGGATGCATTTTAGCCTCAAAGAAAAGAAACGAGGTCCAGGCAACATATGGGCAAGTCCATTTATCATCTGAATTGCCAAGTATAGCAAACTCTGAAGATCATGTTCCTTGATGTTAGCACATACAAACTTAACCCAAAGTTCAAGGCAGTTTACATACTGCCAATCTTGTATTTTCCTTAGTCCATCCTGAAAAATATGTAAAATATTAGAAAGAAGATAGAGAAATATGGATCTCGTGTACAAACAGAATTGCAACCACAATTATGAACAAATAAGCAGAAAATTGTGGGGAATAGGCAAAACACTCACTATATTTGGGAAACAACAATATCACAGTGAATTTCTCAAGAAGGGTAAGAACCATTCTAGGTTCAATGACTTGATTCCATAAGAACATGAATGAGAGCAGGGCAGAGGAAACTAGAGAAGTTGTCGGTTTTCCAATTAACATCAAACCATGCTGCAATAGTTCCAATAATTAACATAATATAGATCCCAGCAGTGTTGGCCGATGAAATTGTGAAATCGCCCATAGCTGATCTATATCAAATCAGATAGTGGTCTGAAACATAGTGAAACACACTTGAGAATGCAAAATAATGCTCACGCACATGGAATTCATCCTATAAAAACTTCAGACTTCTTTTAGTGGCAAATTAACAAGTGTAGCATCATTATCTTCACTGTGGTAAACTTTCTCACTTGCAACTTTCACATACATGAAATAATAATTAATTTCTGTAAGCTTGGTGTCACCCACAGCTTGCCCACAATAAACCCTTTATATATGCAATTTCTGTCATGATGAGCAGAACCACACCCTCTATAACCTTCATGACACAATACTTGGGTTTGTGCTAAAGGAAAACATCATAAAAAATACCTGAAAGAGCAATGAGGCCATGCCATGAAGGTCCAAGACCTTATGACTTGTGATTGGAGGTGATAAACTTGCATGTGAGATAAATCCATCCATACAGTAACATGTATTTCTTTTACTTCTGAGAAGCCTCCAAATAGTCATTACCCACCATTTCCAAATCTACACCAATGTCTTCTCAGTGGCACAAGAAAGTAATTGATCGTCCAATCTATGCAACATTATCCATTGGCCATGCACAACAGCACAAGAACAAAGGAACTAGCCTTTGCACACCCAAAGAGGTGGTGATCATTTTTCTGAAGAGTCTCTATCTAAAGGGACTTTTTCCTTTACCTTTTAGTGAAAGAACCTAAGGGATTTAGTTTTGTTGCACTCGGGGCTCTGAACTAATAGCGCACAGAGTAACTTCAGGAAACAAGTAAAAGAACTGTTTCTAGTTGAATAAAGTGAAAGGAAACAAATTGGTAAAAAAATATAACTTTGGATCATGAACATTTCATGGTGCTGAAATAAAATGACAAAGATTTAGAAATGAGATCAATACAATATCTATATTTCACATGGGTCCCTGCCTATACCCATATTGTGAGGCCAGCTTACTGACTAGGAAGGCTACCTACATGCTAGTACTAGGCGATAAAAGTCATGCTCAGGAAACCTCATGTAAACATCACTTAGGTGCTTCTAAGTATGCTTGATCTTAATAAAAAAAAGTCTATAAAGACAGAGAATAGCAAGTTATGTTTGTGATTGAAACTTTTTCTTTCTTTTTTTTTATTTGAATTCCTGGGTTCTGTTCAACAATCAACATCACATACAAATGTATTTACAGAGTCATGGATTTTCATATTATGTTAAATATGCCGGTTTGCTTTCCTGGGTGCATGTCACAGTGCCATCTT
Organism: Nuphar pumila; assembly: GCF_984573655.1. Lineage (NCBI taxonomy): Eukaryota > Viridiplantae > Streptophyta > Magnoliopsida > Nymphaeales > Nymphaeaceae > Nuphar > Nuphar pumila. Next base: position 62,601,782 of record NC_143261.1, on the reverse strand, counting down.
GTGCTCAAGTAGGTGCACAATTTTTACTAATATTAGCGTACATCTTGTAATGGTGTAAGATGTTAATCTTAACATTACAGCCACCTTGAATTTCATATTATAATATAACTGTTTTTTGCATACAATGTTAAAACATATAATTTCAGAAAATTTCTAGATCTTGAAAGCCTTTTATCAATCTTTTCATTTTGAAAATTTATTTTGTGTGTTTTTGAGCCACACAGCAAGCTGGCACGTGTGCACTGCCTAGCTCTTTGACTATAAGACATTTAAGCTAGTTCTGATATCCAAATTTCACTTTTTCTTAAAATGATAAGATGGCATCATCATCAAAGAAAGTAGATGGCTAAAAAAAGCGTTCAAACTTCACATTGGAAAAAAATGAGTTAATCCTTGTTATTTGAAGTAGTTTTTGAAGATGTTTGCAAAGTTGATCCCACAGTCACTGAATTTGCTAATTGCAAGTCATGGGTCACAAAGCCCAAAGACACTAATTAAGCAGGGATGGTCGTTCAAACTAAAATGACTTAAACATGCCACGTTTTTTTAAATTGTTCCAGAACCCAAGGAATCAAGAGAAGCTCAAAAGTCAAAACACATATCCATCTATCCGCATCATCTGGCTTTATTAGCGAGAAGCAACTCCTAAACAATTGAAGGACTTTCTAAAGTTTCTATTGTCAATCATATAAACCCTTTGTTTGGAGTTTATGAGATATATGCTAGATCATAGGAACTGGAAATAAAATATTACTACAATTATAGAATAAGGAAACAAGGTTAGGGTTATAAAGTTAAAATTATATTCCTATGTTCTAAGACAACTATAATACACCTCAGCTATACAAGTAGATAAAGTTATAATACTACCACCTTCAGGAAAAAAATATATGAAAAATAAATTGTATGAAATCAATGGGGATTTATAATAAATATGTCACCATAAAATCCAAGTTCGCCATTTCATCAACTCTCTGATTGCTTTGAAGGACATAGATACAAGAGAAATTTCATTGTGCTGGTCAAGTAGAATAGAAACATGTTTCTAAAGATTTCCAATCTCTAATGGTGTTGGGTCAAACCAAAGTGCATCATCTGACCCAACCTCAGTCTCTTTCTTCCAGAAGGGGTGGGTATTGAGCTGGGTACATGGTGCAGGACAGACTTAGCTTGGGCCTGGAACTGATGGGCCCATGCCTAGGCAATCAGGCCAAGCCTTTGCCATGGGGTGAAGTGTAGCCTGGCCAAAATAAACATGGCACTAGGATGGTTTTGGAAGAAACAGGGCTAAAGATTTAAATAGGTCTTATGCAGATGTCGCTTAAGGATGTGAGGGTTGGATATTTAACTGGCTTAAATCCATTTAGAGAGATTCAGTATAAATTTCAATATCCAATTAGCTAATCAGAACAGACTATCTTTCAGTTTTTTATATCCTAATCCAAATCCAACATAATATCTGGCTTAAAATGTGTGTGTATCATAGTCACCTGTATCGTTAAAGGTAATTTCTCAGCAAGGGTATTTCTCGGAGAGATTTTCAAAAGTTGATAAATCTTGGGAAAATCATGGGAGTTTAAAAAATTGAAAAAAATATAAATAACAACAAAAAAACCTAAGAAAATAATAAGTTTTGTATTATTTTTCTTTCAAAAATATAAAGAAACATGTTTTAAAGGTTTTAAAATATAAAAGAAACAAAAAAATAGGAAATGCAAATTTAATTTAAAAAAAAAAACTCAAAAATATCATGATATTTTTTATTTGCTGATATTTTGAAAATATCACGATATATTTCCAATATTATCGGCAAGCTTGAAATTGCCGATAATATCACGATATATTCAAAATATCAGCGATATCGGTGACAATGGTGTGTATATATATATGCATGTACACGTGTGTACATATGTATATGGATATGGTGTTTCTATGGTGCTACTGAACCACCATAACTTATGGTGGTACACACTTGTTTTACACAGATCTAACCTCTAAAAGCAAAAACTAACCTTTGGATCATGTTTAGGATGTTCTATTTTCCATTTTATGCATTAAAGTTTATTTTAATAGGATATTTTAGACCATTTTTTATCCTTATGAATTGTGAGCCTTCATTTTTTCACCATCTTTGAAACTGTATTATAATCATAGTCACAAATATCGGTCTTGGCTATATCTCGGCTAAGGCAAAATATCAGGACATTATATATTTTTCAATCAATCCCAGGAAAATCTATGAACTTAAAAATAAAATGCAAAAAAAAAAAAAAAACTAGGAAAAACAGTTTTCTTTCCTTCTTCCCTCCTTTTTTTTCCTTCCTTTCTTCTTTCTTTTCTGCACCTGATATTATCACACGATATATATATAATTGTGACTATGATTATGGTATATTAGACATGATAAAACCTCATAATATAGTAAATAAACTATGTTGAACATGTCTGTGGGGGGTACATCTAACATTTGCTGGTTATATTCATGCAAACAATAGTGCACATCACCATATGGCATCATGGTTCAGAACCAACACACACAAATTACGCTGATAGGATCTGGCTTGCTAAAGGCTTTTCTCACCCATCTCTTCATCCAACTCCAAGTCTGATTAGGTTACATCCTATGTCACATGGGTGCAGGTGCGGGTACGGGTATGGGTACGGGTACGGGTGCAGGTACGGGTGCGGCACAATTTCAAAAATTTTGAAGACGGGGACTCGGCTATATATATTTTAAAAATATATATATAATTATATATATAACAATAAATTAATAATAAGATTGTAAATTTTACAGCAAAAATAAAAAAGTAATTCTATTGAAGTAACAACACAAACTTACCAAAATATAACACATAAAGAAGCTTGTGAGTGTGATAACAACAAAACTTATCATAAATCTGCCTCATCGTCTGAATTAGAGGGAAGAACAAGATCGAGGTAGTCCATGTTGAGAGTATGCAAATCATGTTCTCCCTCCAAGTCAAAATCTTTTGGATTTACATCTCAATACTTAGATGGTTCACAACTACATCAAAATATGACTAACTTAGTATCTAACTTCAAACTTTGAATATAAATATTTAAATACGAACTTTGAATACAAAATAAAAAAAAGTACATATACTCATCTTTGGTGTGACGAGAAATTAATCGTAGATTAGAGTGAACATAAACCAAATCCTTTGCTCTTTTACTAATGAGTTTGTTTCTTTTAATGTTGTGAATTTGAACATATGTGAGTCCAATTTCTTTCACAACACGATGATGTAGCAAGTTGGGATAACAACTTCATTGCAAGACGTTGCAGATTTGGTGTATCTGATCCATATGTTGCCCACCAATTAAGGGGATCTTCTCTGTCCCTTGCTATGAGTGTTGCTAAAGAATCAAATCTTCCAGTAAAGAACTTTTCAAACTCACTATTTACAACCTTAAACAATTGAGGATCATTAAAAAGTCTTCCCAAATATATCATTTTGTTCCTTGATATCTCAGGATCTTCATTTGGAAAAACACGACCAACACCTGTTGTCAACCATTTTTTTGCATAATATTTTGGATTGAGAGAGTGTGCCATGCAATGCAAAAGTGTATTGCTTTTATCTCATCTTCTCACTAAAACTGAATGTACATAATTGTAAAATTCTGAATCATCAAGTACAACATCTTTCTTCTCATGTTTAAAAATGATACTTTGAACTTTTTCAATCTTATTGTCCCACGTTTCATAAATTCTATGAAGCATGGGTATATCTCTGTCAACTTCTCTCAACATTTCTCAAATAGGCTCTGTAAATTCAACAAAATGTGTAATTTTATCCCACCAAAAATCGTCACAGATGCATTTTTTGATAGCTTGAGACTTAACATCATCTTCAGTGCGATAAAAATCTCAATCTTTATCAGCCACCATCATCATCAATGCATTCTTGAGTTGCTTAATTCTTTGCATCATAACAATGAGAAGTAAAACGAGTTTCAGCAACTTTCAGTAACTTGAGATCAGAATGCCGATTAAATATAGAAAGGGCATGATGATGGTTTACAACAAAATTTCTAATATTTCGATCATGCTCTATTTTCTCAATCTATAAACACATTTCATGTGCATGTGCATTATCTTTTATCACTTGCCAAATTCATTCATGCACGATTGCAAACTGAAGCGTTGTCAGTAATGATTTGCACCACACTTTCTTCACCCACTTCTTTTATCACTTCAACAAATAATCTCTTTAAATATTCAACATCTTTATACTCCCCAGATGCATCAAGAGTCTTCAAAAAGATTGGCTCATTAAGTGAGTAAGCATTGAAGTTTATCAGTGGACGCCTTTGTATATCAGTCCACCCATCAGAAACAATAGACACTCCATGACGTTTTCATGCAAATTTTTTGGTCTCTAACAAGTCTTCAATTCTATTTTTTTCCTCTGCAAGAAAAACTGTTCTTAGTTTTTCTGAACTAGGAGGCATATAACCACTCAAATTACAATTAGTCAAAGATGTAATCATATCTTTCCAGTATGGACTTCTAGCTACATTAAAAAGAATTGAGCTTGAGTAAAAGAATCGACCAATCTTTTTATCAATTTCTGCTCTTGCCATGTTTTTGAATGATCCTTGTATTGTTTTATTGCCTTCCATCTTTCTTTTCTTCAAAAACACGAATCACTTCTCATCTCTGCAATTTTCTTCTTTTCAGCTTCCTCTTGTTCTTTCTTTAATTGCTTTAACAAGTCTTTATCAACCCCAGAACATTGCCTAATTCCTTGACCATGAATATGCAAAAGATGTGCTTTCACACGCGTATAAGAACCCGTGAAAACAATCGTACATAAATTACAATGAAACTGCACATTCCCACCACTACCACCACTAGCTTTTTATCCCTTTTGTCACAAGCCTCCAAAGTGGTTAAGAAACTTCTAATTCAGAGTTAAACTTGAACAAACTCTATTGACACCATTAGAACTCGCCATTATATCTGAAAAGTGAAAAGTGAATAGAAAATATGTAAATAAAGTTAATAAACACTTCAAAAAAATAGTAACAAGAGCTCCACCCCTCTAACTGTGTGCCTGATAGAAAATAACAAAGGCAGGGGTTGAGGCAGGGGGGAGAGCCCCCTATTAGAAAACAGATCTGAGGCGGGCTCCGCCCCCTGCCTGTAAACACCCCAAATTTTCACCCTCATCCAGTGTTTGTCCATTTCATGTGTCATTGCATATCATTGCATGCATTCGGCATACCATTTCATTGCATTGCATGGCATTACATGTCATTACATCTCATTTTCGAGATCCAGCATTCTTGTTTGCAAAACATTCAATCCAGACTTGAATTTTAAAGCTTTTATTTCAAAATCAATTTCAAAACCTAGGTTTTTATTCAATACTCTGTCATTTTCCAACCCCAGGACTTTATATTTCGAAATATTTTCTTAGAAAACAATCTGGATTCATTTCAAATTCAAATTTTAATCGATTTCAATTCACAGATGAGACCCATTGAGGTGGTGTCGCTTCTGAATTCCTCTATTTATCAAATTTCTCAAATTTTTGAAAGTTTCAGTCCGATCAGGACTCTGTCCCAGAGTCCAAATCCAGTCAAAAATCTGTTTTGAAGTCTGTTTACTTCCATTTTTCAATCTTTTCCGTTTGTTTTCAAAATTTAGGTCATTTTACAGAGTCCAGCTAGTTCAGGACTCTATTTTAGAGTTCGGTCGAGTTAGGAGTCTAACCCTGACTGTGTTTTCTAACTTATTTCATCATTTCTTGATAAAATCTTTCAAAAATTTTTACATTTTGAATTCTAAAACTTAAAATCTCAGAGTCCCAAGAGTTCAGGACTCTAACTCGGAGTTCCAGTTCGCTTGAGACCCTATTTTCAAAGATCTTGAATTTCAAATGTCAATTTTAACCCTTTTTCAAAGCCATTTTCAGTGTTTATTTCAAAATTTCCAAAACTCGATGTGGACCCACTCAGTTGGCACCATATCCAGAGGAATTCTAACTCAGTTAGAACCCTATGCCATTTCAAAAATTCTAATTTTAAGATTGCTTTTGAAAATCCTTTTGAAAACTCCTTCAATTTCAAGTTTTAAAATCATCTTTTTGTAAAAAACTCAAGTAGGGCCCACTCGGGGTGGCGCCATATTCGAGTCAGTCAGGGCTAGACTAGGGTTAGTTGATGTCTTGGTTAATATTAGAGGTTTAGAAGAGTCAAAACCATTTTGAAAAACTCATTTTGAAAGTTAGTTTTTAAAACTAGTGTTTTTAAAAGGTTTTTAAAGGTGTTTTAAAAAGCCAAATGTAGAAAATGCCAAGTGGCATTACATTTGGGGATTTTTTAGGAAAGTCTAGGGGTTAATTAGGCATTAGTTTAGATAATTTAGGCTAGGGGTAGTTAGGTCTTTCCACCCAAAAATCGCCCCCCCCTTAGAGAGTCCAAAATTTTTAGAAAACTTGATTTTTTAACCTAAAAAAATTTTTCTTTATAAAGAGGCCCCATGGGGGATGATTTTTCCAGCCACCTCCTATTGGATTCTTGGAGCTTCTCTCTCCTCTCCAGCCTTCCTCCATTGCTGCAACTCCAAGGTAAATAATTTCTTCAATTTTTAATATTTTATTTAGTGTTTTTAATGATTTAAACCTAGATCTAGGCTTGGACACCCCTCCTTATGAAGATCCAACCATGGTTTCACCTCAAGAACCATCAAGAATCAGCAAGAACGATCCAAGAAGGTGATCTAACCCTGTTTTGGATGATTTACAGGGATTTTAATCCATTAGAATTGATTTTAATATGATTCTTTACATTATTAACCAATAAAATATATGATTTACCCTTTTAATGGGTCAAATCTATGTTTTAAAGGTGATATCAAATTCCAGCCATTGATTCCCTGTTTTTATTTTATTTTCATGGTTTATTCATGTTTGTTTTACATTCTATAGCATAAAAATAATTTTTATTTAATGTTTTATGGTTTATTTTATTGATTTACATTAGTTAATGCATGGTTTTCCAAGTTTCTTAAATTTCTGTGTGTTTTAGGTTTAGAACAGTAAAGATAATGTTATTTCGGATTGAAGTACTCATTGTTTATTTCTGATTTTTTTATATGTGGTGCATGCATGAGTTATTGAGTTACTGTAAAAAAATAAGAGGTTTTGGTTCTCGGGAACCCTATCAAAAAAATCAGACATCAAATTGGATTTTTAAAGCTTTAAAATCGTGGTTAAAATCAAGAAGGTAACTTGCTGTGATGATATTTCTCTCATCTTATATCCGATTTTAGATCTGTAAAATGCTATGGATTCACATTGAGTAGATCTGTCTGCTGTGAAATTTTCAGATTTTTTAATCACTTTTAGTATTTTTCCCCTTTCAGAGAATCTGTTTTTAAATTTAAAACTCGTTAGGGTTTACCAAAACCCTAATCAGACTTGTGTTAGTCATAAATCCCAAACCACAGATCCAATTCATGATCTGTAAAAAGTGAGTATTGTTATTTTTCTGTCTACTGTGCACCACTAAAATTTCAGAGATTTTTGTTTAGGAGTGTTATTTATGTCTGTATTGTCAATCTGAAGTAGCCGTTTTAATCCCTGTTAAGAGTGATATATTTTAGCTCAGATTGCCGGAAGGGTTTCTCCCTAACCAAAGATGCTTTTCCCGATCTGTAAATTGGGAAATCTCTGTTTTTCTTCTTAGTTAGTTTCTGTAAAATTTCATGGATTTTCATGGAGATTTGACCCCTGGTTCAGGTCTTGGATTGAAACTGGTTGGTGAATTAGGTCAAAAATAGCATATTTTTAGGGTTTAATGCAATTTTCGGATTAATTCAATGTCAAAAAATTATTTTTATAATTCCAATTTGACATTAGGGTTATAACAAGTGCAGGTACCAATTTTTAAGGATTTTGAAATCCATTTGATCTCTGAATTAATAAAATTGCAAAACCGGGTTCCTGAAAGATCCAAAAACACTATTAAAATCATATTTTTTAGTGATATTATTGGATTTTCGTGCATAAGAATATAGTTTTAGGGTTTTATTATGTTCATAAGCATCTTAGGATACTTTAGGTTTAATTTTGTAGTTATTTGATTTCATTTAGTGCATAAAACCTAAGTTTTTACCAAAATCTATTTCTAAAAACCCTGATTTCAAGGCCATAGTCTTGCTATCAGGGGTAATTTGGTCATTTGACCTCAATTTCGAAATCCCTAACCCTAATTTTCACATATTTAAGCATGTCACATCATATTTAGCTTAACTTATTTCATTCAAATTTCAAAACTTGCATTTTATCAAAATATCTTTCTAAAAACCCTAATTTCAAGGCCATAGTCTTGTTATTAGGGGTATTTTGGTCATTTGGACCCCAATTTCGAAATTCCATATCTCATATTCATATTTATTCAATTTTATTTCATACTTTATCAATTTTGATTTAAGGGAATCATGGAAAAGGCTTATATCTAGCAAAATCCAGTAATTTCTAGATATTACTGGATAAATCTAGAAAAGCCAACATATCATTGCTTAACAAAGTTTTGCAGGTACATTGAAGACATTATTTTTCATGTATTTAAATTTCAATAGTGATGTAACTTGTAATTAAACTTTGGAATAAGAATTTACATTTCCTGCTTAGCTTAGGCAGCATTGCATATAGTTTATTTTTTTTAATAATGTTAATGTGTGATGGATGATGATTCATGCATATTTTTACAAATTCACCATGGTTTACATGAATAGCACATGCACTAGCTTCTATGAAGTTTATAAACTTGGTGGAATTTGTATTTATGGCCATAGTCAGAATACGAATGATACTTAGATTTATGATCTTCACATTAGCCACATTCAGCCTACACTCTTAGGCTAACTTCAAAAATGCACTGCATTTCTCAAAAATACAAAAAGTGCATTTCTCAAAAATACAAAAAGTATTTCTCAATTCCTCAAATCTATATTCATTCATTTCATGCATTTTGCCAATTCCAATCTCAATTCAAAGAAGTTCATTTTCTTAAAATCCCCTAAGTCTTATAGCAAAATCGATTTTCCCAAAAGCATTGAATTTCAAAGAATATTTCAAGTGTTTTTCAAGTTCATAAACTCAATTTTTCAAGTTATGCAGTCAATTTCAAAGTTTGAAGTTAGAGAAATCAAAATCTTTCTAAGTCTTATTCAAAAATCGATTTTCTCAAAATATGGATTTGCCAAAGAATATTTCAAGTATTTCCCAAGTTCCAAATTCAAATTTTCTAAGTTAGAATTTCAATTTCAAAGTTTGAATTCAGAGAAACCAAGTTTCTCAGAATCGATTTTCACCAAATGTCAAGGATTCCTCAAAATCGATTTCTCTCAGAAGTATATTTCAAATCCCAATTCACGATTTTCCATGTGATACCTATTCTAAATATTTCAATCATTCAAAGCAAACATCATGTTTTCAAAATGTGCATTTTCTGAAAATTCATAGCACATGCCTGATTCTATGTGCATTTAGAAATTAGAATATGATTTAGACAAGTTGAATAGAGTAGAGCATAAGATTGATCCTTGGTTCAATTACCCCTGTTAAAGGTGGCAGGAACGGTTGAACCTCGTACCGACAGGCGAGTCCCATTCTTCGGAATTTTCCCGCATTTTAAAAACGGAGGCGAGTTATTTTCAAAATCTTTTTCAAAGGTCAGTTTGATTTGCAAAAGTTAAAAATTTTGCGATGATAACAGGTTTGGCGACCGTGATGGGACTCATCTTCGCCTGATCAATCTAATGCTCAACTTAGTTCAAGTTGTCAAAATCGATTTCCATGGAATGTCAGCTTTGCTTTATGATATCATGTGAACCTAGGAGCCTAGACTTGAACCCAGCTGACATGGAATGCATATAGACTAGGTATGGTTTGGTAGGACCATATTGAGGAGAATTATTCATGCTCACATAGACTTAGGTCTAATACAACACTCCTCAATTTAGGAATTATATGAAAACAATGCTTGCTTCTTCAAATTTTTCAAAATCTCTATCTCTTTAGGTTTTAGAGCCTTCTGATTTGATTGCATGTGCTCATATTTTTCAAAAACCACCCCACCTATATTGTCCTGGTCTTCACGTTGCTGGGCTCTCTTCCAGAACCATAGTTCGGGACAGAGCCTCACAACTGGGCCACCTATTTGGGTGAAAACCCCCCTACCACGTACCAAGGGCCATAGTCCAACGTATATCGGCAGGTGCTCAAGGATGTTGGAAAACTTGAACCTAGAACCGGAGAAATTGATTTTATGCCACGTACATCAAGCCTTGGCTTGAGTATATAGGCATAGCATGATTGGACACAGATGATCTTAACCTTAGAGTTAGGATTAAGGTCCTACAGCCATTTCAAAATTTGTGCATCTAGAGTCAGCTTTTAGGGAATGTTGTTTGTGCATACTTGTTTATGCAGAATTTGATTGAATGTGTTATTTCCTTTTTATTTTCCATATTTTCCCCAATTTTCTAAAATACTGGATGATTTTCTCAAAATTCCTCAATCTATGTCCATGTACTGTCCATGTTTTAAACCTTGAATGATTTTCCAAATACTTCATTTATTTCTTCATATTTCATCAAACCCTGGACGATTTTTCAAATTTCCCTTAATTTCCTTCAAAACTCCAGGTGATTTCCCATCTTTCCTGTCTTCTGGATCTCGAATTTCCTACTTTATTTTTATCCTGCCTGCGTTTTCCTCAAATTTCCTGTATTTTTCCAAGTCTTATTCCAATCTCCATGTCTTCCAGTCCGATGGCATCCAGTCAGCTTGATTCAGTCTTCCCTGAGGGTCACATCTCCTACGAGGTGCGACAAAGTCTTCCCGAACATCGAGTCCTCAGCACCGGATCCTTCTTTCCCCGGTGGTACTATTCATGGTTCAAGAACTTCTCTCGTATGTTTCCGGACCATCTGGACGAGTGTGGATTGGAACTGGCGTTCGCAGTGGGAAAGCAGACAATCAACGGCAACTTGATCCATGCACTAGCAGAGCGGTGGAATCCGAGCACTTCTACCTTCTGGTTTCCGTGGGGCGAGATGACAATACTGATGGATGAATTTTCAGAAATCATGGGATTGCCCGAGCCAGCCGGTCAGCCTGGAGATCCATTGGAGAAACAGTTTTTGATTAACGTCAAGGGTCTGGACCCTAAAGATGCCTTAGCTCGCATGACGGGACGCAAGTCTTGGCCTCTGATTGAAGAAGATGGAAATGAATATGTGGACTTGCTCGAAATCTACAGACAGTATGGGACATTTGTGGAAGTCAGCTCGTTGTCCAGGACAGCTCGAGAGAGAATTCAACACACAATGGTTCTGTGCACGGTGGGATTGACTTTCTTTCCCGATGGACGGAATTATATGGATATCAGGATAGTTCAACTTCTGCGAAGGTGGGGGAGTCGACAGACCAGCCGCCTCTCGATAGCCATGGCCGCACTTGCCTTTCTATACCGAGGGTTGACCCGTTCCACACTTGGAGAATCTATTCTAGTCGAAGGGTGCACCTACGCATTACAATCTTGGTTCCTCCGGCATGTGCCCGCCCGAGCCAGTTCATTCAGATATAATGGTGAAAAGCTTCTTCCAGTTGCTCGATACCGGTTCTTGATCGACAACCTTCAGGAGGAAGAAGTCGTATGGGACTACTTTGATCGTCAGGAATCACCTCCCAGATATACTTACGCTTACGGCAAGCGGTTCAGACTACTTGGCTCGTTCTTCTGCGCATACTATCATCCAGAGCGGTGCGTCAGGCAGTTCTCTCAGAGGCAAAAACGTGTAGAGATTCATCCACTATCGGGGGTCTTGCCAGAATTCGATCTCACATCAGATCAATGGTCCAGAGCATACCATTCTGCCAGAAATGGCTGGGATTCCTTTGTCAATCTTACTATTTTTCCTGGTCCTCGAGTGTCCTCTGATTATCCGGAGTGGTGGAAAATTGTCTGTCCCCCTCCCCTCTGTCAAGTGTATTATTGATGAAATCATGTTTTTCCCCTCAATAAAATTCCTTTATTTTACATTTCACTTTGGTTTGACGACCTCGCCTAGGTAACAAGGCATATTTCCAGTTGTTTATCTTGCAAAGAATAGCAACGCAATTGTCGTAATCCCAGTGACGACTCAATACCTAGTAATGGGATATTATTTCAATTGTCTACCAAAATTCTCAACAAATATTTTCCTCCAAACCAAATTTCCTTTAGAAGCCTAACCATCAGTTCTGCTCTGCAGAGAGCATCAGCAATATCCAAGAGAACATTTGTGATACCCGATGGTTCATACAAGGTCCGGAAAGAAAACCACATCAGTTGAAGGCGTCGCGTACTTAATAGCTTCAGAAGAAGAGATGGACTCACCTCGATCAATCCAGAGTCAGGGTCGGCAGGCGGATGATGGCATCGATCCCCAAATGTACGTCATGTTCAAGAAAATGATAACCAGGATGCTGGCAGAGCAAGCTGAAGCCAGCACTGAGTAGAAGGATAAGGGTCATGCCGCCAAGAATGTGAAAAGTATAAAAAAGCAGAGTCGTCATGAGGAAGTATCTGATGAGTCAAAATCAGCTGACAATGCTGACAAGGAATGTGAAAATAAACATGAATTCAAAAGGTCGACTCAGGGCCAGGGGTCGGCTTACAAATCCAAAAATCAGTTTGTTGACGACCCTACCCAGTCGCAACTAAAAGATATGATGAAAATGGTCAAAGATCTGCAGGCCCGCGACAAGGGCAAGAAAGTCTTCACCAGCGAAGACTTCTATGATGGCTTGGATGGGGATGACAATCTGGATAATCTCCCCAGAAAATTTATCAAGTTTGATGGTTCTGGCGACCCTAAGGCTCACCTCGCCATGTTTTTTGCTGAATGTTCACGATTCAAGCGTGACAATCGGGCACTCTTCCTTTGCTTCCCTCACAGTCTGGAGGGAACGACAGCTAAATGGTATTCGGAGCACATCAACCCCATAGAGCTGAAAGAAACAGGAATAACCAGAAAGGAAAGTCGATCCCGCAATTCAGCAAGCTGCTTCAACTAGAGCAGGGACCAAAACCCCGAGAGAAAGTGAAGCACGAAGGATGGAGCTATGAGAGGAAGTTCACTCCATTAGATCAATCACTCGAGACTATGCTCGAGTACTTGTTGACCAAGGAGATGGTCAAATTGCCCAGGCTGGTCGATCCTTCTGCTCCTATGGGAAAATTCAAAGACCAATTCTGCAAATTTCATCGAACAGTGGGGCACAATACTGAGAATTGCTTCGTTCTCAAGAACATAGTTCAAGATCTTATTGACAAAAATCTTCTGATAGAAGGTGCCGAAGATGAGAATATAGAAATTCTGAAATAACCATTTCCCCCTTATAATACAGCGGTCATCTCTGAAGGAATGCACTAAGGGCATTTGCTTGTCTTTTCATTTCCATTCTTTTATTTCCACATTCAGGATGATATCCCATTTCATTCTCATCATTGTCATTTTGATTAATTTTATCTTTCAATAAAGTTGCCAGTTTTTTTTGTCTATCTTGGTGCCATTTGTCTCTTTACTCCTCAATATTAAATCTTCACAAAATTGAAATCATTTTGCTCTTTTATCTTTCCAATTATTTTCAATAAAAGCAATTTATTTCACGATGAGCAATTTCCCTAAATCAATATATCCTCCAATTTTCAGAATGTCTTCCCGATCTATCAAGAAGCTCATCTTTAATCCAAAAGCCTGTTCGAAATCAGCAATAATTCATCAGGTCAGAATAAGAACAGAATGTAGTCAGACTGCAAAGCAGTCAGAAGAATCCGCAGAGTTCGATTCAACTCTTCAAGAACTGTCAGAATTTGCATCGGTTCAGAAGCAAGATGAGCCATCATCCTTAGTTCAAGACCCGACTGAGGATATCAATATCGGATCAGAAGACGATCCTAGAATTCTCAAGATTGGCAGTGGTTTGAGCCCAGGAGAGAAAGAAAGGCTCACTAATTTCCTCAAGCAGCATGAAGAAGTATTCGCATGGACTTATGAGGATATGCCAGGTTTAGATCCGAAATTGGTGGAACATCGCCTCATTTTGAAGCCTGAGGCAAAACCAGTCAAGCAGAAGTTGAGAAAAATGGATCCTCGAATCAAGCAACAGGTCAAGGAAGGACTTGAGGATCTGCTTAAAGTAGGATTCATTCGAGCAATTGATTACCCGGATTGGTTGGCGAATATCGTAGCAGTTCCTAAGAAGAATGGTAAAGTACAAATCTGTATCGACTTCCGTGATCTCAATAAAGCCACTCCGAAGGATGACTATCCGCTCCCAAACATTGATCTCCTAGTCGATAGCACAGCCGGGCATGCTATGTTTTCCTTCATGGACGGATACTCCGGATATAATCAAATCAAATTGGCCGCTCGTGACCAATCTAAAACATCCTTCACTACGCCATGGGGCACTTTCTGTTATACAGTCATGCCTTTTGGGCTAAAGAATGCTGGAGCCACTTATCAGCGCGCTATGACCGTTATATTCCATGATTAGATGCACAAGACTATGGATGCATATGTCGATGATATTCTGGTGAAATCCAAAGAAGAGGAAGATCACATCGAAGCTCTTAATCAAGTCTTCAAGCGACTCATTCTTTACAAGCTAAGACTCAATCCACAAAAATGTGTCTTTGGAGTCGAATCAGGCGAGTTGCTAGGCTTCTTGGTCAGCAAGAAGGGGATAGAAATGGATCCCGCTAAGGCCAAAGCTATCATTGGCATGCCGCCCCCGACTAATCTCAAAGAATTGCGTAGCCTTTAAGGACGCATGCAATCAATTCGGCGATTCATTTCTAATTTGGCCATGAGATGTGAGCCTTTCAATCATTTGCTCAAAAAAGGAGTGAGGTTCGAATGGGGACCAGAGTATCAGCAGTCGTTCGAACGCATCAAGAAATATCTTCTCAATCCTCCTGTTTTAAAGCCGCCAGAATTAGGGAAACCCCTATTGCTATACATTTCAGTTAATCAAGTTGCTTGCGGCAGATTCTTGGCGCAATACGAAGAAGGCAGCTTGATAGAACATGCCATTTACTATGTAAGCAAGACCTTTATTGATTACGAGAAGAAATACTCTCAGATAGAGAAGACATGTTTAGCTCTGGTATGGATGTGTCAGAAATTGAGACATTATCTATTGGCGTCTGAAGTCAAGATTCTATCTAAATTAAATCCTCTCAAGTACGTTCTTGAACAACCATTTCTCAGCGGACGAATCGCCAAATGGCAAGTCCTATTAATGCAATACGACTTAGAATATGTCTCTCAGCAATCTATCAAAGGCCAAGCAATTGCAGACCAATTAGCAGATTTTCCTCTAGCAGAGGATGTTAAAGCTGAGGATGATTTCCCCGATGAGCGGATCTGCAATATTCAACAATCCTCAATTTGGAATTTATTCTTCGACGGTTCCAAGAATATGGCAGGCATAGGAATCGGAATTCTGCTAATTACACCAGAGAAGGAGATGATCCCCTTTTCTCTCAAACTGGATTTTCAGTGCACTCACAATATGGCGGAGTATGAAGCTTTGATACAAGGTCTGAAAATTCTACAGGACTTCAATGTCAAAAGAGTGCATGCTTATGGCGATTCTTTGTTAATCGTCAATCAAGTTCTGGCCGAATGGCAAGTGAAAGATCAGAAATTACTTCCTTACTAGAAGATTGTCTCAGCTCTTGCCAACAAATTCGAAGAATTCCAACTTTTCCATATCAAGAGAGATTTCAATCAAGTTGCAGACAGTTTAGCTAATCTGGGATCCATCATGTCTTTTAGGAGTGGAGAATCTTGTCGCTCATTTGAAATTGGCAGACTTGATCAACCCGCTTTCGTCCCAATAGAGCAGATAAACCAGGCTGAGCAGAAGAAGAAGCCTTGGTATCATGATATCAAGAATTTCATTAAAACTGGCGAATTTCCTCCAGAATTATCAAAGAGAGAGCAGCGAGCAATTCAACGCATGTCTGCTCGATATTTTATTCTTGCCGACGTCCTTTATCGTCGTGGATTCAGTTTTGAATATTCCAGATGTTTGGACGAAGAAGAAGCTAAAGAAGTTGTGCAAGAAGCACATGAAGGCATTTGCGGTGGTCATGTTGGCTATCAGACTCTCGTCAAACAAATCATCCGAGCAGAATATTATTGGAGAACTATGCAACAAGATTGCTATCGTTTTGTAAAGAAATGCATTCAATGTCAGATGCATGCGCCTTCCATTCATGCGCCAGCGACATACTTGCAATCTGTCGTCTCGCCATGGCCATTTTCCATGTGGGCTTTCGATGTTGTAGGCCCCATCACTCCTTCAGCCTTCAATGGTCATAAATATTTTCTTGCCGCAACAGAATATTTTACTAATGGGTAGAAGCAGTCACTCTACGCACAGTAGAAGGTCGACACGTGGTTTCTTTCATCCATAAGAATATCCTTTGCCGTTTCGGTATACCGCATGATATTGTGTCGGATAATGGCAGTCATTTCAAGAATGAGAGAATGAGGACATTCTGCTCAAAATTCAAAATTCATCATCATTTTTCTGCTCCTTATTATCCTCAAGGGAATGGTCAGGCAGAGGCCACCAACAAGATTCTGATTCGAATCCTGGAGCGAACTTTAGAAACGGGCCGTGACTGGCATGAAAAGATTCATGATGCATTATGGGCATACAGAACCACCATTCGAACTCCAACGAATGCTACTCCATCTGAACTTGTCTACGGAACTGAAGTAGTACTGCCTCTACATGTTCAGAAACCTGCTCTGAAATTTGCATCACTTCTAGAATTACCTCTTGATCAGTATCAGCAACAGCGACTGGTACAACTTGATTTGCTCGATGAAAGAAGGCTCAGAGCAGCAGAGCATGCTCAATCCTATTGCCAGAGGATAGCCCGACAATATGCAAAATCTGTCATTAAGAGAAAATTTCGGGTCAATGATCTAGTGCTCAGATCAACCGCTTATCTCAGGCATCGCCCGGGTGACAAATGGTCGCCAAATTGGGAAGGTCCTTATTTTGTCAAAGAGGCACTACCTCGCAATTCATATCGGCTCATCAATGCTGATGGAATAGAATTACCAGATCCCATCAATGCTCGACATTTGAAAAAATTCTATACTTGAACAATTCCCTATTCTTTGTAATTCTTCCAAATTTTCTTCAAAAATGATCAAAATTCTTTTTCCCAGTTACACTGGGGCATTTTAAAATTTTGTTTTTATCTACAAATATCCTGTATGGAGGCAGGATAAATAAATCTCTCATTTCACGCACTTGTGCATTCATGTGCATCAATTTGCATTCATTTGCATTCAATCACATTAATAACGATCTGGTCAGTATTGAGATTTCAACTATCAATCCCATCACAATTCCTAACAATTCAAGATTGAAAGACAATCACCAAAACTAAACCAAAATCTAGTATCCAAACTGGTACATTTTTAAACCGGTATGCATACCGGTATCCTTTCAAAATCAAGCACTCGTGTTAGTGTTCCACTGAATGGTCATGTTAGTCGACCTCTTGAATTCAATCTTCGTGTTGATCACTCATCAAATTCCAAAATTCTAATTTCCAAATTCTAATTTCCAATTTCCAAATTCCAAAATTCCCAATTTCTAATTTCTAATTTCCAATTTCCAAATATCAATTTCCAAATTCCAAAATTCTAAATTCTCAACTTCCAATTTCCAAATATCAATTTCTAAATTCCAAAATTCCCAATTTCTAATTTCCGAATATCAAATTCCAAATTCCAAACTTCCAATTTCTAATTTCAAATATCAAAATTCCAATTTCAAAAATTCAAAATTCAAAATTCAAAATTTCAACCTTTTGGTCACCCAATACCCAATTCCAAAAAAAAAATTCTCTTGCGAGAGACCCTTTTTATAAGGAGAGTTTGAGGGAGCTCGCTCTTTTCGCATGCTATCCAATTCATTCACTTAGCCCCTTTTCAGGGAGAGTTTGAAGGGACTCGTGTCTTTGTGAACCGTTTGCAAAACAAAATTCCAAATTTCACACAAGGAACCCTTTTTATAGGGAGAGACTCGACGGAGACTTGCTTTCCTTGTGGCCCCATAATTTCAGACTAGGCCATTTCATCATGAAGGACCCTCTTTTCAGGGAGAGTGTGATGAACTCGTTCCTTCATGACCAATTTACCAACCTCACCAATTCCGGCCCCCTTTCTATAAGAGAAGCCTAATGTTAGGAAGTTTTGACGAAAGCTTAATTTCTCTTCGAAAGTTCATTTTGCAAGCACCTTCTCTTCAGGGAAGAGAGGAGTAATTCCCAATTCTAATTTCTGAATCTTCTCTTTTGGGGAAAGGAGAAGAGAATTTTTGTCATGGATGTGTTGCGTTGTGCTTCAAATGCTCGCTTTCACAAAAGGATTTCAAGAAAGTTTTGCCAATTTGTCATTAAATATTTGTTGATTTCAAAAATCTTTATTGCACAAAACTATTACCTCAGAATACCTTCAGTATTACTTCTGAAAGGACAAAGCTTTCGCGAAAAAGGATTCAAAGTTCAAAATCTTCCTATTGGCCAACCAAAAGGACGAAGAATAAATCCGCGATATGCCAGAAAAGAGAATTCAATGTTGTTGCAAAGCCATGAGTGATTGATATTGATCGCAGTCAATGACACATTTTTAAAGACCATTCTTGAAAAATAAAGCAGTCGAAATATCCTGGGTGATACAGAAAAATCCACTCAATCTCCATATCTCCTCAATCACCTAAGCTGCAATTAAATATCTGCAAAAGGGATCTCTCAATTGTCGTCAAGATGAAGGCGAATTAAGTGAGTCGACCCCCGGGGCCAAAGAAGATTTGGATCATCTCCAAGATGACGGAGTTTGTGACGGATCCTTCCAGGGAAAGTTCAGATCACCGTCGAGATGAAGGTGAGTGTGATGAGCCTACCGACAAACCCTAAAAGATATTTAATTCCAGCTATCACCAAGAGATTTCCTACCAAAGAGCCAATAACTATTAAGATAATCCTTGAGAGAAAAGAAGGATCGAAACATCTCTAAGATGAAGGAGTTTGTGACGTACCCTTCCAAAAAAAAAAAAAGAGAGAGAGACAAGTCAGGACATCTCCAAAATGAAGGATGATGTAATTCCCGAAAAATCCAAGAGAGCTCCAATCTGCTAAAAAAAAAAAAGTGCAGAAAGATCATCATGAGAAAAGAATCCCAGGATATCAGACTGCCAAATCTATCAAGAATTTTCTTTAATTTTGTGAAATTCTTTTATCAATATTCTTTCACCAATAGCTCTCGCAATATCAAGAATATTTTCTTTCCCGTCCACATCAAGGAAATTGATAGCTTCCTTGAAAGAAAGCCAATCGCAAGCAATTTGAATAAAAATCTTGATTCTACGGAGTTAAGCTCAGTCGGAGGTAATACTTCAGGTAGAAAAGAGGGAATACTTTCAAAACAATGTGCATCATTTTCAATTATTTTGAATCAACAACAATTTTCAACATTTTGACAATATTTTCTAGCTATCCTAGCATGAAGCGAGAGCTTGAGGTTCATCTTTGGCGCATCCTGACATCAGTTGTTATCCCTTTTAGGACTTGATAACGGGAGTTTTCAAGATTCATTCCCTTCTTTGGTATAATCTGAGCGCACAGGCTCTCAGATTCGCACACTTCCCTGTGTCCCCACTGTCCCACCATAGACAGTCCAATTTCGGCTTGAGGTTAAGCCACCAATTCCAGCAAAAGGCAATTTCAAAAGTTAATTAGTCTCAGCAATGAGGCGCACAAAATCAATCCATTTTCAAACTTTAGGGACCCATTTTCCTTCCTTTTGCAAAACCCCTATCGGATTCATTGTGCGGAAATCCGAAGGTTTCATCACGGTCTCTTCTTTCGAGGATTCCGTCCATTTTTCAGCCCAATCAGGTTAAGGGTATAAACCTGGGCCTCCTTTGATGAGGTATTCCATTTTCTGCCCGATCAGGATAAGGGTATAAACCTGAGCCTCCTTTGATGAGGTATTCCATTTTCTGCCCAATCAGGTTAAGGGTATAAACCTGAGCCTCCTTTGATGAGGTATTCCATTTTCTGCCCAATCAGGTCAAGGGTACAAACCTGAGCCTCATTTGATGAGGTATTCCATTTTCTGCCCAATCAGGTTAAGGGTACAAACCTGAGCATCATTTGATGAGGTATTCCATTTTCTGCCCAATCAGGTTAAGGGTACAAACCTGAGCATCATTTGATGAGGTATTCCATTTTCTGCCCAATCAGGTTAAGGGTACAAACCTGAGCCTCATTTGATGAGGTATTCCAATTTCACTGCCCAATCAGGTTAAGGGTATAAACCTGAGCCTCCTTTGATGAGGTATTCCATTTCACTGCCCGATCAGGATAAGGGTACAAACCTGAACCTCATTTGATGAGGTATTCCAATTTCATTGCCCAATCAGGTCAAGGGTACAAACCTGAGCCTCACGTGATGAGGTATTTCATTTCCCAATCAAGTTAAAGGTTAAGCCTGAACTTCGTTCCATACGAGGTATTTCCCGTCCCCTCCAGGTTAAGGGCAAAACCTGAATCTCACTTATTTTGAAATAAAATTCTCCATTTTATAACTACCATCATCATTTGAATTAATTCTTTCATACCCAGTCAAATTTATCTAACTGGGGCATTTTTATAATCCAAATTTGGTGTGTTTTCTTTACCACTAAGCTCGGCTTTCAACCGGCTTAGCAGCAAAGAGGGGCATCTGTAAACACCCCAAATTTTCACCCTCATCCAGTGTTTGTCCATTTCATGTGTCATTGCATATCATTGCATGCATTCGGCATACCATTTCATTGCATTGCATGGCATTACATGTCATTACATCTCATTTTCGAGATCCAGCATTCCTGTTTTCAAAACATTCAATCCAGACTTGAATTTTAAAGCTTTTATTTCAAAATCAATTTCAAAACCTGGGTTTTTATTCAATACTCTGTCATTTTCCAACCCCAGGACTTTATATTTCGAAATATTTTCTCAGAAAACAATCTGGATTCATTTCAAATTCAAATTTTAATCAATTTCAATTCACAGATGAGACCCATTGAGGTGGTGTCGCTTCTGAATTCCTCTTTTCATCAAATTTCTCAAATTTTTGAAAGTTTCAGTCCGATCAGGACTCTGTCCCAGAGTCCAAATCCAGTCAAAAATCTGTTTTGAAGTCTGTTTACTTCCATTTTTCAATCTTTTCCGTTTGTTTTCGAAATTTAGGTCATTTTACAGAGTCCAGCTAGTTCAGGACTCTATTTTAGAGTTCGGTCGAGTTAGGAGTCTAATCCTGACTGTGTTTTCTGACTTATTTCATCATTTCTTGATAAAATCTTTCAAAAAATTTTACATTTTGAATTCTAAAATTGAAAATCTCAGAGTCCTAAGAGTTCAGGACTCTAACTCGGAGTTCCAGTTCGCTTGAGACCCTATTTTCAAAGATCTTGAATTTCAAATGTCAATTTTAACCCTTTTTCAAAGCCATTTTCAGTGTTTATTTCAAAATTTCCAAAACTCGATGTGGACCCACTCAGTTGGCACCATATCTAGAGGAATTCTAACTCAGTTAGAACCCTATGCCATTTCAAAAATTCTAATTTTAAGATTGCTTTTGAAAATCCTTTTGAAAACTCCTTCAATTTCAAGTTTTAAAATCATCTTTTTGTAAAAAACTCAAGTAGGGCCCACTCGGGGTGGCACCATATTCGAGTCAGTCAGGGCTAGACTAGGGTTAGTTGATGTCTTGGTTAATATTAGAGGTTTAGAAGAGTCAAAACCATTTTGAAAAACTCATTTTGAAAGTTAGTTTTTAAAACTAGTGTTTTTAAAAGGTTTTTAAAGGTGTTTTAAAAAGCCAAATGTAGAAAATGCCAAGTGACATTACATTTGGGGATTTTTTAGGAAAGTCTAGGGGTTAATTAGGCATTAGTTTAGATAATTTAGGCTAGGGGTAGTTAGGTCTTTCCACCCAAAAATCGCCCCCCCCTTAGAGAGTCCAAAAATTTTAGAAAACTTGATTTTTTAACCTAAAAAAATTTTTCTTTATAAAGAGGCCCCATGGGGGATGATTTTTCCAGCCACCTCCTATTGGATTCTTGGAGCTTCTCTCTCCTCTCCATCCTTCCTCCATTGCTGCAACTCCAAGGTAAATAATTTCTTCAATTTTTAATATTTTATTTAGTGTTTTTAATGATTTAAACCTAGATCTAGGCTTGGACACCCCTCCTTATGAAGATCCAACCATGGTTTCACCTCAAGAACCATCAAGAATCAGCAAGAACGATCCAAGAAGGTGATCTAACCCTGTTTTGGATGATTTACAGGGATTTTAATCCATTAGAATTGATTTTAATATGATTCTTTACATTATTAACCAATAAAATATATGATTTACCCTTTTAATGGGTTAAATCTATGTTTTAAAGGTGATATCAATTTTCAGCCATTGATTCCCTGTTTTTATTTTATTTTCATGGTTTATTCATGTTTTTTTTACGTTCTATAGCATAGAAATAATTTTTATTTAATGTTTTATGGTTTATTTTATTGATTTACATTAGTTAATGCATGGTTTTCCAAGTTTCTTAAATTTCTGTGTGTTTTAGGTTTAGAACAGTAAAGATAATGTTATTTTGGATTGAAGTACTCATTGTTTATTTATGATTTTTTTATATGTGGTGAATGCATGAGTTATTGAGTTACTGTAGAAAAATCAGAGGTTTTGGATCTCGGGAACCCTATCAAAAAAATCAGACATCAAATCGGGTTTTTAAAGCTTTAAAATCATGGTTAAAATCAAGAAGGTAACTTGCTGTGATGATATTTCTCTCATCTTATATTCGATTTTAGATCTGTAAATTGCTATGGATTCACATTAAGTAGATCTGTCTGCTGTGAATTTTTTGGATTTTTTGATCACTATTTAGTATTTTTCCCCTTTCAGAGAATCTGTTTTTAAATTTAAAACTCGTTAGGGTTTACCCAAACCCTAATCAGACTTGTGTTAGTCATAAATCCCAAACCACAGATCCAATTCATGATCTGTAAAAAGTGAGTATTGTTATTTTTCTATCTACTATTCACCACTAAAATTTCAGAGATTTTTGTTTAGGATTGCTATTTATGTTAGTATTGTCAATCTGAAGTAGCCGTTTTAATCCCTGTTAAGAGTGATATATTTTAGCTCAGATTGCTGGAAGGGTTTCTCCCTAACCAGAGATGCTTTTCCCGATCTGTAAATTGGGAAATCTCTATTTTTCTTCTTAGTTAGTCTCTGTAAAATTTCATGGATTTTCATGGAGATTTGACCCCTGGTTCAGGTCTTGGATTGAAACTGGTTGGTGAATTAGGTCAAAAATAGCATATTTTTAGGGTTTAATGCAATTTTCAGATTAATTCAATGTCAAAAAATTATTTTTATAATTCCAATTCGACATTAGGGTTATAACAAGTGCAGGTACCAATTTTTATAGATTTTGGAATCCATTTGATCTCTGAATTAATAAAATTGAAAAACCAGGTTCCTGAAAGATCCAAAAACAGTGTTAAAATCATATTTTTTAGTGATATTATTGGATTTTCGTGCATAAGCATATAGTTTTAGGGTTTTATTATGTTCATAAGCATCTTAGGATGCTTTAGGTTTAATTTTGTAGTTATTTGATTTCATTTAGTGCATAAAACCTAAGTTTTTACCAAAATCTATTTTTAAAAACCTTGATTTCAAGGCCATAGTCTTGCTATCAGGGGCAATTTGGTCATTTGACCTCAATTTCGAAATCCCTAACCCTAATTTTCACATATTTAAGCATGTCACATCATATTTAGCTTAACTTATTCCATTCAAATTTCAAAACTTGCATTTTATCAAAATATATTTCTAAAAACCCTAATTTCAAGGCCATAGTCTTGTTATTAGGGGTATTTTGGTCATTTGGACCCCAATTTCGAAATTCCATATCTCATATTCATATTTATTCAATTTTATTTCATACTTTATCAATTTTGATTTAAGGGAATCATGGAAAAGGCTTATATCTAGCAAAATCCAGTAATTTCTAGATATTACTGGATAAATCTAGAAAAGCCAACATATCATTGCTTAACAAAGTTTTCTAGTTTTGCAGGTACATTGAAGACTTTATTTTTCATGTATTTAAATTTCAATAGTGATGTAACTTGTAATTAAACTTTGGAATAAGAATTTACATTTCCTGCTTAGCTTAGGCAGCATTGCATATAGTTTATTTTTTTTAATAATGTTAATGTGTGATGGATGATGATTCATGCATATTTTTACAAATTCACCATGGTCTACACGAATAGCACATGCACTAGCTTCTATGAAGTTTATAAACTTGGTGGAATTTGTATTTATGGCCATAGTCAGAATACGAATGATACTTAGATTTATGATCTTCACATTAGCCACATTCAGCCTACACTCTTAAGCTAACTTCAAAAATGCACTGCATTTCTCAAAAATACAAAAAGTATTTCTCAATTCCTCAAATCCATATTCATTCATTTCATGCATTTTGCCAATTCCAATCTCAATTCAAAGAAGTTCATTTTCTCAAAATCCCCTAAGTCTTATAGCAAAATCGATTTTCCCAAAAGCATTGAATTTCAAAGAATATTTCAAGTGTTTTTCAAGTTCATAAACTCAATTTTTCAAGT
Organism: Nuphar pumila; assembly: GCF_984573655.1. Taxonomy (NCBI): domain Eukaryota; kingdom Viridiplantae; phylum Streptophyta; class Magnoliopsida; order Nymphaeales; family Nymphaeaceae; genus Nuphar; species Nuphar pumila. The sequence goes on along the minus strand of NC_143261.1, from coordinate 62,576,963 downwards.
TATGCAGTCAATTTCAAAGTTTGAAGTTAGAGAAATCAAAATCTTTCTAAGTCTTATTCAAAAATCGATTTTCTCAAAATATGGATTTGCCAAAGAATATTTCAAGTATTTCCCAAGTTCCAAATTCAAATTTTCTAAGTTAGAATTTCAATTTCAAAGTTTGAATTCAGAGAAACCAAGTTTCTCAGAATCGATTTTCACCAAATGTCAAGGATTCCTCAAAATCTATTTCTCTCAGAAGTATATTTCAAATCCCAATTCACGATTTTCCATGTGATACCTATTCTAAATATTTCAATCATTCAAAGCAAACATCATGTTTTCAAAATGTGCATTTTCTGAAAATTCATAGCACATGCCTGATTCTATGTGCATTTAGAAATTAGAATATGATTTAGACAAGTTGAATAGAGTAGAGCATAAGATTGATCCTTGGTTCAATTACCCCTGTTAAAGGTGGCAGGAACGGTTGAACCTCGTACCGACAGGCGAGTCCCATTCTTCGGAATTTTCTCGCATTTTAAAAACGGAGGCGAGTTATTTTCAAAATCTTTTTCAAAGGTCAGTTTGATTTGCAAAAGTTAAAAATTTTGCGATGATAACATTGTCGAAAACCTACGACTGAGGTAGGGGGTGGAGACCCCTGCCAGAAAACAGATCTGAGGCAGGGGGTAGCCCCCTACCGAAAAACAGATTTGAGGCAGGGGAGCCCCCTGCCGGAAAATAAACTGAGACAGGGGCCTCCACCCACTGTTGGAAAACACGAACGAGGTAGGGGGCTCCGCCCCCTGCCAAAAAATAAACTGGGGCAGGGGGCGAAGTCCCCTAACGGAAAACAGATCCGACGCAGGGGCAGCCCCCTGCCGGAAAATAGATCTGAGGCAGGGGGCGGAGCCCCCTACCGGAAAACAGATCTGACGCAGGGGGCAGCCCCCTGTCGAAAAACAAATCTGAGGCACGGGAGCCCCCTGCTGAAAAATAAACTCAAGCAGGGGCCTCCATCCCCTGCCGGAAAACACGAACGAGGCAGGGGGATCCGCCCCCTACCGGACGAAGGGGAAGAAGAACGGAAGAGGGAGGAATGCATACCTGAGAGGACCGGTGGCTGGGGTCGCCAATGGCTGGCTGCGGCTACGATCGTCAGGGTCTGGGTCGCCGGCGAGACTGAAGGGGACGAAGAGCGAGGGACGGCTGGGGGAGAGGGAAAGATCAGCGGGGAGGGGTCTGTCGTAAGCCCCTTCCCTTGCGTAGCCTCTTTAGGGTTCGGCCCCGACCCCGACCCTGATAAACATTTTGGATCCGGATCGGACCCGACCCGAGTCCAAAATAAATTTTAAATATGGACAACAATAGGCTCGGTCAAAGTTGACCGAGTCTATAAAGTGGACGGACTCGGCCCCGATGCATTGACCGAGTCCAACACTTGTTGACCGAGTCTGCCCCGTGTCTGAAGCTGCACCCGTGTCGGGGCGTGTCGACATGGGTGCATCGACCTCCTAACCGAGTCCATGTGACATCGGTTATATCCAATTATGCCTACATTGAAACCACATCCAACCCAGTTACATCCCTAGATGTGTCTGACATCTATCCAGCTATATCTTGATCATGTGGCTTGATCAAATTGCAAATTCTGCAGTCCAATCTACAGAATTGGAAGCGTCAATGACTCTTAAGGAAATGAGAAGGTTTGTTTGTTACATACATAATGTTCATAATTTCGCAAGGTTGAGGTTCAATCGACTACACTGTACAAGTATTATAAATTGTGCTTTTGTTCTTTCAGAATTTTTTTTTCTTTTTTTGGATATTAAGTATTATTAGGAGTTTCCCATTATCAAAGAAGGCACCAAACAAGGGCCTAGCAAGTTTCACAGAGAGAGAAAGTGAAGGAGTGGGGGGAGATGGTTTACTAGATCTGAGGAATTTTCTTTATATTGTAACATCATATTTCATATATATAGGTTCTACATAAATATTTCCTCTTGAAAGGCTAAGCTTTTTGATATACTATAACCAAAAAGGGTACCAAAACATCCAATAATGCATAATATTATAATATTCAATAACCTAAAATCTTAGACTTTTTAATATATTCAATAACTGCAATATTCTACATTATGCATAGATGGACAAGCAGGAACAATTAGACACGATAACTAGCAAACTAATTTGGCTTTTAAAATTGTGATATGCATGAGCTGAAAAACTGACCTCCGTCTTGGTTTTGAGGGCATGCTGCAAAACCTTGGAAATGTGCTGTATAAGGATGGATGCCTTCTGGTAAGACTTAGCAATATCTAGTGAGTACAACTCCACAACAGAATCAGCATAAAACTGGATATGTTTTATGTTTTCCGGTTCAACAAATTTGGAGTGTGCCAAAAATGTTCTGTACATGTTCGTTAGGAAGGAATCATAGCAATCTGAAATTAACTGCAGAACCATGCTTCGGATGAGTAAGAATGCTGCCAAAGAGACTCTCCCTCCTCTAGTTGCCCATAGGTGGATGGCAATCTGCAATCACCTCACATATGAGATAATAAAAATCCATTAAGTGATAAGTTATTAGACATTCATCACAAGAATGCCCTTGCAATAGCCGAGTGTAACAACAACGGTTCAAATCAATCTCATGTATAATGATAATAAGTTAACTGTAGGGGTTCCAATCTATGTGACCTCCGTGCAGATTAAGTACACCTCTTCCCATGTGATGGACAAGCACTTTGAGACAAACAAGGAAAAAACCTTTCTCAAAATATGAATTATTATGAAATAATAGATGCAAACACCTAAAAAGTGTTTTCCATCTGCAATAAATGAATTTTGTGAAATAACCACATTTGCTCATTAAAAAATTTAGCACTGAAACCCCTTGTTCCCTACGTCTTTCCTCATAAAGAAAACTTTTCTCCCAAAGAAATACCAAATATATCCTTTCTGCTGTACCAGCAGGATCATGCAATATAGATCCTGGAAACTTCATTGCATTTAAAAGAAGTCTCACGATTTTGCCGTAGAAATGGCCTAATGTAATGAACAAAGCATAAAACTAAAAAACAAACATGTTTTTTGGAAAAACACACCCATGACAACGTCAGCACACAAATACAAGCATGCATATGGATAGCATGGGGCACATCCATGCATGTTTACGCATACATATGCATATCTTTTGCTTCTCAATAGATTCTAGCTTGTTCAACAACAGTTACCTTGCTAAGCCTTTGTAGCAAAACCAGAAATGCAACTAAAAATATAACTGAATCTCTGAGCCGAGAAAGGACGAAGACAATTATATGTGTATCTGTAGCCTGAGTCAGAAGATACAATGTACTTTTGATGTAAGACTTAACCAGTGGTTTCACTGAGGCCCATTTTGAAGTATTTTGCAAGCTCAGTACAGTGTCCTTGCAACCAGAGCTTGACATTCCCAATAATCTTTGGAATATACTGTCTGCTTCATGAAGCACAATTAACAAAACCTTGCAGAAAGCTGCTCTTGTCTGAATCTTGTATAATAGAGCATCAGAGTTATCACTTCCATAATGGCATGCAACCCAGAATCCATTTAACAGATTAGGAAGCACAGAGATGTTTTGTTGATTCATGATCTGTTGGCACCATGAATCAATGGAGAAACTTGTGAGGATTTTATGTTCACATAAACTTGAATTTTCCCTGGTTTTGTTGCTGTTGCTCTCATTTGGTTCACCTTCATCATCTGAAAGCTGTCATGTGAAGGCTAACAAAGTAAGCAACACATAAAAGTTGAGAATAAGTGAACACAGGAAAGAAAGAATCAAGAAATAGCCCAAATAATGGCATCAAACAGAATAAACAATATTTTAGAAATTTTTATATCACAGTAGTATAAAATATAAATCAATGATCAACAAGCAATAAAATAGGTAGACATGCATTATATAAATATAAAAAATATATATTATCATAGTCACAAATATCGGTCTCGGACATATCTTAGCAAGGCAATTTCTCTAGGTTTGGTTGATAAATATAAACTTGGTGCTTAAAAATTTTTTAAAAACAGTAGCAATAAGTGAGAAAAGCAACACATAATACAAAAAATAAGTAAAAAAACAAAAGAAAGAAGAAAAACATAGTTAAGATATAATAAAAAGTAAAAGGCAACTTATAATATCATGATATTATCACGATAATATCATGACATATATAAATTTATGATATTTTTAAAATATTGTGATATTTTGCCTTTAATATCGTTTTATGAATTTACAGCTATATTCTCGCTTCTTATGTTAAATCACATATGAGACTTATGTATCATATGTGTATTACATTTAGTGTGGTACCCCCTCTTTGTATTTATGTGTACATTTCATTTTTTCAGGGGTACTTATGGATTTTAGCATTAGTTAGTGGTAAGCTTAGTTGTCAAAGGTGGTGCCTAGGCATAAGCCTAGGTCGGTATTTTTTTTCCGTTGACTGTTATCAACATGTATAAAAGGGGGAAAAGGGTCATTTTTCCCCTTTTTTCGCTCCACTCTCTCTCGCTCCGTTCTCTCTCCTTTCTCTCGCTAGGGCAGAGCCGAAGAAGGTCAACCTTGTCCTCCCTCTACAGGTACCGCTACCTCTCTCTCTCTCTCTCTCTCTCTCTTAAAAGTTCTACTCTCCATATGAACCTTATAAACAAAGGTAAGTGAAGAAAAAGAATTAAAGTATTCTAATAATGTGTTAAGTGTTTCAAGCTGTTGGTGCCACGGTTTTCTTCATCATATTTTGGGACATTATTTGGTAGCATTTTGTTTAACATTTCACATTTTTTTAAACATTTTTAAACTGTCTTTTTGAGTTCACACTTCACAGTTTGGGCTGGCTCCGTGGTGTGATTCCAATGATGTGAGTGTGATATATTTGATCAGAATATAAATCTAGAAAGATCAAATGCTCAGTGATGGCTTGCCTATAAAAAAAAAGAGTGATGAAGCAAACTGTTGGGTGTCATATTTGTACTAAATAGACATTATCAGTTTATTAGGATCACTTTATACCAAGGTTGCCAGACTAGGAAATGGAAGCGGGAAACGATACAGAAAGCGGAAGCGAGAAGCAATGAATTTTAAAATATATAGGAAGCGGGAAGCGAAGAATAAATAAAAGAAATATATGAATTGAATGAAAATCAAAATGAAACACAAATAAAAACTAAAATAAAAGTGACGAATATTAAATTTCATATTTTTTTAGTGTAAGAATTAAATGTATAACAAAATCTAAAAATGATGACTACCAATTTAGAGAAAGCACATGGAAGTGAGCGAGAAAAGTGAGAGAAAACACATAAAAAACAAGAAAAGTTGAGTAAGAGAACATATAAGAAGAATAGATGAGGCGTGTGGAAAGCATAGGAGAAGCATGGGGGAATCGAGGTTCTCATCAAGTTTCGGAAGCGAGGAGTATCACGCTTCTGAAGCGAGTTTCCAGGAAGCGAGCTTCCCACCTATCTAAGAAGCTTCCGGTAGCTCTGCTTTATACACCAGTGTAAAGAGTATCTCCATGAAATTGGGATCAATGCTGCCATGAAGAATATTTTCATCTATGTTGTGGCAGTTATGTTTTTCTCTTTTTTTCCTCTTATAAACCAAACATTTTCGCTTGTTGGCTTTTGTAAATTTCCTTTTGACTTTTTCTCTAAATTACTGATTCTATGAAAGAAAACCAATCATTTTTTGAAAATCCCCTACAAATTCCCGTGCGGACAAGTTAGAAATTCTTCTAAAAAGATTTACTGTGATCCGAACAAATCTCAGCCACACTCCAATTTTTGTTACTGGCTATTTCCAATGTTGCATGTGTGGGCACAGATATACATTTGTTAGGGTATAAGTGCTCAGATAAACATTTGTTTGGGTATAAGTTCACAGATCTCATCTTGGGCAGTCAATGGGCCGGATCCATGTCTGGTATCTGACTGAGCCCAAACCCAAACATCAGGATAGGCATAAAATAATGACCAGAACCCAACTCAAATTAGGTTTAACTATGTTTTTTGGGGGACATTTTAAAAAAAACACCTAAATTTTGGTTGATTATAAAAAACACATCTAAGTTTTCAATATTGTTAAAAACACACCTAAACTTTTTTATAGTTAATAAAAAACCTAAGGTTTGCTCCTGTTAAAGTTGTCATTAAATGTGTGCTGCAATTACAAAAAAAAACTTAAGGGTTTTTTTATTATGAATTCATATTTTGCTGATATGTTATTTGTTGCTTACTCCTTTTTATTTAGCAAATTTAGATGTTGCCTTTTTTTAGATTCTTATCATTTTTTAGAACAATGGAAGGGGCTTCATCTGCAAGTGCTAGTGGGTCCACATTTTCAAATTTGGAACATATTCAAAACTTTAAGAGAAAATCAGGTGATCCAGCATGGGAGTGGGCCTATATTAAGGATAAACAAGATCTGAATTCTGTGACATACCTTAAATGTTGAACTTATAAAGGATGTATATATAAAATAAAACGACATCTACTTGGGATTGGAAGAAAAGTGAAGGCTTATGATAAAACAATTGCAGAAATCAAGCAAGTACTTTCTAAGTACATGGAGGAATCAAAGAAGAATAGAGATGAAAAAAATAAGAGAGAGACGATTAATATATACGAAAGAAATGAAAGTTTATTCTCAGCTTCCGATTATGGCGAAGGACGTGAATGCAGTTTCATAGATGGAGGGGAGTAGTACATTCGGCTTTAGACCAAAAGGGCTATGGATCTATACTTTCAAAGTGATTCAACAGAGAAAGGAAGGCAAGCAAACAAACAAACTATGTTTGAAAATTGCTTTAAAAAGGAAAAAAGAGAAACAATGTACGAGTACATTAATAGGTGATTTTATGACGGTGGAATACCTTTTAATACAGCGAAGTTGCCTTCATTTTACAGTATGATTGAAGCTATAGGCCAATTTGAACCAGTGATGAAGCCTCCATCATATCATGAGTTGCGAGAACTACTTTTGAATAAAGAAATGAAGAAAATGAAGGAGTTCTTGGACCAATACAAAGTGCATTGGTCCAAACATGGATACAAAAGGGTGTACACTCATTAATTTTTTTGTTAATTGCCTTTTGGGGACAATGTTTTTTAAATCAGTTGATGCATCAAATGAAGTAAAAGATGCAAATTTGCTTTTTGCATTGTTGAATGATATTGTTGAAGTTTGGGAGGAGAATATGGTTCAAGTTGTTATTGATAATACCTCAAACTATGTGAAAGCAGGTAAATTATTTATGGATAAGAGAAAGCATTTAGTTTGGACTCTTTGTGCTGCACATTGTATAGATATGATGTTGGAATATATAGGATAATTGAAAGAGTTGAAGAACATTTCCGGAAAAGCAAGGCAATTGGTGGTATTCATTACAAACATTCTCAAGTGTTGAGTATGATGAGAGCACACACACAAAAGGACTTACATAGGCCTGCAGTGACAAAATTTGCCATTTTTTTACTCTAGAAAGCATATATAATTGGAAAAAATGCCTAAAGTTCATATTTCTTAGAGATGATTGGGAAAAAAGTAGTTTTTCAAAAACGTCAGTTGGTAAAAGATGTGAAAGCATGATTTTGAGTTCAAAATTTTAGAAGAGAGTGAGTTGTGCTCTGAAAACAATGGCCCCCTTGTTTGACATGCTTCGATTGGTTGATAGCGATGAAAAGCCTACTATGGGTTACATCTACAAGAAAATGGATCGTGGAAAGGAAAAAATAAAAGTATAATTATAAATTAATTTTTTTGTATTCTACTAATTGTAAATTACATTTTATCTTAGCTTCTATAATGGTTACTTGCAATTCTTTTACTTAGTAGGTAAATGTGTGTGATGATAAACAAATATACGGCTGGGTTTGGGAGATAATCGATAAAAGGTGGAGCAATCAATTGCACAAACCTTTGCATGCAACAAACCTATATTTGAATCCAGGCATATATTATAAGTATAAAAATATCGAGTCCAATGAGGAGATAAAGAATGACTTATATGATTGTGCCAATCGTCTTGTTCAAAGCGAAGAGGATCGAGACACACTACTAGACCAACTCATAAGATATAGAACTGCTATTGGGCCTTTTGGAATGGAGTTAGCAAAGAGGAAGAAGAAAGTGTAAACCAGAGTTACCGGAAGCGCCTAGGTAAAAGGGGAAGCGCGCTTCCCCGAAGCGCGCTTCGAAAGCACGAAACGTCGCACTTCCGAAATGTGTGGGGAAGCATCCCCCTTTTTTGGGAAGCGCGCTTCCCCCCTCGCTTCCCCCACGCTTCCCCATTTTTTCATTTTTTTTGCTTCCCCCTCGCTTCCGGTTCGCTTCCTAGGTCGCTTCCTTGGTCGCTTCTGAGACGGTTCATAATTTTCTTCTTAGTGGTCCCACGCTTCCCCGCTTCCTAAATTTTTGAAAGTGTCTCGCTTCCCGCTCCCGCTTCTCGTATCGTTTCCCGCTCCTGCTTCCTTGACTGGTAACTCTGGTGTAAACCCTAGGTAAGATGATTAAATTTCATATAACCCCTTTTGCATTATTTTTATAACTTATATACAGTTGAGAGTTATTATCGTGAGGGGTTTATTGGAAATCAGAAAAGTTATCAGTTGGTCTTGTTTATATTTTAACTTTTAATGGTCTCTTTTGTAATTTTCTTTATTGACCCTAATCACTACTTAAGGGTGATTAGGGCTAATCGTGAAGGTACTTTTCTATCTTTTCTCAAACCAAGTTTCAACATGGTATCAAAGCCTCTCGTTCTTGGGAGAATCTAACGCCTATGTTGAATTTCTTTCTTCCCTCTTTATCATAGTTTTTTTCTTTCTTCTTCTCTCCTCCTAGCCTATATCTAGTTTGTTCGATCTTCCTTCTGATCGAACCCTAGGTTGTTTCCTCAGTCTCACAACCTGAGATCTGACTAGTTCTACACAATATGCAGATCTGATTAGACACCCTAGATCGTGTGTTCCTCTTTTGCTCCTTGTTGATGACGCCTCAGTAATATTGATGGATCGTGGTGCATCAGATCTACCATCATGTGGAGATTGCGTGGAGCAGATCTGACATCATAATCGTGTTGCATCAGATTAGCAATCATTTTGTGATTGGGTGGAGCAGATCTGAGATCGTGTAGTAATTGGATGTCGTGTAGCATGGAGCGTTGATGTTGGATCAGATCTGAATGGTGTGGCTGACTGACTGTTGCTCGTATCAAAGTCGTGTTGATGTGGTAGGTGTTAAATCTGTAGTGCTTGTTGTCGTTGGAATCAGATTTGCTCGTATCAGAGTCCTGTTGATGTGGTAGGCGTTAAATCTGTAGTGCTTGCTGTTGTTGGAATTAGATTTAATCAGATCTGATTAATTTTTGTTGAAGTTCAGATGTGAAATCAATTTTTGTCATCTAAAATTAATTTTTATAGTGGTGATCAGATTTATTATCTTGCTGGTGGCGTCTGTGATATATATATATATATATATATTGCAAGACAAGGATTTTATTTCAGCTGGAATCTATTTCTTTACTATCAGTTTGCTCGTGATTACTTTCTGGTTATTATTATTATCCGGCTCATTAGCTAGCTACTGTCAGCAGTGAAATACCATGGCTGAAATAAAGTCCAGTGATGGTGAACAAAGGTTTGAAGTGTCTGCAGAGTACAAAGCTTTTGCTAATCCCTTCTCTTATGGGTCGTTCGTAAAGCTGGACGACAATAATTATAAAAGGTGGTCGAGGACTTTTATGATGTCTGTGTCAGGACATCGTCGAAAACATATTTTGTTAAAAAAGGAACCAACAGAGAAAACTGGGAAATATGCCACATGGTAGGAAGATAATGACATTGTTATGTCTTGGATTATGAACAGTGTTCAGCCACATATTGCAGACGGCTTAATTTACTATTCTACTGCAAAGGAGATGTGGGATTCATTACGTGACACGTACTCTCAAGACAAAAATGTCAGTAGAATTTTGTAAGTTGAGCAAGAGATATTTCAGTTGCAGCAGGGTGATCAGAATCTTTCCCAATATTATGCATCAGTTAAATCAGCCTATAAAAGGCTCAACTATGTTCGTCCTCCCTGCTGCACTAATCATAAAACTCATCAGGAGTAGACTATGGTGGCTCGTTTTCTATCAGGATTATCTCCAGATTACTCAGTAGCCAAGGTGCAAATGCTTACTAGCTCAGAGATCCCTACTCTAGCTGATGCCTACAACCGGTTAAGTCATCTTGCTGTTACCTTTCCTCCGCCTCATGGAGACTCTCAGACTTCAGCTCTTGTTGTCACTGGTGGAGGAGGGCATGGTTTACCTAGTTCTTCCAGAGGCAAAGGTCGTGGAAGAGGCAGTGGAGGTCATAGCAGGCTTCAGTGTACATATTGTGGCAAGCAAGGGCACCTTGAGGATCGTTGTTGGGATAAGAACCCTAGAAGTCGCTCTCAGAGCTCATTATCGTTCCCCAAAGCAACAACTCCGGTTGTCTCTTCCATCACTGAACCTGTGCCTACTTCTTCAACCAATACGATTACTCTCAGTCGTGCAGAATATGATCAGCTTCTTTCTCAGAGTTTTGCATTTGTGTCTGCCTCTATTGTAGTGACTGATGTGGCATGCTCTACGGGTACTCAGTTGGATGATGGAGGTAAGATATGGATTATTGATTCTGGAGATTCACATAGTTTCTCTACACTGGTTCATACATCTTTCCCTCGTCATGTTAAATTGGCAGATGGTAGATTATCCCCAATGGTGGGGCAAGGAGATGTGCATTTTACCCCTACATTACGGATTTAATATGTTCTCCATGCTCCACAGTTTCCTAAGAATTTATTATCCGTAAGCCAACTTACAAAAGAACTAAATTGTCGAGTTATATTTGACCCAGGTTCTTGTGTATTTCAGGATTTGCTGCCTAGGAAGAAGATTGGTGGAGGCCATGAGGAGGGAGGTGTTTATATCTTACACAACCTGTTGGAGTAGCAACTTCGTGTGTGGAATCGAGTTCTAATTCCTACCAATGGCATCTCAGATTGGGTCATCCTTCTCTTTCCAAGCTTCAAAGAGTCATTCCACAGGTCTCTCCTACAGCGTCCTTTCAGTGTGAAGCATGTCAGTTGGGCAAGCATCATCGTAGTTTTTTTTCTTTAAGTCATAGTTATACTAGTCAAAGTCCTTTTGATCTAATTCATGTTGATGTTTGGGGGCCTAGTCGGGTTCCTAATAGGTTTCAGTCCAAGTATTACCTTGTCATTGTTGATGACTACTCTAGAGTGTCTTGGGTCTTTTTAATAAAGGAGAGATCTGAAGTCTTGTGTATTCTCCAATCTTTTATTCTTGAAATAAATACTCAATTTGGTTCCATTGTTAAAATTGTTCGCATTGATAATGCTCTTGAATTCAAATCTAGCAAACTATTACAATTTTATCGGGATAATGGGATTTGCCCTCAATTTTCATGTGCCCATACGTCCCAGCAAAATGGGGTAGCTGAAAGAAAACACCGACACCTTTTGAAAGTAACTCGAACCCTTATGATTCAAACAAACATGCCAGCTTCTTTTTGGGGAGATGCCCTTCTTACTTCTTGTTACCTTTTTAACAGAATGCCTTCTACTGCTCTTAATGACCAAATTCCTATCAGACAACTTTATCCTGATTGTTCTTTGTTCAAAGTTTCTCCTAAGGTATTTAGTTGTGTTTGTTTTGTGCAAAAACTTGGACCTACTAGGGACAAACTAGCTGCACAGGCAACTAAGTGTGTCTTCCTTGGGTATCCAAAAAACCAAAAAGGTTACAAATGTCTTGACCCCATTGCTCGTAAAGAGTATATCAGTGCGGATGTCACATTCTTTGAGACCATTCCTTACTTCTCGCCGTGCGCGTCTCGTGTGAATCCTGATATGTCCACATCATTTCCCTTACCCATTCCTCCCATTCCTTTGGAGTCAGTTCCTTTTTTGCCTTCATTATGTTCTGATCCCTCTTCAATTCGGTTCCATGATCCTCCACTGGTGTATACTCGTCGTCAAGCCTCCTCTCGTGGCCCTTCATCGTCTTCTTCTCCTGCAGTCAGTGATCCTGATTATGTTGATGATTCTATTGCTTATCCTGATGATCGTAGAGCAGATCCTGAGATTAAAAATGATTTGCCCATAGCCCTAAGGAAAGGCATGCGTCAGTGTACTCTGCACCCAATTTCAAAGTTTGTGTCCACAGACAAGATTGGAAAGAGCATGCAAAACTTTTTATCTGCTTTATCTGCCATCTCCAGTCCTATCAATCATCAACAGGCTTTATTAGATCCTCAATGGAAACAAGCAATGCAAGAAAAAACAACATATAGGAATTAAGTGCATAGGATTAATTTAAGACCTCAAAAATAAAAAACAATGTCATCCTACTCTGTGCTGTCTAACTAGGGATTGGCTCTGGGAGGATTAGGCGAACACAAGTAGGGTAGGCAGTACCAGTTGACTAGGTAACCACGTATCATTTCTGACAACATAGTTTGCAACTAAACAAAAGTTAGCAGCTATCAATGGTGATTACAAGTATGTAAGGATAAAACTCAAGTAATGCAGCTGTTTTTCATAAAAACATAAAATTGAATTTTGCAGTAAAAGAAAACTAAGGCAATGGAAGAAGGTATAAGCACAGTCACAAATATCATGATATTTTAAAAAAATATTATGATATCTTTTCATCAGTTCTAACATTTAAAATATCACGATATTTTTCAAAATGTTGTGATAATTTAAAATTAAAATATCATAATTTATGTTTCATAAATGATTTTAAAAAACTTTGGCTGATAATCCTATTTTATAATTCACATCTCTCTCAATCTTTTTCTCCTAACTAATTAATGGCAATAAATACTGAATGTAACTTAATCCTAAGCAAGAAAGTATTTATTTCGGCCTCTGGACTCTCCCATCTTTCATTTCTTTTTCATTTTTAAAACAATGGATGAGACATATTTATTGCTTTTGGCATTTGAGTAATTTTTTTACATATTTTTAACTTCAGTTTATAAATTTTTAAAAAATTATTCATTTTGCCAAGATTTTTTCAATAAAAGTGTGGGAGAACACAGATTATCAATATATGCCATTTACCATTTAATGGCAGATTTTATTTTGAAAATATAAACAGAAGGTAATAAATTAATATACCCAAGTTACACAATAGCACAGAGAAAACACAAGAATACAACCGCTACACGACAAAAATGAACAAGAAGCCATAGACAACAGAAGCAAAAGAATAAATGTTATAAAAGTTTTAGTTTGTCTCCTTTCAAAGAGGAGCTTAAGACAATTTTCAAATGTATATAAAATGAGACTAATTGGATGCTATTGACAACAAACAGAAAAAGCAGCCAACTAGAATCCATCATAAATAGACAAATATATTACATATAAAATGCAGTGGCTGCACCATAGTTGGCAAACCCAGAGAGCTGACTGGAGAATCGCCCGAGTCAACCCGGATCGGATCCCGACTGGGTCACCGATTCAGGACCACCTATCCGCATGCCACTTATGTGTCTTTTGTCATGCATTTCATGGTTTTAGTGCATAATGCTTATAAAAGGATAATTTTTACAAAGAATCATTTATTTTAAAATCATAATATCAACAATTATGTATAGTTGAATACTTATATAGCTTAGTCATTGATGTCATGTAATAAATTTAGTGATTATACAGTTTGGAGTTTGATTTTTTCCATATCTTAACACTAAAAAAATCATGTCCTAACTCGTCCAAATTACCGAGTCAACCTGCTGACTCACAAGTCAAGGGTCAGGCAATCCGGATCCAAGTCACGAGTTTGTCAACTATCGGCTGCACAAGAAAAGGCAAATTGCACAGGTGCCACTTTGATTCTTGGCAAACTTCAATCTTACATCATGTATTAAGCAGTAGAAGTGTACAGTTTTATCCTAATATAAAGAAAAGTAACTGCAAAGGCGGAACCAAACAAGAAAAACACAGAAAAACAATCTTACAAGGGATGTAAATTTTGATGGGAATTAACATTCAATATTGGCATGTCTAACAATTTAAAGCAAGTTGATGTCAGAAAAATAATCTAAAGCAAGTGATAGCAAAGAAAATAAATAGTGGCATTTTCTTACTCTTCTACAGGTTGTGCATCTGAAGAGATTGGATGGTTCACATATACAACACCTTTATCTCTTGCAATAACAGAACCAACCATAGAGCTTAAATGTGGTGGCCTAATCAATGCTTGCAAATAAACAAAAAGTCTAGTTAAAAACTATACAAACTTGGAAACATTTTGTTACACAATCCACTCAGTGAACAGAAGCGCAAACACAAACCAAGCAGGGCAACTTAGATGTAGAGATAAGTTCCTAATAAATGATGTCTTATGAAGCAACTGCCTATGAACACTACAAAAAGAAGGCAATAGCGCAGGCAGTTAGATTAGCAAAAATATTGTTGGCCTCATGCAACATGACACTTGCGGAATTATCATTTATTTTCTGGAAAAAATATTTGTAGCTACTAAAATAATAATATAAATGTTTAAACATCTAATGAACTACTAAAGACGTTATATGTAAGCTCATTCAATGTATGGTATCAATCCTCAAGGCACTCTCTGCTTGGCTTCCCATTGAGGGCCTGAGCCAGTCATGAAGACTGAAAAGGAGGTAGAAAGATTACATCAGGGGGGGCATGAAAAAGACACATAAACCTTAATCAAGTTGCTGCTAATCTTCAACTTCAAGCAACCATAACCCGTGGGCAAAAAGGATATTAATGAGGTGTGATATCATCCAGAAAGGGATTTTGTCCAGAATACCTAAAGAGCAGAGACAATGGAGTCACTTTGAGGCAGACTATACTTGTTCATGTCATACACTGTTATCATTGCCCGCATTGATCAATCGGCCAAAAAACATAACCATTCTTTAGATGGTTTAATATCCAAACGGCCTTTAGATTGCTCCCACTTGAAAATCGCAAACTTCAAAGCATTCAAATTTACAATGCAAAATTAAACACTGGTTTTATGCATAGTAACAAATATCAGCAATATTTTGAAAAGATCATGAGTGGTTTGGACCAGAGTTGCTAGTCGAGGAAGCGATTCGAGAAGCAAAAGCGAGAAGCGAGGCATTTTCAAAATTTTAGGAAGCGGGAAAAGCAGGACGACTTAGAAGCGAATCAGGAATCGTCTTGGAAGAAAACTAGGAAGCAAACCGAAAGCGACCTAGGAAGTGAGGGGGAAGCAAAAAAAAAGAAAAATAAAAACACAAAAAAATGAAAAAATAAGGGAAAACGAGCTTCCCCTAAATTGGGAAGCGCACTTCCCACTCCCTAAATTTTTTTGGCACTTCCCAGCATGTTTCAGAAGCGCCATGTTTCACGCTTACAAAACACGCTTCCCCATGCCCTATGGCACTTCTGATAACTCTGGTTTGGACATACAAGCATGAATTTTTCAATTTTGAAATTTCAATACATTGTGAACCATAAAATTTGAAACCTTAAAAGATCTACCTATATAATTGATCGGATGATCTAAAACTTGCTTTTGACTGAACAAACCATATGGATCATATCCATAGGGCTTGGTCCACAAAAAAATCAATTAATCCAATAAAGGCATTTTTTAAAAAATTTATGTCTTTCTTTATGTTTTTATATATTTTTATAGTCTTAATTGGTTTTAACTTTTATCATAGTTACAAATATTGGCAATATTTTGTAAACATGGCAGCGTTTACAAAATCTGCTATACTATAAAAAGTCACAATATTTCCAATAATGGTCTTATCATGATATCAACATAATAAATCATTTTTAATTTTTTTATATATATTGCCCATATTTCTAACTTTTTACACATGCTAATATTTCCTAGAGTTTTTCCAAAAAATAAAAAATTTAATTTATCATGACATTTTTCCTCACCAAGAGTTTCCTGGTACCAAGTTTTTTTATGTTGGCTTTATCCTATGTCACATGGGTGCGGGTGCGGGTGCGGCACTTTAAAAAAACTTGGGTGCGGGGGTGCGGCAATATATATATATATATAATTTGTGCAGGGGAGGGGTCGAGCGGATGAGTTGTGGAGCTTGATTCAGAGTTTTTGCCCTTGCAGAAAGGGGGGGCGGGGGCTCCCCCCGGCCAAATTTTTTTTAATAAAAAAATTGGACACATTTTTTTATTTAATAAAAAATTTGGACACAAATGACCCTGGGTGCGGTCAACACACCCAGGGTCGGGTTGACCGCACCCGGTGCCGCACCCGCGTCGAGTCGCGTCGACGCGAGTGCGGCACCCTGCTAGCCGAATCCCTGTGACATAGGCTTTATCCTATTGGTCCAAGGATAAACACCTATGTTTTTACACGCTCCCAGCAAAGCTCAAGGATCTGAAGTTTCTTTGCTCCAAGATGGAAGAGGGAAATGTTCCACTATTTTATCTGAAATTGTTGGCAAATATTCAAACTGGTAACATTTGTTACTTTCAGTTTGCCGTCCAAAATTTAATGAAGCTTTTAACTGCCAGACCTGAGCTACTTGTAAGCAGCTTGACCCACCATATCCCAACTAGCTCAGAGCTTTGCAATAGAAAATTTCTTGTGTTAAACCTATTCAACCATATTAAAGATCCTAATCAAAATTTCTTTCATTAGAAAAGGTATTTACTGATTCAAAAACCTCATAAGATTTTTCCGGTTGTGTAAACACCCCAAATTTTCACCCTCATCCAGTACTTACATTTCATGTGTCATTGCATATCATTGCATGCATTTTTGCATATCATTTCATCGCATTGCATAGCATTGCATGTCATCCCATCTCATTTTCGAGATCCAGCACTCCTGTTTTCAAAACATTCAATCCAGATTTGAGTTTTAAAACTTTTCTTTCAAAAACAATTTTAAAACCTAGGTTTTTATTCAACATTCTGTCATTTTTCAACCCCCGGGACCTTATATTTTGAAATACTTTCTTAGAAAACGATCTGGATTCATTTCAAACTCAATTTCAATTGATTTTAATTCTCAGATGAGGCCCATTTAGGTGGTGTCGCTTCTGAATTCCTTCACTTATCAAAAATCTCAAAAATCTTAGAGTCCTAATTGGATCAGGACTCTTTTTCCAGAGTCTTAGTCAGATCAAAACTCTACTTTTCACTACCTTTTTACCTATTTTTGGAGAAAACCTTTAAAACCTTCTATTTTGGCTAAAGTTTCAGAGTCCTAGTTGGATCAGGACTCTTCTTTAAGAGTTCAGTCGGATCAGGACTCTTCTTCAGAGTTTTAATCGGATTAGAATTCTAATCTTTTGCAGCTATTTTATCTATTTTTAATCAAATCTTTCAAAAAGAGTCAGAAACTCGGAGTTTTAGTCAAAACAGGACTCTGTTCAGAGAGTCCTAGTTGGATCAGGACTCTGATCCTGATTTCAATTTTGAGAAAATCTTTTAAAAATCTTTTCATTTATCAAATTTGTTACATTTTTATCAAAGAATTTCAAAATTCTGAGGTTTTATCTCAGAGTCCTGATTAAATCAGGACTCTACCCCAGAGTCCTGATCGAAGTAGGACTCTATCCAAAATTGATTTTCTCACTTCATTTTCACTAGTTTTCAAAAAGCTTTGCTTAAAATTCATCATTTGCTTACCAGAAAAACCAAAATTCTTAGAGTTCTGATCAAATCAGGACTCTACCCCAGAGTCCTAATCAGATCAGGACTCTGAACCAAAACTTCAATTTCATCCTGTTTTCACTTGTTTTTCAAAATCCTCTCATTTGATTTCTCAGAAAATTCAAAAATCTGAGAGTCCTAATTCAATCAAGACTCTGTCCTTAGAGTCTCAGTTGAATCAGAACTCTGTTTTATTTCAATATTCGTTATTTTTTTCACTGTTTTGACAAGTTCTTTCATTTGTTTTTCAGAAAATACCAAAAAATCTAGAGTTTCAGTCCGATCAGGACTCTGTCCCAGAGTCCTAGTCCAGTCAGGAGTCTGTTTTGAAGTTTGTTTTTACTTCCATTTTTATTTATTTTCAAAAATTAGGTCATTTTGTAGAGTCCAGTTAATCCAGGACTCTATTTCAGAGTTCTGATTGAGTTAGGAGTCTAACCCTGACAGTATTTTCTGACTTATTTCACCATTTCCTGATAAATTCTTTTAAAAATTCTTTCACTTGGTTTTTAAAATCCAAAATCACAGAGTCCTAAGAGTTCAGGACTCTAATTCGGAGTTCCAGTTCGCTTGAGGCCCTATTTTCAAAGATCTTGAATTCCAAATACTGATTTTAACCCCTTTTCAAAGCCATTTTCAGTGTTAATTTCAAAATTCTTCAAAACTCGATGTGGGCCCACTCATTTGCACCATATCCAGAGGAGTTCTGACTCGGTTAGAACCCTATGCCATTTCAAAAATTCTAATTTTAAGTTTACTTTTGAAAATCTTTTGAAAACTCCTTCAATTTCAAGTTTTAAAATCGCTTTTTGAAAAACTGAAGTAGGGCCCACTCGGGGTGGCGCCATATTCGAGTAAGTCAGGGCTAGACTAGGGTTAGTTAGTGTCTTGGTTAGTGTTAGAAGTTTAGAAGAGTCAAAACCATTTTGAAAAATCATTTTAAAAATTAGTTTTTAAAACTAGTGTTTTTAAATGTTTTTAAAGGTGTTTTAAAAACCCAAATGTGAAAGATGCCAAGTGGCATCACATTTGGGGGATTTCTAGGTTTAGTTAGGGGCTAATTAGGGATTAATTAGAGTCCCACCTAGGCTAGGAAACCACAAAAAATCATTGCCTTTAGTGGATTTATTAGAAAGAGTCCTGAAAAAATGAAAAAACCTCTTAATTAACCCTAATTAAGTGACTTTTTGAAAAACTATAAAAGGGGACCTAAAGGGGGCCAAAAGGGGGGCTCTTTTCTCTCAAATTTTCGTGGCCTCTCTCTCCTCTCCAGCACCTCCACCTTCCTCCATTGCAGCTGCAGCCCAAGGTGAGTTATTTAATATTATTTTTTTATTTTTTTATTAGTTTTTTATGATTTTTCAATAGATTTCACCATAGAAACTCTTGTGTTCATGGATTTCACCATGGATTTCATCCAAGAACCACAAAATCGACCCAAGAAGATGATCCAACTCAGTTTGAGGGTGATTTCAAGGATTCTAATCCATTAGAATCGATGAGAGGTACGTTTTTCATGTTCTTAACCGACGAAACGTGAGATTTACCCGTTAAATGGGTTAAATCCATGATTTCAAAGGTGAAAGCAAATTTCAGCCATTGATTCTCTAATTTTTTATTTATTTCTCTGTTTATTCATGTTTATTATACGTTTTACACCATAGAAATAATTTTTATTTACTGTTTTATGGTTTAGTTTATTGTTTTTCATTAATTAATGCATATTTTCTCAAGTTTCTTAGATTTCTGTGTGTTTTTAATTTAGAACAGAAAAGAGCATGCTGTTTCGGATTGAAATACTTGTTGTTTATTTCTGATTTTTTTATATGTGATACACGGATGTGTTATTGAACTACTGTAAAAAAATCAGAGGTTTTTGAATTCGGGAACCCTGTCAAAAAAATCAGACATCAGGTCGGGTTTTTAAAACTTTAAAATCGGTGTTAAAATCAGAAGGGTGACTTGCTGTGATGATATTTTTCTCATCCAATATCCGATTTGAGATCCGTAAAGTGCCATAGATTCATATTGATTAGACATATCTAATGTGAAATTTTGAGATTTTTTTATTTCTGTTTGGTATTTTTCCTCTGACAGAATGTCTGACTTTCAATTTAAAACTCGTTAGGGTTTACCAAAACCCTAATCAGACTTGTGTTGTTTATAAATCCCAAACCACAGATCCGATTCATGATCTGTAAAAAGTAAGTATTATTATTTTTCTGTCTACTATTTACTACTAAAATATCAGATATGTTGGAATAGTATTGATATTTATCCCGAAATGTTTAATCTGCAGTGTCTATTTTAACTCATGTGTGGTTTGCAATATTCAAGTCCAGATTGCCGGAAGGGTTTCTCCCTAACCGGAGATGATTTTTCCGATATGTAAATTGATAAATCTCTGTTTTTCTTCCTAGTTTGTCTCTGTAAAATTTCATAGATTTTCATGAAAGATTGATTCCTGATTCGGGTCTAACTCTGAAACTGGTTGGTAAACTAGGTCAAAAATAGCATATTTTTAGGGTTTGATGCAATTTTCGGGTTAATTTAATGTCAAAAAAATATTTTTATAATTCTAATTCAAAATTAGGGTTATAACAAGTGTAGGTACCAATTTTTAGGATTTTTAGAATCTATTTGATGCTTGAATGGCTTGAATTGCAAAACAGGGCACCCGAAGAATTCCAAAACACTGCAAAAATCAAAAAATTTGTGATATTCTTGGATTTTCGTGCATAAGCATGTATTTTTAGGGTTTAATCATGTTCATAATCATATTAGGATGCTTTAGGTTTAATTTGATGCTTATTTGATTTCATTTAGTGCATAAAACCTAAGTTTTACCAAAATATTTTCTAAAAACCTTGATTTCAGGGCCATAGTCTTGCTATCAGGGGTAATTTGGTCATTTGACCTTAATTTCGAAATCCCTAACCCTAATTTTCATATTTTTAATCATGTCATATCATATTTAGTTTGATTTATCTTCATTTGAATTTCAAAACTTGCATTTTATAAAATATCTTTCTGAAAACCCTAATTTCAAGGCCATAGTCTTGTTATTAGGAGTATTTTGGTCATTTTGACCCCAATTTCAAAATTTCATATCTTATCTTCCTTATTTATTCAATATTATTTCATATTTTATCAGTTTTGATTTAAGAGAATCATGGAAAAGGCTTATATCTAGCAAAGTCCAGCAATTTCCTGATATTGCTGGATAAATCTAGAAAAGCCAACATATTTTCATTAACCAAGTTTTCTAGTTTTGCAGGTACATTGAAGGCTTTATTTTTCATGTATTTAAATTTCAATAGTGATGTAAATTAAATTAAATTTGGAATAAGAATTTAAATTCCTGCATAGATTAGGAGTTGCATTTCATATAGTTTAAACTTTGATATATGACTGCCATGTATGCCAATTCATGCACATTTTATTAATTCACTATGGTCTACACGAATGGCACATACACTAGCTTTTATGAAGTTTATAAACTTGGTGGAATTCATATTTATGGCCATAGTCAGAATATGAAGGATATTTAGATTTATGATCTTCACATTAGCCACATTCAGCCTACAGTCTTAGGCTAACTTCAAAATGCACTGCATTTTTCAAAAATACAAAAAGTATTTCTCAATTCCTCAAAATCATATTCATTCATTTCATGCATTTGCCAATTCCAATTCAAATTCCAAGTCAAAGGAATCAAATTCTTCAAAATTTCCTAAGTCATATTCAAAATCGATTTTCTCAAAATATGGATTTGCCAAGAATATCTCAAGTATTTCCCAAGTTCCAAATTTGATTTTATAAGTTAGATTTTCAATTTCAAAGTTTGAATTCAAAGAAATCAAGTTTTTCAAAGTTATTTCACATTTCTCAAAATCGATTTTCACAAAATCCTTATATTTCTTCAGAAATCGATTTTCACTTTCTCAGATACAATATCTCAACCATGATTCATGATTTTCCAAGTGTTATCTTTTCCAAGTATTTCAAATCTTTGAAGCAAACATCATGTTTTCAAATGTGCATTTTTAGAAATTCATAGCACATGCCGGATTCTTTGTGCATTTAGGAAATAGAATATTATTTAGACAAGTTGAACAAAGCAAAGCATTTGATTGATCCTTGGTTCAATTACCCCTGGTAAAGGCGCCAGGAACGGTTGAATCTCGTACCGACAGGCGAGTCCCATTCTTTGGAATTATCCTGCATTTTAAAAACGGAGGCGAGTTATTTTCAAAATCTTTTTCAAAGGTCAGTTTGATTCGCAAAAAGTAAAAAATTTTGCGATGATAACAGGTTTGGCGACCGTGATGGGACCTGTCTTTGCCTGATCAATCTAATGCTCTGCTTAGTTCAAGTTGTCAAAATCGATTTCCATGGAATGTCAGCTTTTAATTTATGCTATCATGTGAACCTAGGAGCCTAGGCCTGAACCCAGCTGACATGGACTGCATGTAGACTAGGTATGGTTTGGTAGGACCATATTGAGGAGGAAATTTTCATGCTCACATAGACTTAGGTCTAATACAACCCTCCTCAATCTAGGTTTGATTGAAAACAATGTTTGCTTCTTCAAATTTTTCAAAATTCTATCTCTTTAGGTCTTAGAGCCTTCTGATTTGATTGCATGTGCTCATATTTTTCAAAAACCACCCCACCTATATTGTCCCGGTCTTCACGTTGCTGGGCTCTCTTCCAGAACCATAGTTCGGGACAGAGCCTCACAACTGGGCCACCTATTTGGGTGAAAACCCCCCTGCCACGTACCAAGGGCCATAGTCCAACGTATATCGGCAGGTGCTCAAGGATGTTGGAAAACTTGAACCTAGAACCGGAGGAATTGATTTTATGCCACGTACACCGGGCCTTGGCTTGAGTATATAGGCATAACTGGATTGGATACAGATAATCTTAACCTTAGAGTTAGGATTAAGGTCCTACAGCTATTTCAAAACTTGTGCATCTAGAGTCAGCTTTTAGGGAATGCTGTATGTGCATACTTGTTTGTGCAGAATGTGTTATAATCATGTCCTTTTTATTTTCCATATTTTCCCAAAAAAAAAAAATACTAGACGATTTTTCCAAAAATCCCCAATCTATTTCCATATACTGTCCATGTTTTAAACCTTGGACGATTTTTCAAATACTTCATTTTCCATTTTATGAAGTATTTCTTCATATTTCATCAAACCCTGGATGATTTTCCAAATTTCCCTTAATTTCCTTCAAAACTACAGGTTATTTTTCATCCTTTCTTTCTTCTGGATCTCGAATTTCCTGCCTGCATTTTTCTCAAATTTCCTGTATTTTCCCAAGTCTTACTCCAAATTTCCATGTTTTCCAGTCCGATGGCATCCAGTCAGCTTGATTCAGTCTTTCCCGAGGGTCACATCTTATATGAGGTGCGACAAAGTCTTCCCGAGCATCGAGTCCTCAACACCAGATCCTTCATTCCCCGTTGGTATTATTCCTGGCTCAAGAATTTCTCTCGTATGTTTCCGGACCACTTGGACGATTGTGGGTTAGAACTGGCGTCCGCAGCGGGAAAGCAAACAGTCAACGGCAATTTGATCCATGCACTAGCAGAACGGTGGAATCCGAGCACCTCTACCTTCTGGTTCCCATGGGGAGAGATGACAGTATTGATAGATGAATTTTCAAAGATTATGGGATTGCCCGAGCCAGCCGGTCAGCCTGGAGATCCATTGGAGAAACAATTTTTGATCAATGTCAAGGGTCTGGACCCTAAGGATGTCTTAGCTCGCATGACAGGACGCAAGTCTTGGCCATTGATAGAGGAGGATGGAAACGAATATGTGGACCTGCTCGAAACCTATAGACAGTATGGAACATTTGCAGAGGTCAGCTCATTGTCCAGGACAGCTCGAGAGAGAATCCAGCACGCGATGGTTCTGTGCACGGTGGGATTAGCTTTCTTTCCCGACGGACGGAATTATATGAATATCAGAATAGTTCAGCTTCTAAGGAGATGGGGAAGTCGACAGACCAGCCACCTCTCCATAGCCATGGCCGCATTCGCCTTTCTATGCCGAGGGTTGACTCGTTTCGCACTCGGAGAATCAATTCTAGTCGAAGGGTGCACCTATGCCTTGCAGTCTTGGTTCCTCCGGCATGTGCCAGTCCGAGCCAGTTCCTTCAGATACAATGGTGAAAAGCTTCTGCCAGTTGCACGATACCGATTCTTGATCGACAACCTTCAGGAGGAAGAAGTCGTATGGGACTACTTTGATCGTCAGGAATCACCTCCCAGATATACTTACGCTTATGGCAAGCGGTTCAGGCTACTCGACCCCTTCTTCTGCGCGTACTACCATCCAGAGCGGTGTGTCAGGCAGTTCTCTCAGAGACAGAAGCGCGTAGAGATTCGTCCACTATCAGGGGTCTTGCCAGAGTTCGATCTCACATCGGATCAGTGGTCCGGAGCATACCATTCTGCCAGACATGGCTGGGATTCCTTTGTCAATCTTGATATTTTCCTGGCCCTCGAGTGTCTTCTGATTATCCGGAGTGGTGGAAAACTGTCTGTCCCCCTCCCTTTTGTCAAGTGTATTATTAAAATCATATTCCTTTAATCTTCATTTCATCTTGGTTTGACGACCTCGCCTAGGTAACAAGGCATATTTCCAGTTGTTTATTTTGCAAAGAATAACAACGCAATTGTCATAATTCCAGCGATGACTCAATCCCTAGTAATGGGATATTATTTCAATTGTCTACCAAAATTCTCAATAAATATTTTCCTTCAACCAATTTTCCTTCAAAAGCCTAATCATCAGTTCTACCTTGCAGAGAGCATCAGTAACATTCAGGAGAGCATTTGTGATACTCGATGGGTCAGACAAGGTCCGAAAAGAAAACCTCATCAGTTGAAGGCGTTGCATACTCAGTCACTTCAGAAGAGGAAATGGACTCACCCCGATCAGTCAGAAGTCAAGGTCAGCAAGCAGAGGATGATGTTGATCCTCAGATATATGCTATGTTCAAAGAGATGATGACCAAAATGTTGACAGAACAAGCTGAAGCTAGTACAGAAAAGATCCAGGTCAAGCAGAAGGCAAAAGGCCGGTCAGCCAAGAAAGTTTTAAAACTATCCAAGAAATATATCCAACACGAGGATGCATCTGATGAATCAGAATCGGTAGGTGGCACTGATGAAGAGTATGAAGTCTGGCAAGCACTTCAAAGATCTCCTCATAGGCAAGGGACAACCTATAAATTGAAAAATCAAGCAATGAATGATCCGGTCCAAACACGGCTGAAGGAAATGACAAAAAGGATTAAAGATTTGCAGGCCCGCGACAAGGGCAAGAAGGTCTTCACGAGCAAAGATTTCTAGAAGAGCATCACTCCCGTCAGGAATGATCAAGATTCAAAAAAGACAAATTCTGTCAAGGCCCACTACGAGGGGTGCAACGATAACAAAGGCAATCGTACAAGTCAGAAAGAGAAATCTTTAAAGCAGAGTGAAAAATTGAGTCAACAGAAAGAGAAGAAAAAGCATGACGGTTGGGGTTACGATCGCGAATTCACTCCTCTAGATCAGCCCCTCGAAGAGGTCCTTGAATACATGCTGAGCCAAGGAATGGTTAAGCTTCCAAGAATTGCTAATCCTCTGGTCGCCCTAGGGAAATGGAAAGACCGCTTCTGCAAATTCCACCAAACAACGGGGCACGATATTGAACATTGTTTCATCTTTAAGAATATCGTCCAAGATTATATCGACAAGAATTTCGTTGTTAAGGGTGAGGAAGAATACCAGTCGACTGTCTTTGCCAAGTCTCAGCAGAAATCAAGCACTCGGCAAGAGGTACAACATGATGATCGAAATCAGGACCGCAAGATGACCCCTTTGGATCAAATATTTGAAAGCTTTTTGGAATACATGCTCGCGAAAGATACAGTAAAATCTCCGAAGGCTCACTTCACTCTTTCTGCCAATGATAGCAAAAGCAATAAGAAGAATCATGATCACTATTCAGAGGGATCCAAGGGCCAAAAAGGAAAGTTCTCCAACAATGATAGGCCTCTTCAATCTAGTCCTCAGCATAAAGAGAAAGATCAAGAAAAGCCAAAGCGCAAGGATTGGAGTACGGATCAAAAGTTCACCCCTTTGGACCAGACACTAGAGAGTGTTTTGGAATACATGCTCGCGAAAGATATGATCCGTTTACCTAAAGCAGCTGATCCCGCAACAATCATGGGCAGATTCAAAGGAAAATTTTGCAAATTTCATCGGGCAGTGGGACATGACACTGAGAATTGTTTCGTCCTGAAGAATATCATTCAAGATTGCATCGACAAGAATATCTTTATTGAAGATGAGGAAGATACCAGTCGACCATCCTGAGCAAGTTTTCTAAAAAACTGACAATGTCGAGACTATGTCACTTTCATCATTTTGTTATTTTGAAGGGACAATGTAGTCCCAGTTCTTCTATCAATTTGTTATTTCCTTCTTCAATGCATTAATAAATTTGTCAATCTTTCTTATGGCCTGGCGTCATCTTTTATATTCCTCATTTGCAAATGTTTAAATGTCTTCTTATAAGGGGTAACCTTTTTCAAAGTGCCTCTCTGATCAACCAAGAAGCTCATTGTCAGTTTTTACCTCGTTATCCTCAGAGAATTCTCATCAAATATCAACTACTTATCCTTTCATCCAAACTCTCACTCCCCAGTTATACTGGGGCATTACTTTGAAAATTGGCTTCAAAACTTTCTGTATGCAGGCAGGATCAAACAAATCTCTCATTTTGCATACATGTGCACCCATTTACATTCATTTGCATTTGCATGCATTCATCTGCAATCATCTGCATCGATTTGCATTTGCATCGAACTCCCCATTCAGGATAAGGGATAAATCCTGAGGCCCCGACAGTCGCCCAAGTTGTTGTAAGGGTGAAGACTGAAAATTTTTCATCAAAATCAATTAGTAATTCTTCAGAATCCAGTGTTCGTGCTGGTAATTTTCCAAAAATCCAATGTTCGTGCTGGTAAACTTTCAAAACCCAGTACTCGTACTGGTAATCATTTAAAACTCAGTGCTCGTACTGGTAACCATTTAAAATCCAGTGCTTGTACTGGTAATCTTTCAAAATCCAGTGCTCGTACTGGTACTCTTCCAAAATCTGATGCTCGTGCTAGTTGAACTAGTCCCAAATGTCATCTTTATACTTATCAACTTTTCTTTCCTTTAAATGTCTTGAATTGGTCTAGAAGAGTCGAGTTCCGATTCGAATCTTCTTCCAAATCCAATTCAGAATTGGTCTAGAAAATCCAAGTTCCGACTTGAATTTTCTTACAAATCCAATTCGTATAATTTTCTTTCCTCTAGATTCTAGAATTGGTCTAGAAGAGTCGAGTTCCGATTCGAATCTTCTTCCAAATCCAATTCAGAATTGGTCTAGAAAATCCAAGTTCCGACTTGAATTTTCTTACAAATCCAATTCGTATAATTTTCTTTCCTCTAGATTCTAGAATTGGTCTAGAAGAGTCGAGTTCCGATTCGAATCTTCTTCCAAATCCAATTCAGAATTGGTCTAGAAAATCCAAGTTCCGACTTGAATTTTCTTACAAATCTAATTCGTATAATTTTCTTTCCTCTAGATTCTAGAATTGGTCTAGAAGAGTCGAGTTCCGATTCGAATCTTCTTCCAAATCCAATTCAGAATTGGTCTAGAAAATCCAAGTTCCGACTTGAATTTTCTTACAAATCCAATTCGTATAATTTTCTTTCCTCTAGATTCTAGAATTGGTCTAGAAGAGTCGAGTTCCGATTCGAATCTTCTTCCAAATCCAATTCAGAATTGGTCTAGAAAATCCAAGTTTCGACTTGAATTTTCTTACAAATCCAATTCGTATAATTTTCTTTCCTCTAGATTCTAGAATTGGTCTAGAAGAGTCGAGTTCCGATTCGAATCTTCTTCCAAATCCAATTCAGAATTGGTCTAGAAAATCAGAGTTCCGACTCGAATTTTCTTTCAAATCCAATTTGCTTAGTTTTCCTTTACAAGTTTGAACTTCTACTCAAACTATCCTGCGAGTTGGTCTAGAAGATCCGAGTTCCGACTCGAATTGTCTTTCAAAATCCAATTCATCTAGTTTTCCTTGAAGAATTGAATTCCGATTCGAATCTTCCCTCAAAAACCCAGTTTAGCACCTGGTCCATTCAAAGCTCACAAGTTGGAATCATTCATTCTTAAGCTATGATCCTTAGGTTGAATTCCTATGGAATTGATAGTTCGTAGGTCGAACCCCTGCGGAACCAATGTCGTTCTCAAGTGAACCAATAATGTTCTCAATTGAACCAATGTCGTTCTTAGGCTGAATCCCTATAGAACCCATGTCATTCTCAGTAAACCAATTCACAATTTCGACCTTCGGGTCAATCAATTTCCAATTTCCAATTTCCAATTTCCAATTATCAATTTCTAAATTTCCAATTTCCAATTTCCAATTTTCAATTATCAATTTCCAAATTTCCAATTTCCAATTTCCAATTTCCAATTTCCAATTTCCAATTTCCAATTTCCAAATTCCAATTTCCAATTATCAATTTCCAAATTTCCAATTTCCAATTTCCAATTTCCAATTTCCAATTTCCAATTTCCAATTTCCAATTTCCAATTTCCAATTTCCAATTTCCAATTTCCAATTTCCAATTTCCAATTATCAAATTCCAAATTTCCAAATTTCCAATTTTCAATTTCCAATTTCAAATATCAAATTTCAAAATTCCAATTTCCAAAATTTGACCCTTTTGGTCATCCAATACCCAATTTCAATCATTTTCTCTTGCGAGAGACCCTTTTTATAGGGAGAGTTCGAGGGAGCTCGCTCTTTTCGCATGCTATCCAATTCGTTCACTTAGCCCCTTTTCAGGGAGAGTTTGAAGGGACTCGTGTCTTTGTGAACCGTTTGCAAAACAAAATTCCAAATTTCACACAAGGAACCCTTTTTATAGGGAGAGACTCGACGGAGACTTGCTTTCCTTGTGGCCCCATAATTTCAGACTAGGCCATTTCATCATGAAGGACCCTCTTTTCAGGGAGAGTGTGATGAACTCGTTCCTTCATGACCAATTTACCAACCTCACCAATTCCGGCCCCCTTTCCATAAGAGAAGCCTAATGTTAGGAAGTTTTGACGAAAGCTTAATTTCTCTTCGAAAGTTCGTTTTGCAAACACCTCCTCTTTAGGGAAGAGAGGAGTAATTCCCAATTCCAATTTCTGAATCTTCTCCTTTGGGGAAAGGAGAAGAGAATTTCTGTCATGGATGTGTTGCGTTGTGCTTCGAATGCTCGCTTTCACAAAGGATTTCAAGAAAATTTTGCCAATTTGTCATTAAATATTTGTTGATTTCAAAAATCTTTATTGCACAAAATTATTACTTCAGAATACCCCCAGTATTACTTCCGAAAGGACAAAGCTTTCGCGAAAAAGGATTCAAAATTCAAAATCTTTCTATTGGCCAACTAAAAGGATGAAGAATAAATCCTCGATATGGCCAGCAAAGAGAATTCAATGTTGTTGCAAAGCCATAAGTGATTGATATTGATCGCAGTCAATGGCACATTTTTGAAGACCATTCTTGAAAAATAAAGCAGTCGAAATATCCTGGGTGATACAAAAAAAATCCACTCAATCTCTATATCTCCTCAAACACCTAAGCTGCAATTAAATATCTGCAAAAGGGATCTCTCAACTGTCGTCAAGATGAAGGCGAATTAGATGAGTCGACCCCCGGGGCCAAAGAAGATTTGGATCATCTCCAAGATGACGGAGTTTGTGACGGATCCTTCCAGGGAAAGTTCAGATCACCGTCGAGATGAAGGCGAGTGTGATGAGCCTACCGACAAACCCTAAAAGGTATTTAATTTCTGCTATCATCAAGAGATTTCCTACCAAAGAGCCAATAACTATCAAGATAATCCCTGAGAGAAAAGAAGGATCGGAACATCTCTGAGATGAAGGAGTTTGTGACGTACCCTTCCAAAAAAAAAAAGAGAGATACAAGTCAGGACATCTCCAAAATGAAGGATGATGTAATTCCCGAAAAATCCAAGAGAGCTCCAATCTGCTAAAAAAAAAAAGAGTGCAGAAAGATCATCATGAGAAAAGAATCCCAGGATATCAGACTGCCGAATCTACCAAGAATCTTCTTTAATTTTGTGAAATTCTATTATCAATATTCTTTCATCAATGATTTTCGCAATATCAAGAATACTTTCTTTTCTATTCATATCAAGGAAATTGATAGCTTCCTTGGAAGAAATCCAATTGCAAGCAATTTGAACTCGAATCTCGATTCTACGGAGTTAAGCCCAGTGGGAGGTAATACTTCAGGTAGAAAAGAGGGAATACTTTCAAAACAATATGCATCATTTTCAATTATTTTGAATCAACAACAATTTTCAACATTTTGTCAATATTTTCTAGCTATCCTGGCATGAAGCGAGAGCTTGAGGTTCATCTTTGGTGCATCCTGACACCATCCCTTTTTAGGACTTGATAACGGGAGTTTTCAAGATTCCTTCCCTTCTTCGGTATAATCTGAGCGCTTGGGCTCTCAGATTCGCACACTTCCCTGTGTCCCCACTGTCCCACCTTAGACAGTCCAATTTCGACTTGAGGTTCAGCCACCAATTCCAGCAAAAGGCAATTTCAAAAGTTAATTAGTCTCAGCAATGAGACGCCCAAAATCAATCCCTTTTCAAACTTTAGGGACCCCAATTTACTTCCTTTTGCAAAACCCCTATCGGATTCATTGTGCGGAAATCCGAAGGTTCCATCACGGTCTCTTTTTTTTTAGGGTTCCGTCCATTTTCTGCCCAATCAGGTTAAGGGTATAAACCTGAGCCTCCTTTGATGAGGTATTCCATTTTTCTACCCAATCAGGTTAAGGGTATAAACCTGAGCCTCCTTTGATGAGGTATTCCATTTTTCTGCCCAATCAGGTTAAGGGTATAAACCTAGGCCTCCTTTGATGAGGTATTTCATTTTTCTGCCCGATCAGGTTAAGGGTACAAACCTGAGCCTCATTTGATGATGTATTTCATTTTCAGCCCGATCAGGTTAAGGGCACAAACCTGAGCCTCCTTTGATGAGGTATTTCATTTTTCTGCCCAATCAGGTTAAGGGTACAAACCTGAGCCTCCTTTGATGAGGTATTCCATTTTCTGCCCAATCAGGTCAAGGGTACAAACCTGGGCCTCCTTTGATGAGGTATTTCATTTTTTGCCCAATCAGGATAAGGGTACAAACCTGAGCCTCCTTTGATGAGGTATTCCATTTTCAACCCGGTCAGGTTAAGGGTTAAGCCTGAGCTTCGTTTCTACACGAGGTATTTTCTGTCCCATCCAGGTTAAGGGCAAAACCTGAATCTCACTTCTTTTTGAAGTAAAATTTTTTCCTTATTCTTCATTTCATATCTATCATCATCACTTGAACTAATTCTTTCATACCCAGTCAGATTCATCTAACTGGGGCATTTTTATAATCCAAATTTGGTGTGTTTTCTTTGCCACTAAGCTCGGCTTTCAACCGGCTTAGTAGCAAAGAGGGGCATCTGTAAACACCCCAAATTTTCACCCTCATCCAGTACTTACATTTCATGTGTCATTGCATATCATTGCATGCATTTTTGCATATCATTTCATCGCATTGCATGTCATCCCATCTCATTTTCGAGATCCAGCACTCCTGTTTTCAAAACATTCAATCCAGATTTGAGTTTTAAAACTTTTCTTTCAAAAACAATTTTAAAACCTGGGTTTTTATTCAATATTCTGTCATTTTCCAACCCCCGGGACCTTATATTTTGAAATACTTTCTTAGAAAACGATCTGGATTCATTTCAAACTCAATTTCAATTGATTTTAATTCTCAGATGAGGCCCATTTAGGTGGTGTCGCTTCTGAATTCCTTCACTTATCAAAAATCTCAAAAATCTTAGAGTCCTAATTGGATCATGACTCTTTTTCCAGAGTCTTAGTCGGATCAAAACTCTACTTTTCACTACCTTTTTACCTATTTTTGGAGAAAACCTTTAAAACCTTCTATTTTGGCTAAAGTTTCAGAGTCCTAGTTGGATCAGGACTCTTCTTTAAGAGTTCAGTCGGATCAGGACTCTTCTTCAGAGTTTTAATCGGATTAGAATTCTAATCTTTTGCAGCTATTTTATCTATTTTTAATCAAATCTTTCAAAAAGAGTCAGAAACTCAGAGTTTTAGTCAAAACAGGACTCTGTTCAGAGAGTCCTAGTTGGATCAGGACTCTGATCCTGATTTCAATTTTGAGAAAATCTTTCAAAAATCTTTTCATTTATCAAATTTGTTACACTTTTATCAAAGAATTTCAAAATTCTGAGGTTTTATCTCAGAGTCCTGATTAAATCAGGACTCTACCCCAGAGTCCTGATCGAAGTAGGACTCTATCCAAAATTGATTTTCTCACTTCATTTTCACTAGTTTTCAAAAAGCTTTGCTTAAAATTCATCATTTGCTTACCAAAAAAACCAAAATTCTTAGAGTTCTGATCAAATCAGGACTCTACCCCAGAGTCCTAATCAGATCAGGACTCTGAACCAAAACTTCAATTTCATCCTGTTTTCACTTGTTTTTCAAAATCCTCTCATTTGATTTCTTAGAAAATTCAAAAATCTGAGAGTCCTAATTCAATCAAGACTCTGTCCTTAGAGTCTCAGTTGAATCAGAACTCTGTTTTATTTCAATATTCGTTATTTTTTTCACTGTTTTGACAAGTTCTTTCATTTGTTTTTCAGAAAATACCAAAAAATCTAGAGTTTCAGTCCGATCAGGACTCTGTCCCAGAGTCCTAGTCCAGTCAGGAGTCTGTTTTGAAGTTTGTTTTTACTTCCATTTTTATTTATTTTCAAAAATTAGGTCATTTTGTAGAGTCCAGTTAATCCAGGACTCTATTTCAGAGTTCTGATTGAGTTAGGAGTCTAACCCTGACAGTATTTTCTGACTTATTTCACCATTTCCTGACAAATTCTTTTAAAAATTCTTTCACTTGGTTTTTAAAATCCAAAATCACAGAGTCCTAAGAGTTCAGGACTCTAATTCGGAGTTCCAGTTCGCTTGAGGCCCTATTTTCAAAGATCTTGAATTCCAAATACTGATTTTAACCCCTTTTCAAAGCCATTTTCAGTGTTAATTTCAAAATTCTTCAAAACTCGATGTGGGCCCACTCATTTGCACCATATCCAGAGGAGTTCTGACTCGGTTAGAACCCTATGCCATTTCAAAAATTCTAATTTTAAGTTTACTTTTGAAAATCTTTTGAAAACTCCTTCAATTTCAAGTTTTAAAATCGCTTTTTGAAAATCTGAAGTAGGGCCCACTCGGGGTGGCGCCATATTCGAGTAAGTCAGGGCTAGACTAGGGTTAGTTAGTGTCTTGGTTAGTGTTAGAAGTTTAGAACAGTCAAAACCATTTTGAAAACTCATTTTAAAAATTAGTTTTTAAAACTAGTGTTTTTAAATGTTTTTAAAGGTGTTTTAAAAACCCAAATGTGAAAGATGCCAAGTGGCATCACATTTGGGGGATTTCTAGGTTTAGTTAGGGGCTAATTAGGGATTAATTAGAGTCCCACCTAGGCTAGGAAACCACAAAAAATCATTGCCTTTAGTGGATTTATTAGAAAGAGTCCTGAAAAAATGAAAAAACCTCTTAATTAACCCTAATTAAGTGACTTTTTGAAAAACTATAAAAGGGGACCTAAAGGGGGCCAAAAGGGGGGCTCTTTTCTATCAAATTTTCGTGGCCTCTCTCTTCTCTCCAGCACCTCCACCTTCCTCCATTGCAGCTTCAGCCCAAGGTGAGTTATTTAATATTATTTTTTTATTTTTTTATTAGTTTTTTATGATTTTTCAATAGATTTCACTATAGAAACTCTTGTGTTCATGGATTTCACCATGGATTTCATCCAAGAACCACAAAATCGACCCAAGAAGATGATCCAACTCAGTTTGAGGGTGATTTCAAGGATTCTAATCCATTAGAATCGATGAGAGGTACGTTTTTCATGTTCTTAACCGACGAAACGTGAGATTTACCCGTTAAATGGGTTAAATCCATGATTTCAAAGGTGAAAGCAAATTTCAGCCATTGATTCTCTAATTTTTTATTTATTTCTCTGTTTATTCATGTTTATTATACATTTTACACCATAGAAATAATTTTTATTTACTGTTTTATGGTTTAGTTTATTGTTTTTCATTAATTAATGCATATTTTCTCAAGTTTCTTAGATTTCTGTGTGTTTTTAATTTAGAAAAGAAAAGAGCATGCTGTTTCGGATTGAAATACTTGTTGTTTATTTCTGATTTTTTTATATGTGATACACGGATGTGTTATTGAACTACTGTAAAAAAATCAGAGGTTTTTGAATTCGGGAACCCTGTCAAAAAAATCAGACATCAGGTCGGGTTTTTAAAACTTTAAAATCGGTGTTAAAATCAGGAGGGTGACTTGCTGTGATGATATTTTTCTCATCCAATATCCGATTTGAGATCCGTAAAGTGCCATAGATTCATATTGATTAGACATATCTAATGTGAAATTTTGAGATTTTTTTATTTCTGTTTGGTATTTTTCCTCTGACAGAATGTCTGACTTTCAATTTAAAACTCGTTAGGGTTTACCAAAACCCTAATCAGACTTGTGTTGTTTATAAATCCCAAACCACAGATCCGATTCATGATCTGTAAAAAGTAAGTATTATTATTTTTCTGTCTACTATTTACTACTAAAATATCAGATATGTTGGAATAGTATTGATATTTATCCCGAAATGTTTAATCTGCAGTGTCTGTTTTAACTCATGTGTGGTTTGCAATATTCAAGTCCAGATTGCCGGAAGGGTTTCTCCCTAACCGGAGATGATTTTTCCGATATGTAAATTGATAAATCTCTGTTTTTCTTCCTAGTTTGTCTCTGTAAAATTTCATAGATTTTCATGAAAGATTGATTCCTGATTCGGGTCTAACTCTGAAACTGGTTGGTAAACTAGGTCAAAAATAGCATATTTTTAGGGTTTGATGCAATTTTCGGGTTAATTTAATGTCAAAAAAATATTTTTATAATTCTAATTCAAAATTAGGGTTATAACAAGTGTAGGTACCAATTTTTAGGATTTTTAGAATCTATTTGATGCTTGAATGGCTTGAATTGCAAAACAGGGCACCCGAAGAATTCCAAAACACTGCAAAAATCAAAAAATTTGTGATATTCTTGGATTTTCGTGCATAAGCATGTATTTTTAGGGTTTAATCATGTTCATAATCATATTAGGATGCTTTAGGTTTAATTTGATGCTTATTTGATTTCATTTAGTGCATAAAACCTAAGTTTTACCAAAATATTTTCTAAAAACCTTGATTTCAGGGCCATAGTCTTGCTATCAGGGGTAATTTGGTCATTTGACCTTAATTTCGAAATCCCTAACCCTAATTTTCATATTTTTAATCATGTCATATCATATTTAGTTTGATTTATCTTCATTTGAATTTCAAAACTTGCATTTTATAAAATATCTTTCTGAAAACCCTAATTTCAAGGCCATAGTCTTGTTATTTGGGGTATTTTGGTCATTTTGACCCCAATTTCGAAATTTCATATCTTATCTTCCTTATTTATTCAATATTATTTCATATTTTATCAGTTTTGATTTAAGAGAATCATGGAAAAGGCTTATATCTAGCAAAGTCCAGCAATTTCCTGATATTGCTGGATAAATCTAGAAAAGCCAACATATTTTCATTAACCAAGTTTTCTAGTTTTGCAGGTACATTGAAGGCTTTATTTTTCATGTATTTAAATTTCAATAGTGATGTAAATTAAATTAAATTTGGAATAAGAATTTAAATTCCTGCATAGATTAGGAGTTGCATTTCATATAGTTTAAACTTTGATATATGACTGCCATGTATGCCAATTCATGCACATTTTATTAATTCACTATGGTTTACACGAATGGCACATACACTAGCTTTTATGAAGTTTATAAACTTGGTGGAATTCATATTTATGGCCATAGTCAGAATATGAAGGATATTTAGATTTATGATCTTCACATTAGCCACATTCAGCCTACAGTCTTAGGCTAACTTCAAAATGCACTGCATTTTTCAAAAATACAAAAAGTATTTCTCAATTCCTCAAAATCATATTCATTCATTTCATGCATTTTCCAATTCAAATTCAAATTCCAAGTCAAAGGAATCAAATTCTTCAAAATTTCCTAAGTCATATTCAAAATCGATTTTCTCAAAATATGGATTTGCCAAGAATATCTCAAGTATTTCCCAAGTTCCAAATTTGATTTTATAAGTTAGATTTTCAATTTCAAAGTTTGAATTCAAAGAAATCAAGTTTTTCAAAGTTATTTCACATTTCTCAAAATCGATTTTCACAAAATCCTTATATTTCTTCAGAAATCGATTTTCACTTTCTCAGATACAATATCTCAACCATGATTCATGATTTTCCAAGTGTTATATTTTCCAAAATTTTCCAAGTATTTCAAATCTTTGAAGCAAACATCATGTTTTCAAATGTGCATTTTTAGAAATTCATAGCACATGCCGGATTCTTTGTGCATTTAGGAAATAGAATATTATTTAGACAAGTTGAACAAAGCAAAGCATTTGATTGATCCTTGGTTCAATTACCCCTGGTAAAGGCGCCAGGAATGGTTGAATCTCGTACCGACAGGCGAGTCCCATTCTTTGGAATTATCCTGCATTTTAAAAACGGAGGCGAGTTATTTTCAAAATCTTTTTCAAAGGTCAGTTTGATTCGCAAAAAGTAAAAATTTTGCGATGATAACAGGTTGATCATGGAATACATGCAGTGAGAAAAGTACTAGATATTGAATAATCAAATGGGTGACTTAGTTCTCTTATTTGGAAGGCAAAATTAAATTGAGTGTGTGATTCACCAAAGCTAGTCATGGTTATCTTGTATATCAGTAGTTTTAACATCCATGATGAGAGAAGAGAGAAAGTATCCTGAATAAAAACCAAAAGAGCAAATTCATTCAACCTTGAATAGCTTAAAGAAGACATGAAGGGGGGATTTTGGATTTATGAGCCTTACTAAAAGCCCTTCTTGTCCTGAAAGAATTCCTGAAAGCATTCTGTTTCCGCTTTTTCTTGAGCACAGATTGAAGATTCTTACGAGCAAATTTCCGTGCTTTCTTCCCAAGTTTACCCATTTCCTGGCAAAACAAATGAGAACAATACATCATAACGTCAAGAAGACTCAAAACCAGAGCTAAATCAAATGAAGAACCAAATCTAATGCATTGTAATAACACATCCATGCACTTACAGAAATGAACAAATTAAAAAAGAAAAAAAAACTGAAGCAACTATTGATTCTTAGAAAAACTACTGATGCAATATTTTTATTGAGTGAATAGCAAGAAACAAATATTAACTTTCAGAAAAAATGATGTAATATATTTAACAAGTGAAGCAAGAAACAAAGCATACAGGTCAAAACTGCAAAGGGTCCCTAGTGCACCTGAGAACTCAAACACGAAATGCTTGAGATTCCATGACAAAACGCTTGTAATGCATAAAGAAAATGAAGATTCATTCAATAAAAGACAAGATCTATCTCCTTGAATTCACAACCAGATAAGATATTCTTTTTCAATTTTTCTTGGTTGCAACTTTACCTACATAAGAAACAACCTTCCCATAACTACTCTATCAGTGTTCGACATGTGGAATTGAAAGCTAATTCCAAGGAATCAAGAAATTTTCAGGCAAAATTTTCATTATAAATGGAACACATAATCTACAAAATATGAGGTGCAGACATTATTTAAGAGCAGCACTATTCTCTTTTTTTGCATACATCCCTACAATGAATTCAAAAAAAAGTTCCAATTGGATCTATTTTGCTTTCAATTGCACAAACAAACTGGTGACCTTAAGGGCATGTTTGGATGCAAAATTCATAAATTCACTTTTCTGGATTTTCTGCTTTTCAATTTTTTAAATATTCTGGAAAAATAGTGTTTGGATGCATTTCATATATATATATATGTATATATATATATATATATATATATATATATATATATAGAGAGAGAGAGAGAGAGAGAGAGAGAGAGAGATGGGAACATGCTAAATGGGCACAATGCTAAATGAAACATTGCTAAATGAAACATGCAATTGGATTTCCATTGTTTTTTTTCAAAATTCCAACCCCATAGATGTGTTCAGCATGATTGATTTACTAGAAATCCTAATTTGGATCAAGCATTTTGGATGGAAAACAATGGTATTTGGAGGCTCAAAAATTTATGAAAAATTGTAGGCTATTGATTTTTGAAACCTTATAAAAACCTATTCATGCATCGGAGTCAAATGCTCTAAGAAGTGATTCCTATAAAAACAAGCATATAAATCACATCTGTACAGTCAAAATTTCGAAAAGCACCAAAAAATCTAAGAGCATGTTTCATTTAGCACTGTGTCCATTTAGTAGGTTCCCATCTCTCTCTCTCTCTCTCTCTCTCTCTCTCTCTCTCTCTCTCTATATATATATATATATATATATATATATATATATATATATATATATATATATATATATATATATATATATATATATATATATATATATATATATATATATATATATATATATATATATATATATATATATATATATATATATATATATATATATATATATATCATTGATTTTAAATTTTTCACAGTTAGGTTGTCCCATTTATTAAATCTGACTGATTTCGAATCTTAATGCATAATCAAGAGTCCAAATTTACCTTCAGCCTTATGATTTTATCAATGTTGTGAATAGTGTTGAGGCGTAAGACCCACTCATGAAGCGAGGCGTAAGATTCACAAAAAATATTAAAAATTTGACCAAATAAAAAAACAAAATAAAGCATCATTTATGTACTATTAATATATAATTAGATATTAAGTGGACAATCTAAACTAAATTATAAAACTAATTCAAAGAAATGACTACAATGCAATAATTTAACTGATCCAACAAAGAAGATGTGATTATTTAACCAAGGAACAAGACCAAAAATCACAATAACTAGCAAGAACCACTCTACATATTTGTATAAAGGACAACATAATGCTATACACCACACGTAGTTATACTTAGCAAACACAATTATATAATACAAATAGCATGCAGCTAATAAATAAGCAACAAATCAATGAATTACTAAATCAATATATAATTAATTAATTAATTAACAAGAACAAAGTAATTTTCTGATTAACAGGCCCGATTGTTCAAGAAGAACAGAGGAAGGGAAGAAGAAAAACGAGGAGGAAAGAAGGGGGAGAAGAAGAAAAGGAAGTAGGAGGGAAGAAGAAAAAGAATATCAGAAGAACAATAAGAAGGAAAAAAAAAACAGAAGAAGAAGAAGTTGGGCAGAGGAAGAAGGAGAAGAACGGAAGAAGAAAAGAGAGAGACCTAAACAATCGGGCCTCCCTTGTTTTTTTAACCTGAGGAGAAGAAGATCTGCAGAAGGAAGGAGAAGAAGATCAGCATAGGAAGAATAAGAAGGAGGAGGAGGAGAAGAAAAGAAAAAGAAGAAGAAGAAGAAGAAGAAGAAGAAGAAGAAGAAGAAGAAGAGACGAAGGAGAGAGAGGGGTACGTACCGAATGGACCCTCCTTCTTCTTCTTCCTTTCGACAGAGGCGAGAGAGACCTCCGGCTTCCTCCTCCTTCCTTTCGACAGAGAGAGACAGAGAGGGCCTTCTTCCTCTTCTTCTTGAAAGAACACGAGAGGGTTCTTCTTCTTCCTTTCGTCAGAGGCGAGAGAGCCCTAAACAATCGGGCCTCTCTCTTCTTTCAAAAATCGAGAGCCTATTGCCTCACAGGCACTTGCGCTTCATTAACGCGCCTCAAGGCAAAAGCGCACCTTTTACGCTATCCATCAAAAACTTCAAATTAGTGTAGTTCTAGGCTAAACACGTTCCATTCGACTAGTGATCCTAAAACAATGACTAAGAGAACTCTCCCAAATAACCATACCAACAATGATTCAGACATAGAATCACTACAAAATTACTTTTCCCACAGAATAACCATATAAACATCGATCAATTGACACCATCTTCACCGAAACAATGATGTAAACCATGTTGTGAAAAGCGATGGGGCGTAGAGAAGGGTTCCACTAAAATATGAAGAGAGGAGTAAAGCACAAGCCTTAAAAACACATTTTTAAAAACTTAAAAAAAATATATATCTAAAAACACAAATAAATAAAAGAAATAACAATGAGAAATAAAAAAACTCAAATAAATACCGAAAGATTTGAGAATAATATGTAAAAACAACATTAATGTAGCACCTTGATCTTTGTAAGTATCTAACAAATAAACTATCTATTTAAGGTTATGTCCACGAACGTGGATACAATATGGGCATGAGGCAAGCATACATGGTTTTTATGAAAATTAGGACAGGACGTCTTCTCTTGAAAGCTTAATTTATAAAAACACAATACGCAACAAATTTTTATACATAAACATAATTACTATGAGATTCAATTAATCAAGGAATATAGAACTAAAGTTTAAAACCAAATAATTAAGTAAAACTCAAAGAAGAAGAGGAAGGAGAAGAAGAAGAACGAAGAGAAGAAGAAGATGGAGAACGGAAGAAGAAGAAGAGACAAAGAAGAGAGAGAGTACCTGGGTGGGGGGACAACCTCCTCTTCCTTCTTCTTTCGGCAGAAAGACAGAGAGAGAAAGAGATTTTGGCGGGGATTCGTAGGGAAACGCGATGCTGGGGTTTAGGGTTCTTTTTATCACAGTTCACAGAGCGTTGTTCATAGGGTGCGAACCAGTGTTGCTAAAATCGGTTTCTCAAGAAAAAAACTCTTAATGAAATCGAATCGGATTGAATCCGTACTTTTCACCACTGGATGACACGTGTTATTAAAATATTTAAAATGTTAAAAATCTATTAAGAATACTAAAACAGAGTTTGAAATGATAGGTAAATCGGCCTCTTTGAATTGAATTGGCTGAGAACGGATTCCATATGAATCAAGCTGAATCTGACATTGGTGCAAACGGGTAGAACTGGGCTTAGATCTTTTAGGATCCGAATCTGAATCCAAATTTAAACAGTAGATTCAAATTCAAATTCAAATTCAAATACAATGAGGTAAAGTTGAATCCAAATCCAAAATACATGTGGCGATACTAGATCCCGAAACATAGAACAAAAAGAAGTTATTTATATGCAAGACATAATCTGGTCAGATTTTGCATTGGATCAATTTGAGATCCGAATGCAAAAGTAAACTGATTGAAAATATCAGAATCCCATTATGAATGTACATTTGAATCTTACTTAAAGGATCCATATATGGAGAAAACATGTCTGACTCATATCGTATATTTAACCCTATCCGATCTTCAACCCTAAATTATTCTGATCTTTATTCAAACATACACCACTAAGATCTGATGTTATGGTGGAGATATGATTCATGTCTATACTTAGGTAAGAACTACAACTGGTTTGCATCCATAGACATGGCCAAACCCATCATGTTGGATCCTGGTTTTGGATCAAGTGTTGCTATAGGGTTGTGATCATCACAAAATTTTTCCTCTCGTAATATTCTCTCTCGCCCTTCTGTTTTCCTTTCTAACCTCTATTTTCCTCCTTTTTGAAGGGAGAAAAATAAAAGAGAGAAAAGAAGAGAGAAGAGAAAAAGAAAGAAGTGAGAAGATGAACTATTTTGCGCGGTCTTACTTGACCTTGATTTTTGAAAAAGATTTTAAAAGATTACTCGCCTCCGTTTTTGAAAATGTGCGGGAAAATGGAGAGACGGGATTCGCTCGTCGGTACGAGGTTCGACCGTTCCTGGCGCCTTTACCAGGGGTAATCAAACCAAGGATCGAATCTATGCCTTTTGCTTTGCCTAAATATAATCTAAGAATTTATTCTAACTCTAAATGCACAAAGAATCATGCTTGTGCAATGCAAGAATGTATGCTCCTTTTGAAAGATGTTTTGAAAATTTCCCAAGTTTATGAGATGAACTTGATAAGGGAGTGAAGAAATGTTTGAATCTAACTTTAGAACTTGAGATAGATCAGAAAAGTTCCAAGTTTTTGAAGTAAATAAGAGTTTGGAAGAATAAATCTTTAATTTTGAGAAAGAATGATTTGAAGCTTTGAAAATAAAGTTTCAAAGTCGGAAAATGGATTTTGAATTTGAACTTGAATTTAGGAAAGGAAATGAATACTTGAGATGGATTTGAATTTAGATTTTGAAGTTTGAAATTTAGAATAGATCTGAGGGATCCAGATGATATTAAAAATAGAGATGAATTTAAGGAATGATCTGTAGATGAATTTGGATTTGAAATCTGGAGATGAATTGGATTTGAAAAGAAGTTGGACTTGGGAATGAAAATTGGATTTTGGATCTTGGAATGGATTCAAATCTTGAAGTGTGAGATCCAATGTAGAATCGGACTCTGGACCCTAAGATGGAATTTGGATCGGAAGTCTGAGATCCAAAAAGTGGAATTGGATTTGAGATCCAAAAGTAGAATTGGACTCTGGACCCTAAGATGGATTTTGGATCTGAAGTCTGATATCCAAGGTGAAATTGGATTTTGGATCCTAAGGAGGAATTGGATCTGAAGTCTGAGATCCTAAGGAGAAATTGGATTCTGGATCCTACGGAGGAATTGGATCTGAAGTCTGAGATCCAAGGTGGAATTGGATTCTGGATCCTAAGATGGATTTGGAGTTTAAATTCAGAAGATGAATCAAGAATCTCAAAGTTAAATTGAACTTTGATTTTGATTGGAGTATTTGAACATAAATGAATTTGGAATTTCAAAGTCAAATTGAACTTCGAAATCTGATTTTAATTTGAATATAAAATGAATTTGAAATCTCAAAGTTAAATTGAACTTTGAGATTTGAAAAATGAAATTGAATTTTAAAAATGATAAGAATTGAAGATAGATTGAGGAAGGTATTTACATCACTTGGAGTTTTTGAAAAAAAAGAATTTTGAAAATATGATGCAATTCTATCCTAAATGATGAATGAATTTAAATTTTTGAAATTGGATTTTGAAAAGCTATTCCATTCTTTAAATGAATTAAAACAAGATTGAAGATATAATACATTCTTGACTATGGTCATTGAATGTATTATATAATAATCTGTATTTAAATTCAGGTGAAGAATAAAACACATTTGGTGCTTTTATAGAATTTAAAATGAAATTAATTCTCAATATACCCTGACTATGGCCATTGGTATATATTTTGAATTAATTTTAAGTTAAATTCTGATAAAAGAAGAAAATATTTGAGTAAATATGATGAATTTTGAAAACGGATCCAATGTGGATCCAGTGTTATTTCGTAAAAGATAAAAATACTAAATTTTGTTCACACCCTGACTATGGCCATTGATATGGATCATCAACTTAGGATTAATTTACCTCTTACGAAATGGTGCACGTGCCATTGTGAGATTTTGAGAAATAAAGGAAAAATGCATGAAGAACAAATAATTCATGATGTTTACAATGTTCATTCATTCTATCTAAAACAAGAAATGTAAATGTTTCTCATCAGCATCTAGCTATCACAACTTTAAAATTGGGATAATGAAATTTTATTTAAAGAGGGATTTCAACAGATTTTACATATCTCCTGCAAGGGTCAGGTTAGCACAGGATAAGAGATGTAACTAGAAGGAAGTTCACCAAGTATCATACTGATATGAGGCTTTTACATATATTATGTACTAATGAAGATCATATTTGATAAGAAAAATGCATATATATAGGGTTCTAGGCTAATAAAGAGATTTGAAATATACATGCAATACCCTAAGAAAAGAGAGAAAAAAAATGTAACAAACTGCTAAAACTATTCATAGCAACCTGCTAGAAATTACCGCCTTTACAGGTTTACAATGATCACTAACTTAGAGACAATCATACAGAGGGACATTGTTAGTGTTATACTAAATACTGTGAAATCACATAGAAACTGCCAACCGATTGACAATATGTAGGTAACAAAAGGGGTTGGATTGCACAACTACAGCAAGATGAGATGGGATGAATCAAAGAAAATATATATGCAATGAAATGAAGACAGAAGTTGAAACGAAATGTGAATCACTGTTGTAAATTGAGGATGGGATCAACAACTATATATGCAATGAAATATGGGTTGTTGGTAGTAACATCAGGGTGTCGTCGAGACACCCATGGCAGGTGGTATGGAGGGAAGGACGAAGTGGAAAGGGGAACAATGCATGGCTGGTGGCAGGATTGGAACTGCATAGTGCCTTTTGCAGAAAATTCTGCAAACTGCTGTGGAGGCCCTACATGTTGTGAGGTACCAATATGATAAAGGGAATTACCATGGGGATTTGAATGGGGCTGAGTGTATATGTACAGTGAGATGATGAAGGCGTAGTATAGGGGATGCATCATTTGCTGTAGAGACTATGATAGCTCACAGAAATGATGGGTGTGGTAGTTGAAGTAGGCATCACAGCAGGTGTGCCACAGTGGAAACACTTATGCAAGGTTCATGATGAATATGCAACGGGATACCAAGGTGTTGCTGGAGATTTAAAAATTCAATACAGTGGCTGTGCTGGAGCATATTTGATAAATAGAACATACGCTAGAACAAAAATGTTGAAACTGCTATTATGTACTTGATGAAAAAGAAATTAAGAAAGCGTTTAAAAAACAGAAAACAATCACCATGAAGGGCAGCGATTAATGAGAGCAAGAGGCATTTTAGAATCACTACTTCATAATAAACAAAGACATGGTAAAAAATTCAAATGTAAGAATCAATTAATTGTAAAACAATAATTATGACACCCTACCTAACACCGCCATTGCTAATCATGCCCTAACTTTGTTAATGATATACTGATATATACTGACTGCTAGTGTATATTTGCTGCTAATCGTAACTTTCATCGATTGCCTTAACCCTAACCCACTGCTGCAGACATCATGCCATGTTGCCTT
This sequence comes from Nuphar pumila, assembly GCF_984573655.1. Taxonomy (NCBI): domain Eukaryota; kingdom Viridiplantae; phylum Streptophyta; class Magnoliopsida; order Nymphaeales; family Nymphaeaceae; genus Nuphar; species Nuphar pumila. Next base: position 62,532,111 of record NC_143261.1, on the reverse strand, counting down.
GATACTACCAAAACCAGCATTCTGTGTTAACACAAGATACACTGACAAAGGCTAACACCTACATTATAATACATACCCATAATCTAACACACTACCAATATACTTATCCGACAATGTTTAATGTCCAGCTTTCAAATACACTGGATACATTACATCCTATTCATACTGAAGATACAATTTGATTGCTACTCGTATTTACAAAAAAAAGAACTGTCACACCATACCATCGATATATAAGTATTTTACACAAGCCGACTACCTCACACGACGCTAACACATCCTGCTGGAACAACTTCATTAATGCTAACACTTACTAACTATATACTGATTGTCATATTCTGCACTAGCATTTGATAACCAATGCTAACCCACTTGATGTTCTTCTATAGTAACCAAATTCCACCTCCAGGCTTGGAGATGACATGATAGAACTCATATGTAACCATGTCCAATGATAACTGGTTGTGAAGCGACTAGTATGCATGCAGTGGTGATGGGGGATAGGTGGCTACAGCAGGGGATGATAGGGAAGTTAATGGCAGAGGATGATAACGTAATGTTGTACCGAACTAGCAGAAATGGGAATGACTAGTGTTGGTTAAAATGTGTATTTGCAGCAGAAACTGTAATGAAATATGTACAGGGACCAATATGCCTTGGGGGCATCACATAGATGGTTTAATCATTGTAAGTCCACCGAGTACTCTAATGACTAAGTAAATTTATCATCTAAACAATGGGATCAACTGATAACAAAAGAACTAATTAAATTTCATTATGAAATAACTAAGTACTTCAACTACGAAATAGCTAACAACCAGCTAATTACTTAACTATCTAGCTAACAACTTACTTAATTAATGGTTAACAATTTACTTAATTAACAGCTAACAATATCTAATTAACTAATCAGTAAAAGTTACATTGAAACTCAATAGAAATCATAATGGAAATCAGTTTAATAATCAGTAAAAAGAAAATCCTGTTAAACTCAGAAATAACAACAAGCCTAGTTAATGAAACTTAGTCAGCGATGCTCAACAACAGCTAAAGAACCTACCTAACGAGCTGGTCCCTGCTTAATCTCAAATGACTGGTTGCAGGGGTTGTGAAATCAACTAAACTTTCAGATGCAAGCAGTGCTGGAGCCACTTGCTATGAATCAAGTGGGCTTTGTTCTGGTCAATGATGAAGCTTGCTGGGCTCGACCATCTGAATTATGTCCAAGCTCTGCTTCACTGCGGTGTGAAGGGAGGGAAGGTGGTGTTTATGCATAGGCAGCGAGCCGTTGACAGTATGATATGTGATGGGCGCGGTAATCAAATTCACAAATCCTGATACATACAATTCATGAAAAGCATCAAATGTTGGGCAAGTGAATGGATACAGATGCAACGTGGGTGTGCTTATGTACAGATGATGAACAATATAAATTGCAGAAAAGTATTCTAACAATCAAATACATGATGTGGGCTAAATGACAGGAGGATGATTATTGATAAAGTATATATCAACTTTTTGCAGTTCATAAAAGAAATAAATAAGACATTTTCTGAGTTTAAAGGAACGAAACCAGGACACTGTTACAGAAGAGCAGATGGCCAATGTTTGCTTGAGATAGAAAATACTCGCGAGAATGCAGGAATCCAATTCTCAAGGTCGAAATTGAATATGCTCCAGACTGACGCTGTACATTTTGGGATCACTCTTATTCAAGAGAACAAACTCATAGTGACCAAACCCAGTAGTTTGAAAAATTCAGATATCTTGCCCACATCTGATGGTTTAGATGATCCGTTCTAAATCTCCATCCATAGTTATTAACCAATGCTGAACCAACTTTGAGTCCATCTCAAATTGATATACCGACACTTAGGTAGAGAGTAACTTCAACAGCTTCAAGCACGGATCACCCAGCAGCCATAGTTTAGACATTCATCCAGCACAACCAAACCATGAATATCAATCGACAAGTGAAAAGCAGAGCACTCAATAGATAGAAGAATATCACTTCCTAAAACAATGCCTTCATCAATCTTGGTTTTCTCAGAAACCCATTTTGTGAACCATCTATTATAAAATAATGTAAAATATTCAAGCCATCAACAGAAAATGTAAGCCCCAGATCACAAACCAAGCTTAGAAAGGAACCAAAAGAGATCATAGGTATCACTCAGTCTCTTAAGAAGTAGTAGATTATGCTGAAAATATGTTGTATGTGACATTGCAAGTTAATTACCTATTCCCAAACATGTGGCGAGCTGGTAGGCAGAGGAAGTTGGAAGCTCATCAGCTACGCACGATACCTTCTGCAAAGTGCCTTCCCTAATGACAACTGACTGGCCTTGATAGCAGTGGATCAATGGATTTTAGTATAGGATTCTTGGTGAGTTACTAATATCATAACTGTCAACTAGCAGGATCATTATTATCATCACCATATTCTTCTCTTCGTTTCTTTCCAAGCAGTAACAGCATCTTGACTTTGAATTAATATTGGAACAAACGAATAGCAACAGGAGATAACAAAAAAGAAATAAAACAGACCACCTAAAGAAGAGATGCAGGGGAACAATGAATGCTATCTAAACAAAAACTTATGATGATCGGATATCAACAAAGATGCCTATAACGTAACTTATGATGATCGGATGTATCCGATATATATACACGATGCGTCCAAAGATATCCAAACGAAAGGGAAATCTAGCAAAAATGATATCATGCTATATTGAACTACATAATAAGCACAGAAGAGGTAAAAAAAAAAAGGTGAACTAATGATGTTTAAAAAGAAAGAATGGACAGGATGCCAAATACACCCATAATGAAGACATCGGCTAAACTACTCAACTAAAAAAAAAAATGCAACCATGAATGGAAGTGATCACAACGAACCCATACATCCATGCCATGTTACAGAAATTAAAGAGGGGAATAATAAAAAAAAGGAAGAAATAGAATGAGAAAAACAGAAAAGAAAGAGAAAAAAAAAAAGAACAGAAAATGCAAACAGAAAGTCGTGAGAATAAAGCAGGAAAATCAAGTTTGGAACAGATATTTCATCGAAAAACTGAGGAAACTTGATAAACACAGAAAGAATTTATTGGAATAAACATTCCATTGATTGTAGCAAATGGAGGATTCGACCCTGTTGTATGCAGGACGATCCTGTCATTAGTGCTCTTATAAGAAAATGGAAAAAAAGAAATGAAGAAGAACAACGGAAATCAAGACGAAGGAACACTGAAAATAAAAGGGAAACGATGTTTTTTTTTAAAAAAAAGGTGGAAAAGAGAGAAAAATGGTTACTTACCTGTAATGGGTTATGAGATTGAACGATTGTTTTTTAGCCGTCGTTTCACAGAAATCAGGTAATCGAAGAAGAGGAGGTGATGTCTTTTGATCAATGCTTGCTAGACGATGGATTTTCAGTCGATCAAAGGGAAAAACACAGGGAAAAAGAGGAAACAGGGGAAAGAGGAGGAAGGAAAGGAGCGGGGAAAACTTCAAGGGAGAAGCGTCGAGGATTTAACATGGAGGGGTGAAGCGCGGATGGGTTGAGGAGAGACCCGCGTGATCTTTTTTAAAGGGGAAAAGGGGAAGATTCGAGAGGGTGGTCGGTTAGAGATCGACAGGAGAGGTAGGAGAAGGCGGGTGGTTCCGCGATGGGTGGTTCGGAGGGGTGCGATGGGGAAGAGGGTTTCAGTGGATGGCTCGTGAAGGGAAGCCGAGAGGGGAAAAGAGAAAGAAAAGGGTTTGGAAGAGGGTTTTTCCAGAGAGGTTTTGTGAAGGCTGAGAGAGAGCGACCCTATCAAAAGAAAAAAACCGAATTAGGGTTTTTATTTTCAAGCATGTCTTTCTACTTTATAAAATTTCCAAAACGAGGTTCTTTTTATAAGATTTTTTTCAAAAAAAAAGATAGACTTAAATAAAAGATGATTTTCAAAAGGTGGTTCTAAAAGCTTATTATTATATATATTTTTTTGTATTTTCTTTGTGTTTTTCTGATTTTTGTATTTTTGACAAAAAGATTTTAAAACTAGGGAAAATGAGAGATTAAAGACTATTTTTGGAAATTTTTTTTTTTTAAATATTTACAAAAGAGGGGTTTTCTGAGAATTTTAACATTGTTCTTTTGAAAATTCTTCAAAAAATGGGTTAGAAATGAAAGATTGGGTCTGGTTTCCAACAAATCTGAGAAATAAATAGAAATTTTATCAAAAATTTGACCTGATTATTTAAAAGATGGACCCAGGGGCAAAGAAGGAATTTTTGGATTTTTGGAAAATTTGGGGTGTTCACAAGGGTCTTATTATAAAAACATGATTATATAGTTTTATGAGTTTCATTTAACCAAAAATTGGTTATGTAGGGGGGATTACTGGAATTTATGGGGGCACTATCTCTAATTAGTGGTGAATTAAATTTAATCTTATGGAACACCTATAAATGAAGACCATGGTTATGGCAGCTCATATGATAGAGCATTTTGTGCTCAGTAAGAGGATTGTGGAGAGCCCCACGGTTAGAGATTGACTTAAATAGCTCAATTGAGAGAACATGTGTCACTACAAGAAAATATGTTATTAGCGACGGAATTATTTCATCGCTAGTTAGCGACGGTTTACCGAGCGAAACACATCCGTCGCTATAATCGCTGAAATTTACGAAAATAGTGATGAACTATATCCCGTCGCAAAATCCGTCGCTAATTAGCGGTGGATTTTGCGACGGAATACTTGGTCGTAACGGACGCAGCGTTTGGCGACGGTGTTTGCGACAAACAATTTACCGTCGCGACGTAGCGACGGACTTGGCGACGGAATATATTCCATCGCCATTTACTTGTTTTTGATTTACGGCGGCTTAACAACGGAATTTCTTCGTCGCTAAGTGTCGCATAACCCTATCCCAGCCCTCTTTTCCTTTTCTTCTTTTGCTGCTGTCGCTCCCGTCAGCCGTTTGTCGTTCCTGGTTCGCCGTCCCCCGCCAGACGTCGTTTGTCGATCGCCGCCGCCTGAAGACAGGTTCGCCAGCCGTCCCCTCCGTTCGTCGTTTCCGGCAGTGGGTTTAACCCCCTGCCTTTTCGGCAGGGGGGGTCGACCCCCAGCCGGAAAGGCAGGGGGTTTAACCCCCTGCCGTGCCGGAAACGCAGGGGTTTAACCCCTTGCCTTTCCGGCAGGGGGTCGACCCCCTGCCTTTACGGCAAACGCAGGGGGTTTAACCCCTGCATTTCCGGCATGGGGGGTCGACCCCCTGCCTTTCCGGCAGGGGGTTAACCCCATGCCGGAACAGGCAGAGGGTTAACCCCTTGCGTTTCCGGCAGGGGGTCGACCCCCCTTGCCTTTCTGACAGGTCGACCCCGGCAGGGGGTTAACCCCATGCCGGAACAGGCAGGGGGTTAACCCCTTGCGTTTCCGGCAGGGGGTCGACCCCCCATGCCGGAAAGGCAGGGGTTAAACCCCTGCGTTTCCGGCATGGGGTGTAATGCCCCAAAATCGTGGACTTGAAACCTTTTATGAAAAAGGTTGAAAGCTTTGAAATTAATCATTTATCAGAGTTTAAAATAGAAGTTCAGCGGAAGATCAAGTTCAAAAAACAAGTCCCTAGACCTTGGGCGCATTACAACCAAAAGCAGATTTCCCCTTACAAACCGATTTGCAATTCAAATATATATTTTATTGAAATGAAAAGAAGAACCACATTTTTGGTAATACAGTTTTAGAAATCCAGAGTTCTAATAAAAAGAGATGCTTTCAAAGAAACCTTATACCACAGCTATCAAAAGAGTCCCCAGGAGCGCAACGTCAGGAAAGGGCATTGCCTTGAATGCATCGTGTCATCGCAAGCTGTATCAACCTGTTCACCACCTGCCCAGAAAATGGGTTAGTCTCATAACAGACTAGTAGGGGTGCAAGGGACAAGAAAGAACAAAAGCTACAATAAGCAAGATAATCGCTAGATCAAGCAGGAAAAGCACAACCTGTTCACCACCTTGCCCCTCGATTTGCCTTTGCATTAGCATGTGCATGGGTTTGTCCCTTGTTAGCCTGCACTCTCTGAGTGCAGCTTCGAGTGCATAGTGTATATCGTTTCACTTGTCTTACAAGCCACAACACACACTTATGCACATAGTTATGCTTTTCCTGCTTGATCTAGCCATTGCAGCACCCCGAACGGAAGCAGGGGTTGACCCCCTGCCGGAAAGGCAGGGGGTTTAACCCCTGCTAGAAATGCAGGGGTTAAACCCCCTGCCTTTCCAGCTGGGGGTCGACCCCCCCTGCCGGAAAGGCAGGGGGTTTAACCCCTGCTAGAAATGCAGGGGTTAAACCCCCTGCCTTTCCAGCTGGGGGTCGACCCCCCCTGCCGGAAACGCAGGGGGTCAACCCCCCCTGCTGGAAAGGCAGGGGGTTAAACCCCCTGCCAGAAACGACGAACGGCGGGGACGGCTGGCGAACGTGTCTTCGAACGGCGGCGATCGACAAACGACGATCGGCAAACGACGTCTGGCGGGGGACGGCGAACCAGGAACGACAAACGACTAGCAGGAGCGACAGCAGCAAAAGAAGAAAAGGAAAAGAGGCCTGGGATAGGGTTATGCGACACTCAGCGACGGAGTAATTCCGTCGCTAAGCCGCCGTAAATCAAAAACAAGTAAATGGCGACGGAATATATTCCGTTGCCAAGTCCATCGCGACGGTAAATTGTCTGTCGCAAACATCGTCGCCAAACACTGCGTCTGTTACGACCAAATATTCCGTCGCAAAATCCACCGCTAATTAGCGACGGATTTTGCGACGGGATATAGTTCATCACTATTTTCGTAAATTTCAGCAATTCTAGCGACGGATGTGTTTCGCCCGGTAAACCGTCGCTAACTAGCGACGAAATAATTCTGTCGCTAATTTCCGTCGCTAATAACCTCTTTTCTTGTAGTGACACATGTTCTCTCAATTGAGCTATTTAAGTCAATCTCTAACCGTGGGGCTCTCCACAATCCTCTTACTGAGCACAAAATGCTCTATCATATGAGCTGCCATAACCATGATCTTCATTTATAGGTGTTCCATAAGATTAAATTTAATTCACCACTAATTAGAGATAGTGCCCCCATAAATTCCAGTAATCCCCCCTACATAACCAATTTTTGGTTACATGAAACTCATAAAGCTATATAATCATGTTTTATAATAAGACCCTATAGCAACACTTGATCCAAAACCAAGATCCAACATGATGGGTTTGGCCATGTCTATGGATGCAAACCAGTTGTAGTTCTTACCTAAGTATAGACATGAATCAGATCTCCACTATAACATCAGATCTTAGTGGTGTATGTTTGAATAAAGATCAGAATAATTTAGGGTTGAAGATCGGATAGGGTCAAATATATGATATGAGTCAGACATGTTTTCTCCATATATGGATCCTTTAAGTAAGATTCAAATGTACATTCATAATGGGATTCTGATATTTTCAATCAGTTTACTTTTGCATTCAGATCTCAAATTGATCCAATGCAAAATCTGACCAGATTATGTCTTGCATATAAATAACTTCTTTTTGTTCTATGTTTCGGGATCTAGTATCACCACATGTATTTTGGATTTGGATTCAACTTTACCTCATCGTATCTGAATTTGAATTTGAATTTGAATCTACTGTTTAAATTTGGATTCATATTCGGATCCTAAAAGATCTAAGCCCAGTTCTACCCGTTTGCACCAATGTCAGATTCGGCCTGATTCATATGGAATCCGTTCTCAGTCAATTCAATTCAAAGAGGCCGATTTACCTATCATTTCAAACTCTGTTTTAGTATTCTTAATAGATTTTTAACATTTTAAATATTTTAATAACACGTGTCATCCAGTGGTGAAAAGTACGGATTCAATCCGATTCGATTTCATTAAGAGTTTTTTTCTTGAGAAACCGATTTTAACAACACTGATTCGCACCCTATGAACAACGATCTGTGAACTGTGATAAAAAGAACCCTAAACCCCAGCATCGCGTTTCCCTACGAATCCCTGCCAAAATCTCTTTCTCTCTCTCTGTCTTTTTGCCGAAAGAAGAAGGAAGAGGAGGTTGTCCCCCCACCCAAGTACTCTCTCTCTTCTTTGTCTCTTCTTCTTCTTCTGTTCTCCATCTTCTTCTTCTCTTCGTTCTTCTTCTTCTCCTTCCTCTTCTTCTTTGAGTTTTACTTAATTATTTGGTTTTAAACTTTAGTTGTATATTCCTTGATTAATCGAATCTCGTAGTGATTATGTTTATGTATAAAAATTTGTTGCGTATTGTGTTTTTATAAATTAAGCTTTCAAGAGAAGTCGTCTTGTCCTAATTTTCATAAAAACCATGTATGCATGCCTCATGCCCATATTGTATCCACGTTTGTGGACATAACCTTAAATAGATAGTTTATTTGTTAGATACTTACAAAGATCAAGGTGCTACATTAATGTTGTTTTTACATATTATTCTCATATCTTTCAGTATTTATTTGAGTTTTTTTATTTCTCATTGTTATTTCTTTTATTTATTTGTATTTTTAGATATTTTTTTTTTAAGTTTTTAAAAATGTGTTTTTAAGGCTTGTGCTTTACTCCTCTCTTCATATTTTAGTGGAACCCTTCTCTACGCCCCATCGCTTTTCACAACATGGTTTACATCATTGTTTCGGTGAAGATGGTGTCAATTGATCGATGTTTATATGGTTATTCTATGGGAAAAGTAATTTTGTTGTGATCATCTTATATAGTGTTCTATGTCTGAATCATTGTTGGTATGGTTATTTGGGAGAGTGCTTATTCTCTTAGTCATTGTTTTAGGATCACTAGTCGAATGGAACGTGTTCAGCTTTCAGGTAGACTAATTTGAAGTTTTTGATGGATAGCGTAAAAGGTGCGCTTTTGCCTTGAGGCGCGTTAATGAAGCGCAAGTGCCTGTGAGGCAATAGGCTCTCGATTTTTGAAAGAAGAGAGAGGCCCGATTGTTTAGGGCTCTCTCACCTCTGCCGAAAGGAAGAAGAAGAACCCTCTCGTGTTCTTTCAAGAAGAAGAGGAAGAAGGCCCTCTCTCTCTCTCTGCCGAAAGGAAGGAGGAGGAAGGAGGGTCCATTCGGTATGCACCCCTCTCTCTCCTTCGTCTCTTCTTCTTCTTCTTCTTCTTCTTCTTCTTTTCTTCTCCTCCTCCTCCTTATTCTTCCTATGCTGATCTTCTTCTCCTTCCTTCTGCAGATCTTCTTCTCCTCAGGTTAAAAAAACAAGGGAGGCCCGATTGTTTAGGTCTCTCTCTTTTCTTCTTCCGTTCTTCTCCTTCTTCCTCTGCCCAACTTCTTCTTCTTTTGTTTTTCTTCCCCTTCTTATTGTTCTTCTGATATTCTTTTTCTTCTTCCCTCCTACTTCCTTTTCTTCTTCTCCCCCTTCTTTCCTCCTCGTTTTTCTTCTTCCCTTCCTCTGTTCTTCTTGAACAATCGGGCCTGTTAATTAGAAAATTACTTTGTTGTTGTTAATTAATTAATTAATTATATATTGATTTAGTAATTCATTGATTTGTTGCTTATTTATTAGTTGCATGCTATTTGTATTATATAATTGTGTTTGCTAAGTATAACTATGTGTGGTGTATAGCATTATGTTGTCCTTTATACAAATATGTAGAGTGGTTCTTGCTAGTTATTGTGATTTTTTGTCTTGTTCCTTGGTTAAATAATCACATCTTCTTTGTTGGATCAGTTAAATTATTGCATTGTAGTCATTTCTTTGAATTAGTTTTATAATTTAGTTTAGATTGTCCACTTAATATCTAATTATATATTAATAGTACATAAATGATGCTTTATTTTGTTTTTTTATTTGGTCAAATTTTTAATATTTTTTGTGAATCTTACACCACTAGCTTTTTATCCCTTTTGTCACAAGCCTCCAAAGTGGTTGAGAAACTTCTAATTCAGAGTTAAACTTGAACCAACTCTATTGACACCACTAGAACTCGCCATTATATCTGAAAAGTGAATAGAAAATATGTAAATAAAGTTAATAAACACTTCAAAAAAATAGTAACAAGAGCTCCACCCCTCTAACTGTGTGCCAGATAGAAAATAACAAAGGCAGGGGTTGAGGCAGGGGGGAGAGCCCCCTATCAGAAAACAGATTTGAGGCAGGCTCTGCCCCCTGCCGAAAACCTACGACTGAGGTAGGGGGTGGAGCCCCCTACCGGAAAACAAATATGAGGTAGGGGGCAGCCCCCTGCCGAAAAACAGATTTGAGGCAGGGGAGCCCCCTGCCGGAAAATAAACTGAGACAGGGGCCTCCACCCCCTGTTGGAAAACACGAACGAGGTAGGGGGCTCCGCCCCCTGCCAAAAAATAAACTGAGGCAGGGGGCGAAGTCCCCTAACGGAAAACAGATCCGACACAGGGGGCAGCCCCCTGCCGGAAAATAGATCTGAGGCAGGGGGCGGAGCCCCCTACCGGAAAACAGATCTGACGTAGGGGGCAGCTCCCTGTCCAGAAACAAATATGAGGCACGGGAGCCCCCTGCTGAAAAATAAACTCAAGCAGGGGCCTCCATCCCCTGTCGGAAAACACGAACGAGGCAGGGGGATCCGCCCCCTACCGGACGAAGGGGAAGAAGAACGGAAGAGGGAGGAGTGCATACCTGAGAGAACCGGTGGCTGGGGTCGCCGATGGCTGGCTGCGGCTACGATCGTCGGGGTCTAGGTCGCCGGCGAGACTGAAGGGGACGAAGAGCGAGGGACGGCTGGGGGAGAGGGAAAGATCAGCGGGGAGGGGTCTGTCATAAGCCCCTCCCCTTGCGTAGCCTCTTTAGGATTCGGCCCCGACCCCGATAAACATTTTGGATCCGGATCGCGTCCGGATCGGACCCGACCTGAGTCCAAAATAAATTTTAAATATGGACAACAATAGGCTCGGTCAAAGTTGACCGAGTCTATAAAGTGGACGGACTCAGCCCCGATGCATTGACTGAGTCCAACACTTGTTGACCGAGTCTGCCCCGTGTCTGAAGCCACACTCATGTCGGGGCGTGTCGACACGGGTGCATCGACCTCCTAACCGAGTCCATGTGACATCGGTTATATCCAATTATGCCTACATTGAAACCACATCCAACCTAGTTACATCCCTAGATGTGTCTGACATCTATCCAGCTATATCTTGATCATGTGGCTTGATCAAATTGCAAATTCTGCAGTCCAATCTACAGAATTGGAAGTGTCAATGACTCTTAAGGAAATGAGAAGGTTTGTTTGTTACATACATAATGTTCATAATTTCACAAGGTTGAGGTTCAATCGACTACACTGTACAAGTATTATAAATTGTGCTTTTGTTCTTTCAGAATTTTTTTTTTCTTTTTTTGGATATTAAGTATTATTAGGAGTTTCCCATTATCAAAGAAGGCACCAAACAAGGGCCTAGCAAGTTTCACAGAGAGAGAAAGTGAAGGAGTGGGGGAGATGGTTTACTAGATCTGAGGAATTTTCTTTATATTGTAACATCATATTTCATATATATAGGTTCTACATAAATATTTCCTCTTGAAAGGCTAAGCTTTTTGATATACTATAACAAAAAAGGGTACCAAAACATCCAATAATGCATAATATTACAATATTCAATAACCTAAAATCTTAGACTTTTTAATATATTCAATAACTGCAATATTCTACATTATGCATAGATGGACAAGCAGGAACAATTAGACACGATAACTAGCAAACTAATTTGGCTTTTAAAATTGTGATATGCATGAGCTGAAAAACTGACCTCCGTCTTGGTTTTGAGGGCATGCTGCAAAACCTTGGAAATGTGCTGTATAAGGATGGATGCCTTCTGGTAAGACTTAGCAATATCTAGTGAGTACAACTCCACAACAGAATCAGCAAGAAACTGGATATGTTTTATGTTTTCCGGTTCAACAAATTTGGAGTGTGCCAAAAATGTTCTGTACATGTTCGTTAGGAAGGAATCATAGCAATCTGAATTTAACTGCAGAACCATGCTTCGGATGAGTAAGAATGCTGCCAAAGAGACTCTCCCTCCTTCAGTTGCCCATAGGTGGATGGCAATCTGCAATCACCTCACATATGAGATAATAAAAATCCATTAAGTGATAAGTTATTTGACATTCATCACAAGAATGCCCTTGCAATAGCCGAGTGTAACAGCAACGGTTCAAATCAATCTCATGTATAATGATAATAAGTTAACTATAGGGGTTCCAATCTATGTGACCTCCGGGCAGATTAAGTACACCTCTTCCCATGTGATGAACAAGCACTTTGAGACAAACAAGGAAAAAACCTTTCTCAAAATATGAATTATTATGAAATAATAGATGCAAACACCTAAAAAGGGTTTTCCATCTGCAATAAATGAATTTTGTGAAATAACCACATTTGCTCATTAAAAAATTTAGCACTGAAACCCCTTGTTCCCTACGTCTTTCCTCATAAAGAAAACTTTTCTCCCAAAGAAATACCAAATATATCATTTCTGCTGTACCAGCAGGATCATGCAATATAGATCCTGGAAACTTCATTGCATTTAAAAGAAGTCTCACGATTTTGCCGTAGAAATGGCCTAATGTAATGAACAAAGCATAAAACTAAAAAACAAACATGTTTTTTGGAAAAACACAGACATGACAACGTCAACACACAAATACAAGCATGCACATGGATAGCATGGGGCACATCCGTGCATGTTTACGCATACATATGCATATCTTTTGCTTCTCAATAGATTCTAGCTTGTTCAACAACAGTTACCTTGCTAAGCCTTTATAGCAAAACCGGAAATGCAACTAAAAATATAACTGAATCTCTGAGCCTAGAAAGGACAAAGACAATTATCTGTGTATCTGTAGCCTGAGTCAGAAGATACAATGTACTTTTGATGTAAGACTTAACCAGTGGTTTCACTGAGGCCCATTTTGAAGTATTTTGCAAGCTCAGTACAGTGTCCTTGCAACTAGAGCTTGACATTCCCAATAATCTTCGGAATATACTGTCTGCTTCATGAAGCACAATTAACAAAACCTTGCAGAAAGTTGCTCTTGTCTGAATCTTGTATAATAGACCATCAGAGTTATCACTTCCATAATGGCATGCAACCCAGAATCCATTTAACAGATTAGGAAGCACACAGATGTTTTGTTGATTCATGATCTGTTGGCACCATGAATCAATGGAGAAACTTGTGAGGATTTTATGTTCACATAAACTTGAATTTTCCCCGGTTTTGTTGCTGCTGCTCTCATTTGGTTCACCTTCATCATCTGAAAGCTGTCATGTGAAGGCTAACAAAGTAAGCAACACATAAAAGTTGAGAATAAGTGAACACAGAAAAGAAAGAATCAAGAAATAGCCCAAATAATGGCATCAAACAGAATAAACAATATTTTAGAAATTTTTATATCACAGTAGTATAAAATATAAATCAATGATCAACAAGCAATAAAATAGGTAGACATGCATTATATAAATATAAAAAATATATATTATCATAGTCACAAATATCGGTCTCGGACATATCTTAGCAAGGCAATTTCTCTAGGTTTGGTTGATAAATATAAACTTGGTGCTTAAAAAATTTTTAAAAACAGTAGCAATAAGTGAGAAAAGCAACACATAATACAAAAAATAAGTAAAAAAACAAAAGAAAGAAGAAAAACATAGTTAAGATATAATAAAAAGTAAAAGGCACCTTATAATATCATGATATTATCACGATAATATCATGACATATATAAATTTATGATATTTTTAAAATATTGTGATATTTTGCCTTTAATATCATTTTATGAATTTACAGCTATATTCTCGCTTCTTATGTTAAATCACATATGAGACTTATGTATCATATGTGTATTACATTTAGTGTGGTACCCCCTCTTTGTATTTATGTGTACATTTCATTTTTTCAGGGGTACTTATGGATTTTAGCATTAGTTAGTGGTAAGCTTAGTTGTCAAAGGTGGTGCCTAGGCATAAGCCTAGGTCGGTATTTTTTTTCCGTTGACTGTTATCAACATGTATAAAAGGGGGAAAAGGGTCATTTTTCCCCTTTTTTTGCTCCACTCTCTCTCGCTCCGTTCTCTCTCCTTTCTCTCGCTAGGGCAGAGCCGAAGAAGGTCAACCTTCTCCTCCCTCTACAGGTACCGCTACCTCTCTCTCTCTCTCTCTTAAAAGTTGTACTCTCCATATGAACCTTACAAACAAAGGTAAGTGAAGAAAAAGAATTAAAGTATTCTAATAATGTGTTCAGTGTTTCAAGCTGTTGGTGTCACGATTTTCTTCATCATATTTTGGGACATTATTTGGTAGCATTTTGTTTAACATTTCACATTTTTTTTAACATTTTTAAACAGTCCTTTTGAGTTCACACTTCACAGTTTGGGATGGCTCCGTGGTGTGATTCCAATGATGTGAGTGTGATATATTTGATCAAAATATAAATCTAGAAAGATCAAATGCTCAGTGATGGCTTGCCTATAAAAAAAAAGAGTGATGAAGCAAACTGTTGGGTGTCATATTTGTACTAAATAGACATTATCGGTTTATTAGGATCACTTTATACCAAGGTTGCCAGACTAGGAAACGGAAGCGGGAAACAATACAGAAAGCGGAAGCGAGAAGCGAGAAGCAATGAATTTTAAAATATATAGGAAGCGGGAAGCGAAGAATAAATAAAAGAAATATATGAATTGAATGAAAATCAAAATGAAACACAAATAAAAACTAAAATAAAAGTGACGAATATTAAATTTCATGTTTTTTTAGTGTAAGAATTAAATGTATAACAAAATCTAAAAATGATGACTACCAATTTAGAGAAAGCACAGGGAAGTGAGTGAGAAAAGTGAGAGAAAACACAAAAAACAAGAAAAGTTGAGTAAGAGAACATATAAGAAGAATAGATGAGGCGTGTGGAAAGCATAGGAGAAGCATGGGGGAATCGAGGTTCTCATCAAGTTTCGGAAGCGAGGAGTATCACGCTTCTGAAGCGAGTTTCCAGGAAGCGAGCTTCCCACCTATCTAAGAAGCTTCCGGTAGCTCTGCTTTATACACCAGTGTAAAGAGTATCTCCATGAAATTGGGATCAATGTTGCCATGAATAATATTTTCATCTATGTTGTGGCAGTTATGTTTTTCTCTTTTTTTTCTTCTTATAAACCAAACACTTTCGCTTGTTGGCTTTTGTAAATTTCCTTTTGACTTTTTCTCTAAATTACTGATTCTATGAAAGAAAACCAATCATTTTTTGAAAATCCCCTACAAATTCCCGTGCGGACAAGTTAGAAATTCTTCTAAAAAGATTTACTGTGATCCGAACAAATCTCAGCCACACTCCAATTTTTGTTACTGGCTATTTCCAATGTTGCATGTGTGGGTATAAGTTCACAGATAAACATTTGTTTGGGTATAAGTTCACAGATCTCATCTTGGGCAGTCAATGGGCCGGATCCATGTCTGGTATCTGACTGAGCCCAAACCCAAACATCAGGATAGGCATAAAATAATGACCAGAACCCAACTCAAATTAGGTTTAACTATGTTTTTTGGGGGACATTTTAAAAAAAACACCTAAATTTTGGTTGATTATAAAAAACACATCTAAGTTTTCAATATTGTTAAAAACACACCTAAACTTTTTTATAGTTAATAAAAAACCTAGGGTTTGCTCCTGTTAAAGTTGTCATTAAATGTGTGCTGCAATTACAAAAAAAAACTTAAGGGTTTTTTTATTATGAATTCATATTTTGCTGATATGTTATTTGTTGCTTACTCCTTTTTATTTAGCAAATTTAGATGTTGCCTTTTTTTAGATTCTTATCATTTTTTAGAACAATGGAAGGGGGCTTCATCTGCAAGTGCTAGTGGGTCCACATTTTCAAATTTGGAACATATTCAGAACTTTAAGAGAAAATCAGGTGATCCAGCATGGGAGTGGGCCTATATTAAGGATAAACAAGATCTGCATTCTGTGACATTGTAATATAAAAAAAAAAAATTATTTGGTTTGGGCCGGATCCGGACCCGACCCGGGCCACCGCCCCTCGCTGTCATTAAAAGACAGCGAGGCAGGCGGGAGGAGGGTTACGAAACCCCCTTCACCGCCACTTGCTCTCTGTCTCTCCGTTTCCCTCTCTCGCTCGTCCACGGTCACCGACGCCGGCGACGCCCGACAGCCGCCGCCACCGACATCGGCGACCCCCCTTCCTTCCGGCGAGCTCCTCTTCGGCGAGCTTCCTTCGAAAACCCCCTGGTACGCCATCGCTTCCTCTTTCTCCCTCTTTTCCCTCTCCGTCTCTTCTCTCTCTCTCCCTCACTTCTCTGTGTGCCCACGGGAGGAGTCAAACCCCCTCCCTGTGCCCCCTTTTTTGTAATGGAGGGGCCCGACACCCCTCCTTGCTCTCCGTTATGGTAGGGGAGAGGGCTGAGCCCCCCTCCTTGCTTCCGTTACGGTAGGGGAGGGGCCGAGCCCCTCCTCCCTGCTCTTGGCTATGGCAGGGGAGGGGTCGAGCCCCTCCTCCCTGTCCCTTTTAGTTGCGCCAGCAGGGGCCATTGGCCCCTGCCTTTCCATGTGCCAGCAGGGGCCGATGGGCCCCTGCCTTCTTTTTTGCGAGCCAGCAGGGGCTTATGGCCCCTGCCTTTCTTGTTGCCAGCAGGGGCCATCGGCCCCTGCCTTGTTGCCAGCAGGGGCCGATGGGCCCCTGCCTCTCTTTTTGCTAGCCAGCAGGGGCTTATGGCCCCTGCTTTTCTGTTTGCCAGCAGGGGCCATCGGCCCCTTCCTTGTTTCCAGCAGGGGCCATCGGCCCCTGCCTTCTTGCCAGCAGGGGCCGATGGGCCCCTGTCTTTCTTTTGCCAGGAGGGGCCATCGGCCCCTGCCTTTCTTTTTTGCCAGCAGGGGCCGATGGCCCCCTGCCCTTTGTGCGCGAGCCTATACCCTTGGCCGACAGGCCCGAGAAATCTTTGGAAGCTACATCGTGATGGGGACAGATCATTACAATTGTTGGTCTCCAACGAGGAATTCCTAGTAGCGTGAGTCATCTGCTCGCATGGGCTACATCCCTCTTTTGGCAGCTAGAGTCTTTTGATCCTGCCCCATCTTCTTTTCGAGTCAATTGGGACGGTTGGCCCCAACCTTATGTATCGGCAAAGTCGAGTCTTTGCCTTGTTTTTGCTTTTGTCAGAGTTTCCTTGTTAATATCGCATATTTGTAGCTACGACGGATCTCACTCGCGCTCCGCGACCCGAGCCGTCAATCGTGTACGTCTGCAAGATGTCAGCAAGCTCGTAACCCTCCAAGGTAGGGGAAAAATTGCACAGAAGACTTGGATAAATGAATTAAGTTCAATTGAACTAAAAGCGACCATTGAATGAATATATATATATATATATACAAATATATATATATATATTTATACGAGTATCCACTTCACTCAAGGATGCGGTTTCGCAATCCTTGCCCTTTACCTTGCCGTCGCGCTCTGCGCCTAGGCTCTTGCTTTTGCATTTGTGTTGGTATTGCCTTGCTATTGCAGATGACGTGCAGGTTCTTGCTCTTTGCGGATGCCTTAAGGGCATCCTCGTGGAGGATGCAAGAAGCATTTACCACTCTTCCTCATGCGACTAGAGTTTAGTCGGGAGCGAGCGAACTTCTTAGCGGGTGTTCTGTTGAGAAACCCGTATCCTGTCTATCGAGGCCGGTATCGAGTCATGCGAGACATGTAGATACCCCGATAGCGGATGTGATTCGAGATAATCACATGCATCATGTTAGCACAAGGTACTGCAGTTTCAAAAGATAGAGTAAAGTTGATAAACTTTACATCTTTGTGAAACACTCCTGTTGAGGCTTCTATTGAGGAGCTATACCCCCTTTATCCTAGAGTACTTGTAGTCGTGCACGACACGTCTAGTACTGCGATGATCGGATGAGACGGTCGTGCGACCTCAAACAACGCTAAATGCAAACTGTTGTAATCACATAAATGGCCTCACATTCGCCTTCAAAGGCAAGATGCTCGAGTGGTTTAAAGACCATAGCATAGAATGGGTCGTTAGTTAAGCAACCCCTAATGCACCCGTTCTCTTCTGGTTGTCTGTCAAGGAAGAGGACAGATCGGTACAAAAACTCCAATGGACAGGTTGTTAACAACCACCCCACGGGCAATGATCCGGCCTCCCCAGTCATTGGAGTTAGGGGAAAGGGGCTACAATAATTGGCTCAACACTTCTGCAAAAGTTGGATGCAGGATGCATCCGTGGCACTGTTTTTTAGCCTCTGGGGAATCCTCTCTCGACTAAAGCCGTCCCCTTTGGAGCGGACTCAACTAGCTATTCGGGTTATTGAAAATACATAGAATAATAGACGCCCGAACTAGTCTCAGTTGTTTCTATGTTTTGCCTGCGCGTACCCGCAGGCCAGTAATATCGAAACATAAAGTTTGTTCACATTGGTTGTTGAGCCGTGAGACTCGCCTGCACTACCGACTCGCTTGCAACACCGACTCGCTTGCACTACTGATTCCTTGCACTACTGATTCGTTGCACTACTGATTCGCTGCACTACTGATTCGTTGCACTACTGATTCGTTGCACTACTGATTCGCTGCACTACTGATTCGTTGCACTACTGATTCATTGCACTACTGATTCACTTGCACTACTTATTCACTTGCACTACTTATTCGCTTGCACTACTTACGCGTTTGCACTAGTTATCTGCATGCATTGCTTACCTGTTTTACTGCATATTTGCTTTAAACTGCGTAATCTACTGAATTAAATTGCATAATTCAGCTCCTTGTAGTCTCTCATGTGCACCTACTAGTTTTTCGCGAAACTAACCCATTCTATGGCTACAGGTGATGATTAGGTACACCACAGGCGATGGGCGATGGCAAGATGGCTCCAAGACGTTCTTCTTCCTGCTCTTAGCTCGCGTCCTGTTGTTTGGGGTTTTGTAACGGATTTTCCTTGGAATATCCGAATTTTGTACTATTTGGAGAACTTCTTAAATGAAAGTGGCTTTTCCAAGTATTTGCAAGTAGCATGTGTTGTGCATTTTGGTTCTTTTAGCTAACGCGCTCAAAGTTGTCAGCTTGCCTTTTTGAAATTAATAAAAGTATAGTCTTCCGCTGATTTCGTAAACCATCTCTGAGATGAAGAGATTCCTTTTTAGTCTCTTGTCTATTTTTTTTTTGAAAGGTTTGCAAGCTTGAAATTTTGGGGTGTTACAACTTGGTATCAGAGCTAAGGGAAGCAAGGATTCTTGACCATTGAGCATCCGCATCGCGCTGTGAGTATACTTTTCCTCTTGCTTAGTAGGTGCACAAGGCATTGTTAAGTTAAGTGGCTTGACATGTTTTGTGTATGTACCAGCATTGCTGGGGTTACATAAACTACTCATGTTAAACATGAATAGTACTTATGTTTTTGCTTGTTTTGAGCTTCCTAAAATTTCTAATTATGGGTATTCCTTGTTTACTCCAAGGATGGCAAGGAACTCGAACGAAGGGTCTGCTGACGAATGGTCAGATTAGCTGCGATTCGTGAAGGATTCCCTAGGTTCCCTGGCAGCGGCTATGCGAGACCAAATTCGTTCCCAAAGGGAACCAGCGCCCATTCCTGAGCCGATCCCGCATACCGCAGTGACGTATGAGAAATTTTTGAAGCTTGATCCCCCGACCTTCGACGGCAAGCCCGACCCAGACATGGCCGATAGCTGGGTGAAGGAGGTGGAACGAGTGTTCGAGGTCTTGTCAGTGCCCGATGACAAGAAGACGCTATTCGAGACCTTCAGGCTGAAGGGGAATGCCCGCAGTTGCTGGGACATGACGCGGGGTGTGCAGGTTTTGGGGTTTTTGCCCATTCCTTGGGAAGCTTTCAGAAAGACTTTCTTGGAGAACTACTTCCCGCCTCACGCAAGGGAGAAGAAGAAGGTGGAGTTCTTGGAGCTCTGCCAGGGCAATTCGAGTTTGACGGATTACATCGCCAAATTCCAGAGTTTGGAACCCTACTGCTCTAACCTGTTCGCGGATGATCGCGAGCGAGCAGGAAAGTTTGTTCGGGGGCTGAAGGAGGGACTCATACATCGGGTCCTAACGAGCATGCCCTCGTCCTTCTCTGCGGCAGTTGCTGCCGCCACCGTTCTGAGTGAAGCATGGGAGCGCACTAAGAGTGCTCCGGGCAGGAGGCCACCCGCTACGGGTGGTGAGCCGAAGACACCTTCCGGCGACCCAGGCAAACGACCGCTCCTTCCTGTAAAGAGCGAAGGAGGAAGGAAACGATATCCTCCTTCGAAGCGTCAGCGGCCACAAGGCAACCCTCCAGCCAGGCAACAGGCTGGCAGCGTATGCCCCAGATGCCAGCGATCTCACTTTGGGCAGGCGTGCCCGCTCGACACAGGCGGATGCCTGTATTGTGGCAAGATGGGCCACTACGTCCGTGATTGCCGCAAAAAGGCAGCTGATGATTCCAGGCAGACCAGCGGAGCACCTTTGCTCCCTCGGCCACCACTGCCGCAACAGCAGTATCAGTCGCCACCATCACAGACGAGCAGTCAAAGGAGGGCACCGGGACGCGTCTACTAAGCCAAGGCTGAGCAGTTGACCAAGGGCCACCTAGTGCAAGGTACCCTTTTTGTCGCTAACCAAGCAGCTTTTGTGCTTTTTGATTATGGTGCCACACACTCTTTTATTTCGGTAAATTTTGCCGAGTGTTTGCACATACCTGTAAAACCCTTGCATAATACACTTGAAGTGTATAACCCGATTGAGAAAAATACCATTTGTGCGGCCTACGTACCAGAGTTGGACGTAGTCTTAGCAGATTGGCATTTACCGGCTTGTGCTATCCTGCTAGTGATGACAGAATTTGACGTCATCCTAGGCATGGATTGGCTGCACAAGTATCATGCCAAGATTTTTTGCCGAGATAGCAGGATTGTTTTATCTCCACCAGAAATGCCCAAGATGGAATTCAAGATCGTGACACTCGTTCAGGCGAGCAAGTTGATTTCGTCGTTGAAGGCGCAGAGCTACCTAAGGAAGGGATGCACTGCCTTTTTGGTCAGTGTCATCCAGTCCGGGCCGACGCGAGTCCCGATGGGAGACTTGGAGATTGTTCGAGATTTTCCAGACGTCTTCCCGGAGGAACTGCCAGGCCTTCCTCCACCTCGCGAGGTGCAGTTCAGCATCGAGTTGCTGTCGGGTACTGCGCCAATTTCTAAGGCTCCATATCGGATGGCGCCAGCCGAGCTCGCAGAACTCCAGAAGCAGTTGCAGGAGTTGATGGATCAGGGATTCATTCGCCCCAGTGTCTCGCCCTGGGGAGCTCCCGTCTTGTTCGTGAAAAAGAAGGACGGATCATTGCGGTTGTGCATCGATTATCGGATGCTTAACCAGGCGACAATAAAGAATAAGTACCCGTTGCCACGCATCGAGGATCTGTTCGATCAGTTGCAGAGGGCCAGGATCTTCTTAAAGATCGACCTTAGATCTGGGTACCATCAACTCAGAATTAAGGGAGATGATATCTCCAAGACGGCCTTCCAGACCAGGTATGGGCATTACGAATTTACGGTCATGCCCTTTGGACTCACTAACGCTCCTGCAGCATTCATGGATCTCATGAATAGGGTGTTCAAACCCTTTTTGGACACCTTCGTGATCGTGTTCATCGACGACATCTTGGTATATTCAGATAGCTGGGAGCAACATCGTGAGCACTTGAGAGTTATTCTCGAAACCTTGCGAAAGGAGCGGTTGTTCGCTAAGTACTCTAAGTGCGAGTTTTGGCTCGAGGAGATCATGTTTTTGGGACATGTCATCTCCAAGGAAGGTGTGTCCGTGGATCCAGCGAAAGTCGAGGCTGTACTCAGTTGGCAGCAACCGAGGAATGTTCGTGACATTCGAAGTTTTCTTGGATTAGCTAGGTATTACCGAAGATTTATCCAGGACTTTTCTAAGATCTCTCTACCCTTGACGCAGCTCCTGAAGAAAGAAGCTAAGTTCGTGTGGGACGACATGTGTGAGAGCAGTTTTCAGATGTTGAAGGAACGTCTTACGACTGCTCCTATTTTGGCCTTACCTTCGGGTCAAGGCGGCTTCGTGATTTACACAGACGCTTCCGGGACAGGTTTGGGTTGCGTCTTAATGCAGAACGATAGAGTGATCGCCTATGCATCGCGCCAACTTAAAATACATGAGAAGAATTACCTGACTCATGACTTGGAGTTAGCAGCGGTAGTCTTCGCATTGAAGATATGGCGGCACTATTTGTATGGGGAGCGACTCGAGGCTTTTACAGATCATAAGAGCCTAAAATATTTGTTCTCACAGAAGGAGCTGAATATGAGGCAGCGACGTTGGCTGGAATTCCTCAAGGATTACGACTTTACCTTGTCCTACCACCCAGGAAAAGCGAACGTTGTGGCCGACGCTCTGAGCTGCAAGTCTCTCAGCGTTTCCGTAAACTTGTTATTTGCGGGGTGGAAGCTGATCGAGGATCTGATATCGTGAGAACCGTTTGCGGTCACTCTAGTTTCGATCAGTCTTTCCATCATGGTAGCTCAGCCTGAGCTATTGTCAAAGATTTTTGCCAGTCAGAAGATCGATGCGCAGTACGAAAAGCTGAAGGCTCTAGCGCAGCGGGCCGATACCCCCTTCCGACTGAGTGACGAAGGAGGTGTATGGCGTAAGGATCGTCTCTGGGTGCCAGAAGATCCTTTTTTGAGAGATGAGATTCTCGCTGAGGCCCACAAGTCCAAGTACACGATCCACCCAAGCGGCACAAAGATGTTCAAAGATTTGCAGCGCAAATATTGGTGGAATGGAATGAAGCGGGACGTAGCCGAGTACGTTTCAAAGTGCTTGACTTGCCAACAGGTTAAGATTGAGCACCAACGACCAGGCGGAGTGATGCAGCAATTGGAGATTCCACAATGGAAGTGGGAGGACATCACGATGGACTTCATCGTCGGTTTGTCGAGGACGCGGAGGAAACACGATGCGATTTGGGTGATCGTGGATCGACTCACTAAATCGGCACATTTCCTCCCTATACGGCTCAGTCAGTCACTGGACAGCTTGGCAGACCTCTATGTCAGGGAGATTGTGAGATTGCACGGTATTCCTCTGTCAATCATCTCCGATCATGACCCGAGGTTCACCTCCAGGTTTTGGGGGCAGCTGCAGTTGGCCTTGGGCACAAAGCTAAAATTCAGCACCGCCTTCCACCCTCAGACTGATGGACAATCTGAACGCACGATTCAGACTTTGGAGGATATGCTGCGAGCGTGCATGTTAGACTAGAGGGGAGAATGAGACTCTCATACTGGGTTGGCAGAATTCGCGTACAATAATAGTTACCATGCCAGTATCGGTATGGCCCCTTACGAAGCCTTGTATGGGAAGCCTTGTCGATCACCCATTTACAGGGATGAGGTTGGTGAACGAATGCTAGATTCACCTATAGTGCTACAGCACTATACTCAGCAAGTGCAGATGATCAGGGAACGTTTGCGTACCGCGCAAAGTCGGCAGAAGTGTTACGCCGATCGTCGACGTAGAGAGCTCGTGTTCTCAACAGGAGATATGGTTTTTGTTAAGGTATCTCCTACCAAGAGCGTCTTCCAGTTCAGGAAAAAGGGAAAGCTGAGTCCGCGATTCGTCGTACCTTTTGAGATCCAGGAACGGATCGACGAAGCGGCTTACCGCATTGCGCTGCCTCCTCAGTACGCTCAGATTCACAACGTCTTTCACGTATCCATGCTGAGAAGATATGTTCACGACCCATCGCATATCATTCATTATGATGATGTGGATATCCAAAAGGACTTGACGTTCGAGGAAAGACCAGTGGCAATCGTTGATCGTCGAGACCAAGTGCTCAGGTCGAAGACGATTTCTCTTGTAAAAGTACGTTGGCAACACCATGGAATTAGTGAATATACAAGGGAGCTTGAGTCAGATATCAGGGATAAATACCCTGACTTGTATTTTGACCAATTTATGCTATAGAAATTTCGCGGACGAAATTATTTTAAGGAGAGTAGGATGTAATATAAAAAAAAAAAAAAAATTGGTTTGGGCCGGATCCGACCCGGACCCGACCCGGGCCACCGCCCCTCGCTGTCATTAAAAGACAGCGAGGCAGGCGGAAGGAGGGTTACAAAACCCCCCTCACTGCCACTTGCTCTCTGTCTCTCCGTTTCCCTCTCTCGCTCGTCCACGGTCACCGACGCCGGTGACCCCCGATAGCCGCCGCCACCGACATCGGCGACCCCCCTTCCTTCCGGCGAGCTTCCTTAGAAAACCCCTGGTACGCCATCGCTTCCTCTTTCTTCCTCTCTTCCCTCTCCGTCTCTTCTCTCTCTCTCCCTCACATCTCTGTGTGCCCACGAGAGGGGTCAAACCCCCTCCCTGTGCCCCCTTTTTTGCAATGGAGGGGCCCGACACCCCTCCCTGCTCTCCGTTATGGTAGGGGAGAGGGATGAGCCCCCCTCCTTGCTTCCGTTACGGTAGGGGAGGGGCCGAGCCCCTCCTCCCTGTTCTTGGCTATGGCAGGGGAGGGGTCGAGCCCCTCCTCCCTGTCCCTTTTAGTTGCGCCAGCAGGGGCCATTGGCCCCTGCCTTTCCGTGTGCCAGCAGGGGCCGATGGGCCCCTTCCTTCCTTTTTGCGAGCCAGCAGGGGCTTATGGCCCCTGCCTTTCTTGTTGCCAGCAGGGGCCATCGGCCCTTGCCTTGTTGCCAGCAGGGGCCGATGGGCCCCTGCCTCTCTTTTTGCTAGCCAGCAGGGGCTTATGGCGCCTGCTTTTCTGTTTGCCAGCAGGGGCCATCGGCCCCTGCCTTTCTTTTTTGCCAGCAGGGGCCGATGGCCCCCTGCCCTTTGTGCGCGAGCCTATACCCTTGGCCGATAGGCCAGGGAAATCTTTGGAAGCTACATCGTGATGGGGACAGATCATTACAATTGTTGGTCTCCAACGAGGAATTCCTAGTAGCGTGAGTCATTTGCTCGCATGAGCTACATCCCTCTTTTGGCAGCTAGAGTCTTTTGATCCTGCCCCATCTTCTTTTCGAGTCAATTGGGACGGTTGGCCCCAACCTTATGTATCGGCAAAGTCGAGTCTTCGCCTTGCTTTTGCTTTTGTCAGAGTTTGCTTGTTAATATCGCATATTTGCAGCTACGACGGATCCCACTCGCGCTCCGTGACCCAAGCCGTCAATCGTGTACGTCCGCAGACGTCAGCAAGCTCGTAACCCTCCAAGGTAGGGGAAAAATTGCACAGAAGACTTGGATAATTGAATTAAGTTCAATTGAACTAAAAGCGACCATTGAATGAATATATATATATACAAATATATATATATATTTATACGAGTATCCACTTCACTCAAGGATGCGGTTTCGCAATCCTTGCCCTTTACCTTGCCGTCGCGCTCTGCGCCTAGGCTCTTGCTTTTGCATTTGTGTTGGTATTGCCTTGCTATTGCAGATGACGTGCATGGTCTTGCTCTTTGCGGATGCCTTAAGAGCATCCTCGTGGAGGATGCAAGAAGCATTTACCACTCTCCCTCATGCGACTAGAGTTTAGTCGGGAGCGAGCGAACTTCTTAGCGGGTGTTCTGTTGAGAAACCCGTATCCCGTCTATCGAGGCCGGTATCGAGTCATGCGAGACATGTAGATACCTCGATAGCGGATGTGATTCGAGATAATCACATGCATCATGTTGGCACAAGGTACTGCAGTTTCAAAAGATAGAGTAAAGTTGATAAACTTTACATCTTTGTGAAACACTCCTGTTGAGGCTTCTATTGAGGAGCTATACCCCCTTTATCCTAGAGTACTTGTAGTCGTGCACGACACGTCTAGTACTGTGATGATCGGATGAGACGATCGTGCGACCTCGAACAACGCTAAATGCAAACTGTTGTAATCACATAAATGGCCTCACATTCGCCTTCACAGGCAAGATGCTCGAGTGGTTTAAAGGCCACAGCATAGAATGGGTCGTTAGTTAAGCAACCCCTAACGCACCCGTTCGCTTCTGGTTGTCTGTCAAGGGAGAGGACAGATCGATACAAAAACTCCAATGGACAGGTTGTTAACAACCACCCCACGGGCAATGATCCAGCCTCTCCAGTCATTGGAGTTAGGGGAAAGGGGCTACAATAGTTGGCTCAACACTTCTGCAGAAGTTGGATGCATCCGTGGCACTGCTTTTTAGCCTTTGGGGAATCCTCTCTCGGCTAAAGCCGTCCCCTTTGGAGCGGACTCAACTAGCTATTCGGGTTATTGAAAATACATAGAATAATAGACGCCCGAACTAGTCTCAGTTGTTTCTATGTGTTGCCTGCGCGTACCCGCAGGCCAGTAATATCGGAACATAAAGTCTGTTCACATTGGTTGCTGAGCCGTGAGACTCGCCTGCACTACCGACTCGCTTGCACTACCGACTCGCTTGCACTACTGATTCCTTGCACTACTGATTTGTTGCACTACTGATTCGCTGCACTACTGATTCGTTGCACTACTGATTCGTTGCACTACTGATTCATTGCACTACTGATTCGCTGCACTACTGATTCGCTGCACTACTGATTCGTTGCACTACTGATTCGTTGCACTACTGATTCACTTGCACTACTTATTCGCTTGCACTACTTACGCGTTTGCACTAGTTATCTGCATGCATTGCTTACCTATTTAACTGCATATTTGCTTTAAACTGCGTAATCTACTGAATTAAATTGCATAATTCAGTTCCTTGTAGTCTCTCATGTGCACCTACTAGTTTTTCGCGAAACTAACCCATTCTATGGGTACAGGTGATGATTAGGTACACCACAGGCGATGGCGCGATGGCAAGATGGCTCCAAGACGTTCTTCTTCCTGCTCTTAGCTCGCGTCCTGTTGTTTGGGGTTTTGTAACGGTTTTCCTTGGAATATCCGAATTTTGTACTATTGGGAGAACTTCTTAAATGAAAGTGGCTTTTCCAAGTGTTTGCAAGTAGCATGTGTTGTGCATTTTGGTTCTTTTAGCTAACGCGCTCAAAGTTGTCAGCTTGCCTTTTTGAAATTAATAAAAGTATAGTCTTCCGCTGATTTCGTAAACCATCTCTGAGATGAAGAGATTCCTTTTTAGTCTCTTGTCTGTTTTTTTTTTGAAAGGTTTGCAAGCTTGAAATTTTGGGGTGTTACAGACATACCTTAAATGTTGAACTTATAAAGGATGTATATATAAAATAAAACGGCATCTACTTGGGATTGGAAGAAAAGTGAAGGCTTATGATAAAACAATTGCAGAAATCAAGCAAGTACTTTCTAAGTACATGGAAGTACATGGAGGAATCAAAGAAGAATAGAGATGAAAAAAATAAGAGAGAGACGGTTAATATATACGAAAGAAATGAAAGTTTATTCTCAGCTTCCGATTATGGCGAAGGACGTGAATGCAGTTTCATAGATGGAGGGGAGTAGTACATTCGGCTTTAGACCAAAAGGGCTATGGATCTATACTTTCAAAGTGATTCAACAGAGAAAGGAAGGCAAGCAAACAAACAAACTATGTTTGAAAATTGCTTCAAAAAGAAAAAAAGAGAAACAGTGTACGAGTACATTAATAGGTGATTTTATGACGGTGGAATACCTTTTAATACAGCGAAGTTGCCTTCATTTTACAGTATGATTGAAGCTATAGGCCAATTTGAACCAGTGATGAAACCTCCATCATATCACGAGTTGCGAGAACTACTTTTGAATAAAGAAATGAAGAAAATGAAGGAGTTCTTGGACCAATACAAAGTGCATTGGTCCAAACATGGATACAAAAGGGTGTACACTCATTAATTTTTTTGTTAATTGCCTTTTGGGAACAATGTTTTTGAAATCAGTTGATGCATCAAATGAAGTAAAAGATGCAAATTTGCTTTTTGCATTGTTGAATGATATTGTTGAAGTTTGGGAGGAGAATATGGTTCAAGTTGTTATTGATAATACCTCAAACTATGTGAAAGCACGTAAATTATTTATGGATAAGAGAAAGCATTTAGTTTGGACTCTTTGTGCTGCACATTGTATAGATATGATGTTGGAATATATAGGATAATTGAAAGAGTTGAAGAACATTTCAGGAAAAGCAAGGCAATTGGTGGTATTCATTACAAACATTCTCAAGTGTTGAGTATGATGAGAGCACACACACAAAAGGACATACATAGGCCTGCAGTGACAAAATTTGCCATTTTTTTACTCTAGAAAGCATATATAATTGGAAAAAATGCCTAAAGTTCATATTTCTTAGAGATGATTGGGAAAAAAATAGTTTTTCAAAAACGTCAGTTGGTAAAAGATGTGAAAGCATGATTTTGAGTTCAAAATTTTAGAAGAGAGTGAGTTGTGCTCTGAAAACAATGGCCCCCTTGTTTGACATGCTTCGATTGGTTGATAGCGATGAAAAGCCTGCTATGGGTTACATCTACAAGAAAATGGATCGTGGAAAGGAAAAAATAAAAGTATAATTATAAATTAATTTTTTTGTATTCTACTAATTGTAAATTACATTTTATCTTAGCTTCTATAATGGTTACTTTCAATTCTTTTACTTAGTAGGTAAATGTGTGTGATGATAAACAAATATACGGCTGGGTTTGGGAGATAATCGATAAAAGGTGGAGCAATCAATTGCACAAACCTTTGCATGCAACAAACCAATATTTGAATCCATCCATATATTATAAGTATAAAAATATCGAGTCCAATGAGGAGATAAAGAATGACTTATATGATTGTGTCAATCGTCTTGTTCAAAGAGAAGAGGATCGAGACACACTACTAGACCAACTCATAAGATATAGAACTGCTATTGGGCCTTTTGGAATGGAGTTAGCAAAGAGGAAGAAGAAAGTGTAAACCAAAGTTACCGGAAGCGCCTAGGTAAAAGGGGAAGCGCGCTTCCCCGAAGCACGCTTCGGAAGCACGAAACGTCGCACTTCCGAAATGTGTGGGGAAGCATCCCCCTTTTTTGGGAAGCGCGCTTCCCCATTTTTTCATTTTTTTTGCTTCCCCCTCGCTTCCGGTTCGCTTCCTAGGTCGCTTCCGGTTTGCTTCCTTGGTCGCTTCCGAGACGGTTCGTAATTTTCTTCTTAGTGGTCCCACGCTTCCCCGCTTCCTAAATTTTTGAAAGTGTCTCGCTTCCCGCTCCCGGTTCTCGTATCTTTTCCCGCTCCCGCTTCCTTGACTGGTAACTCTGGTGTAAACCCTAGGTAAGATGATTAAATTTCATATAACCCCTTTTGCATTATTTTTATAACTTATATACAGTTGAGAGTTATTATCGTGAGGGGTTTATTGGAAATCATAAAAGTTATCAGTTGGTCTTGTTTATATTTTAACTTTTAATGGTCTCTTTTGTAATTTTCTTTATTGACCATAATCACTACTTAAGGGTGATTAGGGCTAATCGTAAAGGTACTTTTTTATCTTTTCTCAAACCAAGTTTCAACATGGTATCAAAGCCTCTCGTTCTTGGGAGAATCTAACGCCTAGGCTGAATTTCTTTCTTCCCTCTTTATCATAGTTTTTTTCTTTCTTCTTCTCTCCTCCTAGCCTATATCTAGTTTATTCGATCTTCCTTCTGATCGAACCCTAGGTTCTTTCCTTAGTCTCATGACCTGGGATCTGACTAGTTCTACACAATATGCAGATCTGATCAGACACCCTAGATCGTGTGTTCCTCTTTTGCTCCTTGTTGATGACGCCTCAGTAATATTGATGGATCGTGGTGCATCAGATCTACCATCATGTGGAGATTGCGTG
Source organism: Nuphar pumila (assembly GCF_984573655.1). Classification (NCBI taxonomy): domain Eukaryota; kingdom Viridiplantae; phylum Streptophyta; class Magnoliopsida; order Nymphaeales; family Nymphaeaceae; genus Nuphar; species Nuphar pumila. The sequence continues at coordinate 62,502,259 of NC_143261.1, read as the reverse complement.
GAGCAGATCTGACATCATGATCGTGTTGTATCATATCAGCAATCATTTTGTGATTGGGTGGAGCAGATCTGAGATCGTGCAGTAATTGGATGTCATGTAGCGTTGATGTTGGATCAGATCTGAATGGTGTGGCTGACTGACTGTTGCTCGTATCAGAGTCGTGTTGATGTGGTAGGTGTTAAATCTGTAGTGCTTGCTGTCGTTGGAATCAGATTTGCTCGTATCAGAGTCGTGTTGATGTGGTAGGCGTTAAATCTGTAGTGCTTGCTGTTGTTGGAATCAGATTTAATCAGATCTGATTAATTTTTGTTGAAGTTCAGATGTGAAATCAATTTTTGTCATCTAAAATTAATTTTTATAGTGGTGATCAGATTTATTATCTTGCTGGTGGCGTCTGTGATATATATATATATATATATATATATATATATATATATATATATATATATATATATATATATATATATATATTGCAAGACAAGGATTTTATTTCAGCTGGAATCTATCTCTTTACTATCAGTTTGCTCGTGATTACTTTCTAGTTATTATTATTATCCGGCTCATTAGCTAGCTGCTGTCAGCAGTGAAATACCATGGCTGAAATAAAGTCCAGTGATGGTGAACAAAGGTTTGAAGTGTCTGCAGAGTACAAAGCTTTTGCTAATCCCTTCTCTTATGGGTCGTCCGTAAAGCTGGACGACAATAATTATAAAAGGTGGTCGAGGACTTTTATGATGTCTGTGTCAGGACATCGTCGAAAACATATTTTGTTAAAAAAGGAACCAACAGAGAAAACTGGGAAATATGCCACATGGCAGGAAGATAATGACATTGTTATGTCTTGGATTATGAACAGTGTTCAGCCACATATTGCAGACGGCTTAATTTACTATTCTACTGCAAAGGAGATGTGGGATTCATTACGTGACACGTACTCTCAAGACAAAAATGTGAGTAGAATTTTGTAAGTTGAGCAAGAGATATTTCAGTTGCAGCAGGGTGATCAGAATCTTTCCCAATATTATGCATCAGTTAAATCAGCCTATAAAAGGCTCAACTTTGTTCGTCCTCCCTGCTGCACTAATCATAAAACCCATCAGGAGTAGACTATGGTGGCTCGTTTTCTATTAGGATTATCTCCAGATTACTCAGTAGCCAAGGTGCAAATGCTTACTAGCTCAGAGATCCCTACTCTAGCTGATGCCTACAACCGGTTAAGTCGTCTTGCTGTTACCCTTCCTCCGCCTCATGGAGACTCTCAGACTTCAGCTCTTGTTGTCACAGGTGGAGGAGGGCATGGTTTACCTAGTTCTTCCAGAGGCAGAGGTCGTGGAAGAGGCAGTGGAGGTCGTAGCAGGCTTCAGTGTACATATTGTGGCAAGCAAGGGCACCTTGAGGATCGTTGTTGGGATAAGAACCCTAGAAGTCGCCCTCATAGCTCATTATCGTTCCCCAAAGCAACAACTCCGGTTGTCTCTTCCATCACTGAACCTGTGCCTACTTCTTCAACCAATACGATTACTCTCAGTCGTGCAGAATATGATCAGCTTCTTTCTCAGAGTTTTGCATTTGCATCAGTTGGATGATGGAGGTAAGATATGGATTATTGATTCTGGCGCCTCTCAACACTTTTGTGAAGATTCACATAGTTACTCTACACTGGTTCATACATCTTTCCTTCGTCATGTTAAATTGGCAGATGGTAGATTATCCCCAATGGTGGGGCAAGGAGATGTGCATTTTACCCCTACATTACGGATTCAATATGTTCTCCATGCTCCACAGTTTCCTAAGAATTTATTATCCGTAAGCCAGCTTACAAAAGAACTAAATTGTCGAGTTATATTTGACCCGGGTTCTTGTGTATTTCAGGATTTGCTGTCTGGGAAGAAGATTGGTGGAGGCCATGAGGAGGGAGGTGTTTATATCTTACACAACCTGTTGGAGTAGCAACTTCGTGTGTGGAATCGAGTTCTAATTCCTACCAATGGCATCTCAGATTGGGTCATCATTCTCTTTCCAAGCTTCAAAGAGTCATTCCACAGGTCTCTCCTACAACGTCCTTTCAGTGTGAAGCATGTCAGTTGGGCAAGCATCATCGTAGTTCTTTTTCTTTAAGTCAGAGTTGTACTAGTCAAAGTCCTTTTGATCTAATTCATGTTGATGTTTGGGGGCCTAGTCGGGTTCCTAATAGGTTTCAGTCCAAGTATTACCTTGTCATTGTTGATGACTACTCTAGAGTGTCTTGGGTCTTTTTAATAAAGGAGAGATCTGAAGCCTTGTGTATTCTCCAATCTTTTATTCTTGAAATAAATACTCAATTTGGTTCCATTGTTAAAATTGTTCGCATTGATAATGCTCTTGAATTCAAATCTAGCAAACTATTACAATTTTATAGGGATAATGGGATTTGCCCTCAATTTTCATGTGCCCATACGTCCCAGCAAAATGGGGTAGCTGAAAGAAAACACTGACACCTTTTGAAAGTAACTCGAATCCTTATGATTCAAACAAACATGCCAGCTTCTTTTTGGGGAGATGCCCTTCTTACTTCTTGTTACCTTATTAACAGAATGCCTTCTACTGCTCTTAATGACCAAATTCCTATCAGACAACTTTATCCTGATTGTTCTTTGTTCAAAGTTTCTCCTAAGGTATTTAGTTGTGTTTGTTTTGTGCAAAAACTTGGACCTACTATGGACAAACTAGCTGCACAGGCGACTAAGTGTGTCTTCCTTGGGTATCTAAAAAACAAAAAAGGGTACAAATGTCTTTACCCCATTGCTCGTAAAGAGTATATCAGTGCAGATGTCACATTCTTTGAGACCATTCCTTACTTCTCGTCGTGCGCGTCTCGTGTGAATCCTGATATGTCCACATCATTTCCCTTACCCATTCCTCCCATTCCTTTGGAGTCAGTTCCTTTATTGCCTTCATTATGTTCTGATCCCTCTTCAACTCGGTTCCATGATCCTCCACTGGTGTATACTCGTCGTCAAGCCTCCTCTCGTGGCCCTTCATTGTCTTCTTCTCCTGCAGTCAGTGATCCTGATTATGTTGATGATTCTATTGCTTATCCTGGTGATCGTAAAGCAGATCCTGAGATTAAAAATGATTTGCCCATAGCCCTGAGGAAAGGCATGCGTTAATGTACTCTGCACCCAATTTCAAAGTTTGTGTCCACAGACAAGATTGGAAAGAGCATGCAAAACTTTCTATCTGCTTTATCTGCCATCTCCAGTCCTATCAATCATCAACAGGCTTTATTAGATCCTCAATGGAAACAAGCAATGCAAGAAAAAATGGACGCCTTGATTTCTCAAGGGACTTGGGAGCTTGTCGATCCTCCTTCTGATGCAAACATTGTTGGTTGTAAGTGGGTGTACACTATTAAATATCATTTTGATGGCACTCTGGAGAGACACAAAGCTCGTCTAGTCGCCAAAGGCTACACCCAAACATATGGGGTGGACTTCTTTGAGACTTTCTCTCCCGTAGCCAGAATGGGCACTATACGCTTAATTACTTCTGTGGTTGTTTATCATGGGTGGAGTATGACTCGGCTTGATGTGAAGAATGCTTTTCTGTATGGGGATCTATCTGAGACGGTCTACATGCAACAACCGCCTGGCTTCGAACGACAGGGAGAGTGTGGCAAAGTGTGCAAACTAAAAAAGGCAATATATGGCCTAAAGCAAAGCCCGCGTGCATGGTTTCACAAATTGTTTGAGGTGATGTCTAAATTTGGTTTTCAGAGGTCACCATCAAATCATTCTTTGTTCATAAAGAATAGCTCTAAGGGTTTTGTGACTATGGTTGTTTATGTTGATATAATTTTAACTGGAGATAATGAGCAGAAGATTTCAAGCACCAAGGCATATCTGCAGAAATACTTTATTACAAAGGATCTGGGTCCTCTCAAGTACTTGTTGGGAATCGAAGTAGCAAGAAATAGAGAAGGTATGGTTCTTTCTCAGAGTAAATATGTGCTTGATCTTTTACAGGAGACAGGGATGCTTGGTGCAAAACCAACCACTATTCCCATGAATCCTAAATTGTTCTTGTATGACGAGCAATCTGAGGCAGTTGATAGTAAGTCCTATAGGACTCTCATTGGTAAACTTCTCTATGTTATTGTAACTAGGCCTGACATATCATTTGTTGTTGGCAAATTGAGTCAATTCATGGATAAACTAAGAAAAGTTCATTGGGAGGCAGCTATGATGGTTCTTAAATACCTGAAGACATCTCCAGGAAAAGGTCTATTGTTTACAAAAGAGGCAAATCTTGATGTGGTTGCGTATACTAATGTTGATTATGCAGGGTCGGTTGATGATAGGAAGCCTACTACAGGGTTCTGTGTTTTTGTTGGTGGCAACTTAGTTTCATGGAGAAGCAAGAAACAAGCTGTAGTAGCAAGATCAAGTGTTGAGTCAGAATATAGGGTCATGGCACAAACTGCTGCTGAAATGATTTGGATAAAATCTATGCTTACCGGATTGAGCATAAAGGTTTCTCTGCCTATTAAGATGATGTGTTTCATGAGAGGACTAAGCATATTGAGATAGATTGTCATTATATTCGGGATATGGTTCAAGTGGGAAATATATCAACTTTTCATGTTTCTTCAGAAGATCAAGTAGCAGATGTTTTTACCAAACCCCTTCCTATCACAGAATTCTCAAAGTGTTGTAACAAGCTGAGCATGATTGATATCTATGCTTCAGCTTGAGGGGGAGTGTTGAGAGTTATTATCGTGAGGGGTTTATTGGGTGGTCTTGTTTATATTTTAACTTTCAATGGTCTCTAGTGTAATTTTCTTTATTGACCCTAATCACTACTTAAGGGTGATTAGGGCTAATCGTGAAGGTACTTTTCTATCTTTTCTCAAACCAAGTTTCAACATATACTTTAATTATATGTAATTTGATTTTTTTATAGTAGATTGGTGGATTTCTTTTGCCATTGGTTGTCTCCAGCTCCAGACCTTTGTTGTTCAAGTCTTAGGTCTCGCATGCATTACATTCAGTTGTGAACATGATTGAAGTACTTTTGAAGCAGTAAAATATTATTTACTACTAATTACTAAATAATATTTGTCAGTTTGTATATATTTTAACTTTATATATATTTTTATAGATTCATACAAAGAAAAGAAACTGACTTTTGCACAAAAAGTTGAATGGTTTGTTTTTTGTGCAATATAATCATAAATTGAAACGAAGGTATGAGGAGAGAATGAAAAAAAGGAGATCTCGACCCCATTGTCTTAAGAGAAGTCAATGATAATCTTTCAAAATGACACATCACTTACATGAGATCTTGTTGATAAGGCATCCAGAGCGTTAAGGCATAGGGTGGGGATAAAAATACGTGTAACTAATGTCCTAAGAAAGAAAATGTTTGACAAAGGAAAGAAGGTGGTGAGGGTGGAAGAAGAAGAGGAATAAGCTAACTCTGCAAATAAAACTGAAGAAGAAGAGCAATATATCAATGAAGATGATGATAGACTTTCAAGTTCATCTAAGGATTAAATTTAAGTTGTTATTATAAACTTATTGGTTTTTTTTTACTATTTTATACTTAAATACAGTTAAAGTTAATTATGTTATGTGTGTAGATTTGTTAAATGTCTGTATGCTTATATTTTTATTTGGTGATTAATTGGTTATGTTTTAATTTTTTGCATTGGTTATCAGTTGCATGGTTTATTTATTCCATTGTTCTTTGTTTCATTTTTTAACATGGTTATCAGTTACATTATTTTACATCTTTGTAGTGATTAGATTTATTAATTCGTGTTCTAGTAAGTCGATGAAGGGTAGAGGTCTTGGAGGATGCCTCTCAAAGAAACCTGCATTGAAATATTGTACACTATTGACTTAGAGATGCCAAAGAAATAGTGAAGTGTAATTTTTGTGATTTTATAATGCATGAAGGATTGTATAGATTTAAATATCATGTTGTGGGACATATTAACTCCACTGTGAAATTATGTAAACATAGCATTCCTTCTGATATTTGTGTTGAGCTTCTTACTAGTCTTAAAAAATATGATGAGAGAAAGGCACAAGTACCTGCAACATTTGTGGGACAGAAATTGTATGAAGATGATCTGCCATCATCATCTCAAGCCACTAAAAGATGCAATAAATGAAGGAAATTGTTGAAATGAAGTTTGATACTGAAGAATGAAGATGACTTTTATATATAGACATATTTTCAGAATTCTATGTTTAGTTAAATGTATTGTGTTGTTAAATGTTTTGTGTTGGACAATGTATTGAGCAGGTTATTTAATATAATTATCTTATAGTGTTTGACGACATATTTTGTTTTGTCTATTGCTTATTGTTGATTGATTTTATGTTGTATACATATTTGTTATTAATTTTAGTAGTTTGTTTACATATTTGTATATATTTTTTTTGTTTTTTTATTTGGGGCACTGCCTAGACTGCCTAGGCTTTTTAGGGGCTCACCGCCTAGGCTTCGCCTAGCGCCTATGACAACTGAGAACAAAACCACCTAAATTCACTACAAAGTTATCAAAAAATGATGAGAAGAATGTTAAAATTGGGTGATCTAATCAATGGATTGGTCCAACCAGACACTTGCCACTTTATACTAATCTGACTCAACTTGACTCTAAAATTGATTCCCACTGGTATGGATAATCTATGGAATCAATCAGGATTGGTTAGTTGGACCCAATCTGGCCTGATTTGAGCACACCAATCTGGAATAGACACACACCAGAAAAAAAACAAAAGAAAAAGGGTGAAGGAAAAAAGAACAGAGAAGAGTAGGCTTGATAACATGACTACCGACATGACATACAACCTAAGAAGACAACCATTTATGGCATCAGAATTTTTTAATATCAATAGGAGTCCTACCAATGATAAAATGATAATAGAATGTCGAAAGCCAGTACAATGATGGCCATGTGGAAACTGGAAAGTGATGGACGTCTTACTTTTTCTTCATTGCTTGCAGCTTGAAGCTCCAAACTATGCTTTTCCAGAAACTCACCAAAATTTGGGTCCTGGTGAAACAATGAAGCAAACATAACCTTATTAATATTTCAAGCATCCAGAAATAATGTCGTACTGAAAGAAGTATGAAGAGTTGTCTATATCACAAAAGATGCACTTGTTTTCTTTTTATGAGCAAACACAAAAGCAAAAATAAAAAACAAAAAGCACTTCTATTGCTTTAAATATGCTCTTCATACTTAAGAATACAACATTTCAAGGGTCATAACATGAAAATCTTTCTGAGCATTAGCCAGGGAAGTAAACTGGAAATATTCAGTTGAGATCTAGGTCTTGGTGAATCTGACCTATCCGGATCTATTTAATCAAATTTAGAGTTGGATGGAAAAGGCAATATTGAACCTGTACTCGGTTAGCTAATCAGATATATTTTATAAGGAATTGGGTTGGATTACCCTTGGATCCAGATTCAAATGAAAATCTGAAAACTGCATCCGAATCTGATTATTAATCAGATTCATTTGCTATACCGATTCAACTAATCAGATTTGTACTTTTCAGATACCTGACTCAAACGTGATCGATTGACATCCCTAGCATTAGTTCATTTTGGGTAAAACTAAGTGCATTACAATGATGAATGTGAGCCATCAATTTTTTTGTCTTCAAAATAGGAGAGAAAATTTTTAAAACAAACCCTACATGTTTATATTAGTTAGACATACCATCATGTTGAGCTTCATATCTATGGTCATTTCAAGGTCTTAATTAAGTACAAGGTCGTTCTTACCTTTTTCTTCAGCCGATCTAACTTACTTTTCTGCTTCACGAGTTCCACCTGAATTGTCTTGTTCTGCTCAGATAGAGCAATATGGTAGCTTTCATCTATAGCAACAGCAATTATATTGAAAAATATCCTCTTGCGATTTTACTAAAACAAAAATTTAGGATATTTCAAACACCAAATTTCACTGTTGTAATTATGTTCCAACCTGAATTATCATCACTTCCATCTTTAACAAGATAAGAACCATTCAAATCCTGAAACCAATATCATAATTCAGAACTCTTTCATAAATAAATAAGGAATTAGAAAAAGATGAGGCCGGATTTTTAGAAGAGCATGACATTACCTCAGAAAGAAGACCATCACTTTCCGAATCTGAATCTATAACTGAATCATTGTCAACATCATTACCAAAAGTATCTGCAAAAATGTTGTCGAGAGCCTGATTTACAATACCTTCAGGATATCTGACAACAATGATGAGCATAACTATATATGAACATAAACACTTGCATTTCAAGTTAAATCGTTAATTAATTGCCTCACCTTAAGACAACTATACAAAATGGAGCAAATGTATACGCACAGATAATTCTATAATACATTGAAAGATATTACGCCCATAATCTAGCTAGAATCTCAGTAAAAAAATTTCGCTACTTTCTGGAAACTGAAAAAGCATCACTACCTCCTGAATAATCATGTCATATAAACTTGCAATATATGACTCAGACTATTTGGAAAACTCAATTGCATTTAACAATTAACCAATGGAAACAATGAAGCTTCTGAATAACATACATGAATGAGGAAAGAACTTAGTAAATTGTGAAATGCTTGACAATTAATCAGTGGGCGAAAGTGAAATTGTGTGATGCTCTCCAAAGTCGAGCATCGGTATCTTTACGATCAAGAATAATACCCACTCCACTAGAATCAACACAAAATTTCAACTGATACACTAGAAATTATTCTAAAAAGAATATCGGCATCGATTATGTCATTTAATCAACACCTAGGAAGAAGAAAATGGTTTGAATTACTCATGCAAGTAGGAATTATGTTAACAATGACCTCCTAAGGCTCCTAAGAAGCGCACCCCCACAATCATTTTATCATTGAATATAATAGACCTTGTGAAATTTTTTAAAAAGGGAAGATAAGGGCAAATTGGCAACACACATTAGTCTTGTACTAGATTCTCTATGCTGATCCTAGTATGCTCTAAAATGCATAATAGCAGCATAGCACTAAATATTTACTCTTACAAGAACATCTCTTCTGGAAACATTGAGCTGTAATAGAGACTCGCAAATTTTTGTGTATGCATGTGTGCACATGTATGTGTGTGGGTTTTAACAAGAATATATGTTGACATCAATCCGATTGCAACAGTCCCTAACAAGGCCCAAGCAATCATTTTTCTCAAGTAATAAAGAAAATAAGCACAAAAAACATCATATAGGAATTAAGTGCATAGGATTAATTTAAGACCTCAAAAATAAAAAACAATGTCATCCTACTCTGTGCTGTCTAACTAGGGATTGGCTCTGGAAGGATTAGGCGAACACAAGTAGGGTAGGCAGTACCAGTTGACTAGGTAACCACGTATCACTTTTGACAACATAGTTTGCAACTAAACAAAAGTTAGCAGCTATCAATGGTGATTACAAGTATGTAAGGATAAAACTCAAGTAATGCAGTTGTTTTTCATAAAAACATAAAATTGAATTTTGCAGTGAAAGAAAACTAAGGCAATGGAAGAAGGTATAAGCACAGTCACAAATATCATGATATTTTAAAAAAATATTATGATATCTTTTCATCAGTTCTAACATTTAAAATATCACGATATTTTTCAAAATGTTGTGATAATTTAAAATTAAAATATCATAATTTATGTTTCATAAATGATTTTAAAAAACTTTGGCTGATAATCCTATTTTATCATTCACATCTCTCTCAATCTTTTTCTCCTAACTAATTAATGGCAATAAATACTGAATATAACTTAATCCTAAGCAAGAAAGTATTTATTTCGGCCTCTGGACTCTCCCATCTTTCATTTCTTTTTCATTTTTAAAACAATGGATGGGACATATTTATTGCTTTTGGCATTTGAGTAATTTTTTTACATATTTTTAACTTCAGTTTATAAATTTTTAAAAAATTATTCATTTTGCCAAGATTTTTTCAATAAAAGTGTGGGAGAACACAGATTATCAATATATGCCATTTACCATTTAATGACAGATTTTATTTTGAAAATATAAACAGAAGGTAATAAATTAATATACCCAAGTTACACAATAGCACAGAGAAAACACAAGAATACAACCGCTACACGACAAAAATGAACAAGAAGCCACATACAACAGAAGCAAAAGAATAAATGTTATAAAAGTTTTAGTTTGTCTCCTTTCAAAGAGGAGCTTAAGACAATTTTCAAATGTATATAAAATGAGGCTAATTGGATGCTATTCACAACAAACAGAAAAAGCAGCCATGATCTAGGTGGGGGATTCCTTGTAAATCAACTGAAAAAAAAAGCACCTACCTATATATATATATATATATATATATATATATATATATATATATATATATATATATATATATATATATATATATATATATATATATATAGGCTACATATTCTTTGAAAAATAATTGTATTGTCCTTGTAAAAATGGCACATTTTTCAAAATGTCCCCTAATTTGCTTAAATCCCCTCACATCCAAAATCTTTTTCCCAGTTTTTTTAATAATATTTTTGTTCTTTTGTAAATATAGTACATTGCAAATCATGTGAGAGAATGTCACAAAAAATGTGTGAACTTTCTTTAAGTAAATATTTCTTATGTATATCTACAAATCCAGTACGACTTTCGCATATACTTTTAAGAGGATTAAGAAGAAAATAAGGAGTGGAAGTGTTTAGACCAAGGTTGTTAAATGCGATGAGGCGAAGCGAGGCGTTGAGCCTGCGCTTCGCCTCTAAGGCGTACGCCTCTCACAACATAAGAATGACTGAATTTGTGATAACTTTTCTCCCAAATTTATTTCCAAGCGTACATTGTTAAATGATAATGCCGATTGAATTTAATGCGTATTCGACTGCATCAGAACGACCTTTGTTTAATGCTCAGTCAGTTTTTTTTTTTATATTAGCTTTAAGCGCATCACAGCAACGCCTCAGTACCTTGAGCATGCGCCTCGCCTCTGAGGCGTACGCCTCTCACAACACTGGTTTAGACCCATTCCTGATGCTGTCCCCATCCCCGTCTCAAAATAACTTTATTCCTATTTTAAGAGCATTAAGAAGAAAATAAGGAGAGGAAATGTTTAAGATTAGGAACATATGTATATATATGAAGATTTTATAATATATAAAGATATATTAATAATTTCATTAATGGGGATCGGTGATGGGGCGGGGGCAAGAGTAAGTCCATCCAGCTTTCATCTCTATACAAGTTTTGATTTTCACCTTTATCCCCGGTTCATTCCTCGTTTTATGTCCATCTCCAGTCCAAACGGGGCAGGTTCAGTCGAATCCCATTTTTCCCCGTTCCACTGCCATCCCTAATTGTGTAGGCCTAGGTGGGGGATAATTAGGATACATGTGTGGTTGTGGGTAGGTTTGGTGTTCAAGAGGTTGATTTTGGGTTTGGGTGAGGTTCGGTTCATGGGTCGGATTTAAGTTTGGGTGGCAATGATATCGGGCTTGGAACCGGATCACAATCGAAAGAGGATATTGGATCGTCGAATTGGATTGGTATATGTCAGATATTGGATTGAGCTTTGAGGGTAAAAGGCCTAGTTAAGACCTGATCCATATCCAAAATTATATTGGGTCTGCTGGTCTGAATTGGAACTAGAGCTCCATCCGAGACCAATTAGGTCTAGTTTTGGCTTGCATCTAATTATTTAGACTAAAATCAAGGTTTTGGGTCTAATCTGGAGGTATAATACCTTGGACTGGACTTACACTACCCGAAAGTAGGGCGTCTGGGGTCAAACCCGATGAAAACTGGCTATGATCTGAGGCCCAAATACCCGAAACCAAGTCCTGGGTGTTGAAATCCGTTATTGCCGTGACCCGGTTATGAGAACCGGTTCCTAAGATGAACTGGGTACCCTCCCACGAAACCCTATTCACATCAGGAACCCGTGTGAGGGGTTCCTATGAGCAGTCGGGCGCCGCTTGGGGGGCGGTGGCCCAGGGCCGTCTGTCGGTGGTTGCCCCCTGTCAGCCTACCCTATCCGGCGGCAACCCACCGAACAATGGCAATTTGACAATGGGGTGCCCCAGCACGATGGCTGCTGAGTCCATGGAGGGTCGAACGGTGAGTTGCAACCCACTGTCGAGCCCATCAGCCAGGGCGACGGGTACTTGTCAGTTCTCATCCACCGACAAGAGCTGAGTGTGTCGGGGCTGGTCCTCCAAGCGGTGATAAAGGTGGCCAAAAAGGGAGGGTGTGGAGTCGCCGTGAAGGGAGGAGCCAGAAAAGAAGGAGAGGGATGAGGCCCTCCTCTGTCATCATTTTGTACCAAAGAGGAAGATTTGGCAGTCTCTCGAGCGTTTTCGCTGCTCATTAGTGGGATGTTACCAAGGGTCAAAACCTTTGTTTCATGGGTGTCTTCCCACGAATCACGTATAATCATCGCATGAACGCCTCAAACATAGTGTTTTTCTCCTAATTTGATTGAATTGTTCATCCCAGCATGGCAAGACTTTTGTTGATCTCCACCATAGTCGCTTTCAAGGATATTAGTTTCGTCGGCCAATCTGTTACTTTATCCTTTGCTTCAACCATGATTTCTGTCATTTTCTTTTCTTGAACACCTCATGACATTGTCACAAGATACCAACTGATGTAAATCAAGAGTGCTTGATTTTACCATAAAACTAGGTTACACTGTTTATATGCACTGAAATTGAAAAAAGCAAAGAAAACTAAAAATTACATAAAACTCAAGAAAATAGCCATTTTTAATCATTCTAACTCCCCTTAATCCCTCTCTCATAACAAGTATTTATAAAAAACTAAAACCCCAACTCTACCATGAATTTTGGATAAGATTTGAAAGCAAACCCAAAACAGAAATTCAAATCTTAAATACTAACTACGGATCCAATTGAATCCTGGATCTCAATCTCATCACTTTTTCTTCTTTTTTGTTGGACTTGGATCTGATTCTGGATCCACAACTTCATCAGCCCCCAGCAAGATTGTTGTCATGGGGGCAGTAGGGACCAGCGGGTCTGCAAGGCTCTCAAGGCCATCGCTGAACAATGGCAGCCCCGCCTCAAGAATCAGTGGTTGGTTTGGCATCGAAAGGAAGCCGTTGTTGGTGCCAGTTCGTCTGGCCAAGAAAGCTCACCGATCGTCGAGTTGGTTCCCCTCCAGAAGTGGCAGGGGGAGGTGATTCCTCGTTCGCTGTGCTCATGCATTAAAGGCCAGGTGCAAAACAATTGGAGAATGGAAGAAGTATTTTTTTAAAAAGGAAGGGGGGAAATCATGAGGGTGTGGGAACGGGAGGCATTCTTTTTTAAAATGGAAGGTAGATATGGTTTGGGGGCCGTTATTGCATTACTCATGGTAGTAGGTGGACATTGTTTGTATTTCGGAAACAAAGATGGAAATGTTTGAAGTCAGTTTCCTTGCACAAATTTGGCGAGGTTGTTCTTTTGATTTTATTTCCTCGATTGGCATATCAGGGGATATTTTGGTGGTTTGAAGGGAAAGTATTAGTGGTATGGTTATGGACAAAGGCCTATTTTCGATCATGGTGTATTTTGAACAGCTAAATTCAAGCATTTTTTTAATGCTCACATTAGTATATGCTCCAACTATATTTGCTTTAAAAAGAGCTTTTCAGGATGAGCTTAACTTGTTAGGGTAAAAGAGTTTTTGCAAATTGGTGCATAACTAAAAAATTTAATTTTCTATGTACCTATGAATCCAACCGAGAACAAAGATATACTAGCAGTATGCGGCAGTTTGTTGATTTTGTTGAGTTGGATATGGTGGATTTACAGATCTCGGGTGACTTTATACCTAGTCAGTCAGGAGAAGAGACCCTTGCATGCAAAAATTTGAAAGGTTCATTGTGAGTAGGGGTGGTGGGAGCGACTCCGTGATGGACGAGCCACCATGGGGCGGCGCCTATATCCATTTCGGATCACACGTCAATAATGCTCGAATGGGAGGTAAGATGGATGAGCAATCGAAGGTTCAAGTTTGAACTATGGTAGTTGAGGGACCCAAAGCTGGTTGAAAGCATAGAAGGATGGTGAGCCCACCCGCAGGTAGCCGCTTAGGCTGTTCTTATATTCACAAAAAAATAAACCACATAAGAACTCGATTAATTGAGTGATCCAAAGGAGAAGGGGTTGTGAGATTCAAGCAGATAGAGGAACTGTGTTTAATGCAGAGGGAGATGGCAGCATGGCGGGGTGATGCACATGAGGTGGAGGGATTAAATGACAGGAAAAAGCTATTGATCGATGATATATCAGAATGAAGAGCAAGGCAGGAGATTAAATGGAAGCAAAGATCCAAAGTACATTAGATGTGTTGTGGCGATAAAAACACTAAGTTCTTTCTCTTCCTCTAGAAGAAATAACTTCACTTGGCCTTGTCAATTGGAGGGCATCTTTATGAGAATGATGAAATCTAAAGGGAGGCAACAAAATACGTTAGTGACTTTTTTTTACCTCCAATATGGGTGAGGACTCTCTTGACATAAGTGAGACCCCCATGGGTTGTTTTGATTCGAGGGTGCAAGACTTCGTGAACAGGGGTTTATTGGTAGATGAAGTCAAGCAAACAAAATGAAAACTCCTCAACAACAAGGCCCCGTAGGTGGACGGATTCCTTGTTGAATTTTTTAAGGTGGCTTGGCCAGCATGCCAGAGAGACTTTATGGCAGTGTTTAACGATCTTTATAGAAACTCATGTTTGCCAGGGAGATGGGGGTGAATCCCTCTTGGTCCTCTTTCCTAAATAAGCTAGGAGATTGAGATTAAAAAGTTCAGACCAATTTCACTCTTAGGCACCCTGTTCAAAATTATAACCAGGGAGATAGCAAATTTTATGCAAATGTCCTCCCAAATATGCAAATTTTATCCCAAAATATGCAAACGGCGTTCTTTTATTTTACGATTTTCTCCCAAATATGTACTTTTGAAGCGGCACTAAAGGCAAAAGCTTTGCTAAAGGCTTTAGTGATACTTTTGAAGTGTTGCCAAATGCCCATCGTGCTTTTGGAGTGTCAGTTTTTTTCAACAAACTCTTTTTACTATAAATCACATAAGAGCACAAGCAGGAAGACATTTGGACATTCACATGTGAAGGTCAGAACATTCACAAATGTGAAAGCATAAGGACATTCGCAAATGTGTAAGAGAAAATTCACATATTTGGATATTTGAGAGGGAAGTTCACATATCAAAGGAAATTCACGTGTGAAGGGTGAAAAAGTCCTTTTACAACCGAAAAGTTGTGATTTTTGACATGGGCAGATTTTCAAAAAATTTAGTTTTTTTTTGGAAACACGTCATGTTTTGTTGTACAGTATGGACATTTTTCTATATAGAAACATATCCAATTAGTGAACTGGATTTGAATTTGATATTATTTTCTCCCATCCAAATCTGGATCTGAATCTGATCAGGTTAGATTCAATAATACCTCGACCCAACCTGAACTGACCTGATCCATTCTATTGAATGTGGATCTTATTAGCTTAAAAGGTGATCGGATATGTCTTTTACTAGTTATTGGTTTGGATTCAGATCTGGGTGAAAATGCTATACTGAATCCAAATCTGATTGTCAATTGGATGTGACTTTTTTCATCTAACCCAGCTGAGTGGGTTGGGTTTCAGTTGGATATCTGACCCAAGTCAAAACCATTGACATCCCTAACCCTCAACCAAGACGCCTCGATGGGTTATGGATCTGGACATGAGAGTCGATACCCACGACCCAGACTAGCACACTGGGTGGGTCCAAGTTCATAGTAGGTTAGAATCTGAAAGTAAAATTTTAAACATCTAGATTGGTATATCTGTGTTGGGTCTAGAATCAATTTTTGTGTGGCAATACTTCAAAAGAAGGTTGGTAATAAGAGTTGTTCATGTAAACAAGGGGAAATAGATTGGATCCAAACAAAGCTTCAACGAAAAAGAATAATGGTCTAAACTCAACCCGATTCCAAATCCAGAAGTCTTGGAATTGTATTAATACATTATATCGGTTGCCAGCTATATTGATATATTTTTCTCTTTTTTATTCTTATGATGGTTGTACTTTGATTTTTGTTTTCTTAGTTTTATTCTTATGATGGTTGTACTTCGATTTTTGTATTCTTAGTTTTATTCTTATGACCACATGAATGCATTAGGCACGGCCGATTTATTAGAAAATGCACTTTGGATAGGGTAGTTTTCTTAATAGTGAAATTTTAACGCATTGTAAACCATTGAATTCTTAAACTCCAAGACAATCTGATTATTCACACCATTGATAAAACTTGTTCTGTACTAAACAAAACATATAGATCATATCCATATGGCTTGATTCATAAAAATATCAAGAAAAAGCTAAAGAATAGGTGATTTCTATTAGAGAGTATGGTATAATCTAAGATAGCCAATATTTTTCCCTTGTTTAATATAGTATGATTGAACAAGGTGGCCATGGGTTGTGTTGATTGGCTAATGTTGATAATAAATTACGTCTACGTGTGCTCATTGGAGCTGATCTAATATTTTTTCAACTAGGTCATAGAGGCACGCCATGTTGGGTGTGTGTCTCTAGTAGGTTTGTCGATGGGTCAGGTTTGTACCAGGTACACAACTCGACCCAAACCCAAATAATATTTGGATCAATCTGAACCCAACCCAAAGAATATGCGGACTGGGTTTGGGTTATAATTTTTGCTAGGTATCCAACCTGACTTGAGTATTATATATACTTTTTTAGTACAAATATATTTCAGAAATTATGCGAGACTGGGCTTGGGATTTCATTTTTGTGAACCATCACAACTCTAACGTAACAATTTATTATATGGGCGGGTTTGGGTATACCCTGATGGGACAGGCACCTGACTCGTTGAAACCCTAGTCCCTGGTGACATGAGTGGGTATACTCAAGCAGATTGACATAGACACTGACACAAACTGACCTTATTTTATTATTTTTATGTTATTTAAGTAAAAATTATGTTTTTACTATCCAAATATCGAAAATAGTTTCAAAAAATGATTGTATTGTACCACAAAAATGATGTGTTTTTTTAAATGCCCTAAAATTGTTGAAATCCGCCCGCTCTTCAAAATCGCAAATAGGCAAACGAAGTTTGCATGCTATATTGTTTCGCCCGCTGACTAAGGCAAAAACTCATTTAAATGTATATTCACATATATTTTTTTGTGATTTTCAAGTGTGCAAAATTATGTTATTTATGCATTCTTCTCTATTAATCGTAAAATCATAAATACCAAAAATCACATATTTTATACCAAAGTCATGGAAAACCATACAAACCTCCTTTCTCCTTTCTCCTTTTTAGCTTTTTAGCTTTTCTTGTGTGTACTTTTCTTATGTTTTATTAAATAGTTTTTGCGTGATTTACCATTTAGGGGTTTTTTGATATATATATATATATATATATATATATATATATATATATATATATATATATATATATATATGTTGTAGAGGATTTATGTGTTTTTGCTTATTCTTTATTTAATTTTAAGTGTTTTTGTATTGGTGTAATGAGGCTAAGGTTGACTCTGTTGGTGTAATACGTATTAGTTTTTTGCCGATATAGTTAATGATGACCTCAATATTTGTTAAACTACACTAGCGTCTCATTGATGATCGTAGCTAGAGAGCTTTAGTAGTCTAAAAAATATTAGCTTTAAAGAACTCATGGCTATGTTGTCTCTTAAAATCGAATATAGTGAAGAGTTAGTTAGCCTCCAGTATACTTAAGAAACACTTAGAAGAGATGTAGAAGAAGATGTTGATAAATGCAATGATAAAAAACCTGTGGAGAATGTGCATTCATCTCATAGATTCATTTTCAAACATCAAATTGTTTCAAACAGTGAATGATGTTGATGTCCTAAACATGAAAGTCTTCCAAACAATTAATGATAGTAATGTTATACACATGGAGGGCATGCAATTGCCTGAACCGATTAAGAATATAGATATTCGATGTGCAAACAATGCAAAACTTTTATGAACAATTAATGTATATGATTAGACAAAATATTCAGCATTGCAGCTCAGTGCTAGTGATTATCATCGCAACAATGTGAATGACATTCAACCTTCTATAGCTAAAGACAAAGGTCGGTACACATTGAAATTTATATTTTAGATGTAAGTGTGACGATGGATGCGATATTTTCATGGTTAATTTTAAAAGTTGAAAATGCAAGATTGTTGCATGCGTGGAATCAAAGGATGAGATAATAATTTTTTATTAATTTATACGATCGAACAATCAATTAACGATGGCGTAGATGGTAGAAAATGATAATGACATATATAGTAGCAACAACTCTAATCATGACTATACCATATCTATTGAGCCAAACTCAGAAACGATAGGAGATGACCAAGACACTTATGGCTTGAGATAAATAATTGTTGCAAAAAATGATGCATTAAACATACATGGGAAGCTCAAACCTTGGTATGTTGTATTAACTATATGAGCATTTATTAAGAAGTATAATTGTTTTATGTTTTTATGCTAATGTTTAGGTTTTACTAAGTTCTCTGCAATGCCCCAAGATTTAAAACTTGAAAAAAAAACACACTTTTTTTACTCCGATTAAAAACCTCGGGCGAGTTATAAATTTGATCGATAACAATAATAAGACTAAATCCTTAACGCAGATAACATTTCTAAAATGATTCAATTTTAGAAATCAGAGTATTTTCATTCCAAAATAAATCATAATGTCTTTACAAAAAAATAGTAGTAACAAGTACTCAATAGTCAGCTCTCGAGAAAGGAAAATGACTGATTCTCAACATCACCACAACTTTCTGCTACCGCTCCAGTAGACTATTCAGTACTTGTAATTTTGTAGAGTCAATATCCACAATCCCCCAGTAAAAATACAATAACAAAACATATTTGCATAGAAATAGACATACATCAAATTACAATTCTCATGTAAATAAGCAATTATCTGTACGAAACAAATAACTCTGACATAATAATTCAATATTATATGCAATAATTATACTTATGTATGATCATTCAATTCATGCATGACTTACCAATACAAGCGAAGTGTTCACAGTAGGCATGAATAACTTACAACTCTTCCATTTATATTTTATTTCTTAGATGATGCATGTTATACTTTACTATATGCACAATACACTTTTGTTTCTCTTTCACAATAATCTATGGGTACTACACAGACAATATCTGAATCAAAAGCTCGACCCAAATAATACATTCAATCAATCTATGGCTTATTACCCTGGTCTTGATAATCTTTTTTTGTACTAAAGGTGGGACGACAGTGTCAAAAGAGAGCTCCCACCACCCTCAATCTGATATATCAAAATTTACTTTAAGCTAAAATAATCTTACTACCACTCTGCGACATCGGTGGCAACTATCTCCTATATTTGTGGCTGAGGAAGCAACCCTTCGTGCTTAACAATATCTCATGAAGCCAGAAGTGCTGCTTACCTTCTCATTGCAAGCCCACACGAGAATTATCACGCACACATTTCATTATTAATTCTCTTGACATACATGCTTAAACGATAAATTAATTTATTATAGATTCAATAGCCTCCAAAGAGCATAAATACGTATGATTTCATTTAACTCATCATAAGGTTTTTAATTACATATTTGAGGCACTTAATACATATCAATCAAGTTGATCGTGTACAAGGTCATGTGTCACTCATCTGAGCTTGAGTCTACCACCACCACTCCCACTGCCATCACACCTCCACTATTGTCACCATTGACACCACCACCAGCCTCTTGTTGCCTCCACCATCATCCACGACCACCTTTGTTGGTTCGCTAGTCCCAGCCAACCGAACCACCTGACTACACCTTCCAACTGACATCCAAAATCTTCACCGGTTTCTGTCAATGCCAGCCTCAGCCATTGTTGTACTGCCACCCAAACAACAACTTTGTTGTTTTCTGTTGAACCAATGTCTGTTGTGCGCAGACCTTCGGCAGCACCAGCCGGTGCCACCACCAACACACCAATCGGAGCTCAACAGAGCCTGTCGGTGCCCACTTTCACGTTTGGGGAACTGAACGTGGGTCGGTCCAGCTGACCCGCACTCAACCTAGCCAAGCTGAGTTGAGCACGAGTTTGACCTCGATGTCACCAAAAGCCATCACCTCCTTCAGCGAGGTCATTTCGCCAACCTTGACCCTATCACTTGTGGTCGTCACCTTCGCCACAACCTTGTTCTTCACTACCATCATCGGACTGGAAACCGAGGTTAGCATACGTGTCCTCGCTCATAGTTGGATCGTCAATAAAATACGATCAATGTCATGCTAATCGAGGAGAATTCTTGAGGGCCTTTTTGAAATTTCTTTATTTCTCGTGAGACCACATGCATTACAAGGTTGGTTTATAATAACTTTAACATATATGTGTAGTTTTAGGTTTTTTGAAATGCTTGGGGTTTTCATAATTACATAGTTTATATATATATATATATATATATATATATATATATATATATATATATATATTCAAAAATTGTTTGTGTTGCATGCCTTTTGAGAAAATATATATTTAAGTAATATTTGTTTTTCATAAACAAGAATGTGCATATGTTAAAAAAGTATCAAAATTTTCCATATGTGAGTATTTTGAACATGTTTTCAATAAAAGACACGTATATGTTCAGGTTTTACAAACATATTCTAACATATGTATTTTGGATTTTATGAATAGTTAAATACGAGTGTATTTCAAGATTTTATGAATAAATATATGTATATGGCTCATGTTTTTTGAATATGCATGTTTCTAAAATTATTACGTAGTTTTAAGCCTGTGTAAATGCTTATGGTGAATGATAAAATGCATATCAAAGATGCTGCATAGTATCTATGATGAAAAGCATGTTATTCAATTGTTATTTTATGTGAGGCAAAACAGGGTGGTTCAACAAAGAGAGGAGGTTGTTCAGCAGGAGCGGCTGAGAGCAGTCACCAGGAGTCAGTGAAGGTGGCACTGGTGGGTGCCATCGGTGGCTGCCCAGTTGGTGGGAAGGAGAGAATCGGGTGGCAATGGTATGGTGCAAGACGAAAATCAGGAGAGAGATGGGCAGTGGTGGTGGTGGTGGTGGACTGGTGGTGGTGGTGCTGGGTTTACACGAGAGAGGGGAGAGTGAAGGGTGAAGGGGAGCATGAGTGAAGTTTGTGATACAGGTGAGAGGGAATGTAATGGGCAGAGGGGGCATGAGTAGAGTATTTATAGGAAGAAAAAAAGGAAAAAATCCAATTAGAAAGGGGGAAAACCTTTTTGATTTGAAAAAAAGTAGGGGGAAAAAACATTTTCAAAGGCGAGTGTGGAAAGAAAAACTTGAAATTAGAATTTGGTTTTGAATTTCTTTTTAGTTTTAAGTAGGAAAACAAGTGGGCTTGGATTTGGATTTTGGTGAGACCTATTTGGATCTCATTAAATCCAAATCCAACCTACTAATATATATATATATATATATATATATATATAATTAAATTCATTTGGGTCATAAGTGGACTTAAATCCTATTTATTTAAATGAGATTCATTTGGGTCTTAGGTGGATCCAAACAAATTTATTATACTTTAATAGGATCCATTTGAGTCACAAATGGATCTAAAATTTTATTTACTTGATGAGATCGAATTGGGTCTCCAAGTGGATCCAAAAGTCCTTTTCTTAGTGAGATCCATTTGGGTCATCTAAATATATCCAAATCTTATTTTACTTAGTAGAATTCATTTGGGTCTCTAAATAAATCCAAGACACTTTCTACTTTAAAGAAAGATCCAATTGCGTCTCAAATGGATCTAAATTTCTTCTATGCCTGATTTAAACCCCGATATAAATCAAAACCCTACCCAAATCTATTTCGGTTGACTGAAATCATTTGGAGATCCAATCCTAAATAACTTGAGATCGAGTGGATCTTATATGTTCATTCAAATAGTTCAAACTTGCGTTTGAGTTGGTTGATCCTCTTAGATCTATATTGAGGTCGAGATCCAAATACTTCATACAAAACCTCATAACTGCCCAATTAAATATCAAATAACTTCAATAAATGCCAAAATATTATCCATAAATAACTGCTAATTAATCAATCAATATTAGCTAAGTAATTTGCTAAAAAATGATATTTAATCAAAGTTAAATACCAAAATAATTCACAAAAAAAATCTTTTATTTATTTAAAAATTTTGAGAAATTTATAAACTTTACATTATTGCTCAATGAATATTATTTCAATAAAGAGCAATTGGCAATCATTGATGTTAAGTCAATTTAGTTGTTTGAGCAACTGTGTAACAAAAGACTTAATGATATAGAACGATTTCAATGGCTATCAATATAGTCAAAAGATCGAGAAGTTGTTATCGACAAAAGGTTTAATAATCTTTAGCACTATCATAATTTTTTAAAGATCATGTGATAAGAAATAACTATAAAATAAAATTTATGAAAAACTGCAATAACAGAGTAACTGTAGTATGCATGAGAAATAACTTGCGTACTATGGTTCATTCCACTTGGAGGATCCATTGAACAAAGGTGCAGAAAACATCATTCTTTCAAGTGAAGAAGTATCAAAGTGAGCATACATGTGGTGGATCATTGGACAACGTAGTAGTGAAAAAAATATCTTTCAAGTGGATTTCAAGTGTTATTCTTGAACACTTACACGATAACCCAAAGTTAACTCTAAAAGAAATCTTAAATGACATTAGTCGCAAGGAAAGTATGAAGGTTACGTACAAACAAGCATGACATTAATGAGAAATGACTAAGGTGATCCTATATGGTTTATTCGAAGAGTTTTTCAAGATGCTTTTTGCCTATTGTCATTATTTGATGACGACTAACCGATGATCGACAATGTGCATTGAAACTGATAGACGACATAGATTTATGTACATGTTCATATCTTTTTGTGCATGCATTGATCAGTTTTTTCATATCCAAGTGATCTCAAATCCATCGTGATTTCTCAATGGATTTGAAATCTAGTGTTTGAGAGAGATGGCAATAGAGAAAGAGGGATGAAGATAGACATGAACACTAAATTCATGAATTTCTGGCTCATCCCTGTTTGATCCTACCAGACATTCATTAATTTAGTATTACTTTTGGATATCAGATTCAAGGATTTGAGATTCCATGTTTGCAGAAAACATGAATATGGCACAGGCGTAATGCTAGGTTTAATAAGTGGATTACATTTAATTGCACCAAAATGGAACTCCCTATATGTCCTAACAATTCATGAGCTAGTGGCCTGTTGCATAGATGTAGCTAAACATGGGCAGGGGCTGGGTATCCAAATGGGTTCTCAGATACGAAGTTTAATTTGCTCTAACTGTAACAGTTCGGTTGCGCTCAAACCTGAGTGCAGTTCCTCTTAATAATATGTCAATTATACATCCAAGCGACTTTGAATGGATCATTACTAGGGGTGGCAATCGGGTCGGGTTGGCGGTTCTGATCGGCGGGTTGACGGGTCGGCATACCTCAACACGAACCCGACCCGTTTATTAAATGGGTCGGCTGTGGCAAACACGAGCCCGACCCATTTATTAAACGGGTAACCCGACACGACACGGTTAACCCGCTTAATAAATGGGTCAGGTCCAGTAAACGGGTTGGCGGGTTAGCAGGCGGGTCGGGGTTGGGTAAACCGGTTGGCGGATCGGGTTCGGGTAAACGGGTTGACACGCTCGCCTAACCTGTTTATTAAACGGGTCAGCCGGGTTGGCGGATTGGCATACCCCTAACACGAACCCGACCCGTTTAATAAACGGGTTAGGCGGGTCCCATTTGCGACACGATCCCGTTTAAGTCAAACCCGAACTCGGCTATGAAGCAGGTTGGTGGGTCCTGACAGATTTTGCCACCCCTAATCATTACCCACTTGGAACAAGGCATATAACAAGTCCTTTTTTTTATAATTAATTAAAAAAAAAACCTCACTTTCACAAGCTCATTGGTGCAAAAACTCTAGGGCTCTGCGTAGTTGGTAGGAGCTGTCAGTACACGTCTCCTTGTGGTGGTACGTTGCATGTTCAAAACCTCAGTGGTACGTTGAATAATAACTGGTGGGAGTCGGACTAACCATAGCTTGCCTTGAGAAAAAAAAAGGTTGGAGGAGGATTATTAGCTATGTGAGCACAATTTTTGTGTACTGCTGCACCTGATCACCCTCCTATCTTTGGGATACATGCACCTATTAAAATTCATAATGTCCTGTCAGTTTGGTGAAATTTTACAAGTCGGACCTAATAGATAAATGGAGCCCTAGTGTGCTGCATAGGCCCAATCTTGAAAATGGGTAAGAATATTTCTCTAAGCTTGATTACCCAATGTGTCCAATCTACCGCAGCCAGCTGGACCCAGAGGGCCAGATATGAGCCAGCTGCTGCAATAACTCTTCATGACATACACCAAAACCATAGTCCAATAGAAGTAGAACCCTCTAGTCCATGAGACCTGACCACTGTGGTACACTCTTACAGTGAAACAAATATATTTAGAGGGAATTTATACTTCTCTCTTATTAGCAAACATTTAGAACAAGCTTAATTGGGAAACTAGATTCTCCTACCCTTCATATGGTATGAACAGTACTGTTTTTTAATTTTCTAAGTTATGTTTTGCAAAATCAGCCTTTAGGAATGTATTCAGCATGTTTTACTTGATAAGAATCGATTGTTGGATCATGTTTTTCTGATAAAAAATATGATTTTATGAGTTTTAAAGTTTATAAAAGTTTTGAATCATCGATTTTCAAAACCTTATAAATACATGCTCACATAGTTAGATGATGCAAAAGTCGATTCCTACTAAACTAATCACCTGGATCACATCTAGAAGGTCATAATAGAAAGAAAAAAAAAATGACAGATGAAAAAAAATTGAGAAATCAAAATTGTTCCTTCTCTCCTACCCGGGTAGGAGGAGCCCATCACCAGCTTAATTTACTGTATTTTTTTGATTCACAGAACAACGTGGAATCGTCTAACTGTTGCTGAGCAGTTATTAGATATTAAACCAACCCCTCAAAATGAAAATCTTACTGGTTGGATTCGTTACAGCACCTGCTGCTCCAGCTAATCACATCCACCAATTGCAAGATAAAGGCCGACGATTGGGCAAGGTGAGAGTTTGTACACCATTCTGACATAAATGGTCAGTTCTGCCAAAATGGCTAGCTGTGAAACAAAGAAAACAATACTCCTAAGGGTGCGTTTGCAAGCACCTTGAAAGCTGTGAAAATGAATTGCAAGTACAAGAATGTGAATGACATGATTGTTTTTTTTTTTTTTTTTTCACATAGGAACGGAAAACCACTCAAGAGGGGTGTAAACCCTGGTGCACCCCTTGACCCCAGGGAGCCACCAGCTTCCGCTTACGCAAGAAGAATAACGCCCGCAGGAATCGAACCCCGATTACCCGTCTGACAGTTGAGGCCGATTCCAACCGGCATGATTGTCTTTCTTATTACACAACTTTCTCATGTTTGTAAAAGTGAGCTGTGGATCAAAATCCCAACAGCTAGGGTTTTCTATTTTGTGTCTAAGCATGCAAACAATTTGTGATATTTATCTTTTCAGTGAAACTAGTTTATTGGGTAATGTATTATTAATGGCGTGATTGCCTACAAATGCCTTTGGATGTCCTATCCCCAAGTTGTTTTGATCCAAACCGACCTCATGAATGGATTCAACATGTTCGAGATAGTGGGAACCATAGTGACAAATATGGCGAGATTTATGAAAATCTCGCGATAATATCACGAGAAATTGCCTGAAAGTTTAAAACGACAATTTCTCGCGAGATTTTGAAAATCTTGTAAGATTTATGAAAAAACATAAATACTATGATTTAAAAGTGATATTTACGTTTTAAACGGCTATTTATCGTGAAAAAATTGTGTATTTTTATTTTTAAATATTTTTATTAATATTTTATTATAAAAAATAATTTATTTATTTTTTTATTGCCAAGATTTTGCCGAAAAAAAATGTGAGATTTATGAAAAATTTTCAATTTCTCATGAGTTTTTGAAAAACGAAAAATTGCCCTGTCACTATATATGGTGGGAACCAGTTTTTGGATCATGTTCCCAAGAAAGTAATGCACATTGTAAGCCATTGATTTTTGAAGCTTATAAAAACCTGCCTGCATGTTCCCACTAAACAAATACATAGCTCACATCTGAAGGTTGTTTTCATGAAAAAACGATCAAAAAATAAATAAAAAAATTGATAAAAGGGGCTTTTGTATAGTTAATGGAGACAGTAGCAAATGCAGACCCTAGTTTAATACATAACAATACCTTGTTCTCCTGAAAATCTGGGTTAGTATGGTAACTTTGACACAAAAATAATTGCGACCCACCTCACATGAACTGGCTTTAGGGATGGCATTAAAGTTCAAACATTAATTCTAATACTAAACAGAAGGTGCTTTCAAGGGAAGATCTTTCCATTTTTTTCATGGACGAAAATGACCTTGATCCAACAATGGTAGTAAACGGGTTGGATATAAAACCACAGTTTCCTTGAACCCAGATGGACCATGTCAGAAGTGAACTGAATTTTGTATGGATTTGGATCTGGTGGAAAACTCCATATTGCTTATTACATGGGCCAATACTTGATGGACCCACATGGATCTTGAACTGGTGGTACTTGCTGATCAGCTTATATGTGCATCTGGATCTGATTCTACCATCATCGACTGACTTCTTAGTTGGAATATATCAATCCAGACAGTATCTAAAGAAAATGGATACTAGACAACTCAGTCCACAATCCGTGCGTATATCTCACAGTCATACTCTACATTAGCCTCGGAAGCATGGAATTTTGAAACTTGTAGATTTTTTCATGGATACGCGATTCAGCATTATTGATGAGCTTATGAGTTCCAGTTGAACTCACCAAAGTTCTGCATCAGGCTCCATAGCCATTGTTGTCAGGCGCCTTCAAGCAAACTCAACTAAGCTCTAAGCTGATTTGAGTTGGTCTCGATCCAGATTAGACCTACCCGATCCCCGCCCTACTTATGGAGATGGTTATGGATCCAAATCCCGATCCCACAAAGTTCAGTGTAGAATTCAAACTTTTAGCATTGCCATTTTAGAGGGTCTATCTGATGTTACACATAAAAGAAGCGCTCTATTTTTTTTTTTTTTAAGCGCTCTGTTTTTCAAATTTAGATAATGAAAATCTTGTACATGCTCTTGATATTATGAATATTCTTAACTTTAATTTTAGCATAGCTCAATTGATTAAAGAGATGAAAAAGAACCCATAAAGTTGATCACATTTTACAAACACAAAGCTATTTTTGGGTGCAAAAAGTCATTTTCTCTTTTTAAATTGAATATTAAAATATACTTTGTCACTGTTTTAGAAAAGTGTTTGGCCTTTTGTTTTCTTTCAAAATAAAAGATTTAAATTATATTTAAAAATAATCATATTTTTTAAAAATGTCATTACTTTTGAAGGTATTTTGTTCAATTCAATCAGTTAAATGCTCGTGATATTAATATAATTAGCTTAAAGTTGTATAAATGCTCTTTAAATGAGTTTATACTATTCAGATTCCTGGGCCTGGGGCCTAGGATCAAGCAAGGTCATATCCAAAACCGAGACAAATAGGGAAAACACACAATCACAATAAAACCCAACAAAAAAGTAAACAACCACAAGACAAGGATTTACATGGTTTGAGAAAACCACCTGCATCCACAAGGGGAATACTAATAGCTTTAATTACAAATATCAAGTAGTGCACAAATACAAGGGAAAGCCAAAATAAAGAAAAGACCATCAAACCAATTATATCTTGAAACTCATGCATCTTTAATCACCAAAGAACACACCGATGCATGCACTTCAATAACCGATCCATTAAACCCGTTCACCATGTTGGATCTATCTTCACCCTCTATACTCGAGAGATCATATTCTCTCAAACACAAGAAAAGCCCAAGAGAGTTACACCATCATTCTCTCTCAAACCCCCAAGAGAATAATACGTACCACCTTCTCTTCCTCCAAGAGAAAACCTTTCTCTCCTCATTTAATGCTCCAAAAGAAAGCAACTCGCTATCTTTCTTTCTTTTTTTTCCTTTCCCTTAACACCCAATAATTTTTTTTATTTGTATCTTTTCAAACTTACCTTTATGGGTTACCAAAAGTTTACTCAGGAGTCCTATGTCTAATTTTACTGGCCTCTTTAAGCTCCATAACATTCTTCACCATGGCTTGAATTCTCTTTGATCAACTCTGAATGAACACCCCCTTTCTTTGGGGTTTGAGCAATCTAACTCGTAAAATGAACCAAGTTCAGCCAAGCCTTTAAACTTTACTTATTTCATTGTTTTTGCTCATTTTGCCCATAATAGATTCAACAAATTGAACATATTTGTCATATGCTGAAGTCATCTTTGCTATCAAAGTGCTCCACCATAAAGTGAACAGTACTCGTCATCTTTGAGGTCACCTCAAATCATTTTTCAAACCGCAACTCTAATATCACTTGTTTAGATTTTAGGAGCTTTATATATACATCGAAACCACCTTTGGCCGAGACGAATAAAGAACACACACAAACACAATAACCCCAATAAAAAAGTATACAATCACAAAACACAAAGATTTACATAGTTCGACAAAACTGCCTACATCCACAATGAGAATACTAAATGCCTTTATTACCAAAATCAAGTAGTGCACAAATACAAGAGAAAGCCAAAATAAACAAGAGAGCATCAAACCAACTATACTTTGAAACTCGATCGTCTTCAATCACCAAAGAGTATATCGATGCATGTAGTTTGATTATTGATCCATGGAACCTGTTCACCATTTTGAATCTATCTTCACCCTCTCTAAACTCAAGATAAAGCATATTCTCTCAGACCTAAGAGAGGTCCAAGATTGAACTTATCTTTCAACACCAAGAAAAACCAACAACCAAGAGAGCTACCTCTCTCTCGCCCTCTCCCTCTCTTTCCCCCACTTCTCTCAAACTCCCAATAGAACCATAATAACTTCCTTCTCCTCCTGTAAGAGAGAACCTTCTTCTCTCTCATCATCTAATTCTCCAAAAGATAGCAAACCAGTCTCTTTCCTTTTTCTTAAACACCAAAAGAATTTTCATATTCTTCCCTTTCTAAACATATCGTTATGGGTTACCAAAAGCTTACCTTAAGGAGAAGTCCTATATGGCAATCGAGTCCCACACAATAACCGGTTCAAACCACATAACTCAACATACACCAACCAAGACAAGCCAAGCACCCTTTCTTTGTGTTCAGCTTGGTAAGTTACATAAGCAGCTAGTGGCTACAAGCAAGGTTGTCAATAATGGGTCAGATCTGTGTAAGAGCGAATTCATGTTCGACTCTAAGGTGTATAAGGTACAGAACTGAGCCTGATTGGGCTCAACATATGCAAATTCATACCTGGGTTGGTGCGTAGGTATAACATAAGCCAGAACTTAGAAAGTATTAACTTAAAAAAAATCACATCGAAAAAGATGTGGATGTCAATGGCAACAAAAGATGGTATAAGCGATTGAGAGAGAGAGATTATTGGTTATAATAATATTTTGTAAGCTCGTAAATTATGCATATTATTGGTTACAAAAAACGTTTCATTTCATATGGACCCATACAACAATAAGCTTGACATTAGCATCAATGGTCCAAATCCACAAGTTGGAACAAAACATACAACTGTGCTCCAGTTAAATCCACCACCATGATGCTGCCCTGATCTGGGTCAGACCTGTCTTGGATAAAAAAAAACCTGAATGAGTCCTTGTGTTGCATCGGATCAGACTGGATTTGGACCTAGTCTTATGAATTCTATCCAATTTAGGCTATGGGCATAGATGACACATTCCTAAAAGAAAAATACATAAATATTGTTGTCAGCCCATGGTATTGATCCTTGTGATCAAATATTTTCGGTTGCATTTACGTTATAGATAACGAGTCGAATGAATCATGAGTGTAGTTTTTTTATGCATGTGAATGCACAATTGAGACACTAATACAATGACATACCCAAAGTTAAAGTACAATTAACAGCTATCTCAAATAAGCACACAAAGCTACACAATATGTTCTCCCATACATGGCTAAATTGTCAGGTTAAATTTTACACAAAACACTACGAAAAACTTTTAACATAAATTTGGAATATCACTAGGTCAACTTTGGTAAAGCACAGCCAAAGCACTCACGAGACAAAAGTATAATTATTTTCTTAAAAAGATTCAGGAGCAAAGGGAAGATGCATACAAGTATGCAACTAAGGTCATAAAAGAAAAACATTAGGCTAACATATACTTTTCAACTAGAATGTACAAGCGCTTAACCTCTAATATAGTAAAGAGATTTAATGCGAGGATTCTCACAATACATGACAAGTCACTAAATCCTCTTATTGAAAAACTTTATCTCATGATGATGAAACTTTTTGAAAACCAAAAGAATAATACCCATAACATGTGTGGTGCCTAAAGTAAAAAAAAAGTTGGACGATGGTAAGAAAGAAGCACAAAATCTATGTGTTCAAGTAGTGCATTGCCTTCATCGTCGATATAAAGCCTACAATCACTCTCACAATTGCAATGTTTATCTTAAAAAACAAACATGCTCTTGTAGAGAGTAACAGGTTAGCGAGATTTTGTGCAAACATATAATCACGTGCATTTTGTACGAAGACAAGTTATCAGAAGATTACTACGATAAGTTCTACACTATTAAATCGTATCAAGCTGCATATAATACTTATTCATTTTTTCTAATGATGGATAATATCTCACATCACTCCTCCAAACCTTATTCCAGTCTTACCACCTAAAGTGCATCCTAAAACAAGATACCTTAAGAAGAAACAAAAAACAGAACACAAAAATGTTGGGTAATACAAGTGCAATCATTTTTGATGAAATTGGCCACAACCGGTGAAAGCACAAATAACATTATATTAGAGTACAGATGGTTTACAAAATCTATATTTATTAGAAGTTGTTTTATGAATTCTTTCTTTGTATTTACAATCTTTTTTAATTAATTATTCCAATGTCTTATATCTTTTATGTATATAAGGAGTTCACAATGAATAATTATAAACCAAAAAAAAACATGGTAGTAGAAAGCAGTTCAAACCCCGTCACCAACCCCAAACAAGGAAGCAATTATGTTAATTATACAACACATTGACCATAATTATAAAGTGAAAATTGCCCAACTTCTGATAATTATTTGGTGCAATGAACTTTACACAATTTGGCTTTGAGGATACAACTGAGCTTGGCCTGCTCATGGAGTCTAATCTACAACGTGTTGTCCAACTAAACTGCCTGGCACAAATCACTTTAGATAGCACCTTTAATAAAATGAAAGGGACTCACACTAGGTTAAAAAATGATAGAGAGAGAGAGATGGATAACAGGAATAAAAGATAGGCTTCAGTTATTATAGACTCGATCCCAACAGCCAATAATTAAGTCAAACGGCATCTACGGCCTAAAAAGGAAATTAAATGGTCTAAACAATACTAAAAAACCTAAAAACATCTACAGAGGAGGTGACTAGTCAAAAGATCAAATGAGAGGAAACAACTAGGCCAATCAATCTTGCATGAAGTACATATCCTTATGTTAAAATCGATGTGAATCGGCTGATATGAATTGAATCTCCTACTTGGAAACAGCAACACTTAAAAA
This sequence comes from Nuphar pumila, assembly GCF_984573655.1. Classification (NCBI taxonomy): domain Eukaryota; kingdom Viridiplantae; phylum Streptophyta; class Magnoliopsida; order Nymphaeales; family Nymphaeaceae; genus Nuphar; species Nuphar pumila. The sequence goes on along the minus strand of NC_143261.1, from coordinate 62,470,435 downwards.
GTCACTTGCTCATGCACAGATATCTTGATAAATTAGATCAGTCAATATCAAGCATGCACTCAACCTTTCAATGAATTGCCGTTTATCCAGATCTCCAGTGGAATTATTTCATCATATAAGCCGTCAAAACTTCGTCAGCATGTACAAAATTTAGATGACAAACTAAATAAAACTAATCCAGTTATTATCATTCAATATTAAACAATAATGAAAAACATGACGGTTAAAAAGGTATACGGAATGCACACTCATGTTCTATGTTTCTTCTTCTTACTCGGAGAATTTAAATTCAAGTTTCTTTTCCCTTTGCCTGACCTTTTCATTCCACTTACAAGCTCTGTAACTTCAATAGAATTTGAAGCCGGCTCTTCCAAAATGCTGCAATACCAAGTTGATAACCACCAGAGTAAGATGAATTTATTCAGCAAAAATTCTAGTTGGCAGGCAGAGAATTGCCTTTTTTTATATTTTTTGAGAGGAAACCCCAGTTCAGGTGGTGGGGCCCGGTAGAGATTGATGCTCTGCCGTATGGCCCACTCCCAAGCACATAAAATCCCTCCAGGGAGCTTGATGCTTGGGCTTAAAGCAAGGGATGCACACCCTGGGTATCACAGTTACAAATCTCATTCTCAGGTTAAAAAAGTGAGTTTTTGTTTTCATCGTACAAATTTTTTTCCCCTCCCTTGCGAGAGAGAAACGAATTTCGCGAGTCAAACTCGACCAAAGTTTTGAAAATGGTTTTGAAAATTACTCGCCTCCGTTTTGAAAATTTGCGAGAAAATTCCGTGGAATGGGATCCACCTGTCGGTACGAGGTTCAACCGTTCCTGGCGCCTTTACCAGGGGTAATTGAACCAAGGAACAATTATGTGCTTTAACTTTGACTCAAATATCTAAATTATGCTCTATTTTTCCTAGAATGCACAGAGAATCAGGCTTGTGCTATGCAATTTGGAAAATAATGCAAGTTTGAAAAACATGATGTTTGCTTTGGAAAATTGAAATATGCTGGAAAATGATTGGAAAAGTACTTGAAATTGAATCCCGGGGAAAATCATTGAATTTAATTGGGAATCAGAAATTTGATTGGAAAATGAATTCTTAGTAAAACTTGAACTTTGGAAAATCGATTTTGAAATTTGGAATTGCTTTTCTGAGAAAATGGATTTGAGAATTCAGAGAACATCTAAGAAATTCATTGGAAAATGACTTTTGAAATGGAAAATAGATTCTCAAGTAATTGGATTCTCAGGAAAATAGGAAATTATGAGGAAATCGATCTTTTTGAAAAACTTGAGACTTTGAAATTTGAGAATTTTAAAACATTGGAAAATCTTGGTTTGAACATGGGAAATGCTTTGAAATGTCATTTGAAAAACTTAGGATTTTGAGAAAATCAGATCCTGAGAAAGACTTGGAAACTCTTGAGAAAACTGAATTTTTTTGAAATTGAAATTGGAAAATGAATTTGAGAATAATGCAATTTGAATGATATGAATGAATGAATATGAATTTGAAAAGGGAATTTCATTGAGGAGTTGAGAAATCCTTTTGAAGTTTTGAAAAATGCAGTGCATTTTTTATGTTAGCCTAAGTGTGTAGGCTGAATGTGGCTAATATGAAGATCATAAATCTTGGTTTTCTTCGTATTCTGACTATGGCCATAAATACGAATCCCACCAAGTTTATAAACTCCATAAGAGCTTGTGCATGTGCCATTCGTGTAAACCATAGTGAATTTGAAATAATGTGCATGAATCATACATCACATATTAAAATTTTGCAGAAATTAAACTATATGCAATGTAACCCTATTCTAAGCAGAAAAGTAACTCTTATTCCAAATATTACATTGATTTTTACATTGAATCAAAATAAAAGAAATAACAGCTAAATCTTCTTCTTGAATGTTCCTGCAAAACTAGAAAACAAGGTTAGCACCAAAATGTAGGTTTTTCTGAATTTATCCAAAAATATGGGAAATTATCGGATATTATTCAGATAGAAGCCCAAATTCATACCCCCTTTGATATAAACATAATAAATAATGAATAAATTTTGAAAATAAACTTGAAAATTCGAAATTAGGGTCAAAATGACCAAAATACCCCTGATGACCTTGAAATCAGGGTTTTATGAAAGAATTTTTGTAAATTTTGGAATTTTGAAAATCAAATGAAATAAATCAAACATATTATAATAAAATATGATGATATGCATGAAATTTTATAGAATTAGAAATTGAAATTTCGAAATTTAGGTCAAAATGACCAAAATACCCCCGATAACAAGACTATGGCCTTGAAACCAGGGTTTTCTAAAATAAATTTTGCAAAAATGAAAAATGTGAAATGCCAAGGACATTGAAATTAACTCTAATATGATTCTACATGCTCATGTACATGATAAAAACCCTAAAATGGCGAAAATATCATAAAATATCAAATTCAACCTGATTTTCGCCTGATTTTCGCTTCTGAATTTAAAGATAAACTAACACATGGTGCAAATGAACTTGGAATTAAGCCAAATTTGGCATGGACACATAAAATAACCCTAGAAACATAATGGATCTCGAAAATCTATTTTTTTTGTATTTTTAAATATGGAAAAACAAATAAAAACCCTAAATTTTGTGATTTTTGCCTAAAATGTTGATTCTAAAGGGGATTTAGGATATCAAATTTCCATAAAAATTTGCCAAATTTTATGGGGTGACAAAGGACAGTAAGGCAAGGATTTTTACCTTTTATACTTTCTGGTTTTGACCTATGATCGGAGCTGTACCACTCCGGCAAGTCGGATCGGAATCCGGCGACTCAAGTAAATGAAGGAAACAGACAGGTTTCGGTAGAAAATGTGGGAAAAATGGCAGACAGATGGGAAAATGGCTGAAATTGTGGGAAAATGTTCCTGACAAACGAAAGAAAATTTGATATTTTGACCCCATTGGGATTCGGGTTACGGTTTGGAAAAGGCCATACTGTTATCAGAGACCTAAATCTCTAGAATTTCTGGACATTGGAATCTGTTAGACAGAAAGAGAAAATCTGGGAAAAATAATGAAACAGATCCAAAAATTCCCAAATTTTGGGAAATGGCATAAAATTATGTTAGGAACAACTTTTATGTTGAAAGTGTTTGCATAACGGTTACATATTGGATGGACTTGGTGCATTAGGGTCTGTCTATACCCTGACGAAGGAAAATCAAGATTTTCCCAAGGGTCTGAGAAATCCGATTTTTGACAGAGATCAAAACTGCCTGCAAAATCCTCAAAATTTCCAGATAATAAGTAGATTCAATTACAAATCCACTGTGATTTTTTGAGGGAAAATAGAATCGTCCATGGAGGCGATCTTGGGTCGACAACCCTGCTAAATGGGAATCTGGAATTTCCAGAGGGTTTAAAACCCGATCTGGAGTTTGGATTTATTAGATAGAGTTATTAAACTCAAATTGATCTGAATTTTTGCATAGAAATGAATGATGAACCCATACATCTATCATAAAAATTTTGAAATTTATAGATGAACAATTAAACATGAAACGAAGGCTGGACTGACGCTTAAAATCAAAACCTATAAACTAATAAGCAAATATTAAAGAAACTAATCAAAATACCTATAAAGCATTAAAATAATCCAAATATGAGGCCTATAATACGAAATTTACATGAATTCAATGATAAAACAAAAATAATCAGGGGGTATAATCTAAACTTAATTTTGGCTATGGTGATAGGGGATCCGATCCATCCATCGAAGGGATCCCATACTCCATGTAGCCTTAAACAAGAAAGTAAGGGAAAAAAAAAGTAAAAAGATGAAGCTCTTACCTTGGGTTTGCTGGAATTGGCTGAAGGAAAGCGGATGTGGTGGAGATGATCCAAGGTTGAGGAAGTTGAGACGTCAAAGGCACCAAGGTGAGGATGGCTGGAAGTCAAGAAGGAGGTGCCGACTGGAACGTGTGATGAAGGTAGTGGCTGCACTTGAAGTTGGTGGGCTGGTGTTGTCTCAAGGTTGGAGAGGATGCTGCCCTTTGGTGGCTGCATCAAAGAAGGTTGAAAGTGCAGCGATGGGGGCTGCAGCCCAAGAGAGAGAGAGAGAGAGAGAGAGAGAGAGAGAGAGAGAGAGAGAAGAGAGAGAGAGAGAGAGAGAGAGAGAATGGTTAGAGAAGAGGCCCCCAAAAGAACCCACCGTATGTTCTTTTCTAAGTTGGTAACTTAGGAAAATATCCAAAAATTTCCCTAAGTTTTTGGTGGTTAATTAAAAGGGAGCAAAAGGGTTTACGTGAGATGGGTTGGAGAATAGGGAAAGGAAGGAAGGGAAGAAGGAAAGAAAGGAAGAAAAGAAGAAAAGGAAGGAAGAAAAGAAGAAAAGGAAGGAAGAAGGAAAAGAAGAAAGGAAAGAAAGAAAGAAGAAGAAGGAAAGAAAGGGAAGAAAGAAAAGGAAGGAAGAAGGAAATGGGGATGGAGGTTTGGGTGACCACCTTGTGGGTCCCACCTCCTCTCTAAAATAAAATAAAATAAAAAAAAATCAATAAAAACAAAACAAACAAATAAAAAGAAATATTTTTTTAATAAAGTAGAAATGTAAATGAATGGGCCATCTCAGAGCGGGTCCAAATTCTACTTTTGAAATTTATTTTGACGATTAGAGGGGTAAAATAGTCTTTTCAGAAAATTTCCACGCGAAACGAGCTATTTTTGGCAGTTTTTAAAACGAGCTCGGATTTTGAAGTTCAATACCCCGTTGCGAAGCAAATCCAGTGTAGAATTTAAAAATGTAATTTTGAAAGAAATCCAGATTGTTTTTCTCGAGAAAATATTTTCAAAACGAAACGAGTTATTTTTGGCAGTTTTTGAAATGAGCTCGGATTTTGAAGTTTAATAGCTCGTTGCGAAGCAAATCCAGTATAGAATTTGAAAATGTAATTTTGAAAGAAATCCAGATTGTTTTTCTCGAGAAAATGCTTCCGACAAAATGAGCTCTTTTTGGCAGTTTTTGAAACGAGCTCGGATTTTGAAGTTCAATAGCTCATTGCGAAGCAAATCCAGTGTAAAATTTAAAAATTTAATTTTGAAAGAAATCTAGATTGTTTTTATTAAGAAAATATTTTCAAAACGAAACGAGCTATTTTTGGCAGTTTTTGAAACAAGCTCAGATTTTGAAGTTTAATAGCTTGTTGCGAAGAAAATCCAATGTAGAATTCAAAAATTTGAGTTTGAAATAAATCCAGATTATTTTTCTTGAGAAAGTATTTCCAAATTTAGACTCCCGGGGGTAAAAATATCAATTTTGAAAACCCGAGATTTGAAATTGATTTTTGAAAACTTTTAAAACTCAATCTGGATTGAAATTTATAAAACTGGAGTTCTGGACTTCGAAAATGAAATGAAATGAAATGTGATGAAATGTTATGAAATGCTGAGAAATGATATGAAATTATGAAAAATGACATGAAATGACATGCGAAATGCTAACCTTGAATGAAGAATTTTGGATTTTAAACTCCGATTGACACTTGTATCAGTTCAAAAGGTGTTAACATTGACAAAATTTGCAAAAATGGTTGAAGAAATGATTTTCGAGCTCTGTCAAGCTAGAGTGACACTAGAAATTAGGGTTTGAGCTGGATTAAACTGAAATGAACTGGATTGAGCTGGGTTTTAGAGTTTTAGAACTCAAATGAACAGACAATGATACTGACTCAACTGACCTTTCCAACTGAATTTTCAAGAAAAGCTGCCATTTTTAAAGAAATGGTACGGAATGGTCGCTGGAGTGAAGTGAATTACGAACTTGAGCTGGGTTTGAGCTAGAACAAAGGTCAGTAATACTGACATGAACTAAAATCAAAGCTTGAACACTAGCTCAATTGACTGAACTCAACTCAATTTCAGCTGAAAGAGCTAAAATGGACTAAAATGGGCTCCTAGACACTTGGAAATGGTTTGGAACTGAAACTGGAGCACTCGAACTCGTGGTGAGCTCAAGTTAGACTCTGGGGAATACGACTGACTATGAATGACTGACTCAGAGACAATTGGCTTGGATTTGAGCGAGAAATGAGCTCATTTCTGAAGAAATGATCCCATTTTGGCAGGAATTGTCAGAAACGAAAATGGTCTTCTCACTATGAGCTCATATGAGCTTTGGAATGACTGATATTCTAAATGTTCTGAACTGATGGGTGAGCTTTGTTGACTCCGACTGACTAGGGTCCGGGATGACCTAGGGGTAAAATGGTAATTTTCCTAATGAAAATGGGTAAAATGGTGATTTTTTGAAACTGACTCGGGGTTTGACTCCTACATTGACCTAACAAGGTTGGCACTGCACGAGGGGGGTTGTTTGAGAATGGATGTGGAAAATTTGGGGTGTTTACAGATGCCCCTCTTTGCTACTAAGCCGGCTTGAAGACGAGCTTAGTGGCAAAGAAAAACACACCAAATTTGGGCTATAAAAATGCCCCAGTTAGAAGGATCTGACTGGATATGAAAATATTAGCCCTGATGAAAATGGTAGATATGAAATGAAGAATGAAGAATAAAATTTTACTTCAAAAGAAGTGAGATTTAGGTTTTGCCCTTAATCTGGATGGGACAGGAAATACCTCGTGTAAAAACGAAGCTCAGGTTTAACCCTTAACCTGACCGGGGAATGAAATACCTCATCAAAGGAGGCTCAGGTTTGTACCCTTATCCTGATTGGGAGGAAAATCAAATACCTCATCAAAGGAGGCTCAGGTTTGTACCCTTGTCCTGATTGGGCAGGAATTGAAATACCCCATCAAAGGAGGCTCAGGTTTGTACCCTTATCCTGATTGGGCGGGAAATGAAATACCCCATCAAAGGAGGCTCAAGTTTGTACCCTTATCCTGATTGGGCAGGAAATGAAATACCTCATCAAAGGAGGCTCAGGTTTGTACCCTTATCCTGATTGGGTGGAAAATGAAATACCTCATCAAAGGAGGCTCAGGTTTAACCCTTAACCTGACCGGGGAATGAAAATGGTAAGTTGGATGGTGAATAAGACAATTTTCTTGAAGAGGAATAAGGTGACTCTTTCAACAACACGAAAGATGAATTCTTTCGACAACGCGAAAGATAACAAGGCGATCCAAAGGAACAAGGCGATTCTTTCAACAACGCGAAAGATGACAATGCGATCCAAAGGAGCAAGGAGATTCTTTTGACAATGCAAAAGATGAATTCTTTCGACAACGCGACAGATGGTAAAGGCGATCCAAAGGAACAAGGCAATTCTTTCAACAACGCGAAAGATGATAAGGCGATCCAGAGGAGCAAGGCGATTCTTTCAACAACGCGAAAGACGACATGGCGATCCAAAGGAGCAAGGCGATTCTTTCAACAACGCGAAAGACGATAAGGCGATCCAGAGGAGTAAGGCGATTCTTTTGTCAACGCAAAAGATGAATTCTTTCGACAACGCGAAAGATGGGAAAGGCGATTCTTTCAACAACGTGAAAGACGACAAGTCTATCCAAAGGAGCAAGGCGATTCTTTTGTCAACGCAAAAGATGAATTCTTTCGACAACGCGAAAGATGACAAGGCGATCCAGAGGAACAAGGTGATTCTTTCAACAACGCGAAAGATGATAAGGCTATCCAAAGGAGCAAGGTGATTCTTTTGACAACGCAAAAGATGAATTTTTTCGACAACGCGAAAGATGGTAAAGGCGATCCAAAGGAACAAGGCGATTCTTTCAACAACGCGAAAGATAATAAGGCTATCCAAAGGAGCAAGGCGATTCTTTTGACAACGCAAAAGATGAATTCTTTCGACAACGCGAAAGATAACAAAGGCGATCCTTTCACAGAAAAGGCTAATCTTTCAACAACACAAAAGATGATAAAGGCTACTCTCTCAAGGAGGTAAAAGGTGATATCAGGATGTGTCAAGATAGACATCGAGCTCTTCACTTCATGTCAAGATAGTAAGAAAATATTGCCAAAATGTTAAAAATTGTTTGTTGATTCAAAATGCTTGAAATTGATGTATATTGGTATGAAAATCTTTCCTCTTTTCTACCTGAAGTATTACCTCCGACTGGGCTTAACTCCGTAGAATCAAGATTCGAATTCAAATTGCTTGCAATTGGCTTTCTTTCAAGGAAGCTATCAATTTCCTTGATATGAGCAGAAAAGAGAGTATTCTTGATATTGTGAGAGCAATTGGTGAAAGAATATTGATAATAGAATTTCACAAAATTAAAGAAGATTCTTTGGCAAATTTGGCAGTCCGATATCCTGGGATTCTTTTCTCATGATGATCTTTCTGCCCACTTGTTTTCGTTATTGGCAAAATTAGAGCTCTCTTGGGCTTTTGGGGATTTTATTACATCATCCTTCATTTTGGAGATGTCCTGACTTTTCTCTCTCTTTTTTTTGGAAGGGTACGTCACAAACTCCTTCATCTCAGAGGTGCTCCGATCCTTCTTTTCTCTCAGGGATTATATTGACGGTTATTGGCTCTTTGGTTGGAAATTTTTTGATGATAGCAGAAATTAAATATCTTTTAGGGTTTGTCGGGAGGCTTATCGCAGTCGCCTTCATCTTGACGGTGCTCTGAACTTTTCCTGGAAGGATCCGTCACAAACTCCGTCATCTTGGAGATGATTCAAATCTTCTTTGGCCCCGGGGGTCTACTCGCCTAACTCGCCTTCATCTTGACGACAATTGAGAGATCTTTTTTGCAGATATTTAATTGCAGCTTAGGTGATTAAGGAGATATAGGGATTTAGTGGATTTTTTTGTGTCACCCAGGATATTTCGACTGCTTTATTTTCCAAGAATGATTTTTAAAAATGTGCCATTGACTGCGATCAATACCGATCACTTATGGCTTTGCAACAACATTGAATTTCTTTTGCTGGCCATATCGAGGATTTATTCTTCATCCTTTTGGTCGGCCAATAGAAAGATTCTGAATTTTAAATTTTTTTTCGCGAAAGCTTTGTCCTTTCGGAAGTAATACTGAAGGTATTCTGAGGTAATGTATTTATGCAATAAAGATTTTGAAATCAACAAATATTTAATGACAAATTGGCAAAATTTTCTTGAAATCCTTTGTGGAAGCGAGTATTTGAAGCACAACGCAACACATTCCTGACTAAACTGAATCCTGAAAATACTTTAGTAAGAGATCAACTTTGAAAGTTAGGTTTTGTTTTGATTTACCAGCTCAAAAGCAGGATTTGTTTTGATTTACCAGCTCGAAAGCAGGATTTGTTGACCGACCAGCTCGAAAGCAGGATTTTGCTATTTTTGGTAAAATAGTTGACATTGATAGAGTTGTGTCCCGAAGGCTTGAAAATGATAGACATTAATGAAATTGTAACCCGAAGGCTTGGAAAGTGATAAATATTGACAAGGTTGTAAATCGAAGGCAGGAGAATGACTGATGCTGGTAAGATTGTAACCCAAAGGCTTGAATTGAGAATCTGATAGAGTGGGCGGCCCAGAGGCCTGATTGATCAAATTGGATGTCTCGAAGGTTGAAATAGAGAATTAGGTGACCCAGAGGTCGAAATTAGAAATTTGGAAATTAGAAATTGGATGACCCGAAGGTCGAAATTGACATAATTGATATTGAACTTGAATTCTGATGAAAGGTCAGCGTGAAGACTGCACCTAAGAGATCGAATAACGCGACCAATGGGCAAGACACCAACACGAGTGTTAGATTTTTAAAGGGTACCAGTACGAGCACTGGATTTTGAAAACGTACCAGTACAAGCATTATGTTTTGAAAGATTACCAGTACAAATACTAGGTTTTGGAAGATTACCAGTACGAGCACTGGATTTTGAGAGATTACCAATACAAACACTGGATTTAGAAAATTTTACCAGCACGAACACTGGTTTTTGAAAATCTTATCAGCACGAACACTGGATTTTGAAAATTTACCAGCACGAACATTGGTTTTTTTGAAAATTTTACCAGCACGAACACTGGATTTTTGAAAATTTTACCAGCACAAACACTGGATTTTGAAAATTTACCAGCACGAACATTGGTTTTTTTGAAAATTTTACCAGCATGAACACTGGATTTTTGAAAATTTTACCAGCACGAACACTGGTTTTTGAAAATCTTACCAGCACGAACACTGGATTTTAAAAATTTACCCAACTGATTCTGATGAGAGATTTTCAATCTTCATCCTCACGATGACTTAGACAACTGTCGGGGTCGCAGGATTTATCCCTTATCCTGAATGGGTAGTTCAGGTTTATCCCTTAACCTGAAGGGGATATGAATTCGATACATATGGATGCAAATGAATGCAAATGAATGCATGCAAATGCAAATGAATGCAAATGTATGTAAATGAATGCAAATGCATGCAAAATGAGAGATTTATTTGACCCTGCTTGCATACATGATGTTTTGAAGACAATTTTCAAAATAATGCCCCAGTATAACTGGGGAGTGAGAAGTTAGATGAAAGGATAAGTAATTGATATTTGAAGAATACTTTCTGACTTTTGATTGATTCAGGAGAGACTCTGAAAAATATCACTTCTCGCAGAAGGACATGGTGCAGAGAAGGAGAAATTGATAATTTTATTGATGCATTGAAGGAAAATGACAAATCAAGGAAAGATAGACAGGATTACATCATCCTTTAAAGGCAAAATGAGAAATGGGAAAATGCTAGCATCGTCGGTTTTTTGAGTAATCGAGGAAAGATGGCTAGTCCTTCTTTTTATCTTCAACGAGGATATTCTTATCAATGCAATCTTGAATAATGTTCTTGAAGACAAAACAGTGGTCAGTATCATGTCCTACTGCCCGATGGAATTTGCAGAATTGGTCCATGAACCTTCCCATGATCGTGGGAGGATCTGTGGCTCTTGGGAGCTTTACCATTTCTTTGGTCAACATATATTCAAGGATTTCATCGAGAGGTTGCTCAAGAGGAGTAAACTGACGATCGTCACCCCAACCATCCCGTTTTATCTTTTCTTTCTGCTGACTTAATTTTTTATTCTTCTTTGAAGACTTTTCTTTCTGATCTGCATGATTGCTCTTGCTATTTTTGTTGCCACTGCGGCCGACATTGGCAGAGAAGATGAAATTTTCCTTCTTCTTTGAATCTTGATTATTCTTGACAAGGGTGATGCCATCATAGACCCCATTCTCTATTCCCATCTCGAGCCACTCGGCCCGTTCAATAAGCTCAATGAAAGATTTGGAAGGTGAGGTGGAGATAAGACCTCTCAAAGGTTGTGAGAAATTGTTTAGAATAATCTGGAGTGCGTGCTCCTCTAAGATGGGATTTCTCATTTTATTGCAAGTGCCCCTCCATCTGCGGATGAAGTTTCTGGCTTTCTCATTATCTCTTTGCTTTGTATTATAGAGATGGTTTAGCGTTGGCGACGCTTTGGTGTTTAAAAGGAATCGTTCAATGAACAGATTGACCACTTTATCGAATTCCTTCAATTCGATGGGATTGATATGCTCTGAGTACCACTTGGCGGCGGTGCCCTCCAGACTGTGAGGAAAACATCTAAACAAAGCACAATTGTCTCTCTTGAATCGATTGCACTCTGCAAAGAACATAGTCAGGTGAGCCTTGGGATCGCCAGTCCCATCAAATTTGACAAATTTACGGGGGAGATCTTCTAGGCTGTCATCACCATCTAAACCATCATAGAAATCTTCGCTTGTAAAAATCCTTTTGCCCTTGTCGCGGGCTTGCAGATCCTTAACCATTTTGACCATATCTCTGAGTTGTGACTGGTCAGAGTTATTAGCAGACTGATCTTTTAGCTTATTGTCTGACCTCTGCCCCTGTGTCATCTTTTGAAAAGCTTGCTGAGCCTCACACTCTTCATCGGTGCCACCTCCTGATTCTGCTTCATCAGATGTATCCTCATGTCGGATACACTTCTTGGATATCTTCAGTTGTTTCTTCAATGTTCGGCCCTTGATCTTTTTCTTGGTAGGAATCTTGTCGGAACTGGCCCCTGTTTGCTTTGCCATCATCTTATTCATCATCTTTTGAAACATGGCATACATCTGGGGATCAATATCATCATTGACTTGTTGACTTTGGTTCCTAGCAGATCGTGGAGAATCCATCTCTTGCTCGCTGCTACTGTTAGGGTGCTGAAGTGATATTGTTGTCTTCTTGGATCTGGTTTGAACCATTCCACGATGCTGAAACTCTCTGTAAGACAAATAGGATGATTAGAGTGAGAGAAAATTCTTGAAGGCATTGACTTGGAGAATAGAAGGAAAACAATGGACGAAGATCTAAAATCGGGTTGACAATTTGAAGGATATCCCTTTACCAGGGATGGGATTATTGTTGGGATTGCGACAATTGCATTGTTATTCCATGAGAGGAAATAAACAACTGAGATATACCTTGTTACCTAGGCGAGGTCGTCAACCATGAAGAAAAAGACATTTTTAAAGGAATATAACAAAGTAATGCATAATTGGTAATGAGCTTCCCTACGAACTTGGGAGGTTATCTGAGAAGGAAGAATTTTTTTTCAAGGAAAAGCATTCATCACAAAGGGCATATTGCATGAGAGTTCAGAAAATAACATTATGAAGAAAATGACCTCTAAATATAAGGAAAACTGATGATTTTATTGATATCTTGGAGGAAGGATGACAAATTTAAAGAAAGCAACTGGAGACTACATTTATTCAGAGAAGCAAAAAGCAGAAATGATGAAAATGAGAAAGCATTGGCATTTGTTGTCTTCATGAATGATCAAGGAAAGGCTCAGTCAGAACGACCGACTGGTCTTCCTCTTTAATAGGGAGATTCTTGTCAACGCAGTCTTGAACGATATTTTTGAAGACGAAGCATCGCTCAGTATCATGCCCTGTAGCTCGGTGGAATTTGCAGAAGCGATCTTTCCATTTCCCTAGGGCGACCGGAGGATTAGCAATTCTTGGAAGTTTAACCATTCCTTTGCTCAGCATGTATTCAAGGACCTCTTCGAGGGGCTGATCTAGAGGGGTAAATTCGCGATCATAACCCCAACCGTCATGTTTTGGCTTCTTTTGACTGCTTGCTTTCTGCTGGGATTGAAGGGGTTTGGCTAGGACAGCCGGCTGGTCTGCTATTTTGCTTTCCTCTAAAATATTCATATCAACATGATCCTGAACGATATTCTTGAGGACAAAACAATTTTCTGTATCGTGTCCTATTGCACGGTGAAACTTGCAAAATTCTCTTTGAATCTGCCCATGATTGATGGAGGATCAACGACTTTTGGTAAATGGACCATGCCTTTTGAAAGCAAATTTTCTAAAATAGTCTCGAGCTTCTGATCCAGAGGGGTGAACTTTCGATCAGCGCTCCAGTCTTTGTGTTTTGGTTTTTCTTTCTCTTTCCCTTTATGCTGGGTACTGAACTGGAGAGGTTGATCATTCCGCTTGGCTGGTTCCTTTCTGGTGCTTGACTCGGGTAGCTCTAATAGCATCTTTGTCATCATTTTTTGAAACATTCTGTACATGACTGGATCAATCTCATCTTCACTTGTCTTGTCCTGCTTCTTGACTGGCCTCGAAGAACTCATCTCTTCGATACTGCTTGGTGTTGTTCTTTTTCCCGACCTTGTTTGAACTGTAGTGAAATGCCAATGCTTTCTGCAGAATAAAAGAATAGTTTAGACTAAAGGATTTTTGGGAAAAATAGAGATGATGAAGGAGATGTCTAAGGACTTGGAAAGAGACAAAAATTCTGAATAGAATTTGGAAGACATATATGAAGAAGAGAAGTTTGACAAGATTTGAACATTTGAAAAATTGCAGGCAGGATCAAAATAAGGTTAGAAATTCGAAGTCCAGAGGAAAGGTAGGAAAAGGAAAATCGCCTGGACTTTTGAGGAAAAATATGAGGTTTTGAAAGTCGTCCAGGGTTTTTGATAAAATTGTTGAAGAAAAATAGATGAAATTTGTAAAAGAAAAATAAAAGAGAATTGAGAAATAAAAGAAGAATGCATTCAATTACATCATGCACAAACAATTATGTACATACAGTATTCCCTAAGAAGCTGACTCTAAATGCATCAATTTCGAAAGAGCTTTAGGATCCTAATCCTGACTCTAGGCTCAGATCATCTGTGTTCAACCATGCTATGCTGATATACTCGAACCGAGGCTCGATGTACGTGGCATAAAAATTCATCTCCGGTTCTAGGCTTGTGTTTTCCCAACATCCTTGAGCACCTGCCAATATACGTTGGACTATGGCCCTTGGTACGTGGCAGGGGGGCGTTAGCCCAAATAAGTGGCCCAGTTGTGAGGCTCTGTCCCGAACTATGGTTCTGGAAGAGAGCCCAGCAACGTGAAGACCGGGTAGACATAGGTGGGGTGGTTTTCGAAATATGATCACATGCAGGCAAACAGAGGGCTCTAAGTCCTAAAGAGATAGAATTTTGAAAACTTTTGAAGAAGCAAACATTGTTTTCACACCAGTCCTAGATTGAGGAGTGTTGTATTTCAGACCTAAGTCTAAGTGAGCATGCATAATTCTCCTCAATATGGTCCTACCAAACCATGCCTAGTCTATATGCAATCCATGTCAGCTGGGTTCAAGTCTAGGCTCCTAGGTTCACATGATATCAGAAATTAAAAGCTGACAGTTCATAGAGCACGATTTTGATAATTGAGCTAAGTCAAAGCACATAATTGATCAGACGAAGACAGGTCCCATCACGGTCGCCAAACCTGTTTTCATCGCAAAAAAAATTTTCCCCTCCCTTGCGAGAGAGAAACGAATTTCGCTAGTCAAACTCGACCAAAGTTTTGAAAATGGTTTTGAAAATTACTCGCCTCCGTTTTGAAAATTTGCGGGAAAATTATGTGGATCGGGATCCGCCTGTCGGTACGAGGTTCAACCGTTCCTGGCGCCTTTACCAGGGGTCATTGAACCAAGAATCAATTATGTGCTTTAACTTTGACTCAAATATCTAAATTATGCTCTATTTTTCCTAGAATGCACAGAGAATCAGGCTTGTGCTATGCAATTTTGAAAATAATGCAAGTTTGAAAAACATGATGTTTGCTTTGGAAAATTGAAATATGTTGGAAAATGATTGGAAAAGTACTTGAAATTGAATCCCGGGGAAAATCATTGAATTTAATTGGGAATCAGAAATTTGATTGGAAAATGAATTCTTAGTAAAACTTGAACTTTGGAAAATCGATTTTGAAATTTGGAATTGCTTTTCTGAGAAAATGGATTTGAGAATTCTGAGAACATCTAAGAAATTCATTGGAAAATGACTTTTGAAATGGAAAATAGATTCTCAAGTAATTGGATTCTCAGGAAAATAGGAAATTATGAGGAAATCGATCTTTTTGAAAAACTTGAGACTTTGAAATTTGAGAATTTTAAAACATTGGAAAATCTTGGTTTGAACGTGGGAAATGCTTTGAAATGTCATTTGAAAAACTTAGGATTTTGAGAAAATCAGATCCTGAGAAAGACTTGGAAACTCTTGAGAAAACTGAATTTTTTTGAAATTGAAATTGGAAAATGAATTTGAGAATAATGCAATTTGAATGATATGAATGAATGAATATGAACTTGAAAAGGGAATTTCATTGAGGAGTTGAGAAATCCTTTTGAAGTTTTGAAAAATGCAGTGCATTTTTGATGTTAGCCTAAGTGTGTAGGCTGAATGTGGCTAATATGAAGATCATAAATCTTGGTTTTCTTCGTATTCTGACTATGGCCATAAATACGAATCCCACCAAGTTTATAAACTCCATAAGAGCTTGTGCATGTGCCATTCGTGTAAACCATAGTGAATTTAAAATAATGTGCATGAATCATACATCACATATTAAAATTTTGCAGAAATTAAACTATATGCAATGCAACCCTATTCTAAGCAGAAAAGTAACTCTTATTCCAAATATTACATTGATTTTTACATTGAATCAAAATAAAAGAAATAACAGCTAAATCTTCTTCTTGAATGTTCCTGCAAAACTAGAAAACAAGGTTAGCACCAAAATGTAGGTTTTTCTGAATTTATCCGAAAATATGGGAAATTATCGGATATTATTCAGATAGAAACCCAAATTCATACCCCCTTTGATATAAACATAATAAATAATGAATAAATTTTGAAAATAAACTTGAAAATTCGAAATTGGGGTCAAAATGACCAAAATACCCCTGATGACCTTGAAATCAGGGTTTTATGAAAGAATTTTTGTAAATTTTGGAATTTTGAAAATCAAATGAAATAAATCAAACATATTATAATAAAATATGATGATATGCATGAAATTTTGGAGAATTAGAAATTGAAATTTCGAAATTTAGGTCAAAATAACCAAAATACCCCTGATAACAAGACTATGGCCTTGAAACCAGGGTTTTCTGAAATAAATTTTGCAAAAATGAAAAATGTGAAATGCCAATGACATTGAAATTAACCCTAATATGATTCTACATGCTCATGTACATGATAAAAACCCTAAAATGGCGAAAATATCATAAAATATCAAATTCAACCTGATTTTCGCCTGATTTTCGCTTCTGAATTTAAAGATAAACTAACACATGGTGCAAATGAACTTGGAATTAAGCCAAATTTAGCATAGACACATAAAATAACCCTAGAAACAGAATGAATCTCGAAAATCTATTTTTTTGTATTTTTAAATATGGAAATTCAAATAAAAACCCTAAATTTTGTGATTTTTGCCTAAAATGTTGATTCTAAAGGGGATTTAGGATATCAAATTTCCATAAAAATTTCCCAAATTTTATGGGGTAACAGAGGACAGTAAGGCAAGGATTTTTACCTTTTACATTTTCTGGTTTTGACCTATGATCGGAGCTGTACCACTCCGGCAAGTCGGATCGGAATCCGGCGACTCAAGTAAATAAAGGAAACAGACAGGTTTCGGTAGAAAATATGGGAAAAATGGCAGACAGATGGGCAAAATGGCTGAACATGTGGGAAAATGTTCCTGACAAACGAAAGAAAATTTGATCTTTTGACCCCATTGGGATTCGGGTTACGGTTTGGAAAAGGCCACACTGTTATCAGAGACATAAATCTCTAGAATTTCTGGACATTGGAATCTGTTAGACAAAAACAGAAAATCTGGGAAAAATAATGAAACAGATCCGAAAATTCCCAAATTTTGGAAAATGACAGAAAATTATGTTAGGAACAACTTTCATGTTGAAAGTTTTTCCATAACGGTTACATATTGGATAGACTTGGTGCATTAGGGTCTGTCTATACCCTGACAAAGGAAAATCAAGATTTTCCGAGGGGTCTGAGAAATCCGATTTTTGACAGAGATCAAAACTACCTGGAAAATCCTCAAAATTTCCAGATAATAAGTAGATTCAATTACAAATCCACTGTGATTTTTTGAGGGAAAATAGAATCGTCCATGGAAGCGATCTTGGGTCGACAACCCTGCTAAATGGGAATCTGGAATTTCCAAAGGGTTTAAAACCCGATCTAGAGTTTGGATTTATTAGATAGAGTTATTAAACTCAAATTGATCTGAATTTTTGCAGAGAAATGAATGATGAACCCATACATCTATCATAAAAATTTTGAAATTTATAGATGAACAATTAAACATGAAACGAAGGCTGGACTGACGCTTAAAATCAAAACCTATAAACTAATAAGCAAATATTAAAGAAACTAATCAAAATACCTATAAAGCATTAAAATAATCCAAATATGAGGCCTATAATACGAAATTTACATGAATTCAATGATAAAACAAAAATAATCAGGGGGTACAATCAAAACTTAATTTTGGCTATGGTGATAGGGGATCCGATCCATCCATCGGAGGGATCCCATACTCCATGTAGCCTTAAACAAGAAAGTAAGGGAAATAAAAAAAAAAAGTAAAAAGATGAAGCTCTTACCTTGGGTTTGCTGGAATTGGCTGAAGGAAAGCGGATGTGGTGGAGATGATCCAAGGTTGAGGAAGTTGAGACGTCAAAGGCACCAAGGTGAGGATGGCTGGAAGTCAAGAAGGAGGTGCCGGCTGGAACGTGTGATGAAGGTACTGGCTGCACTTGAAGTTGGTGGGCTGGTGTTGTCTCAAGGTTGGAAAGGATGCTGCCCTTTGGTGGCTGCATCAAAGAAGGTTGAAAGTGCAGCAATGGGGGCTGCAGCCCAAGAGAGAGAGAGAGAGAGAGAGAGAGAGAGAGAGAGAGAGAGAGAGAGAGAGAGAGAGAATGGTTAGAGAAGAGGCCCCCAAAAGAACCCACCGTATGTTCTTTTCTAAGTTGGTAACTTAGGAAAATATCCAAAAATTTCCCTAAGTTTTTGGTGGTTAATTAAAAGGGAGCAAAAGGGTTTACGTGAGATGGGTTGGAGAATAGGGAAAGGAAGGAAGGGAAGAAGGAAAGAAAGGAAGAAAAGAAGAAAAGGAAGGAAGAAGGAAAAGAAGAAAGGAAAGAAAGAAAGAAGAAGAAGGAAAGAAAGGGAAGAAAGAAAAGGAAGGAAGAAGGAAATGGGGCTGGAGGTTTGGGTGACCACCTTGTGGGTCCCACCTCCTCTCTAAAATAAAATAAAAAAAAATAAAAAATAAAAATCAATAAAAACAAAACAAACAAATAAAAAGAAACATTTTTTTAATAAAGTAGAAATGTAAATGAATGGGCCATCTCAGAGCGGGTCCAAATTCTACTTTTGAAATTTATTTTGATGATTAGAGGGGTAAAATAGTCTTTTCAGAAAATTTCCACGCGAAACGAGCTATTTTTGGCAGTTTTTAAAACGAGCTCGGATTTTGAAGTTCAATACCCCGTTGCGAAGCAAATCTAGTGTAGAATTTAAAAATGTAATTTTGAAAGAAATCCAGATTGTTTTTCTCGAGAAAATATTTTCAAAACGAAACGAGTTATTTTTGGCAGTTTTTGAAATGAGCTCGGATTTTGAAGTTTAATAGCTCGTTGCGAAGCAAATCCAGTATAGAATTTGAAAATGTAATTTTGAAAGAAATCCAAATTGTTTTTCTTGAGAAAATGCTTCCAACAAAATGAGCTCTTTTTGGCAGTTTTTGAAACGAGCTTGGATTTTGAAGTTCAATAGCTCATTGCGAAGCAAATCCAGTGTAAAATTTAAAAATTTAATTTTGAAAGAAATCTAGATTGTTTTTATTGAGAAAATATTTTCAAAACGAAAAGAGCTATTTTTGGCAGTTTTTGAAACAAGCTCAGATTTTGAAGTTTAATAGCTCGTTGCGAAGAAAATCCTGTGTAGAATTCAAAAATTTGAGTTTGAAATAAATCCAGATTATTTTTCTTGAGAAATTATTTCCAAATTTAGACTCCCGGGGGTAAAAATATCGATTTAGGAAACCCGAGATTTGAAATTGATTTTTGAAAACTTTTAAAACTCAATCTGGATTGAAATTTATAAAACTAGAGTTCTGGACTTCGAAAATGAAATGAAATGAAATGTGATGAAATGTTATGAAATGTTGAGAAATGATATGAAATAATGAAAAATGACATGAAATGACATGCGAAATGCTAACCTTGAATGAAGAATTTTGGATTTTAAACCCCGATTGACACTTGTATCAGTTCAAAAGGTGTTAACATTGACAAAATTTGCAAAAATGGTTGAAGAAATGATTTTCGAGCTCTGCCAAGCTAGAGTGACACTAGAAATTAGGGTTTGAGCTGGATTAAACTGAAATGAACTGGATTGAGCTGGGTTTTAGAGTTTTAGAACTCAAATGAACAGACAATGATACTGACTCAACTGACCTTTCCAACTGAATTTTCAAGAAAAGCTGCCATTTTTAAAGAAATGGTACGGAATGGTCGCTGGAGTGAAGTGAATTACGAACTTGAGCTGGGTTTGAGCTAGAACAAAGGTCAGTAATACTAACATGAACTAAAATCAAAGCTTTAACACTAGCTCAATTGACTGAACTCAACTCAATTTCAGCTGAAAGAGCTAAAATGGACTAAAATGGGCTCCTAGACACTTGGAAATGGTTTGGAACTAAAACTGGAGCACTCGAACTCGTGGTGAGCTCAAGTTAGACTCTGGGGAATACGACTGACTATGAATGACTGACTCGGAGACAATTGGCTTGGATTTGAGCGAGAAATGAGCTCATTTCTGAAGAAATGATCCCATTTTGGCAGGAATTGTCAGAAACAAAAATGGTCTTCTCACTGTGAGCTCAGATGAGCTTTGGAATGACTGATATTCTAAATGTTCTGAACTGATCAGTGAGCTTTGTTGACTCCGACTGACTAGGGTCCGGGATGACCTAGGGGTAAAATGGTAATTTTCCTAATGAAAATGGGTAAAATGGTGATTTTTTGAAACTGACTCGGGGTTTGACTCCTACATTGACCTAACAAGGTTGGCACTGCACGAGGGGGGTTGTTTGAGAATGGATGTGGAAAATTTGGGGTGTTTACAGTTTTCCTCAGGAAAATCTCTGTAAGTTGAAAATTTATACATTCATTACTAATATAGAGCAATCCTAGGGTGCGCCCGGAGCACCTACTAGAAATCATATTTGTAGGTTGCATCTTCTCAATCAGATCTTATAGATGTACTTAAAACAGTGTATTTGATAAGAATCATGTTTTGGATCATGTTCAAAATAGGCTTTTTTAGTCATAAAATTTTGGTACCTTGTGAGCCATTGATTTTTGAAGATCTTAAAAAAAACTACATGTATGACATAATCACATGATCCAAACATTTTTTTCCACTAAATAAAAACTGTAGATCATATCTATAGGGTCTGATCAACAAAAAAAGCACTCAGATTTTGAAAATTTGAAGCTTCTACTAGGTGGCAGTAGGTGATTGGGGAACACCCTATCATTATTAATATAGAGTAATGCTCCGGGAACACCTACTCCCTCCTACCAGAAAGCAGAGTTGTAGATCATATCTATAGGGTCTGATAAACGAAAAAAGCACTCAGATTCTGAAAATTTGAAGCTTCTATTAGGTGAGAGTAGGTGCTCTGGGAGCACCTTATATATATATATATATATATATAAATATATATATATATAGAGAGAGAGAGAGATTTTGAAAATGAGGTAAGGGGCGTTTACAAAAATACTATACAACATAAGTTACTTTGAGCAATGGGGTGAAGGGCATTTACAAAATACCATATAATATAAGGTAGTTTCAGCAATGGGGTGAAGGAAGTTTAAATGATACGCTACATATAACACAGTTTCCCTTTAAAAAAATATGCATAAGTTGTTTAGAGTCTAATCGGCTACTTGAATAGTACCATACCAAATGTGTAGGGGAGGGAAGGCCCTCTCAGCTGCTATATAAAACGAGGGTGCCTCCCCTTCATTTAGTGAAAAGCCATTGCCATCGGTAGTCAGCATTCAATGCTGCCTGACATGCGCCGTTCAATGCCAGCTCAGCTCAGCATTGAATGATTGCTGACAAAAAAAAAGTTCACACCATCAAAAGAAGCGGCATGATTTTTTTGTATATTTCAAAATCTTACAAAAAATCGTGAGGGTTTTAGCAGTATTTTTAAAATATCGCATTTTTTTGGGGTATATATCGTTTTGTGATTATATTGAAGCCTTTGTGAGCCAAGCAGAGAATTAATTAATTATTGGAGATTTCTAACAAAAATCCATCTATTACCTTGATTTCTTCTCAGCTTTTTTAGAAAGAGATCCCTCAACAATCCTTGCATGATACTTATGGAAAGGAGCACTCCCTTTTCTCTTTTCATCCTAGAGATATTAGAACAGTTGGTGAGAGAAGATGGCTAGTAAACACAAAAAAAAAAGAGAAACACTAGCACACCTGGAGAAAAGATTCAAGTGATGCTTGGTCATTTGGAGAAAAAGCAATCTCATCCCATTTTTTCTGTACAAATTCTATGTTCTGCTCAACCTATATCATAGGAAAAAGAAAAAGGTGAGAGAATTGCCAAATTAATTTGATACTTGAATGCTGAAGAGCGCAGAAGATGGCAAGTCTTTAATTACAAGAAAAGCTCATTTTCATACTCTCCCGTAATTTAAGCTTGAATGAAAAAGAAAAAAGCAGACATCATCTCTTTTCATGAATATTTGATGTCAGATTATGATATCCAGAAACTTCAAGAGCATGATATTAATACAAAAAAAAAATATGTGAAGATGATATGTCCATCACGAAATCCACTACTAGTGCATCCTGCTTACAAAGTTTGCATCTGTAGAATACCATTATATGCTACAATATGAAACAGTCCTAAAATATTCACTGATGTCAACTAAAAACCAAGACTATGTTTTAGTTTAATTTTCTTTTCCTTATTTCATCAATTAGTTTAACATTGGTCACAAAGAGCACAATAGAGGATGTTTCAAAAATCATCCTGCTACTTTCATTTGGACATTATTTTGGGTGTTGCATGGAATTTGGTCCAGTCTAGGAAATGTCGCAGATAGCTGAAGTGTAAGTGCATATCACAAACACCAAAAGGGATTTGTTTTAATTTTATCAGCAACAAATACTTAAAATGATTTTGGGTAAGATGCTGGGAGCTGGCCCTGCAGCAGAGTGTGCATTTGGCCAGCGGAGTGGGATTGAGGAGTGATGGTAATCCCACATCTCAAGATCAAAACCAGCCATGTGCCTGTGTGTAAGCTGATGCAAGCGGTTGTAATGAAGTATGTGGAATTACAAAAGCAAAGTGCAAAAGCACATAAGTGGACAATTACAAAGAAGATAGACAAGCACAAAAGTGCATAGACAAAAGTCCACTAAAGGACAATACAAAGAGTCAATTAAAAATAAAATATTATTGAAAATGTGCTTTGGGAAGCCCTGAAAAAATATAGGGGGAACACTCCCCTATTTATATACAAATACAAGAGGGAGACCATTGGGAGCTCCCTTTCATAGAGACGTTGGGGAGCTCCCTCGGTCATATTTTTTTACTGTTGGGGCCCCTATCGACTCTATAGAGTGGGGCCCAATGACATGATAAAATAGAAATAAAAAAAGAAAATGAAGACAAAAATAAGAAAATGAAAAAATAGTTGTTTCTAATAAACAACTATAATTACATACAAAAAGACAAAAATGCCCTTATTGGGCAAACTGTTTATATATATATATATATATATACACTCCCCTTCAAACTTTACGAGAAAATGATCGAAAGTTTGCTGAGAAAGAGAAATCGAGGAGCGGAAAGAGCTTTGATGAAGAAATTTGTCAACTGGTACGGCAACATAATAGTTCCTCTTAGATATTCATCACAAACATAGTGACAATCCATCTTAATATGTTTGATTCGCTCATGGAAGGTATGGTTGCTCGCAATGTAGATTACACTCTTATTGTCATAACACTCTTCGAAGGTGTTGAGATGATGATTTCCATATCACTGAGAAGACTTTTAAGCTACACAAGCTCCATTGTTGTCATAGTCATTACCTGATATTTGGCTTCAGCTGAAGATAAAGATATTTTTTGTCGTTTCTTACACCTCCAATAGATCAACGAATCTCTTTAAAAAATACAAAAACCTATCATTTAGGTTACCACCCCAGATAATTAGATCTAAAGATGATGAAGAGGACAAAAAAAAAGCTTTTTTGAAACGGTGTTTTTAATGTATCACACAATCCTCATAATTGCTGCCATGTGCAATGTGGTAGGGGCATGTTAAAACTGACTTGCTGCATGAACACATGAGTGATATTAGGTTGGGTGATAGAGAGATAAGTGAGAGATCTAATCAATTGATAATATGAAATAGAATCTTGAAGCAATACACTATCTTCAAGTCTTAATTTTGTATTTATGACTTTTG
Organism: Nuphar pumila; assembly: GCF_984573655.1. Taxonomy (NCBI): domain Eukaryota; kingdom Viridiplantae; phylum Streptophyta; class Magnoliopsida; order Nymphaeales; family Nymphaeaceae; genus Nuphar; species Nuphar pumila. Next base: position 62,446,600 of record NC_143261.1, on the reverse strand, counting down.
AGGTTTCCATCTTTTTATCGAAATTTTTTGACCTAGCACATATGTTAGCAGCTAATTTTATTTGAGAGAGAATATATCCTCTGAGAGAATAGGCAATCTCAATTCCTAAAAAGTATCTCAAAAAAACCAAGTCAGACATATCAAAAGTTTTCTTTAAAATTGATTTAATTTCAATAACACCTTCTTTGTCATTTCCTGTGATGATCATATTATCAACATATAAAAAAAGAATCACAATTGTAATATTTGTTTTCTTGACAAAGAGAGTAGTGTCAATATAACAAGAGATAAATCCTAAATTAATCAAAACATTACTAAATTTATCATACCAATCCTTAGGAGCTTGTTTAAGACCATACAAGGCCTTTTAAAGTTTTAATTTTTTTTTTATTTAAACTAACCCCTGGAGGGGGTTCCATGTAAACTTTCTCACTAAAGATCTCCATTTAATAAGACATTTTTAATATTTAATTGGAAAGTAGACCATTTTTTAATAGAGACAATGACAATGAGAGCTCGAACACTAATAATTTTTGCCACGGGAGCAAAGGTTTCCTCATAATCTATTACATATTCTTGGGCATACCCTTTGACGACTAACCTTCCTTTATATCTTTCTAATGATTCGTCACTTTTGGTTTTGACTTTAAATACTCATCTACGTCCTATAGGTTTCTTGTCTAAAGGAGGATCAACTATTTCCCATGTGTTGGCTTTTCTAAGAGTATTAAGTTATATTTCCATTGTTTCATTCCAATGAGGGTATTGTTTAGCATCATTATATTGAGATGATTCATAATAAGAGTGAATAATTATTAAACATGCTCTAAAGTTTAGAGAAAATGAGTCATATGATACAAATCTACCTGGAGCACTAGAGATTCAATTTGATCTCTTAAGTTAAGATTCATCTAAAGGTATATTTTAAGAGAACCTGCCAAGGGCACATGAGTGATTACCTTAACCCCGTCTAGTATACACATGCATATCATTTGATATATTTTCATTCAAACTTTCATGTTGATGTCTATCAACAATCAGATGTTCAACACTACAGTTATTGTCAAAAGAATTAAATACCTCAACAGAGTTAAACTTATCATGTCTTGGCAATAGATCAAATACAAATGAGTAATCAAATTCTTATTTATGTTCTTTGCTATCAAACTCATTTTCATTTTCAAGAAAGGTGACATATTTTGAAACATAGAGTTTGTTATTTATTGAATCAAAACATCGGTACTTTTTTTATTTTCTCTATAGCCCAAAAAAGCACATTCAATGGCTTTTGAGGATAGTTTATTATTTTTATGAGTAAGCACATAACACTTACAGCTAAAAATTTTTAGTTTTTTAAAATCATCAGTCATTTTAAAAAGTTTTTCAAATGGAGAAACATTTTGCAACGAAAACAAAGGAATTCTATTTATTAAGTATCTTGAGGTTAAAACGATTTCGACCCAAATTTTTTTAGGAATATCTCTTGAAATTAAAAGAGTCCTAGTGGTTTTGATTATATGTCTGTTTTCTTTCTGCTAATCCATTTTGTCGCAGAGTTCTAAGCCAAGATCTCTGATGACAAATTTTATTTTGTTTCAAGTAGTTTTGAAAAATATTTGACATGTACTCCCCTCTCGAATCTGATCTAAGAATAGAAGGTTGCTAAAAAATTGATTTTTAACCATTATATGAAATTTCTTAAAAAAGGAGAACACATTGGATTTATGATTCAGAAAATAAATCCATGGGTATCTAATAAAATCATCAACAAAAATAACATAATAAGAGTAACCTTTTTTTATATGACGGTTGAAGGATCTCATACATCTGAATGCACTAATTCAAAAGGCCGAGTAGAAATAAAGGTTCTACAAGGAAAGGGAATGATTTTCATTTTTTCAAAAATGTAATCTTTACAAGATATATATTTTTCATTACATATATTTTCCAAAAAAGAAAAAGAGACATCTTTGAAAAATTAAGATGCCCAAGTCTTTTATGCCAAGTATCAATATTTTTGTCATTTATAAAATTACAAAATAACATGAATGGAAGGGATAAAAAATCCATAAAGTAAAGATCGTTTCTCATATGGCCTTGCCCAATCAGCTTCCCTAACTGGAGATCCTGCACGGTGTAATCTTTAGATGAGAAATAAATTTTGCAACAACGATTGAAAATTTGAGAGACCGAAAAAATATTTAAATTTAATTTTGGAATCACCCTTGTTCTTGAAACAAAAATTTTTTGAGAAATTTTTAAGTCAAGTGTTCCAATACTATTTATTTTTAAAGAGGTTTCATCGGCCATTGAAACATAAGATGAAGTAGAATTAGTGCAAACTTCGAAAAGGGCATTCTTATGATGTGTCATATGAAATGAAGCACCTGAATCTAGAATCCATATACTTGGAGGAGACGAAGAAGACGCAATAGCAACACCTAATGTAGAAGATGATTTGAGAAGTTGTTGAAGCGCCTTCAATATTTGGTTAAGTGTGTCTTTAATATTTCCTCCATTTTTGCTTGCTTCTTTCTTAAGTGTGATTTCTCCAACGAAAGTGATTTTTCCTTTAAGCTTTGGGCATACCAGTCTAATGTGTCCCGATTCATTACAATAGTGACAAATAGAACCCTTTCTATATCTACTATTATAGTTGGACCCATTATTATAGTTATTTTGTTTTACAAAGTGGGGAGCTTATAGGCCCTTACATTGGAACCCAACTTAATAACGATCAAAACATCATCATTTTTATTGGTCATGCCAAGACGAGTTTCTTTTTGACATACCTCGGCAAGTGCATCTTCGAGAGACAACTTTGGTTCTATGAAGAAGAGTCACTTGTTCAAATTCCAGTCTTAGACCATGAAGAAATTGAAAAAATTGTTTCTCTTTAATTGGCTTTCTTCTAACCTCAACATCTTTGAGAGCCACCCATTTAGACTCAAGAAGTGCTAATTAATCCCAAAGAGGAGACAAAATACTAAAAGAATCCCGAAAATACATGTCCCCTTGCTTAGTGGATCTAATACTGTCTTGACAAAAATATTGTCTAGCAAGATCCTTTTGAGTATACATACTCTTAAGAAAGAATCAAACTTCAATGGCTCTTCTAAATTTAGCAATGTTGGCACATATTTTTATGTCAACATTATTCATAAACCATGCCAAAATTTTGGTATGGTTGTTTTCCAAATCCTCTACCTTTATTTGATGTTCATTGATGGCTTTAAAACGATCATCTCCAATAAGAGCTTTCTGAACACCTTCGACCTTGGTGAGCTTTAACTATGGTTCAAGAGAAGTTCACATCACAACACCCCAAAGTTTTTTTCCTTTAAGATGATTTTCCATGGCCGAAGCCCACATCAAGTAGTTGGATTCATTGAATTTGAAAGAAAGCTTCACTCTTGATTCATGTTCCATGACGCAAAAGAGATAGATAAAGAAAAGGACATGCACCTTTGTCACGATCTTCAATCACCACAAGTAAGGCCTGTAAGATCAAGAGAACCCAATGAGCTTTGATACCATGTAATGAAGTATTAGGAATTACAAAAGCAAAGTGCAAAAGCACATATAAGTCTAAGAGTAGAAAATTACAAAGAAGATAAACAAGCACAAAAGTACATAGACAAAAGTACACTAAGGGACAATACAAAGAGCCAATTAAAATAGAATATTATTGAAAAATGTGCTTGGAAAGCCATGAAAAAATTTAGGGAAAACACTCCCCTATTTATATACAAATATAAGAAGGATACCATTGGGAGCTCTTTCGTACAGTCATTGGAGAGCTCCCAATGGTCATATTTATGACCATTAGAGCCCCCAACGACTCTATGGAGTGAGGCCCCAATGACATGATAAAATAGAAATAAAAAAAAGAAAATGAAAGATAGTTGTTTCTAATAAACAACTATAATTACATACAAAAAGACAAAAATGCCTCTATTAGGCAAACTGTTACAATCTATGTCACAAGGATTCGGCTAGCAGGGTGCCGCACCCGCGTCGACGCGACTCGACGCGGGTGCGGGTGCGGCACCGGGTGCGGTCAACCCGATCCTGGGTGCGTTGACCGCACCCAGGATCATTTAGGTCCATTTTATTTTTTGGATTTTTTTTTTTTTTTAAATTTGCCCAAATGGGCTGCAAATTTTTTTTTAAAAAAAATATGCAGCAGCTGCTGTCTGTCAGCTGACAGCTGTGAAATTTGAAAAAACCCGCCGACCCCCTTTATATATATATATATATATATATATATATATATATATATATATATTTTTTTTTTTTTTACATTTTTGCCCCTGCCGCACCCCCGCACCCGGGTGTTTTGGAAGTGCCGAATCCCCGCACCCGCACCCGCACCCGCACCCGCACCCATGTGACGTAGGTTACATATATATATATATATATATATATATATATATATATATATATATATATATATATATATATATATATATATATATTGTAAGAAAGTATGCGGAAAGGTATAACAAGAATGCTTAATGCATTCACACGGTCCAATGAATGGACAAACCCAAACCCACAATGGAGAATATAGAAATAGTCCACCAAGGGACAACACAAGAAGCCTTCAAAGAAACAACACATAAAAAATATGAACTTTATTGAATGGGGGCTTGAAAAGCCATAAGTTACATAGGAGATTACCCCTCTATTTATAAGCAAAGGAGTGAGAGAGTGAGCGAGAAAAGAGTGAGAGAGAGAGTGCATTGGGAGGCCCAACAAGTACTCATACCTGATAAAGGGTATTTCTGTAATTCTGCCCAATAGGGGCATTTCAGTCTTTTTACTTTTCTTTTATTTCTTTTCTCTTTTCTCTTTTCTTATTTTTTATTTTATTTTTCTTTTTACTTGATAAAGGATATATATATATATATACATGATTACATATATTTTAACACCCCCCTCAAACTTTACGTGGGGATAACGAAAAGTTTGAAGATACAAAAGGAGAATGCCAAGTGTTCAAAAGTCTTCAATGGAAGTCATCTTTATAGCACATGAAAGAACTTTACAAATGTCAGCCTTTAACTGTCTTTAATGATCATCCTCAAGCTCCTTCCATGATGTATCATAGGTACTTCTTCCATCTCATCTTGAAGATCCTATAGAACAAGCCAAAAAGCTCCAAGTAAAAAGTATCTTTGTATCTCAATCAAATAAAACATATCAAATAAAATGAATCAAGAAACCATAACATTGATCAAGAAGAACATATGATTCATAAAAAGAAACAACGATTCAAAAGATATTTCACGTATTTTAATGCAAAAATAAATTAATCTTAAATACAATATTGATAAAACTCACTATGTTCTTGAAGAAAGATACGTGCACAAAGGCCCAATAAATACTCACAAAGGAATTTATCAATACTTGGAAGTAAGAAATGTGTGCACAAAAGAACACGAAAAACACTCACAAGTGCACGAAGACACACAAAATATGAGATTTGTATTAAAATCAAGACTCTTTTAGAAAAGTTTCATGTATTAGAAATATCTTTAAGACAATGTTCACACAATAACTAATTGCTCCCAAAGGAATGTGTATAAGAGCATGTTTAACATACTCAATTCAATAATAGGGAGACATTTTATCAACAAAAGATGAGTTAATGATTTCTCACACATCTTAGAGAGAAGTCTTATGCCAACAAATATCATGTGTGAACTTGCAAGAACATGCTTTAATTAAGTATAATAAAGACATCTACCCAAGAGTCAAGAATGAATGTTATTTGCATAGAGAACCTTACTCATTGAGGAATTTCTCACTCAAATATTTGCAAATACAAAGCTCACTAGGTGGCCGAAAACCATAAACACTTAATATGCAAAGTACCTGAATTCCTCATAGAGTAAATGCCAAAATGTAAACTTGATTTTCAAATATGCATATCAATGATATGATCTTTTTATCGATAAATATTTTTCTTTGCAAGTAGTAAGGAGAAACTCATTTAGAAGAAAATCTCATACGATATATGCAGATCAAAAACAAATTAAGAATGAAATTTTGCAAATTTCAATAATAGTTCATCCACTACAAGCAACTGCCTCATTAGTCTTTATAAGCAACTAGAACAAGAATATAAACATAATGCCACTAAAGGCCAAAGACACACACAAAGGTGTGTATAAACACCTCTTGTCTACATATAATAATACTTGAAATGAGTGTATCAGCGACTAGAACAAGAGTACAAAAGCCAATCATAGGCTAAAATCACACATAAAAATATGAATAAACATCTCTTGTCTAAATATAATGACACTCTAAATCAAGTATATTCAGCTACTAGAACAAGAGTAGAAAGTCAACCATGGGCTAAAACACACACGAAGGTGTGACAACACATCTCTTGTCTAAATAAAATGACACTTGAAATGAGTGTATCAGCGACTAGAACAAGGACACAAAAGCCAACAATGGGCTAACATCACACACAATGGTGTGAAACAACAAGCCTTGTCTACATATAATGACGCTCAAAACAAGTGTGTTAAGCTACTAGATCAAGAGAACAAAGCCAGCAATGGGCTAACAACACATACGAAGGTAGGAACAATATTTCTTGTCTACATATGATGACACTTAGATAAGAGGCATAAAAGGAGAAGACACTTGAGGCAAGAAGGCTTGTAATGAAAAACATTTAACAAAAAGGATACAATTTTTCAATAAACCTTGAAACACTATGGTTTCAAACCTTAGACATCCATCACAAGTATACATAATTAAGAGCATCCATAATAAAATCAATGGCCAAAAACAAACGAGTGACACACTCATAATCAGAGATCACATAACATGTCATTTAGAGTCAAACTATAAGGTGACAATCTAAAATGACATAACACAAGGTGCACATAACTCACCTCAACAAACATCTCTGATTCAATAATAACAAGGCCAAGAAGATTGATTCATTATATAAAGTTTGTGATGGGCTATACAAATGCCATAAGGCAACAAATATTTATGGAAGTTATTTTCCAAACAAAGTACCGATTTGAAAAAAACATGGTTTCAAATCAAAACATGGTAGATAGAAAAACTTGAACTTATATGCTCACGTAATTATAAGTATTGTTAATATAAGCAAGTTATAAACATCTAACTTGATCTAGTTTATAAAAGGAACTGATTGGAACATATAAAGTTCCAAAAATTTTCTTATGATAATTTTGGCAATGTAAGAAGATAGAATTTACAAACAAGAAGATTCTTCACAAATGATCTCTCACAAGAACCATATAGGTTCACATACAAAGCTTTCTCACACGAACCACTAGGGTTCACACCAGAGTTACCAGTCGAGGAAGCAGGAGCGGGAAGCGAGGCACTTTCAAAAATTTAGGAAGCGGGGGACCACTTAGAAGAAAATTACGAACCGTCTCGAAAGCGACCTAGGAAGCGAACCGAAAGCGACCGAGGAAGCGAACCGGAAGCGAGGGGGAAGCGAAAAAAATAAAAAAAATGGAGAAGCGTGGGGGAAGCGTGCTTCTCATAAATGGGAAGCGTGTTTCCCATGAAAGGGAAACGTGCTTCCCATAAAAGGGAAGCGCGCTTCCCAAAAAAGTGAGACGCTTCCCCACGCGTTTAGGAAGCGTGATGTTTCGCGCTTTCGAAGCGCATATCGGGTAAGCGCGCTTCCCCATATACCTAGGCGCTTCCGGTAACTCTGGTTCACACATAAGAACAATAAAGAGAAAGCAAAATATAAAAGAGGAATGAATTTCATTCAAGTGGGATAAAACTTCATAACTAATCAATTTTTAAGAACCCCAAACAGAATTTCAAAAGAAGCTCACAAGAGATCTTTCTCAATGAACACAAAGATTCATTCAACACACTCACAAGAACCGAAGTACTCAAAAGAGTGCACACATCAAAGAGAGAAAATATATCTCACTAAAGTGGAATGAACCCACACAAAAAAGTAAGTTTTAATAAGAATCATGCTTATTATAAGCAATTCTTCAAAAAGAGTTCATGAGTACATCAATCAAGAGATAAATGCAATAAGGTATATCATATGCAAGGAATCCAATGATTCTAAAAATAATGTAAATGATATCGAAAAATACTTTTTAGATTTTGCTCACAACATGATTATGAGACAATTAATATCATTAAAGAGATTTAAATAAAAGAAATATAGAACTAATTAAGGTCACATCATTTTATGGATGTGCATATATTCTCATAGAGGGAAAAAACTCATGCAATAATTAAGGCCACATATCTTATACAAAAGACATGTTTACAACCAAATAAACGCAAGTGATAGGATTTATATAAAAGTTTACATTTTAAGCATGTAATGGGTCAAAAAAGTTTTAAACATGAACACGCATGACTATCAAGGATGAAATATAAATTGTATTTGACGATTATCATATATATATATATGTGTGTGTGTGAAATACAAGTTTATATTTTATAAAATAAGACATCATTATCAAATCATTAAGATAAGACAATGATTGACGAAACATCTAGAATTAATAATTCATGGTTATATATATACATATATATATATATATATACATATATATATATACATATGTATATATATATATATATATATTAGAGTTATTTTCAAAAAGGCCTCAAGATTCAAACCTAATACATATATCTAGTTTCCTTAAAACAAGTTCAATGACGGTTAAAATACTATTTTAGAACTTAAAAAAAACATACATTTCATTTTTATTTTAATCATGTAAAATATATATATGTATATATGTTTACATATATATATCTATATATATATATACAATGGTAAAGAAAAAACAAGTATTTTTCTCATGTGTAATACATGGGCTAAATACTTGAAAAGTGTAAGAATACATGCCAAGTAATTCCGAGTAGAAGGAAGAGAGATAAGAGATAACAAACACTTCACCAAAACGTAGAGAAAGAAAAGAGGTAACAAATACTTCACCATTTTTTTGAATTTTTGAATATCACGCTTCCTGATGCACCAACGGACTAGCTTGATTATAACCGAGCTCTGATACCAGGTAAGAAAGTATGCAGAAAGGTATAACAAAAATTCTTAATGCATTCACACGGTCCAATGAATGGACAAACCCAAACCCACAATGGAGAATATAGAAATAGTCCACTAAAGGACAACACAAGAAGCCTTCAAAGAGGCAACACATAAAAAATATGAACTTTATTGAATGAGGGCTTGAAAAGCCATAAGTTACATAGGGGATTACCCCTCTATTTATAAGCAAAGGAGTGAGAGAGTGAGTGAGAAAAGAGTGAGAGAGAGAGAGTGCATTGGGAGGCCCAACAAGGACTCGTTGGGCCCCCAACGGTCACATTTGTGACCGTTGGGGGTCCAACGACTCTTAGTTGAGATTGTAATGAAGAGGGGCGGAAGCACCGATAAAGCAAACCACTCCTTAAGAGTGATCTCAAGAGCCAAGAACACAAACACTAAAAGTGTATACAAAAAACCAACTAAAGGAAAAATGACTTAAAGTCATAAGTTGGATATTATTGAAGAAAGAAAGAAGAGGGTGAAAAACCCGATACCATACAAGAGAAAGCCTCCTCTATTTATAGAGGAGGAGGCCAAGAAGAAGGGACCACAAGGGGGCTCCCATCTAGTCGTTGGGAGCCCCAATGGTCATAAATATGACCGTTGGGGCCCCAACGACAAGATGAGTGGGGCCCCTTGTGGTCTTACAAAAAGCAAAAGAAAAAAAGAAAAAGAAAAAGAAAAAGTAAAAAAGGGAGAGAAAAGGAAAAGGGGAGAGTTTACATGGGGATTTACCAAAATACCCCTATTGGGTATTTGGAGAAATAAGAAAACAAAAAAAAAAGAAATATGTATATATATACATATATGTATATATATATACATATATGTATATATATACTTATATATATAAGTATGTATATATATACTTATATATATAAGTATGTATATATATATATATATATATAAGTATATGTATATATATATATATATATATTTATATATACATAATTTAACATGCCCCCTCAAACTTTATGGGGAGAAGACCGAAAGTTTGCTAAGAAGAAACAGAAATCGTGGAGTTGGGAGCGCTTTGGTGAAGAAGTCAGCCAGTTGATATTCTGAAGTAACGTATGGTAATGTGATAGTTCCTCTGAGGTATTCGTCTCGAACATAATGGCAATCCATTTCGATATGCTTGGTCCGGTCGTGAAAAGTATGATTGCTTGCAATGTAGATCGCACTTTTGTTATCACAGCAGAGCTTGGTGGGAGAGGAAATGAGGACGCCCATGTCACCAAGGAGATTTCTGAGCCATACGATTTCCATAGTTGTCATTGTCATGGCCCGATATTCAGCTTCAGTGGATGATAGTGAGACCTTTTGCTGCTTCTTGCATCTCCACGAAATGAGAGATTCACCTAAAAAAATGCAAAGACCAGTAGTTGAGATACGATCATTGGGATTTCCTCCCCAGTCAGCATCAGTAAAAGCAGTTAATTCAAGAGATGAGGAAGAGGATAAGAAGAGTCCCTTGGAGATGGTATTTTTGATGTATCGCACAATTCTCATTACGGCCGCCATATGAACTGAAGTAGGTGCATGCTGAAACTGGCTTGCAGCATGAACCGCATGAGTTATATCTGGACGGGTGATGGATAAATAGGTGAGAGATCCAATTAATTGACGATAGGGGGTTGGATCCTCAAGAAGAACACCATCCTCAAGTCTCAGTTTTGCATTGATAACTTCGGGAGTCTCAACTTTCTTTTCATCAGATATTCCTGACTTGCTACAAATGTTTGCTACTAATTTCATTTGAGATAGAATGTATCCTCGCGAGGAGTAAGTCACTTCAATTCTTAAAAAATATCTCAAGAATCCAAGGTCAGACATATCAAAAGTTTCTTTTAACATAGACTTTACATCATTTACCCCCTTTTTGTCACTCCCAGTGATGATCATATCATCAACATATAACATAAGAATAACAATGAAATCACTTGTCTTCTTAACAAAAAGAGCAGTGTTAGTATAGCAAGAAGTAAATCCTAAATTGATTAATACATTACTAAACTTGTCATACCAAGCTTTAGGAGCTTGCTTAAGTCCATATAAGGCCTTTTTTAATTTTAAAATTTTACCATTTAAATTCATACCCGGAGGTGGTTCCATATAAACTTCTTCATTTAAATTTCCATTTAAAAAGGCATTTTTGACATCAAGTTGAAAAATTGGCCATTTTTTAATAGAGGCTATTGCAATAAGAGCTCGAATACTAGTCATTCGAGCAACTGGGGCAAAAGTTTCATCATAATCTACCCCATACTCTTGGGCATATCCTTTGGCCACTAACCTAGCCTTATATCTTTCCAAGGAGCCATCACTCTTAGTTTTTACTTTAAAAACCCATCTACATCCAATGGGTTTCTTGCCATTGGGTGGATCAATGATTTCCCAAGTTTGTGCCCTTTTAAGTGCATTAAGTTCCAGTTCCATTGCTTCATTCCAATGAGCATATTGTTTAGCATCATTATAATGAGTCGGTTCATGAATTGAGTGAAGAGCTAGTAGACATGCTCGAAAATTTGGAGAAAAAGAATCATAAGATACAAATCTATTTGGTACTTTAGAAAAACGATTTGATCTTCTTTGAGAGGATTCTTCAATCGACTCATTTTGAGAGAATTTTTCAAGGGCACAAGAAGGATTACTTTCATTTCTTCTAGAGCAGACTTGCGTTTGCCTTGGTACATTTTCTTCTAAATTTTGGTCATCATTTGGAGGTTCAAAATGATCCTCTATGAGAGATTCACTAGATTCAACATGATCATCTATGACGTTTTCTTGAGGTAACAAGTCAAATAAAAAAGAATAATCAATATTTTCATTTGGTTTATGCGAAAAACCATTTTCTTCTTCTAAGAATGTGACATCTTTTGAAATATAAAGTTTGTTTTTGAATATGTCAAAACATCGATAACCTTTTTGTTTTTCGCCATATCCTAAGAAAATACACTCAATTGCCTTAGAAGAAAGTTTATCATTTTTGTGAGTTAGAACAAAGCATTTACATCCGAAAATTCTTAGTCTTTTATAATCGGGAGACATATTGTAAAGTTTCTCAAATGGAGAAAGATTTTTCAAAGAAGATGAAGGGGTTCTATTGATAAGATATGTTGAGGTTAGAACCGCTTCGGCCCAAAAAGATTTTGGAATATTTTTTGAGATTAATAAAGTTCTTGTGGTTTCTATTATGTGTTTATGCTTTCTTTCCACAAGACCATTTTGTTGCGGAGTGTTTGGACAAGAACGTTGATGGCAAATTCTATTTTGTTTCAAATAGATTTAAAATGCATTGGACATGTATTTGCCTCACGAATCAGATCTAAGAATTGATAGATTTCCTAAAAATTGATTTTTAACCATTGCATGGAATTCTTTAAAGAAGGAGAAAACTTCGGATTTGCGACTTAAGAAGTAAATCCATGTAAATCGAGTGAAGTCATCAATAAAGACCACATAGTACGAAAATCTTCCTTTGGATAAAATAGGGGAAGGTCCCCATACATCGGAATGAACAAGTTCAAAAGGCCGAGTGGTGAAATAATTTCTTTGAGGAAATGGAATAGCTTTAGATTTCCCAAAAATGCAATCTTTACAAGTCGTGTGTTTGTCTTTACAAGTATTGTTCAAAAAAGGAAAAAGAGACATCTTTAAAAAATTTGGATGACCAAGTCTCTCATGCCAAATTTCAATACTTTTGTCCTTTATAAGATTGCAAAATGACTTTGGTGGAAGAGTCAAAAAGTCCATAAAATAAAGATCACCCCTTCTATGGCCTTGCCCAATCAGCTTCCCTGACTGGAGATCCTGCACGGTGCAATCTTTAGGTGAGAAAGAGACTTGGCATCCATGATCGGTGATTTGGGAAACGGAAAAAAGATTTAGATTAATTTTTGGAACGACTCTTACTTTAGGAACGAAAAAGGTTTGAGAAGTTCTCAAATCAAGTGTTCCAATACTTTCAATTTTTAAAGATGTCCCATCGGCCGTTGAAACATAAGAAGATATGGGTTCGGAAAAAACATTAGAAAGAGAGTTTTTATGAGATGTCATATGAAAAGAAGCACCGGAGTCTAGTATCCACATACCTGGAGGTGATGAAGAATAGGCGATGGCGGCTCCGGATGTTGAAGATGAAAAAGTCTTGAGAAGATGTTGGAGAACTTCGGAGATATGATTAAGAGTTTCTTTGATATCTCCCTCTTTGACACTTTGTTCTTCCTTCTTTGGAGAATTTTCTCCAACCGCGGCCACTTTTCCCTTAAGCTTTGGACAAACCGGTTTAATGTGTCCCGGTTCATTACAATAGTGACAAATCACTCCCTTTCTATATCCATTATTTTTGTTAAAGTGGGGAGGTCTATATGCTTTTACATTTGATCTGGGCCTAGTAACGGCCAAAACTTCATCACTCTTAATACTTAGGCCAAGTCAAGTTTCTTCTTGGCATACTTCGGCAAGGGCATCTTCAATGGGTAAGGCTTTACTTCTATGGAGAAGGGATGCCCTAACTTGTTCAAATTCCAATCGAAGACCATGGAGAAATTGGAAAAAATGCTCCTTTTCAATTTGTTCTCTTCTCAACTCAATATCTTCCGGAGCCACCCATTTGGGCTCAAGAAGAACAAGCTCATCCCAAAGAGGGGTTAAAGAGCTAAAGTAGTCACGGACACTCATATCCGCTTGTCTAGTGGAACGGATTTTTTCTTGACAAAAAAATTGTCTAGCTAGATCCTTTTGGGTATACATACCCTTAAGAAAGAACCATGCCTCATTGGCTCTTCTAAATTTTTGCAATGTTGGCATAATTTTTGAGGTCCACATTGTTCATAAACCATGCCAAAATTTTGGCATGATTACTTTCCCAATCCTCAACTTTGGATTGATGGTCATTGATAGCTTTGATGCGCTCATCGTCATCTAAAGCTTTTTCAACCCCATTTTCAATTTTAGTGAGAACAAGAGAGGGTTCGGGAGTAGTTCCCATAACAAAACCCCAAAGTTTCTTACCTCTTAGATGATTTTCCATAGTGGAGGCCCACATAAAGTAATTGGATCCATTGAGCTTAAAAGAAAGCTCAACTTTAGAATCGCGTTCCATAGGTGCCGAATAGTCTTCCTTTCTTCAAAAGCTTGAGAGGCACACGTCCCAAGATAACAAAAAAGAGAAACCCGATCACCAACCTCGCTTTGATACCATGTAATGAAGAGGGGCGGAAGCACCGATAAAGCAAACCACTCTTTAAGAGTGATCTCAAGAGCCAAGAACACAAACACTAAAAGTGTATACAAAAAACCAACTAAAGGAAAAATGACTTAAAGTCATAAGTTGGATATTATTGAAGAAAGAAAGAAGAGGGTGAAAAACCCGATACCATACAAGAGAAAGCCTTCTCTATTTATAGAGGAGGAGGCCAAGAAGAAGGGACCACAAGGGGGCTCCCATCTAGTCGTTGGGAGCCCCAACGGTCATAAATATGACCATTGGGGCCCCAATGACAAGATGAGTGGGGCCCCTTGTGGTCTTACAAATAGCAAAAGAAAAAAAGAAAAAGTAAAAAAGGGAGAGAAAAGGAAAAGGGGAGAGTTTACATGGGGATTTACCAAAATACCCCTATTGGGTATTTGGAGAAATAAGAAAACAAAAAAAAGAAATATGTATATATATATACATATATGTATATATATACGTATGTATATATATATATATATATATATATATATATATATTTATATATACATAATTTAACAGAGACCCCCAATACAATGCATTTAATGCATTTTACAATCAAAAAAAGAAAAAGAAAAAATAAGAAAAGAGAAAAGAAAAAGGAAATAAAAGAAAAGTAAAAAGACTGAAATGCCCCTAATGGGCAGAATTACAGAAATACCCTTTATCGGGTATATATATATATATATATATATATTAACAGCAGTACTGTTCATGAGGCAGGGTAGCTGTACAAGATTTTTTCCTGGATAGACAACCAGGTCTGGGCCAAGTCTCCAGACTGGACCAGGTTTTTCCCGTCTAATAAAAAAGAGATGTTGGGAACTGCTTCTTCATTAGTATAAAATAATGTTTATAACCATAATCCAAATGGATAGGATTAAGCCTATCACCATGATATTGATTCATTGAACAAGATTGTGTCACTTGGCGCCAAGTGGATAACTCAGTCCCGGCTGGTTGTTTTGTTAATCCAAATTGGTGGGTCTTGGATTTTCCAAGTCCATCTAACTCTAGGCACAAACCTGGAGAAGTTTGGCTACACTTCCTGCATCCTAAGATGGGTTCTGAGCTTGCTAGGTTTTGAAACACCGGCATTGGTCATCAATTTTTTTTCTTGTCTCGAACCAACAAATCTTTCATTAGAACTACAGGCTTCCAAGCTTAGACCATTCAATTTAAGGCTGTTCAGGTGGCAGCGGCATGAAGTGGACAGGGCTGGTTCCACATAATCAAATGTAGGTACAAAATCCTCATATGATCTTGAATTGTGGCAAGGGTAGATGTAGAATTGAAGCAAAGTGCCCTTGCCCCAAGTTCAGAGCCCCTTCACCTTATGCACTTGGATTGTGGTCAGGGGTAGGTGCAACCTTGTGACACAGATTCTGTCAGCCCAAGTTAATTGTACTAAGGATTCCCTGAGCAATGTTTCACATTGTTGGTCAAAAGAAAATCAATTTACAGATAAAAAACACAACTCTGAGCACGTGCTATCGCAAAGTCAAACATATAAGCTTATTCAAAAATATTTACCTGATCCATGAATGGCTTTACAAGATGTCTGAGGCTCTCAGTGGTTGTCTTTTTGCAAAACTTTCTAAAGCTGACGAGTGGAACGAAAGCCAACTCAGGGAAAGATACATGATAGCTCCATTGAAAAAAGTGCTCTGAAAGTGTTTCAACTGCAGAGCGTACACATTGCTCATGGTATGCTTTCAGTTTCAGTAGCTGTTTTGGCACCTGTCAGACAAGTAACCAACTAATAAGTAAAGCAGAGAGCCGAGACAGTGAAGATCCTGAAAACTGATGAGGTAGTCTCTCCACTTGAACCAACCTTTAACATACTTGAAAAATTAAAATCTTTTGGAGCACTATTATCAGATTTGCCACCTTCCCCAAATTCTAGAAAGCTTAGAGATAAAGAAGCCACAGGAATGAAGACGCCACTAGAATGTGAAAGCTTATTCAACAAATGGATGCATTTTAGCCTCAAAGGAAAGAAACGAGGTCCAGGCAACATATGGGCAAGTCCATTTATCATCTGAATTGCCAAGTATAGCAAACTCTGAAGATCATGTTCCTTGATGTTAGCACATACAAACTTAACCCAAAGTTCAAGGCAGTTTACATACTGCCAATCTTGTATTTTCCTTAGTCCATCCTGAAAAATATGTAAAATATTAGAAAGAAGATAGAAAAATATGGATCTCATGTACAAACAGAATTGCAACCACAATTATGAACAGATAAGCAGAAAATTGTGGGGAAAAGGCAAAACACTCACTATATTTGGGAAACAACAATATCACAGTGAATTTCGCAAGAAGGGTAAGAACCGTTCTAGGTTCAATGACTTGATTCCATAAGAACATGAATGAGAGCAGGGCAAAGGAAACTAGAGAAGTTGTCGGTTTTCCAATTAACATCAAACCATGCTGCAATAGTTCCAATAATTAACATAATATAGATCCCAGCAGTGTTGGCCGATGAAATTGTGAAATCGCCCATAGCTGATCTATATCAAATCAGATAGTGGTCTGAAACATAGTAAAACACACTTGAGAATGCAAAATAATGCTCACGCACATGGAATTCATCCTATAAAAACTTCAGACTTCTTTTAGTGGCAAATTAACAAGTGTAGCATCATTATCTTCACTGTGGTAAACTTTCTCACTTGCAACTTTCACATACATGAAATAATAATTAATTTCTGTAAGCTTGGTGTCACCCACAGTTTGCTCACAATAAACCCTTTATATATGCAATTTCTATCATGATGAGCAGAACCACACCCTCTATAACCTTCATGACACAATACTTGGGTCTGTGCTAAAGGAAAACATCATAAAAAATACCTGAAAGAGCAATGAGGCCACGCCATGAAGGTCCAAGACCTTATGACTTGTGATTGGAGGTGATAAACTTGCATGTGAGATAAATCCATCCATACAGTAACATGTATTTCTTTTACTTCTGAGAAGCCTCCAAATAGTCATTACCCACCATTTCCAAATCTACACCAATGTCTTCTCAGTGGCACAAGAAAGTAATTGATCGTCCAATCCATGCAACATTATCCATTGGCCATGCACAACAGCACAAGAACAAAGGAACTAGCCTTTGCATACCCAAAGAGGTGGTGATCCTTTTTCTGAAGAGTCTCTATCTAAAGGGACTTTTTCCTTTACCTTTTAGTGAAAGAACCTAAGGGATTTAGTTTTGTTGCACTCGGGGCTTTGAACTAATAGAGCACAGAGTAACTTCAAGAAACAAGTAAAAGAACTGTTTCTAGTTGAATAAAGTGAAAGGAGACAAATTGGTAAAAAAATATAACTTTGGATCATGAACATTTCATGGTGCTGAAATTAAATGACAAAGATTTAGAAATGAGATCAATACAATATCTATATTTCACATGGGTCCCTGCCTATACCCATATTGTGAGGCCAGCTTACTGACTGGGAAGGCTACCTACGTGCTAGTACTAGGCGATAAAAGTCATGCTCAGGAGACCTCATGTAAACATCACTTAGGTGCTTCTAAGTATGCTTGATCTTAATAAAAAAAAGTCTATAAAGACAGAGAATAGCAAGTTATGTTTGTGATTGAAACTTTTTCTTTCTTTTTTTTATTTGAATTCCTGGGTTCTGTTCAACAATCAACATCACATACAAATGTATTTACAGAGTCATGGATTTTCATATTATGTTAAATATGCCGGTTTGCTTTCCTGGGTGCATGTCACAGTGCCATCTTGTGCTCAAGTAGGTGCACAATTTTTACTAATATTAGCGTACATCTTGTAATGGTGTAAGATGTTAATCTTAACATTACAGCCACCTTGAATTTCATATTATACTATAACTGTTTTTTGCATACAATGTTAAAACATATAATTTCAGAAAATTTCTAGATCTTGAAAGCCTTTTATCAATCTTTTCATTTTGAAAATTTATTTTGTGTGTTTCTGAGCCACACAGCAAGCTGGCACGTGTGCACTGCCTAGCTCTTTGACTATAAGACATTTAAGCTAGTTCTGATATCCAAATTTCACTTTTTCTTAAAATGATAAGATGGCATCATCATCAAAGAAAGTAGATGGCTAAAAAAAGCGTTCAAACTTCACATTGGAAAAAAATGAGTTAATCCTGGTTATTTGAAGTAGTTTTTGAAGATGTTTGCAAAGTTGATCCCACAGTCACTGAATTTGCTAATTGCAAGTCATGGGTCACAAAGCCCAAAGACACTAATTAAGCAGGGATGGTCGTTCAAACTAAAAATGACTTAAACATGCCACGTTTTTTTAAATTGTTCCAGAACCCAAGGAATCGAGAGAAGCTCAAAAGTCAAAACACATATCCATCTATCCGCATCATCTGGCTTTATTAGCGAGAAGCAACTCCTAAACAATTGAAGGACTTTCTAAAGTTTCTATTGTCAATCATATAAACCCTTTGTTTGGAGTTTATGAGATATATGCTAGATCATAGGATCTGGAAATAAAATATTACTACAATTATAGAATAAGGAAACAAGGTTAGGGTTATAAAGTTAAAATTATATTCCTATGTTCTAAGACAACTATAATACACCTCAGCTATACAAGTGGATAAAGTTATAATACTACCACCTTCAGGAAAAAAATATATGAAAAATAAATTGTATGAAATCAATGGGGATTTATAATAAATATGTCACCATAAAATCCAAGTTCGCCATTTCATCAACTCTCTGATTGCTTTGAAGGACATAGATACAAGAGAAATTTCATTGTGCTGGTCAAGTAGAATAGAAACATGTTTCTAAAGATTTCCAATCTCTAATGGTGTTGGGTCAAACCAAAGTGCATCATCTGACCCAACCTCAGTCTCTTTCTTCCAGAAGGGGTGGGTATTGAGCTGGGTACATGGTGCAGGACAGACTTAGCTTGGGCCTGAAACTGATGGGCCCATGCCTAGGCAATCAGGCCAAGCCTTTGCCATGGGGTGAAGTGTAGCCTGGCCAAAATAAACATGGCACTAGGATGGTTTTGGAAGAAACAGGGCTAAAGATTTAAATAGGTCTTATGCAGATGTCGCTTAAGGATGTGAGGGTTGGATATTCAACTGGCTTAAATCCATTTAGAGGGATTCAGTATAAATTTCAATATCCAATTAGCTAATCAGAACAGACTATCTTTCAGTTTTTTATATCCTAATCCAAATCCAACATAATATCTGGCTTAAAATGTGTGTGTATCATAGTCACCTGCATAGTTAAAGGTAATTTCTCAGCGAGGGTATTTCTCGAAGGATTTTCAAAAGTTGATAAATCTTGGGAATATCTTGGGAAATTCATGGGAGTTTAAAAAATTGAAAAAAATATAAATAACAACAAAAAAACCTAAGAAAATAATAAGTTTTGTATTATTTTTCTTTCAAAAATATAAAGAAACATGTTTAAAGGTTTTAAAATATAACAGAAACAAAAAAACAGGAAATGCAAATTTAATTTAAAAAAAAACTCAAAAATATCGTGATATTTTTTATTTGCTGATATTTTGAAAATATCACGATATATTCCCAATATTATCGGCAAGCTTGAAATTGTCGATAATATCACGATATATTCAAAATATCAGCGATATCGGTGACAATGGTGTGTATATATATATGCATGTACACGTGTGTACATATGTATATGGATATGGTGTTTCTATGGTGGTACTGAACCACCATAACTTATGGTGGTACACACTTGTTTTACACAGATCTAACCTCTAAAAGCAAAAACTAACCTTTGGATCATGTTTAGGATGTTCTATTTTCCATTTTATGCATTAAAGTTTATTTTAATAGGATATTTTAGACCATTTTTTATCCTCATGAATTGTGAGCCTTCGTTTTTTCACCATCTTTGAAACTGCATTATAATCATAGTCACAAATATCGGTCTTGGCTATATCTCGGCTAAGGCAAAATATCAGGATATTATATATTTTTCAATCAATCCCAGGAAAATCTATGAACTTAAAAATAAAATGCGAAAAAAAAAAAACTAGGAAAAACAATTTTCTTTCCTTCTTCCTTCTTACCTCCTTTTTTTCCTTCCTTTCTTCTTTCTTTTCTGCACCTGATATTATCACACGATATATATATATATAACTGTGACTATGATTATGGTATATTAGACATGATAAAACCTCATAATATAGTAAATAAACTATGTTGAACATGTCTGTGGGGGGTACATCTAACATTTGCTGGTTATATTCATGCAAACAATAGTGCACATCACCATATGGCATCATGGTTCAGAACCAACACACACAAATTACGCTGATAGGATCTGGCTTGCTAAAGGCTTTTCTCACCCATCTCTTCATCCAACTCCAAGTCTGATTAGGTTACATCCTATGTCACATGGGTGCAGGTGTAGGTGCGGGTACAGGTATGGGTACGGGTACGGGTGCGGCACAATTTCAAAATTTTGAAGACGGGGACTCGGCTATATATATTTTAAAATTATATATATAATTATATATATAACAATAAATTAATAATAAGATTGTAAATTTTACAGCAAAAATAAAAAAGTAATTCTATTGAAGTAACAACACAAACTTACCAAAATATAACACATAAAGAAGCTTGTGAGTGTGATAACAACAAAACTTATCATAAATCTGCTTCATCGTCTGAATTAGAGGGAAGAACAAAATTGAGGTAGTCCATGTTGAGAGTATGCAAATCATGTTCTCCCTCCAAGTCAAAATCTTTTGGATTTACATCTCAATACTTAGATGGTTCACAACTACATCAAAATATGACTAACTTAGTATCTAACTTCAAACTTTGAATATAAATATTTAAATACGAACTTTGAATACAAAAGAAAAAAAAGTACATATACTCATCTTGGGTGTGACGAGAAATTAATCGTAGATTAGAGTGAACATAAACCAAATCCTCTGCTCTTTTACTAGTGAGTTTGTTTCTTTTAATGTTTTGAATTTGAACATATGTGAGTCCAATTTCTTTCACAACACGATGATGTAGCAAGTTGGGATAACAACTTCATTGCAAGACGTTGCAGATTTGGTGTATCTGATCCATATGTTGCCCACCAATTAAGGGGATCTTCTCTGTTCCTTGCTATGAGTGTTGCTAAAGAATCAAATCTTCCAGTAAAGAACTTTTCAAACTCACTATTTACAAGCTTAAACATGTGAGGATCATTAAAAAGTCTTCCCAAATATATCATTTTGTTCCTTGATATCTCAGGATCTTCATTTGAAAAAACACGACCAACATTTGTTGTCAACCATTTTTTTGCATAATATTTTGGATTGAGAGAGTGTGCTATGCAATGCAAAAGTGTATTGCTTTTATCTCATCTTCTCACTAAAACTAAATGTACATAATTGTAAAATTCTGAATCATCAAGTGCAACATCTTTCTTCTCATGTTTAAAAATGATACTTTGAACTTTTTCAATCTTTTTGTCCCACGTTTCATAAATTCTATGAAGCATGGGTATATCTCTGTCAACTTCTCTCAACATTTCCCAAATAGGCTCTGTAAATTCAACAAAATGTGTAATTTTATCCCACCAAAAATCATCACAGATGCATTTTTTGATAGCTTGAGACTTAACATCATCTTCAGTGCGATAAAAATCTCAATCTTTATCAACCACCATCATCATCAATGCATTCTTGAGTTGCTTAATTCTTTGCATCATAACAATGAGAAGCAAAACGAGTTTCAGCAACTTTCAGTAACTTGAGATCAAAATGCCGATTAAATATAGAAAGGGCATGATGATGGTTTACAACAAAATTTCTAATATTTCGATCATGCTCTATTTCCTCAATCTATAAACACATTTCATGTGCATGTGCATTATCTTTTGATGGATTGTATATACTCTTAAGTGCCAAATTTAAACTGTGTGCTGCACAAGTAGTCCAAAAAATATGTGAATACGTATCTTCACTTGCCAAATTCATTCATGCACGATTGCAAACTGAAGCGTTGTCAGTAATGATTTGCACCACACTTTCTTCACCCACTTCTTTTATCACTTCAACAAATAATCTCTTTAAATATTCAGCATCTTTATACTCCCCAGATGCATCAAGAGTCTTCAAAAAGATTGGCTCATTAAGTGAGTAAGCATTGAAGTTTATCAGTGGACGCCTTTGTATATCAGTCCACCCATCAGAAACAATAGACACTCCATGACATTTTCATGCAAATTTTTTGGTCTCTAACAAGTCTTCAATTCTATTTTTTTCCTCTGCAAGAAAAACTGTTCTTAGTTTTTCTGAACTAGGAGGCATATAACCACTCAAATTACAATTAGTCAAAGATGTAATCATATCTTTCCAGTATGGACTTCTAGCTACATTAAAAAGAATTGAGCTTGAGTAAAAGAATCGACCAATCTTTTTATCAATTTCTGCTCTTGCCATGTTTTTTAATGATCCTTGTATTGTTTTATTGCCTTCCATCTTTCTTTTCTTCAAAAGCTCGAATCGCTTCTTATCTCTGCAATTTTCTTCTTTTCAGCTTCCTCTTGTTCTTTCTTTAATTGCTTTAACAAGTCTTTATCAACCCCAGAACATTGCCTAATTCCTTGACCACGAATATGCAAAAGATGTGCTTTCACACGCATATAAGAACCCGTGAAAACAATCGTACATAAATTACAATGAAACTGCACATTCCCACCACTACCACCACTAGCTTTTTATCCCTTTTGTCACAAGCCTCCAAAGTGGTTGAGAAACTTCTAATTCAGAGTCAAACTTGAACCAACTCTATTGACACTACTAGAACTCGCCATTATATCTGAAAAGTGAAAAGTGAATAGAAAATATGTGAATAAAGTTAATAAACACTTCAAAAAAATAGTAACAAGAGCTCCACCCCTCTAACTGTGTGCCTGATAGAAAATAACAAAGGCAGGGGGGAGAGCCCCCTATCAGAAAACAGATCTGAGGCGGGCTCTGCCCCCTGCTGAAAACCTGCGACTGAGGTAGGGGGTGGAGCCCCCTGCCGGAAAACAGATCTGAGGCAGGGGGCAGCCCCTTGCCGAAAAACAGATTTGAGGCAGGGGAGCCCCCTGCCGAAAAATAAACTGAGACAGGGGCCTCCACCCCCTGTTGGAAAACACGAACGAGGTAGGGGGCTCCGCCCCCTGCCAAAAAATAAAATGAGGCAGGGGGCGAAGTCCCCTAACGGAAAACAGATCCGACGCAGGGGGCAGCCCCCTACCGGAAAATAGATCTGAGGCAGGGGGCGGAGCCCCCTACCGGAAAACAGATCTGACGCAGGGGGCAGCCCCCTGTCGAAAAACAAATCTGAGGCACGGGAGCCCCCTGCTAAAAAATAAACTCAAGCAGGGGCCTCCATCCCCTGCCGGAAAACACGAACGAGGCAGGGGGATCCGCCCCCTACCGGACGAAGGGGAAGAAGAACGGAAGAGGGAAGAGTGCATACCTGAGAGAACCGGTGGCTGGGGTCGCCGATGGCTGGCTGCGGCTACGATCGTCGGGGTCTGGGTCGCCGGCGAGACTGAAGGGGACGAAGAGCGAGGGACGGCTGGGGGAGAAGGAAAGATCAGCGGGGAGGGGTCTGTCGTAAGCCCCTCCCCTTGCGTAGCCTCTTTAGGGTTCGGCCCCGACCCCGATAAATATTTTGGATCCGGATCGGGTCCGGATCGGACCCGACCCGAGTCCAAAATAAATTTTAAATATGGACAACAATAGGCTCGGTCAAAGTTGACCGAGTCTATAAAGTGGACGGACTCGGCCTCGATGCATTGACCAAGTCCAACACTTGTTGACCGAGTCTGCCCCGTGTCTGAAGTCGCACCCGTGTCGGGGCGTGTCGACACGGGTGCATCGACCTCCTAACCGAGTCCATGTGACATCGGTTATATCCAATTATGCCTACATTGAAACCACATCCAACCCAGTTACATCCCTAGATGTGTCTGACATCTATCCAGCTATATCTTGATCATGTGGCTTGATCAAATTGCAAATTCTACAGTCCAATCTACAGAATTGGAAGTGTCAATGACTCTTAAGGAAATGAGAAGGTTTGTTTGTTACATACATAATGTTCATAATTTCGCAAGGTTGAGGTTCAATCGACTACACTGTACAAGTATTATAAATTGTGCTTTTGTTCTTTCAGAATTTTTTTTTCTTTTTTTGGATATTAAGTATTATTAGGAGTTTCCCATTATCAAAGAAGGCACCAAACAAGGGCCTAGCAAGTTTCACAGAGAGAGAAAGTGAAGGAGTGGGGGGAGATGGTTTACTAGATCTGAGGAATTTTCTTTATATTGTAACATCATATTTCATATATATAGGTTCTACATAAATATTTCCTCTTGAAAGGCTAAGCTTTTTTATATACTATAACCAAAAAGGGTACCAAAACATCCAATAATGCATAATATTACAATATTCAATAACCTAAAATCTTAGACTTTTTAATATATTCAATAACTACAATATTCTACATTATGCATAGATGGACAAGCAGGAACAATTAGACACGATAACTAGCAAACTAATTTGGCTTTTAAAATTGTGATATGCATGAGCTGAAAAACTGACCTCCGTCTTGGTTTTGAGGGCATGCTGCAAAACCTTGGAAAGGTGCTGTATAAGGATGGATGCCTTCTGGTAAGACTTAGCAATATCTAGTGAGTACAACTCCACAACAGAATCAGCAAGAAACTGGATATGTTTTATGTTTTCCGGTTCAACAAATTTGGAGTGTGCCAAAAATGTTATGTACATGTTCGTTAGGAAGGAATCATAGCAATCTGAATTTAACTGCAGAACCATGCTTCGGATGAGTAAGAATGCTGCCATAGAGACTCTCCCTCCTCCAGTTGCCCATAGGTGGATGGCAATTTGCAATCACCTCACATATGAGATAATAAAAATCCATTAAGTGATAAGTTATTAGACATTTATCACAAGAATGCCCTTGCAATAGCCGAGTGTAACAGCAACGGTTCAAATCAATCTCATGTATAATGATAATAAGTTAACTGTAGGAGTTCCAATCTATGTGACCTCCGGGCAGATTAAGTACACCTCTTCCCATGTGATGGACAAACACTTTGAGACAAACAAGGAAAAAACCTTTCTCAAAATATGAATTATTATGAAATAATAGATGCAAACACCTAAAAAGGGTTTTCCATCTGCAATAAATGAATTTTGTGAAATAACCACATTTGCTCATTAAAAAATTTAGCACTGAAACCCCTTGTTCCCTACGTCTTTCCTCATAAAGAAAACTTTTCTCCTAAAGAAATACCAAATATATCCTTTCTGCTGTACCAGCAGGATCATGCAATATAGATCCTGGAAACTTCATTGCATTTAAAAGAAGTCTCACGATTTTGCCGTAGAAATGGCCTAATGTAATGAACAAAGCATAAAACTAAAAAACAAACATGTTTTTTGGAAAAACACAGACATGACCACGTCAGCACACAAATACAAGCATGCACATGGATAGCATGGGGCACATCCGTGCATGTTTACGCATACATATGCATATCTTTTGCTTCTCAATAGATTCTAGCTTGTTCAACAACAGTTACCTTGCTAAGCCTTTGTAGCAAAACCGGAAATGCAACTAAAAATATAACTGAATCTCTGAGCCGAGAAAGGACGAAGACAATTATCTGTGTATCTGTAGCCTGAGTCAGAAGATACAATGTACTTTTGATGTAAGACTTAACCAGTGGTTTCACTGAGGCCCATTTTGAAGTATTTTGCAAGCTCAGTACAGTGCCCTTGCAACCAGAGCTTGACATTCCCAATAATCTTCGGAATATACTGTCTGCTTCATGAAGCACAATTAACAAAACCTTGCAGAAAGCTGCTCTTGTCTGAATCTTGTATAATAGAGCATCAGAGTTATCACTTCCATAATGGCATGCAACCCAGAATCCATTTAACAGATTAGGAAGCACAGAGATGTTTTGTTGATTCATGATCTGTTGGCACCATGAATCAATGGAGAAACTTGTGAGGATTTTATGTTCACATAAACTTGAATTTTCCCCGGTTTTGTTGTTGCTGCTCTCATTTGGTTCACCTTCATCATCTGAAAGCTGTCATGTGAAGGCTAACAAAGTAAGCAACACATAAAAGTTGAGAATAAGTGAACACAGGAAAGAAAGAATCAAGAAATAGCCCAAATAATGGCATAAAAAAGAATAAACAATATTTTAGAAATTTTTATATCACAGTAGTATAAAATATAAATCAATGATCAACAAGCAATAAAATAGCTAGACATGCATTATATAAATATAAAAAATATATATTATCATAGTCACAAATATCGGTCTCGGACATATCTTAGCAAGGCAATTTCTCTAGGTTTGGTTGATAAATATAAACTTGGTGCTTAAAAAAATTTTAAAAACAGTAGCAATAAGTGAGAAAATCAACACATAATACAAAAAATAAGTAAAAAAACAAAAGAAAGAAGAAAAACATAGTTAAGATATAATAAAAAGTAAAAGGCAACTTATAATATCATGATATTATCACGATAATATCATGACATATATAAATTTATGATATTTTTAAAATATTGTGATATTTTGCCTTTAATATCGTTTTATGAATTTACAACTATATTCTCCCTTCTTATGTTAAATCACATATGAGACTTATGTATCATATGTGTATTACATTTAGTGTGGTACCCCCTCTTTGTATTTATGTGTACATTTCATTTTTTCAGGGGTACTTATGGATTTTAGCATTAGTTAGTGGTAAGCTTAGTTGTCAAAGGTGGTGCCTAGGCATAAGCCTAGGTCGGTATTTTTTTTTCCGTTGACTGTTATCAACATGTATAAAAGGGGGAAAAGGGTCATTTTTCCCCTTTTTTCGCTCCACTCTCTCTCGCTCCGTTCTCTCTCCTTTCTCTAGCTAGGGCAGAGCCGAAGAAGGTCAACCTTCTCCTCCCTCTATAGGTACCGCTACCTCTCTCTCTCTCTCTTAAAAGTTGTACTCTCCATATGAACCTTATAAACAAAGGTAAGTGAAGAAAAAGAATTAAAGTATTCTAATAATGTGTTCAGTGTTTCAAGCTGTTGGTGCCACAGTTTTCTTCATCATATTTTGGGACATTATTTGGTAGCATTTTGTTTAACATTTCACATTTTGTTTAACATTTTTAAACTGTCCTTTTGAGTTCACACTTCACAGTTTGGGCTGGCTCCGTGGTGTGATTCCAATGATGTGAGTGTGATATATTTGATCAGAATATAAATCTAGAAAGATCAAATGCTCAGTGATGGCTTGCCTATAAAAAAAAAGAGTGATGAAGCAAACTGTTGGGTGTCATATTTGTACTAAACAGACATTATCGGTTTATTAGGATCACTTTATACCAAGGTTGCCAGACTAGGAAACGAAAGTGGGAAACGATACAGAAAGCGGAAGCGAGAAGCAATGCATTTTAAAATATATAGGAAGCGGGAAGCGAAGAATAAGTAAAAGAAATATATGAATTGAATGAAAATCAAAATGAAACACAAATAAAAACTAAAATAAAAGTGACGAATATTAAATTTCATGTTTTTTTAGTGTAAGAATTAAATGTATAGCAAAATCTAAAAATGATGACTACCAATTTAGAGAAAGCACATGGAAGTGAGTGAGAAAAGTGAGAGAAAACACATAAAAAACAAGAAAAGTTGAGTAAGAGAACATATAAGAAGAATAGATGAGGCGTGTGGAAAGCATAGGAGAAGCATGGGGGAATCGAGGTTCTCATCAAGTTTCGGAAGCGAGGAGTATCACGCTTCTGAAGCGAGTTTCCAGGAAGTGAGCTTCCCACCTATCTAAGAAGCTTTCGGTAGCTCTGCTTTATACACCAGTGTAAAGTGTATCTCCATGAAATTGGGATCAATGCTGCCATGAATAATATTTTCATCTATGTTGTGGCAGTTATGTTTTTCTCTTTTTTTCCTCTTATAAACCAAACATTTTCGCTTGTTGGCTTTTGTAAATTTCCTTTTGACTTTTTCTCTAAATTACTGATTCTATGAAAGAAAACTAATCATTTTTTGAAAATCCCCTACAAATTCCCGTGTGGACAAGTTAGAAATTCTTCTAAAAAGATTTACTGTGATCCGAACAAATCTCAGCCACACTCCAATTTTTGTTACTGGCTATTTCCAATGTTGCATGTGTGGGCACAGATATACATTTGTTAGGGTATAAGTGCACAGATAAACATTTGTTTGGGTATAAGTTCACAGATCTCATCTTGGGCAGTCAATGGGCCGGATCCATGTCTGGTATCTGACTGAGCCCAAACCCAAACATCAGGATAGGCATAAAATAATGACCAGAACCCAACTCAAATTAGGTTTAACTATGTTTTTTGGGGGACATTTAAAAAAAAACACCTAAATTTTGGTTGATTATAAAAAACACATCTAAGTTTTCAATATTGTTAAAAACAGACCTAAACTTTTTTATAGTTAATAAAAAACCTAGGGTTTGCTCCTGTTAAAGTTGTCTTTAAATGTGTGCTGCAATTACAAAAAAAAACTTAAGGGTTTTTTTTATTATGAATTCATATTTTGCTGATATGTTATTTGTTGCTTACTCCTTTTTATTTAGCAAATTTAGATGTTGCCTTTTTTTAGATTCTTATCATTTTTTAGAACAATGGAAGGGGGCTTCATCTGCAAGTGCTAGTGGGTCCACATTTTCAAATTTGGAACATATTCAGAACTTTAAGAGAAAATCAGGTGATCCAGCATGGGAGTGGGCCTATATTAAGGATAAACAAGATCTGAATTTTGTGACATACCTTAAATGTTGAACTTATAAAGGATGTATATTTAAAATAAAACGGTATCTACTTGGGATTGGAAGAAAAGTGAAGGCTTATGATTAAACAATTGCAGAAATCAATCAAGTACTTTCTAAGTACATGGAGGAATCAAAGAAGAATAGAGATGAAAAAAATAAGAGAGAGACGGTTAATATATACGAAAGAAATGAAAGTTTATTCTCAGCTTCCGATTATGGCGAAGGATGTGAATGCAGTTTCATAGATGGAGGGGAGTAGTACATTCGGCTTTAGACCAAAAGGGCTATGGATCTATACTTTCAAAGTGATTCAACAGAGAAAGGAAGGCAAGCAAACAAACAAACTATGTTTGAAAATTGCTTCAAAAAGGAAAAAAGAGAAACAGTGTACGAGTACATTAATAGGTGATTTTATGACGGTGGAATACCTTTTAATACAACGAAGTTGCCTTCATTTTACAGTATGATTGAAGCTATAGGCCAATTTGAACCAGGGATGAAGCCTCCATCATATCACGAGTTGCGAGAACTACTTTTGAATAAAGAAATGAAGAAAATGAAGGAGTTCTTGGACCAATACAAAGTGCACTGGTCCAAACATGGATACAAAAGGGTGTACACTAATTAATTTTTTTGTTATTTGCCTTTTGGGAACAATGTTTTTGAAATAAGTAGATGCATCAAATGAAGTAAAAGATGCAAATTTGCTTTTTGCATTGTTGAATGATATTGTTGAAGTTTGGGAGGAGAATATGGTTTAAGTTGTTATTGATAATACCTTAAACTATGTGAAAGCAGGTAAATTATTTATGGATAAGAGAAAGCATTTAGTTTGGACTCTTTGTGCTGCACATTGTATAGATATGATGTTGGAATATATAGGATAATTGAAAGAGTTGAAGAACATTTTCGGAAAAGCAAGGCAATTGGTGGTATTCATTACAAACATTCTCAAGTGTTGAGTATGATGAGAGCACACACACAAAAGGACTTACATAGTCCTACAGTGACAAAATTTGCCATTTTTTTACTCTAGAAAGCATATATAATTGGAAAAAATGCCTAAAGTTCATATTTCTTAGAGATGATTGGGAAAAAAATAGTTTTTCAAAAACGTCAGTTGGTAAAAGATGTGAAAGCATGATTTTGAGTTCAAAATTTTAGAAGAGAGTGAGTTGTGCTCTGAAAACAATGGCCCCCTTGTTTGACATGCTTCAATTGGTTGATAGCGATGAAAAGCGTGCTATGGGTTACATCTACAAGAAAATGGATCGTGGAAAGGAACAAATAAAAGTATAATTATAAATTAATTTTTTTGTATTCTACTAATTGTAAATTACATTTTATCTTAGCTTCTATAATGGTTACTTTCAATTCTTTTACTTAGTAGGTAAATGTGTGTGATGATAAACAAATATACGGTTGGGTTTGGGAGATAATCGATAAAAGGTGGAGCAATCAATTGCACAAACCTTTGCATGCAACAAACCTATATTTGAATCCAGCCATATATTATAAGTATAAAAATATCGAGTCCAATGAGGAGATAAAGAATGACTTATATGATTGTGTCAATCGTCTTGTTCAAAGCGAAGAGGATCGAGACACACTACTAGACCAACTCATAAGATATAGAACTGCTATTGGGCCTTTTGGAATGGAGTTAGCAAAGAGGAAGAAGAAAGTGTAAACCAGAGTTACCGGAAGCGCCTAGGTAACAGGGGAAGCGCGCTTCGAAAGCACGCTTCCCCGAAGCGCGCTTCGGAAGCACGAAACGTCGCACTTCCGAAATGTGTGGGGAAGCATCCCCCTTTTTTGGGAAGCGCGCTTCCCCCTCTCTTCCCCCACGCTTCCCCATTTTTTCATTTTTTTTGCTTCCCCCTCGCTTCCGGTTCGCTTCCTAGGTCGCTTCCGGTTCGCTTCCTTGGTCACTTCCGAGACGGTTCGTAATTTTCTTCTTAGTGGTCCCACGCTTCCCCGCTTCCTAAATTTTTGAAAGTGTCTTGCTTCCCGCTCCCGCTCCCGCTTCTCGTATCGTTTCCCGCTCCCGCTTCCTTGACTGGTAACTCTGGTGTAAACCCTAGGTAAGATGATTAAATTTCATATAACCACTTTTGCATTATTTTTATAACTTATATACAATTGAGAGTTATTATCGTGAGGGGTTTATTGGAAATCAGAAAAGTTATTAGTTGGTCTTGTTTATATTTTAACTTTTAATGGTCTCTTTTGTAATTTTCTTTATTGACCCTAATCACTACTTAAGGGTGATTAGGGCTAATCGTGAAGGTACTTTTCTATCTTTTCTCAAACCAAGTTTCAACATGGTATCAAAGCCTCTCGTTCTTGGGAGAATCTAACACCTAGGCTGAATTTCTTTCTTCCCTCTTTATCATAGTTTTTTTCTTTCTTCTTCTCTCCTCCTAGCCTATATCTAGTTTGTTCGATCTTCCTGCTGATCGAACCCTAGGTTCTTTCCTCAGTCTCACGACCTGGGATCTGACTAGTTCTACACAATATGCAGATCTGATCAGACACCCTAGATCGTGTGTTCCTCTTTTGCTCCTTGTTGATGACGCCTCAATAATATTGATGGATCGTGGTGCATCAGATCTACCATCATGTGGAGATTGCGTGGAGCAGATCTGACATCATGATCGTGTTGCATCAGATCAGCAATAATTTTGTGATTGGGTGGAGCAGATCTGAGATCGTGCAATAATTGGATGTCGTGTAGCGTGGAGCGTTGATGTTGGATCAGATCTGAATGGTGTGGCTGACTGACTATTGCTCGTATCAGAGTCGTGTTGATGTGGTAGGTGTTAAATCTGTAGTGCTTGCTATCGTTGGAATCAGATTTGCTCGTATCAGAGTCGTGTTGATGTGGTAGGCGTTAAATCTGTAGTGCTTGCTGTTGTTGGAATCAGATTTAATCAGATCTGATTAATTTTTGTTGAAGTTCAGATGTGAAATCAATTTTTGTCATCTAAAATTAATTTTTATAGTGGTGATCAGATTTATTATCTTGCTGGTGGCGTCTGTGATATATATATATATATATTGCAAGACAAGGATTTTATTTCAGCTGGAATCTATTTCTTTACTATCAGTTTGCTCGTGATTACTTTCTGGTTATTATTATTATCCGGCTCATTAGCTAGCTACTGTCAGCAGTGAAATACCATGGCTGAAATAAAGTCCAGTGATGGTGAACAAAGGTTTGAAGTGTCTGCAGAGTACAAAGCTTTTGCTAATCCCTTCTCTTATGGGTCGTCCATAAAGCTGGACGACAATAATTATAAAAGGTGGTCGAGGACTTTTATGATGTCTGTGTCAGGACATCGTCGAAAACATATTTTGTTAAAAAAGGAACCAACAGAGAAAACTGGGAAATATGCCACACGGCAGGAAGATAATGACATTGTTATGTCTTGGATTATGAACAGTGTTCAGCCACATATTGCAGACGGCTTAATTTACTATTCTACTGCAAAGGAGATGTGGGATTCATTACGTGACACGTACTCTCAAGAAAAAAATGTCAGTAGAATTTTGTAAGTTGAGCAAGAGATATTTCAGTTGCAGCAGGGTAACCAGAATCTTTCCCAATATTATGCATCAGTTAAATCAGCCTATAAAAGGCTCAACTCTGTTCGTCCTCCCTGCTGCACTAATCATAAAACCCATCAGGAGTAGACTATGGTGGCTCGTTTTCTATCAGGATTATCTCCAGATTACTCAGTAGCCAAGGTGCAAATGCTTACTAGCTCAGAGATCCCTACTCTAGCTGATGCCTACAATCGGTTAAGTCGTCTTGCTGTTACCCTTCCTCCGCCTCATGGAGACTCTCAGACTTCAGCTCTTGTTGTCACTGGTGGAGGAGGGCATGGTTTACCTAGTTCTTCCAGAGGCAGAGGTCATGGAAGAGGCAGTGGAGGTCGTAGCAGGCTTCAGTGTACATATTGTGGCAAGCAAGGGCACCTTGAGGATCGTTGTTGGGATAAGAACCCTAGAAGTCGCCCTCAAAGCTCATTATCGTTCCCCAAAGCAACAACTCCGGTTGTCTCTTCCATCTCTGAACCTATGCCTACTTCTTCAACCAATACGATTACTCTCAGTCGTGCAGAATATGATCAGCTTCTTTCTCAGAGTTCTGCATTTGTGTCTGCCTCTATTGTAGTGACTGATGTGGCATGCTCTGCGGGTACTCAGTTAGATGATGGAGGTAAGATATGGATTATTGATTCTGGCGCCTCTCAACACTTTTGTGGAGATTCACATAGTTTCTCTACACTGGTTCATACATCTTTCCCTCGTCATGTTAAATTGGCAGATGGTAGATTATCCCCAATGGTGGGGCAAGGAGATGTGCATTTTACCCCTACATTACGGATTCAATATGTTCTCCATGCTCCACATTTTCCTAAGAATTTATTATCTGTAATCCAGCTTACAAAAGAACTAAATTGTCGAGTTATATTTGACTCGGGTTCTTGTGTATTTCAGGATTTGCTGTCTGGGAAGAAGATTGGTGGAGGCCATGAGGAGGGAGGTGTTTATATCTTACACAACCTGTTGGAGTAGCAACTTCGTGTGTGGAATCGAGTTCTAATTCCTACCAATGGCATCTCAGATTGGGTCATCCTTCTCTTTCCAAGCTTCAAAGAGTCATTCCACAGGTCTCTCCTACAACGTCCTTTCAGTGTGAAGCATGTCAGTTGGGCAAGCATCATCGTAGTTCTTTTTCTTTAAGTCAGAGTTGTACTAGTCAAAGTCCTTTTGATCTAATTCATGTTGATGTTTGGGGGCCTAGTCAGGTTCCTAATAGGTTTCAGTCCAAGTATTACCTTGTCATTGTTGATGACTACTCTAGAGTGTCTTGGGTCTTTTTACTAAAGGAGAGATCTGAAGTCTTGTGTATTCTCCAATCTTTTATTCTTGAAATAAATACTCAATTTGGTTCCATTGTTAAAATTGTTCGCATTGATAATGCTCTTGAATTCAAATCTAGCAAACTATTACAATTTTATCGGGATAATGGGATTTGCCCTCAATTTTCATGTGCCCATACGTCCCAGCAAAATGGGGTAGCTGAAAGAAAACACCGACACCTTTTGAAAGTAACTCGAACCCTTATGATTCAAACAAACATGCCAGCTTCTTTTTGGGGAGATGCCCTTCTTACTTCTTGTTACCTTATTAACAGAATGCCTTCTACTGCTCTTAATGACCAAATTCCTATCAGACAACTTTATCCTGATTGTTTTTTGTTCAAAGTTTCTCCTAAGGTATTTAGTTGTGTTTGTTTTGAGCAAAAACTTGGACCTACTAGGGACAAACTAGCTGCACAGGCAACTAAGTGTGTCTTCCTTGGGTATCCAAAAAACCAAAAAGGGTACAAATGTCTTGACCCCATTGCTCGTAAAGAGTATATCAGTGCGGATGTCACATTCTTTGAGACCATTCCTTACTTCTCGCCGTGCGCGTCTCGTGTGAATCCTGATATGTCCACATCATTTCCCTTACCCATTCCTCCCATTCCTTTGAAGTCAGTTCCTTTATTGCCTTCATTATGTTTTGATCCCTCTTCAACTCAGTTCCATGATCCTCCACTGGTGTATACTCGTCGTCAAGCCTCCTCTCGTGGCCCTTCATCGTCTTCTTCTCCTGCAGTCAGTGATTCTGATTATGTTGATGATTCTATTGCTTATCCTGATGATCGTAGAGCAGATCCTGAGATTAAAAATGATTTGCCCATAGCCTTGAGGAAAGGAATGCGTCAGTGTACTCTGCACCCAATTTCAAAGTTTGTGTCCACAGACAAAATTGGAAAGAGCATGCAAAACTTTCTATCTGCTTTATCTGCCATCTCCAGTCCTATCAATCATCAACAGGCTTTATTAGATCCTCAATGGAAACAAGCAATGCAAGAAAAAATGGATGCCTTGATTTCTTAAGGGACTTGGGAGCTTGTCGATCCTCCTTCTGATGCAGACATTGTTGGTTGTAAGTGGGTGTACACTATTAAATATCATTTTGATGGCACTCTGGAGAGACACAAAGCTTGTCTAGTCGCCAAAGGCTACACCCAAACATATGGGGTGGACTTCTTTGAGACTTTCTCTCCCGTAGCCAGAATGGGCACTATACGCTTAGTTACTTCTGTGGTTGTTCATCATGGGTGGAGTATGACTCAGCTTGATGTGAAGAATGCTTTTCTATATAGGGATCTATCTGAGACGGTCTACATGCAACAACCGCCTGGCTTCGAACGACAGGGAGAGTGTGGCAAAGTGTGCAAACTAAAAAAGGAAATATATGGCCTAAAGCAAAGCCTGCGTGCATGGTTTCACAAATTGTTTGAGGTGATGTCTAAATTTGGTTTCCAGAGGTCACCATCAAATCATTCTTTGTTCATAAAGAATAGCTCTAAGGGTTTTGTGACTATGGTTGTTTATGTTGATATAATTTTAACTGGAGATAATGAGCAGGAGATTTCAAGCACCAAGGCATATCTGCAGAAATACTTTATTACAAAGGATCTGGGTCCTCTCAAGTACTTGTTGGGAATCGAAGTAGCAAGAAATAGAGAAGGTATGGTTCTTTCTCAGAGTAAATATGTGCTTGATCTTTTACAGGAGACAGGGATGCTTGGTGCAAAACCAACCACTATTCCCATGAATCCTAAACTGTTCTTGTATGACGAGCAATCTGAGGCAGTTGATAGTAAGTCCTATAGGACTCTCATTGGTAAACTTCTCTATGTTACTGTAACTAGGCCTGACATATCATTTGTTGTTGGCAAATTGAGTCAATTCATGGATAAACCAAGAAAAGTTCATTGGGAGGCAGCTATGATGGTTCTTAAATACCTGAAGACATCTCCAGGAAAAGGTCTATTGTTTACAAAAGAGGCAAATCTTGATGTGGTTGCGTATACTAATGCTGATTATGTAGGGTCGGTTGATGATAGGAAGTCTACTACAGGGTTCTGTGTTTTTGTTGGTGGCAACAAGCTGTAGTAGCAAGATCAAGTGTTGAGTCAGAATATAGGGTCATGGCACAAACTGCTGCTGAAATGATTTGGATAAAATCTATGCTTACCGGATTGAGCATAAAGGTTTCTCTGCCTATTAAGATGATGTGTTTCATGAGAGGACTAAGCATATTGAGATAGATTGTCATTATATTCGGGATATGGTTCAAGTGGGAAATATATCAACTTTTCATGTTTCTTCAGAAGATCAAGTAGCAGATGTTTTTACCAAACCCCTTCCTGTCACAGAATTCTCAAAGTGTTGTAACAAGCTGAGCATGATTGATATCTATGCTCCAGCTTGAGGGGGAGTGTTGAGAGTTATTATCGTGAGGGGTTTATTGGGTGGTCTTGTTTATATTTTAACTTTCAATGGTCTCTAGTGTAATTTTCTTTATTGACCCTAATCACTACTTAAGGGTGATTAGGGCTAATCGTGAAGGTACTTTTCTATCTTTTCTCAAACCAAGTTTCAACATATACTTTAATTATATGTAATTTGATTTTTTTATAGTAGATTGGTGGATTTCTTTTGCCATTGGTTGTCTCCAGCTCCAGACCTTTGTTGTTCAAGTCTTAGGTCTCGCATGCATTACATTTAGTTGTGAACGTGATTGAAGTACTTTTGAAGCAGTAAAATATTATTTACTACTAATTACTAAATAATATTTGTCAGTTTGTATATATTTTAACTTTATATATATTTTTATAGATTCATACAAAGAAAAGAAACTGACTTTTGCACAAAAAGTTGAATGGTTTGTTTTTTGTGCAATATAATCATAAATTGAAACGAAGGTATGAGGAGAGAATGAAAAAAAGGAGATCTCGACCCCATTGTCTTAAGAGAAGTCAATGATAATCTTTGAAAATGACACATCACTTACATGAGATCTTGTTGATAAGGCATCCAGAGCGTTAAGGCATAGGGTGGGGGTAAAAATACGTGTAACTAATGTCCTTAGAAAGAAAATATTTGACAAAGGAAAGAAGGTGGTGAGGGTGGAAGAAGAAGAGGAATAAGCTAACTCTGCAAATAAAACTGAAGAAGAAGAGCAATATATCAATGAAGATGATGATAGACTTTCAAGTTCATCTAAGGATTAAATTTAAGTTGTTATTATAAACTTATTGGGTTTTTTTTACTATTTTATACTTAAATACAGTTAAAGTTAATTATGTTATGTGTGTAGATTTGTTAAATGTCTGTATGCTTATATTTTTATTTGGTGATTAATTGGTTATGTTTTAATTTTTTGCATTGGTTATCAGTTGCATGGTTTATTTATTCCATTGTTCTTTGTTTCATTTTTTAACATGGTTATCAGTTACATTATTTTACATCTTTGTAGTGATTAGATTTATTAATTCATGTTCTAGTAAGTCGATGGAGGGTAGAGGTCTTGGAGGATGCCTCTCAAAGAAACCTGCATTGAAATATTGTACACTATAGACTTAGAGATGCCAAAGAAATAGTGAAGTGTAATTTTTGTGATTTTATAATGCATGAAGGATTGTATAGATTTAAATATCATGTTGTGGGACATATTAACTCCACTGTGAAATTATGTAAACAAAGCATTCCTTCTGATATTTGTGTTTAGCTTCTTACTAGTCTTAAAAAAGATGATGAGAGAAAGGCACAAGTACCTGCAACATTTGTGGGACAGAAATTGTATGAAGATGATCTGCCATCATCATCTCAAGCCACTAAAAGATGCAATAAATGAAGGAAATCGTTGAAATGAAGTTTGATACTACTGAAGAATGAAGATGACTTTTATATATAGACATATGTTTCAGAATTCTATGTTTAGTTAAATGTATTGTGTTGTTAAATGTTTTGTGTTGGACAATGTATTGAGCAGGTTATTTATTATAATTATCTTATAGTGTTTGACAACATATTTTGTTTTGTCTATTGCTTATTGTTGTTTGATTTTATGTTGTATACATATTTGTTATTAATTTTAGTAGTTTGTTTACATATTTGTATATATTTTTTTTGTTTTTTTATTTGGGGTACTGCCTAGACTGCCTAGGCTTTTTAGGGGCTCACCGCCTAGGCTCCGCCTAGCGCCTATGACAACTAAGAACAAAACCACCTAAATTCACTGCAAAGTTATCAAAAAATGATGAGAAGAACGTTAAAATTGGGTGATCTAATCAATGGATTGGTCCAACCAGACACTTGCCACTTTATACTAATCTGACTCAACTTGACTCTAAAATTGATTCCCACTGGTATGGATAATCTATGGAATCAATTAGGATTGGTTAGTTGGACCCAATCTGGCCTGATTTGAGCACACCAATCTGGAATAGACACACACCAGAAAAAAAAACAAAAGAAAAAGGGTGAAGGAAAAAAGAACAGAGAAGAGTAGGCTTGATAACATGACTACTGACATGACATACAACCTAAGAAGACAACCATTTATGGCATCAGAATTTTTTAATATCAATAGGAGTCCTACCAATGATAAAATGATAATAGAATGTCGAAAGCCAGTACAATGATGGCCATGTGGAAACTGGAAAGTGATGGACGTCTTACTTTTTCTTCATTGCTTGCAGCTTGAAGCTCCAAACTATGCTTTTCCAGAAAGTCACCAAAATTTGGGTCCTGGTGAAACAATGAAGCAAACATAACCTTATTAATATTTCAAGCATCCAGAAATAATGTCGTACTGAAAGAAGTATGAAGAGTTGTCTATATCACAAAAGATGCACTTGTTTTCTTTTTATGAGCAAACACAAAAGCAAAAATAAAAAACAAAAAGCTTTCTGAGCATTAGCCAGGGCAGTAAACTGGAAATATTCAGTTGAGATCTAGGTCTTAGTGAATCTGACCTATCCGGATCTAGCTTAATCAAATTTAGAGTTGGATGGAAAAGGCAATATTGAACCTGTACTCGGTTAGCTAATCAGATATATTTTATAAGGAATTGGGTTGGATTACCCTTGGATCCAGATTCAAATGAAAATCTAAAAACTGCATCCGAATCTGATTATTAATCAGATTCATTTGCTATACCGATTCAACTAATCAGATTTGTACTTTTCAGATACCTGACTCAAACGTGATCGATTGACATCCCTAGCATTAGTTCATTTTGGGTAAAACTAAGTGCATTACAATGATGAATGTGAGCCATCAATTTTTTTGTCTTCAAAATAGGAGAGAATTTTTTTAAAACAAACCCTACATGTTTATATTAGTTAGACATACCATCATGTTGAGCTTCATATCTATGGTCATTTCAAGGTCTTAATTAAGTACAAGGTCGTTCTTACCTTTTTCTTTAGCCGATCTAACTTACTTTTCTGCTTCACGAGTTCCACCTGAATTGTCTTGTTCTGCTCAGATAGAGCAGTATGGTAACTTTCATCTACAACAACAACAATTATATTGAAAAATATCCTCTTGCGATTTTACTAAAACAAAAATTTAGGATATTTCAAACACCAAATTTCACTGTTGTAATTATGTTCCAACCTGAATTATCATCACTTCCATCTTTAACAAGATAAGAACCATTCAAATCCTGAAACCAATATCATAATTCAGAACTCTTTCATAAATAAATAAGGAATTAGAAAAAGATGAGGCCGGATTTTTAGAAGAGCATGACATTACCTCAGAAAGAAGACCATCACTTTCCGAATCTGAATCTATAACTGAATCATTGTCAACATCATTACCAAAAGTATCTGCAAAAATGTCGTCGAGCGCCTGATTTATAATACCTTCAGGATATCTGACAACAATGATGAGCATAACTATATATGAACATAAACACTTGCATTTCAAGTTAAATCGTTAATTAATTGCCTCACCTTAAGACAACTATACAAAATGGAACAAATGTATGCGCACAGATAATTCCATAATACATTTAAAGATATTACGCCCATAATCTAGCTAGAATCTCAGTAAAAAAATTTTGCTACTTTCTGGAAATTGAAAAA
Organism: Nuphar pumila; assembly: GCF_984573655.1. NCBI lineage: Eukaryota > Viridiplantae > Streptophyta > Magnoliopsida > Nymphaeales > Nymphaeaceae > Nuphar > Nuphar pumila. The sequence goes on along the minus strand of NC_143261.1, from coordinate 62,406,390 downwards.
GCATCACTACCTCCTGAATAATCATGTCATATAAACTTGCAATATATGACTCAGACTATTTGGAAAACTCAATTGCATTTAACAATTAACCAATGGAAACAATGAAGCTTCTGAATAACATACATGAATGAGGAAATAACTTAGTAAATTGTGAAATGCTTGACAATTAATCAGTGGGCGAAAGTGAAATTGTGTGATGCTCTCCAAAGTCGAGCATCGGTATCTTTACGATCAAGAATAATACCCACTCCACTAGAATCAACACAAAATTTCAACTGATACACTAGAAATTATTCTAAAAAGAATATCGGCATCGATTATGTCATTTAATCAACACCTAGGAAGAAGAAAATGGTTTGAATTACTCATGCAAGCAGGAATTATGTTAACAATGACCTCCTAAGGCTCCTAAGAAGCGCACCCCCAGAATCATTTTATCATTGAACATAATAGCCCTTGTGAAAAATTTTAAAAAGGGAAGATAAGGGCAAATTGGCAACACACATTAGTCTTGTACTAGATTCTCTATGTTGATCCTAGTATGCTCTAAAATGCATAATAGCAGCATAGCACTAAATATTTACTCTTACAAGAACATCTCTTCTGGAAACATTGAGCTGTAATAGAGACTTGTGTAAACACCCCAAATTTTCACCCTCATCCAGTGTTTGTACATTTCATGTGTCATTGCATATCATTGCATGCATTCGACATACCATTTCATTGCATTGCATAGCATTGCATGTCATCCCATCTCATTTTCGAGATCCAGCACTCCTGTTTTCAAAACATTCAATCCAGATTTGAGTTTTAAAACTTTTCTTTCAAAAACAATTTTAAAACCTGGGTTTTTATTCAACATTCTTTCATTTTCCAACCCCCGGGACCTTATATTTTGAAATACTTTCTTAGAAAACGATCTGGATTCATTTCAAACTCAATTTCAATTGATTTTAATTCTCAGATGAGGCCAATTTATGTGGTATCGCTTCTGAATTCCTTCACTTATCAAAAATCTCAAAAATCTTAGAGTCCTAATTGGATCAGGACTCTTTTTCCAGAGTCTTAGTCGGATCAAAACTCTACTTTTCACTACTTTTTTACCTATTTTTTGAGAAAAACCTTTCAAAATCTTCTGTTTTAGCCAAAATTTTAGAGTCCTAGTTGGATCAGGACTCTTCTTCAAGAGTCCAGTCGGATCAGGACTCTTCTTCAGAGTTTCAATTGGATTGGGACTCTAATCTTTTACAACTATTTTATCTATTTTCAATCAAATCTTTCAAAATGAGTGAGAAACTCAGAGTTTTAGTCAAAACAGGACTCTGTTCAGAGAGTCCTAGTTGGATCAGGACTCTGATCCTGATTTCAATTTTGAGAGAATCTTTCAGAAATCTTTCAATCTACCAAAACTATTACACTTTTATCAAAGAATTTCAAAATTCTGAGGTTTTAGCCCAGAGTCCTGCTCAAATCAGGACTCTACCCCAGAGTCCTGATCAAAGTAGGACTCTATCCAAAATTGATTTTCTCACTTCATTTTCACTGGTTTTCAAAAGTTTTGCCCAAATTTCATCATTTGCCTACCAGAAAAACCAAAATTCTTAGAGTTCTGATCGAATTAAGACTCTTTCTTAGAGTCCTAATCATATCAGGACTCTGAACAAAAACTTCAATTTCATCTTATTTTTAACTGATTTTCAAAATTCTCTCATTTGTTTTCTCAGAAAATCCAAAAATCTAAGAGTCCTAGTTCAATCAAGACTCTGTCCTCAGAGTCTCAGTTGAATTAAAACTCTGTTTTATTTCAATATTTGTTATTGTTTTCACTGTTTTGACAAGTTCTTTCATTTGTTTTTCAGAAAATACCAAAAAATCTAGAGTTTCAGTCCGATCAGAACTCTGTCCCAGAGTCCTAGTCCAGTCAGGAGTCTGTTTTAAAGTATGTTTTTATTCCATTTTCACTTATTTCCATTTGTTTTTAAAAATTAGGTCATTTTGTAGAGTCCAGTTAATTCAAGACTCTATTTTAGAGTTCTGATCGAGTTAGGAGTCTAACCCTGACTGTATTTTCTGACTTGTTTCACCATTTTCGATTAAATCTTTTCAAAAACTCCTTCATTTGGCTTTTAAAAACCAAAATCACAGAGTTTTAAAAATCCAGGACTCTAGACCAGAGTTCCAGTTCGCTTAGAACTCTATTTTCAAAAATCTTGAATTTCAATTATTGATTTTAACCCGTTTTCAAAGCCATTTTTAGTATTTATTTCAAGTTTTTCAAAACTTTGATGTGGGGCCCACCCCGTTGGCGCCGTATCTAGAGGAGTTCTGACTCAGTCAAGACTCTGTACTATTTCAAAACTTTCAATCTCAAAGTCTACTTTTGAATCTCTTTTGAAAAACCTCTCATTTTCTAGTTTTAAAATCGTTTTTGAAAATTCAAGTGGGGCCCACTCGGGGTGGCGCCACATTTGAAGAAGTCAAGGTTAGACTAGGGTTTTTCATTGTCCTAGTTAGGTTAGCGGTTTAGAGGAGTCAAAATCAATTTTAAAAATCCATTTTATTTAAGTTTTAAACCATTGGTTTTTAAAGGTTTTAAATTCAAGTTTTAAAAACCAAATGTGGGTCCATACTAGGTGGTGCCACATTTGGACTTTTTAGGGTTTAATTAGGTGTTAATTAGGGTTTAATTAGAGTTCATTTAGGGTTAGAAAACCACAAAAAATCGTTGCCTTTAGTGGATTTATTAGAAAGAGTCCTAAAAAAATGAAAAACCACTTAATTAACCCTAATTAAGTGACTTTTTGAAAAACTATAAAAAGGGACCTAAGGGGGGCCAAAAGGGGGGCTCTTTTCTCTCAAATTTTCGTGGCCTCTCTCTCCTCTCCAGCACCTCCACCTTCCTCCATTGCAGCTGCAAGCACCAAGGTAATATTTTTAATATTTTTTAGTTTTATTTAATACTTTTTCATGTTTTAAATCAATTTTAGCCATTGGTGTCATCCCCTTCATGGATTAAACCATGGATTCAACCTTAAGAACCTCAAGAACGGTTCAAGAAAGTGATCTAACTCTTTTTTGTAGTGTTTACAGGGATTATAATCCATTAGAATCAATTTTAGCATTGTCTTTTGCATTCTTAACCAATAAAACATGTGATTTACCCTTTTAATGGATTAAATCCATGCTTTTAAAGGTAAAATCAAATTCCAGCCATTGATTCCCTAATTTTTTATTTTTTTCTCTGTTTATTCATGTTTATTATACGTTTTCAGCATAGAAATAATTTTTATTTTACTGTTTTAGTGTTTACTTTATTGTTTTCTATTATTTAATGCATGTTTTCTCAAGTTTATTAGATTTCTGTGTGTCTTTAGTTTAGAATAGAAAAGAGCATGCTGTTTCAGATTGAAATATTTGCTGTTTATTTCTGATTTTTTTATATGTGATGAATGCATATGTGATTGAACTACTGTAAAAAAATCAGAGATTTTGGACTTCGGGAACCCTGTCAGAAAAATCAGACATCAAATCGGGTTTTTAAAACTTTAAAATCGTTGTTAAAATCAAGAAGGTAACTTGATGTGATGATATTTTTCTCATCCGATATCCGATTTGAGATCCGTAAAGTGCCATGGATTCATATTGATTAGATATATCTACTGTGAAATTTTGAGATTTTTTTATCTCTGTTTGTTACTTTTCCTCTGACAGAAAGTCTGATTTTCAATTTAAAACTCGTTAGGGTTTACCAAAACCCTAATCAGACTTGTGTTGTTTATAAATCCCAAACCACAGATCCGATTCATGATCTGTAAAAAGTGAGTATTATTATTTTTCTGTCTACTATTCACTGATAAAATATCAGATATTTTTAAATAGTATTGATATTTATCCCAAAATTTTTAATCTTCAGTGTCTGTTTTAACTCATGTGTGGTTTGCAATATTCAAGTCCAGATTGCCGGAGAGGTTTCTCCCTAAAAAAAGATGCTTTTTCCGATATGTAAATTGGAAAATCTCTGTTTTTATTCCTAGTTTGTCTCTGTAAAATTTCATAGATTTTCATGAAAGATTGACCCCTGATTCGGGTCTAACTCTGAAACTGGTTGGTGAACTAGGTCAAAAATAGCATATTTTTAGGGTTTGATGCAATTTTTGGGTTAATTTAATGTCAAAAAAATATTTTTATAATTCTAATTCAAAATTAGGGTTATAACAAGTGTAGGTACCAAATTTGATGAATTTGGGAATCTGATTGATGACTGAATTAAGCAAATTGCAAAACAGGGTTCTTGAAAGATCCAAAAACACTGCCAAAATCACAGTTTTTGTGATATTCTTGGATTTTCGTGCATAAGCATATATTTTTAGGGTTTAATCATATTCATAATCATATTAGGATACTTTAGGTTAAATTTGATGTTCATTTGATTTCATTTAGTGCATAAAACCTAAGTTTTACCAAAATATTTTCTAAAAACCCTGATTTCAAGGCCATAGTCTTGCTATCGGGGGCAATTTGGTCATTTGACCTAAATTTTGAAATCCCTAACCCTAATTTTCATATTTTTAATCATGTCATAGCATATTTAGTTTGATTTATTTTCATTTGAACCTCAAAACTTGCATTTTATCAAATACCTTTCTAAAAACCTTAATTTCAAGGCCATAGTCTTGTTATTAGGGATATTTTGGTCATTTTGACCCCAATTTCGAAATTTCATATTTTATCTTTATTATTTCTTCATATTTTATCATTTTATTTAAGGGAATCATGGAAAAGGCTTATATCTAGCAAAATCCAGTAATTTCTAGATATTACTGGATAAACCTAGAAAAGCCAACATATCATCACTAATAAAATTTTTTAGTTTTGCAGATACATTGAAGACTTTATTTTTCATGTATTTAAATTTCAATAGTGATGTAAACTAAATTAAACTTTGGAATAAGAATTTACATTTCCTGCTTAGCTTAGGCAGCATTGCATATAGTTTATTTTTTTTTAAATAATGTTAATGTGTGATGGATGATGATTCATGCATATTCAAACTCACTATGGTCTACACGAATGGCACATACACTAGCTTTTATGAAGTTTATAAACTTGGTGGAATTCGTATTTATGGCCATAGTCAGAATATGAAGGATATCTAGATTTATGATCTTCACATTAGCCACATTCAGCCTACACTCTGAGGCTAATTTCAAAATGCACTGCATTTCTCAAAAATACAAAGAGTTTTTCCCAATTCCTCAAAATCATATTCATTCATTTCTTGAATTTTCCAATTCCAATTCCAATTCAAATTCCAAGTCAAAGGAATCAAATTCTTCAAAATTTCCTAAGTCATATTCAAAATCGATTTTCTCAAAATATGGATTTGCCAATGATATCTCAAGTATTTCCCAAGTTCCAAATTTGATTTTCTAAGTTAGATTTTCAATTTCAAAGTTTGAATTCAAAGAAATCGAGTTTTTCAAAGTTATTTCACATTTCTCAAAATCGATTTTCACAAAATCCTTATATTTCTTCAGAAATCGATTTTCACTTTCTCAGATACAATATCTCAACCATGATTCATGATTTTCCAAGTGTTATCTTTTCCAAAATTTTCCAAATATTTTCCAATCTTTGAAGCAAACATCATGTTTTCAAATGTGCATTTTCAGAAATTCATAGCACATGCCTGATTCTTTGTGCATTTAGGAATTAGAATATGGTTTAGACAAGTTGAACAAAGCAAAGCATTTGATTGATCCTTGGTTCAATTACCCCTGATAAAGGCGCCAGGAACGGTTGAATCTCGTACCGACAGGCGAGTCCCATTCTTTGGAATTATCCCGCATTTTAAAAAATGGAGGCGAGTTATTTTCAAAATCTTTTTCAAAGGTCAGTTTGAATCGCAAAAAGTAAAAATTTTGCGATGATAACAACTTGCAAATTTTTGTGTATGCATGTGTGCACATGTATGTGTGTGGGTTTTAACAAGAATATATGTTGACATCAATCCGATTGCAACAGTCCCTAACAAGGCCCAAGCAATCATTTTTCTCAAGTAATAAAGAAAATAAGCACAAAAAACAGCATATAGGAATTAAGTGCATAGGATTAATTTAAGACCTCAAAAATAAAAAACAATGGCATCCTACTCTGTGCTGTCTAACTAGGGATTGGCTCTGGGAGGATTAGGCGAACACAAGTAGGGTAGGCAGTACCAGTTGACTAGGTAACCACGTATCACTTTTGACAACATAGTTTGCAACTAAACAAAAGTTAGCAGCTATCAATGGTGATTACAAGTATGTAAGGATAAAACTCAAGTAATGCAGCTGTTTTTCATAAAAACATAAAATTGAATTTTGCAGTAAAAGAAAACTAAGGCAATGGAAGAAGGTATAAGCACAGTCACAAATATTATGATATTTTAAAAAAATATTATGATATCTTTTCATCAGTTCTAACATTTAAAATATCACGATATTTTTCAAAATGTTGTGATAATTTAAAATTAAAATATCATTATTTATGTTTCATAAATGATTTTAAAAAACTTTGGCTGATAATCCTATTTTATCATTCACATCTCTCTCAACCTTTTCTCCTAACTAATTAATGGCAATAAATACTGAATGTAACTTAATCCTAAGCAAGAAAGTATTTATTTCGGCCTCTGGACTCTCCCATCTTTCATTTCTTTTTCATTTTTAAAACAATGGATGAGACATATTTATTGCTTTTGGCATTTGAGTAATTTTTTTACATATTTTTAACTTCAGTTTATAAATTTTTAAAAAATTATTCATTTTGTCAAGATTTTTTCAATAAAAGTGTGGGAGAACACAGATTATCAATATATGCCATTTACCATTTAATGGCAGATTTTATTTTGAAAATATAAACAGAAGGTAATAAATTAATATACCCAAGTTACACAATAGCATAGAGAAAACACAAGAATACAACCGCTACACGACAAAAATGAACAAGAAGCCACAGACAACAGAAGCAAAAGAATAAATGTTATAAAAGTTTTAGTTTGTCTCCTTTCAAAGAGGAGCTTAAGACAATTTTCAAATGTATATAAAATGAGGCTAATTGGATGCTATTGACAACAAACAGAAAAAGCAGCCAACTAGAATCCATCATAAATTGACAGATATATTACATATAAAATGCAGTGGCTGCACCATAGTTGGCAAACCCAGAGAGCTGACTCGAGAATCGCCCGAGTCAACCCGGATCGGATCCCAACTGGGTCACCGATTCAGGACCACCTATCCGCATGCCACTTATGTGTCTTTTGTCATGCATTTCATGGTTTTAGTGCATAATGCTTATAAAAGGATAATTTTTACAAAGAATCATCTATTTTTAAATCATAATATCAACAATTATGTATAGTTGAATACTTATATAGCTTAGTCATTGATGTCATGTACTAAATTTAGTGATTATACAGTTTGGAGTTTGATTTTTTCCATATCTTAACACTAAAAAAATCATGTCCTAACTCGTCCAAATTACCGAGTCAACCTGCTGACTCACAAGTCAAGGGTCAGGCAATCCGGATCCAAGTCACGAGTTTGTCAACTATTGGCTGCACAAGAAAAGGCAAATTGCACAGGTGCCACTTTGATTCTTGGCAAACTTCAATCTTACATCATGTATTAAGTAGTAGAAGTGTACAGTTTTATCCTAATATAAAGAAAACTAACTGCAAAGGCGGAACCAAACAAGAAAAACACAGAAAAACAATCTTACAAGGGATGTAAATTTTGATGGGAATTAACATTCAATATTGGCATGTCTAACAATTTAAAGCAAGTTGATGTCAGAAAAATAATCTAAAGCAAGTGATAGCAAAGAAAATAAATAGTGGCATTTTCTTACTCTTCTACAGGTTGTGCATCTGAGGAGATTGGATGGTTCACATATACAACACCTTTATCTCCTGCAATAACAGAACCAACCATAGAGCTTAAATGTGGTGGCTTAATCAATGCTTGCAAATAAACAAAAAGTCTAGTTAAAAACTATACAAACTTGGAAACATTTTGTTAGACAATCAACTCAGTGAACAGAAGCGCAAACACAAACCAAGCAGGGCAACTTAGATGTAGAGATAAGTTCCTAATAAACGATGTCTTATGAAGCAACTGCCTATGAACACTACAAAAAGAAGGCAATAGCGCAGGCAGTTAGATTAGCAAAAATATTGTTGGCCTCATGCAACATGACACTTGCGGAATTATCATTTATTTTATGGAAAAAATATTTGTAGCTACTAAAATAATAATATAAATGTTTAAACATCTAATGAACTACTAAAGACGTTATATGTAAGCTCATTCAATGTATGGTATCAATCCTCAAGGCACTCTCTGCTTGGCTTCCCATTGAGGGCCTGAGCCAGTCATGAAGACTGAAAAGGAGGTAGAAAGATTACATCAGGGGGGCATGAAAAAGACACATAAACCTTAATCAAGTTGCTGCTAATCTTCAACTTCAAGCAACCATAACCCATGGGCTAAAAGGATATCAATGAGGTGTGATATCATCCAGAAAGGGATTTTGTCCAGAATACCTAAAGAGCAGAGACAATGGAGTCACTTTGAGGCAGACTATACTTGTTCATGTCATACACTGTTATCATTGCCCGCATTGATCAATCGGCCAAAAAACTTAACCATTCTTTAGATGGTTTAATATCCAAACGGCCTTTAGATTGCTCCCACTTGAAAATCGCAAACTTCAAAGCATTCAAATTTACAATGCAAAATTAAACACTGGTTTTATGCATAGTAACAAATATCAGCAATATTTTGAAAAGATCATGAGTGGTTTGGACCAGAGTTGCTAGTCGAGGAAGCGATTCGAGAAGCAAAAGCGAGAAGCGAGGCATTTTCAAAATTTTAGGAAGCGGGAAAAGCAGGACGACTTAGAAGCGAATCAGGAATTGTCTTGGAAGAAAACTAGGAAGCAAACCGAAAGCGACCTAGGAAGTGAGGGGGAAGCAAAAAAAAAGAAAAATAAAAACACAAAAAAATGAAAAAATAAGGGAAAACGAGCTTCCCCTAAATTGGGAAGCGCGCTTCCCACTCCCTAAATTTTTTTGGCACTTCCCAGCATGTTTTAGAAGCGCCATGTTTCACGCTTACAAAACACGCTTCCCCATGCCCTATGGCACTTCTGATAACTCTGGTTTGGACATACAAGCATGAATTTTTCAATTTTGAAATTTCAATACATTGTGAACCATAAAATTAGAAACCCTTAAAAGATCTACCTATATAATTGATCAGACGATCTAAAACTTGCTTTTGACTGAACAAACCATATGGATCATATCCATAGGGCTTGGTCCACAAAAAAATCAATTAATACAATAAAGGCATTTTTTAAAAAATTTACGTCTTTCTTTATGTTTTTATATATTTTTATAGTATTAATTGGTTTTAACTTTTATCATAGTTACAAATATTGGCAATATTTTGTAAACATGGTAGCGTTTACAAAATCTGCTATACTATAAAAAGTCGCAATATTTCCAATAATGGTCTTATCATGATATCAACATAATAAATCATTTTTAATTTTTTTATATATATTGCCCATATTTCTAACTTTTTACACATGCTAATATTTCCTAGAGTTTTTCCAAAAAATAAAAAATTTAATTTATCATGACATTTTTCCTCACCAAGAGTTTCCTGGTACCAAGTTTTTTTATGTTGGCTTTATCCTATGTCACATGGGTGCGGGTGCGGGTGCGGGTGCGGCACTTTCAAAAAACTTGGGTGCGGGGGTGCGGCAAAATATATATATATAATTTGTGCAGGGAAGGGGTCGAGCCCCCTCCCTGTGCCCTCTTTGTGCAGGAGAGGGGTCGAGCGGATGAGTTGTGGAGCTTGATTCAGAGTTTTTGCCCTTGCAGAAAGGGGGGGGGCGGGGGCTCCCCCCGGCCAATTTTTTTTAATAAAAAAATTGGACACACCCAGGGTCGGGTTGACCACACCCGGTGCTGCACCCGCGTCGAGTCGCGTCGACGCGAGTGCGGCACCCTGCTAGCCGAATCCCTGTGACATAGGCTTTATCCTATTGGTCCAAGGATAAACACCTATGTTTTTACACGCTCCCAGCAAAGCTCAAGGATCTGAAGTTTCTTTGCTCCAAGATGGAAGAGGGAAATGTTCCACTATTTTATCTGAAATTGTTGGCAAATATTCAAACTGGTAACATTTGTTACTTTCAGTCTGCCGTCCAAAATTTAATGAAGCTTTTAACTGCCAGACCTGAGCTACTTGTAAGCAGCTTGACCCACCATATCCCAACTAGCTCAGAGCTTTGCAATAGAAAATTTCTTGTGTTAAACCTATTCAACCATATTAAAGATCCTAATCAATTTTTCTTTCATTAGAAAAGGTAATTACTGATTCAAAAACCTCATAAGATTTCTCCGGTTGATCATGGAATACATGCAGTGAGAAAAGTACTAGATATTGAATAATCAAATGGGTGACTTAGTTCTCTTATTTGGAAGGCAAAATTAAATTGAGTGTGTGATTCACCAAAGCTAGTCATGGTTATCTTGTATATCAGTAGTTTTAACATCCATGATGAGAGATGAGAGAAAGTATCCTGAATAAAAACCAAAAGAGCAAATTCATTCAACCTTGAATAGCTTAAAGAAGACATGACGGGGGGATTTTGGATTTATGAGCCTTACTAAAAGCCCTTCTTGTCCTGAAAGAATTCCTGAAAGCATTCTGTTTTTGCTTTTTCTTGAGCACAGATTGAAGATTCTTACGAGCAAATTTCCGTGCTTTCTTCCCAAGTTTACCCATTTCCTGGCAAAACAAATGAGAACAATACATCATAACGTCAAGAAGACTCAAAACCAGAGCTAAATCAAATGAAGAACCAAATCTAATGCATTGTAATAACACATCCATGCACTTACAGAAATGAACAAATTAAAAAAGAAAAAAAACTGAAGCAACTATTGATTCTTAGAAAAACTACTGATGCAATATTTTTATTGAGTGAATAGCAAGAAGCAAATATTAACTTTCAGAAAAAATGATGTAATATATTTAACAAGTGAAGCAAGAAACAAAGCATACAGGTCAAAACTGCAAAGGGTCCCTAGTGCACCTGAGAACTCAAACACGAAATGCTTGAGATTCCATGACAAAACGCTTGTAATGCATAAAGAAAATGAAGATTCATTCAATAAAAGACAAGATCTATCTCCTTGAATTCACAACCAGATAAGATATTCTTTTTCAATTTTTCTTGGTTGCAACTTTACCTACATAAGAAACAACCTTCCCATAACTACTCTATCAGTGTTCGACATGTGGAATTGAAAGCTAATTCCAAGGAATCAAGAATTTTTCAGGCAAAATTTTCATTATAAATGGAACACATAATCTACAAAATATGAGGCGCAGACATTCTTAGGCATTATTTAAGAGCAGCACTATTCTCTTTTTTTGCATACATCCCTACAATGAATTCAAAAAAAAGTTCCAATTGGATCTATTTTGCTTTCAATTGCACAAACAAACTGGTGACCTTAAGGGCATGTTTGGATGCAAAATTCATAAATTCACTTTTCTGGATTTTCTGCTTTTCAATTTTTTAAATATTCTGGAAAAATAGTGTTTGGATGCATTTCATATATATATATAGAGAGAGAGAGAGAGAGAGAGAGAGAGAGAGAGAGAGAGAGAGAGAGAGATGGGAACATGCTAAATGGGCACAGTGCTAAATGAAACATGCAATTGGATTTCCATTGTTTTTTTTCAAAATTCCAACCCCATAGATGTGTTCAGCATGATTGATTTACTAGAAATCCTAATTTGGATCAAGCATTTTGGATAGAAAAAAATGGTATTTGGAGGCTCGAAAATTTATGAAAAATTGTAGGGTATTGATTTTTGAAACCTTATAAAAACCTATTCATGCATCCAAGTCAAATGCTCTAAGAAGTGATTCCTATAAAAACAAGCATATAGATCACATCTGTACAGTCAAAATTTCGAAAAGCACCAAAAATATAAGAGCATGTTTCATTTAGCATTGTGTCCATTTAGTAGGTTCCCATCTCTCTCTCTCTCTCTCTCTCTCTCTATATATATATATATATATATATATATATATATCATAGATTTTAAATTTTTCACAGTTAGGTTGTCCCATTTATTAAATCTGACTGATTTCGAATCTTAATGCATAATCAAGAGTCCAAATTTACCTTCAGCCTTATGATTTTATCAATGTTGTGAATAGTGTTGAGGAGTAAAACCCACTCATGAAGCGAGGCGTAAGATTCACAAAAAATATTAAAAATTTGACCAAATAAAAAAACAAAATAAAGCATCATTTATGTACTATTAATATATAATTAGATATTAAGTGGACAATCTAAACTAAATTATAAAACTAATTCAAAGAAATGACTACAATACAATAATTTAACTGATCCAACAAAGAAGATGTGATTATTTAACCAAGGAACAAGACCAAAAATCACAATAACTAGCAAGAACCACTCTACATATTTGTATAAAGGACAACATAATGCTATACACCACACATAGTTATACTTAGCAAACACAATTATATAATACAAATAGCATGCAGCTAATAAATAAGCAACAAATCAATGAATTACTAAATCAATATATAATTAATTAATTAATTAACAAGAACAAAGTAGTTTTCTTATTAACAGGCCTGATTGTTCAAGAAGAACAGAGGAAGGGAAGAAGAAAAACGAGGAGGAAAGAAGGGGGAGAAGAAGAAAAGGAAGTAGGAGGGAAGAAGAAAAAGAATATCAGAAGAACAATAAGAAGGGGAAGAAAAACAGAAGAAGAAGAAGTTGGGCAGAGGAAGAAGGAGAAGAACAGAAGAAGAAAAGAGAGAGACCTAAACAATCGGGCCTCCCTTGTTTTTTTAACCTGAGGAGAAGAAGATCTGCAGAAGGAAGGAGAAGAAGATCTGTAATAACTGTGAATTTTACCAGATAAATAAACTTAAAATTTATGTTATTAAGCCGATACAGGGATATTTTATTGGTGTTTATTCGTACTTGGATCTCGGACATCCTATTTGGATCTTCAATATTCCAATTAGAATTTTTTTTATTTGGATCCATAATAGTGGTCTAGATCCATGTATGGTAATTTGGATCCATAGCTCCAAATCAGGGTATGATGAAAACTTCAGACCCTTAGATCTGAATCTCTTAAATGGTTTATGAACAAAACGGATCCTGGATCCAGTATAATTACGTAAACACCAGGATAAAGTAATCGGATCCATAATTATTCAAGTTGGATCCTTCTTTGGAATTTTTAAATATTAGTGCAAATAGAAGATTTGGATCTGCGGATGGATCCGGATAGACACAAAACTTGGAATCAAGAGAGCATATGGGTCGCGGGTCGCAGACGATCCAAAGTCGCACATACATGTGCGTTAAAATGAAAGCACAATAAAAAAAAACTAAGGTTAAAAGAGAGGACTGTGCAAACCCTAAAAAGGGTTTGCTTTTGAGTTAAATGAGAGAGGGTTTTCAGGCAGCCGCTGGAAAATTAGAGTAACCACTCCCCCACGATCTCCTTCCATCTTCCCTCCCTCTCTCACGCTCCTCCTCAAAACCCATCCCCACTCTCCATTTCGTTATCTCCCTCACTCTCTCTTTCGTTATTTCCTCTTTCCCTCTGCTTCCTCTCCCTTTCATTGTCTTGCTGTCGCACGAATTGGAGAAGGGCGCACAGTTGCATCCAAGATCTGCAAAGAAAAGAAGGGAAAAAAAAACTCAACAGAGGTAGGTTTTTACTGTGTTTTTTGCATATGTATTAAGTTATCAGTGTGTATTGGATTTGCCGAAAATCCCAAATCTTCGATTTGGGGATTTTGGATTTTTGGTAGTAGGATTTTATTATGTTTTGCACATATACTGTGTTTCAAGCCTGTACTACGTCATTGTTTACCCCAAACTGAATGGATTTCAATTAGTTTTTGGTTTCGTATGGAGGTAACTTTGGGGATTTTTCCTTCCCTCCATCCATACCCTTTTGGTAGGTCCGATTGAGACTAAATCACACAGAAAGAGCAAGGATGCACTGGTGCTGCCTCAAACTTTGCGTATGCGACATAGAGACGTTGATTCTTTTTGGGTTTTCGAGTATGTCATGTAGGACTTTATGCAGAAATCTTTCTGCTGATAAATCATGGTGTCAGATGGTGAATGTAGGGTTGATACGATTAGGCAATTCGATAGGAATAGTTGGCCGTGATTAATGGGTGAATCTTTGTTCGGTGGGTGTTACTTGTAATAAAAATCTGACACGGGGTGCTTCGTTCACCCAGTTATGTATGTATTTTGACAAGTATGAAATATCGGTTTTCAGTATTGTTGAGCTTTGAAAATGTTCTTTGTTAGCTGCAGCGTTATGGCGTTATTCTAAATTTCTTTTTTCTTTGTTTTAACATTTTATGATGCAGGCTATTATAGGTTCTGAACTCTTAAGCTTTCACTGTCTTGCATGTTTTGAAAGTTTTGATGCTCAGGTTATGGTATGATTTAATTAACTTTTTGGCTGAAATTAGTACAAGTGTTGAATTCTTAAACTTTCAGAGTTGCGCATGTTCAAGTGGTGGTTAGCACCTGCTGATTTTAATTTAAAATATGTACCGACCTTATAATTGGTAATTAGATAATGTTGCAACTATAATTGTGCACTGATTTTGAAATTTAAGGTAGGTTTTTCCTATGGTTTCTACTAATTATTTGTATCAAGCACGCTCAGCCTATGTGAGTGGGTTTAACAGATGCACGGGCAGAATCTTGGTTCTGCATGCGTGCTTTACACAGATTTTGGTTTAGCACATTTTTTTTTTTTTTGAAAGACGGTATTAGAGCTTCTATTTTGTCTAAATGAGGGTTTATGTTTGGGAAACACAGAGTCTCGATTCTGCGTGATTGCTACACCCTAAACCATAGATTATACACGCTTGATGTTAGGAAAATCCACATGCAAGCACATGAATTCTGGGCTAGTGGACTTAGTGAAACGAAATCGATGGTAATCTGTCCAGACCAGGGAATATATTTCTATGATATATATATATATATATATATAATATGTTTGGATAGGAAGATAATTATTTGCCATTTGTTTGTTCCATTTTGTTCACACATTTTTTTTTATAGATGCAATGAAAAAAAAATAACATCAACAAATTTTTTTTGGTTACAGAGTTGTTGGTTGGTAGTTCCTGTAATCTATTATAGCGAACTCTGTGAAGTGCCCTATGTAATTTCATTTGACATTTATGGGTTAAATACAATGGCTGAATGATCATAGGTAATAAAGTTGTTAAAAAAAATAAATTTCTGTGAGGATCCATGATAGAAATTACATTTTTATGTGTTAAGGTCCATGACAAAACTCTGAATCGGTGCATTTTCTGCATCTTAACACATCTGAATCTGTGCATTTTCTGAAATGTAAAAATACTACAGTATGTGTTTGCCTATCTATAATTCCAACCCAACTATGTGCTCAACTTGAAAATTGGCAATTGTAATATTAAAAGATCTATCATGAGTCTCAAGCATCTAAATCAATGTGAAAGAAAGAGAAAAATCGCCAATTTTCAAGTTGGGTAACAAGTATGAAATAACCACATTTGCTCATTAAAAAATTTAGCATTGAAACCCCTTGTTCCCGACGTCTTTCCTCATAAAGAAAACTTTTCTCCCAAAGAAATACCAAATATATCCTTTCTGCTGTAACAGCAGGATCATGCAATATAGATCCTGGAAACTTCATTGCATTTAAAAGAAGTCTCACGATTTTGCCGTAGAAATGGCCTAATGTAATGAACAAAGCATAAAACTAAAAAACAAACATGTTTTTTGGAAAAACACAGACATGACCACGTCAGCACACAAATACAAGCATGCACATGGATAGCATGGGGCACATCCGTGCATGTTTACGCATACATATGCATATCTTTTGCTTCTCAATAGATTCTAGCTTGTTCAACAACAGTTACCTTGCTAAGCCTTTGTAGCAAAACCGGAAATGCAACTAAAAATATAACTGAATCTCTGAGCCGAGAAAGGATGAAGACAATTATCTGTGTATCTGTGTAACAATCGCCAATCTAAGTAGGTAATTACCATGATTTTTGCAGAAGTACTGTGTAACAAGTATGTAATGTGTTTGATTAACCATATCCAGTAAAGCATGCTATTAAGCAATAATTAACATGAGACTAATTTACTGCATAGCACAAATTCTAAATAACAAAACTTAACAGGACTTAACATCTAATCAAATAAGTAACACTGGTTTAAATACTTAATCACATGTTCAATTTTCTAATCACAAGTAAACAAGTTCAGGTATAAAGCTCTCAATATTTTGTTCCATCTCACAATTATACATCTCTAACTAGCATATGCGAACAAAAGCAGGCTCAAATCAAACTCACAGATATAAAGAGTTTATGCATCAGCCTAACGCAACTCACATTTTGCATAGATAAAGTGCATATGAACAACCATTCTCCACGATTCAAGTTATATAAACCCACCATAAGAACAACCACCAATCTATGTAGAGTCACGACATTTGTTGTTCATATTCATTTGTAATACTGAATCATGGCACATGCAACTTACTTGCTTTTACAGAAGCTTAAACTGAGAGTTACTAATAAAGATCATTCATATACTACTAAACTGATTTTTTTTTCTCTTTCTTTCACATTCATTTAGATGCGTGAGACTCATGACAGATCTTTTAATATTACAATTGCCAATTTTCAAGTTGAGCACATAGTTGGGTTGGAATTATAGATAGGCAAACACATAATGTAGTATTTTTACATTTCAGAAAATGCACCGATTCAGAGTTTTGTCATGGACCTTAACACATAAAAATGTAATTTCTATCATGGATCCTCACAGAAATTTATTTGTTTTAACAACTTTATTACCTATGATCATTCAGCCATTGTATTTAGCCCATAAATGTCAAATGAAATTACATAGGGCACTTCACAGAGTTCGCTATAATAGATTACAGGAACTACCAACCAACAACTCTGTAACCAAAAAAAAATTGTTTATGTTATTTTTTTTTTCATTGCATCTATAAAAAAAAATGTGTGAACATAATCGAACAAGCAAATGGCAAATAATTATCTTCCTATCCAAACATATATATATATATATATATATATATATATATATATATATATATATATATATATATATATATATATATATATATATATATCATAGAAATATATTCCCTGGTCTGGACAGATTACCATCGATTTCGTTTCACTGAGTCCACTAGCCCAGAATTCATGTGCTTGCATGTGGATTTTCCTAACATCAAGCGTGTATACCCTATGGTTCAGGGTGTAGCAATCACGCAGAATCGAGACTCTGTGTTTCCCAAACATAAACCCTGATTTAGACAAAATAGAAGCTCTAATACCGACTTTAAAAAAAAAAACAAAACAAAATGTGCTAAACCAAAATCTGTGTAAAGCACGCATGCAGAACCAAGATTCTGCCCGTGCATCTGTTAAACCCACTCACATAGGATGAGCGTGCTTGATACAAATAATTAGCAGAAACCATAGGAAAAACCAACCTTAAATTTCAAAATCAGTGCACAATTATAGTTGCAACATTATCTAATTACCAATTATAAGGTCGGTACATATTTTAAATTAAAATCAGCAGGTGCTAACCACCACTTGAACATGCGCAACTCTGAAAGTTTAAGAATTCAACACTTGTACTAATTTCAGCCAAAAAGTTAATCAAATCATACCATAACCTGAGCATCAAAACTTTCAAAACATGCAAGACAGTGAAAGCTTAAGAGTTCAGAACCTATAATAGCCTGCATCATAAAATGTTAAAACAAAGAAAAAAAAAATTTAGAATAACGCCATAACGCTGCAGTTAACAAAGAACATTTTCAAAGCTCAACAATACTGAAAACCGATATTTCATACTTGTCAAAATACATACATAACTGGGTGAACGAAGCACCCCGTGTCAGATTTTTATTACAAGTAACACCCACCGAACAAAGATTCAACCATTAATCACGGCCAACTATTCCTATCGAATTGCCTAATCGTATCAACCCTACATTCATCATCTAACACCATGATTTATCAGCAGAAAGATTTCTGCATGAAGTCCTACATGACATACTCGAAAACCCAAAAAGAATCAACGTCTCTATGTCGCATACGCAAAGTTTGAGGCAGCACCAGTGCATCCTTGCTCTTTCTGTGTGATTTAGTCTCAATCGGACCTACCAAAAGGGTATGGATGGAGGGAAGGAAAAATCCCCAAAGTTACCTCCATACGAAACCAAAAACTAATTGAAATCCATTCAGTTTGGGGTAAACTATGACATAGTACAGGCTTGAAACACAGTATATGTGCAAAACATAATAAAATCCTACTACCAAAAATCCGAAATCCCCAAATCGAAGATTTGGGATTTTCGGCAAATCCAATACACACTGATAACTTAATACATATGCAAAAAGCACAGTAAAAACCTACCTCTGTTGAGTTTTTTTTTTCCTTCTTTTCTTTGCAGATCTTGGATGCAACTGTGTGCCCTTCTCCAATTCGTGCGACAGCAAGACAATGAAAGGGAGAGGAAGCAGAGGGAAAGAGGAAATAACGAAAGAGAGAGTGAGGGAGATAACGAAATGGAGAGTGGGGATGGGTTTTGAGGAGGAGCGTGAGAGAGGGAGGGAAGATGGAAGGAGATCGTGGGGGAGTGGTTACTCTAATTTTCCAGCGGCTGCCTGAAAACCCTCTCTCATTTAACTCAAAAGCAAACCCTTTTTAGGGTTTGCACAGTCCTCTCTTTTAACCTTAGTTTTTTTTATTGTGCTTTTATTTTAACGCACATGTATGTGCGACTTTGGATCGGTTGCGACCCACGACCCATATGCTCTCTTGATTCCAAGTTTTGTGTCTATCCGGATCCATCCGCAGATCCAAATCTTCTATTTGCACTAATATTTAAAAATTCCAAAGAAGGATCCAACTTGAATAATTATGGATCCGATTACTTTATCCTGGTGTTTACGTAATTATACTGGATCTAGGATCCGTTTTGTTCATAAACCATTTAAGAGATTCAGATCTAAGGGTCTGAAGTTTTCATCATACCCTGATTTGGAGCTATGGATCCAAATTACCATACATGGATCTATACCACTATTATGGATCCAAATAAAAAAATTTCTAATTGGAATATTGAAGATCCAAATAGGATGTCTGAGATCCAAGTACGAATAAACACCAATAAAATATCCCTGTATCGGCTTAATAACATAAATTTTAAGTTTATTTATCTGGTAAAATTCACAGTTATTACATTCTTTCCCCCTAAAAAAAGAATTTCGTCCTCGAAATTTGTTACAAGGACTAAACAAATAGACAGATATTTTCTCTTTCAAGGGGTCGAGTCTGCTTAAAATAAATCTTCGGTTGACTTCTTCGGGCAAAATTTAGCAATATGTCCTGGTTGCTCACATTTGAAACACTTGCCAGTATAGAGAGGGCAAACTCCGAAGGGATGATCTTCGTTGCATCGTCGACACTTTTGTTGAACATTTGGTTGTTGTGATTGCCTTTGTTGATGACGGTTCTTGTAGCCTTTCTGACGCTTTTGCTTTTTAGGAGGTGGTGTGAAGTCCCTTTCACAAGGATTTTTCTCATTAGTACTCACCTTGATCTGTTGCTCGGGTTTATTCCATTGATTCTTTTGCTCTTTGACCCAGTCTTCTTCCAATAGGGTCGCTACTTCGATGGCCTCATCGAGTGATTTTGGCCCTCGGGTGAACACCTTGGTCCTCAAAGCTGGCTTCAATCCACGAGCAAACTTCATTGCTCGATCCTCTTCCACGGTGTATACATTTGGGCAATATCGTTCTAGACAGCGAAACTTAGTGATATAATCTGCTAGCGTTGTTGCCCCTTGTTGTAGGTCTAAAAATTCTTGCATCTTCTTACTACGTTCATGCTTAGGGAAATATGCAGAGTTAAAAACCTCAACAAACTCGTCCCAAGTAACTTTTTTATTTTGAAACTTGATCGCAAAGATCGTGTCCCACGACTTCTCAGCGTGGTCCTTCAAACGATAGGTACCAAAGTTCACCTTGTGTTCCTCTGGAACATTCAGAACACGAAAAATACGTTCTATCTCGCATATCCATGTCTCTGCAGCTTCAGGATCCGTCTTGCCCTTAAAAACAGGAGGATCCATTTCCATAAAGCACTTGTAAGTGACTGCACCTATGTTCTGCCTATCTTGGGCCACCTGTTGGAGGTTCGCACCTACTTGTTGCATTGAAACCACCTGTTGTTGCAAAACCTCGAAAAGGTTGTTCACAGTGTCCATGATATCGTTGCACCTGGACTTCCATGCCATCTATCAGGACAGAAACATAATAATAGTTAATCGTTAGGTTACACAATTATGCTTGCTAAGTAATATCCCTAGCAATCTTTCATAGTTCTCAAATACACGATGCACAATTCAATCAGTGCCACAATAAAATTTATTGGTGCAATAACTCATTCTATACATATATTCTTCGAACAACCTCAAGCGACACCGCATAAGGCCGCTATCGTCAAAAAATCACCCTTCTAGACGACCCACGTTAGAGAATTTCCACTCTAACACACTATCCGAAAATTACCACTCCGATATCATAAATAAGAAGTCATCACTCGAATGACATCGTTAGAAGATCATCATTCTAACGGCATTGCTGAAGAATCATCACTTCATTAGAAAATCATCATTCTAATGACATTGTTAGAGAATCACCACTCTAATGTCATTGTTGAAGAATCACCACTTCAACAACATCATTAGGGAATCACCACCCTAACGGAATTGTTAGAGAATCACCACTCTAAAGACATTTCCGGAGAATCACCACTCCAACAACCTTCATTAGAGAATCACCACTCTAATGGCATCGTTAGGGAATCATCACCCTAGCGGCATCATTAGAGAATCACCACTCTAACGGCATTGCCGGAGAATCACCACTCCAACAACCTTCATTAAAGAATCAACACTCTAATGGCATCATTAGGGAATCACCACTCTAGCGGCATCGTTAGAGAATCACCACTCTAACCACATTGTCGGAGAATCACCACTCCAACAACCTTCATTAGAGAATCACCATTCTAATGGCATCGTTAGGGAATCACCACCCTAGCGACATCGTTAGAGAATCACCAATCTAACGGCATTGCTGAAGAATCACTACTCCAACAACCCTGATTAGAGAATCACCACTCTAATGACATCATTAGAGCATCATCACCCTAATGACAACGTTGGCATTACCAGGAATCACCACCTGAGCCAACACAACTCACCACAATCCCTTTCGACTGTGGTTGGGAAACAAGAATTTCCACAACGCTCTTTCAAAAACCATAACACCCAGAAGTCTGGTGTTATGTAGTCCCCAACTATGACCCTCTCAGGAGTCGATTGCATCATCGGCAACCCAGAAGCCATTTGCTAAGCATATAACATCATTTACGTTCTCATCACCAAGAACAACTGGGGATCTACAACATCCTCCAACGAGGAACTCAAAAGTTCAACGGGCACAAACAAGGCTTTCGCCTTCTGTCCGAAAGCTTATTCGGGAAGGTACCCTTCATCAATGATAGGGTCACTAACATCTCCAATGAAGTTGGAAAAGGAAAAACATTAACTTAGAGCCTCATTCGATGACTCTTATCAACAGAATCATCGTTTCCAATGCGATTGGGAAAATAATTTTGAGACTCGTTACGATTCACCAATCATTTTCGAAAAGGTAAAATACACAAGCAGTCTCTGAGTTTCGGTCCAGAACTTCAACTCTCGCAGGAGTTGACACGAAACTCGCTTGGGAAGCTACGCCTTCAAGCGCATCCATGTTTCCCATCCAGAAAAAGTCTATAACGTACTTTAGGTGGCACTCATCTTCTATGTATCCTCTAATGGGTCACAAAATGTAAATTGTCGCCCATCAGCTGCATTGCAGCAGCCTGCTGGCCTACCACTTCGGCCAAGTTATGTAGCATCTTCATAAAATCATTGCAATGATTTACCCAAGCCATTTGTTTGAGCAAATAAAAAGGTCGTTACAACCTTAGTTATAAATTCATGAAAATATAATATGTAATTATATGTTTTTATCTCTACATTAAGAAAACAACATTTCTACATACTTACAGAGTCATCGCGGTCGCTGGAAGAGCCAAGATCTCAGATTTTTCAGTCCTGCTCTGATACCAAAGTTGTAACGCCCCAACTTTTTATAGTAAAAATTTTGGAGTAAAATTTTTTTTTTGAAATAGTGAAAGTGTGAAAACAAGAGTTGGGCGCATTACAGGGTAAAACAGAGAAGTACTAAAAACATATTATTCATTAATGGAAGCATTAATGTCATTAATTACATCTCATAACAGGAATGTAAATCTACTAATCAGAGTTCAAACAGGAAACACTGAAAAACTGAGATCTCTTGACTACTTCCAAATGCGACGCCACGATGCTCCATTTATTCGCTACCAAAAAAAATGGTAAATAGATTGAAATTAGACTACAACTGTCTAAGTAGGTAATTACCATGATTTTTGCAGAAGTACTTTGTAAAAGGTATGTAATATATTTGATTAACCATATCCAGTAAAGCATTCTATTAAGCAATAATTAACATGAGACTAATTTACTGCAGAGCACAAATTCTAAATCACAAAACATAACAGGACTTAACATCTAATCAAATAAGTAACACTGGTTTAAATACTTAATCACATGTTCAATTTTCTAATCACAAGTAAACAAGTTCAGGTATAAAGCTCTCAATATTTTGTTCGATCTCACAATTATACATCTCTAACTAGCATATGCGAACAAAAGCAGGCTCAAATCAAACTCACAGATATAAAGAGTTTATGCATCAGCCTAACGCAACTCACATTTTGCATAGATAAAGTGCATATGAACAACCATTCTCCACGATTCAAGTTATATAAACCCACCATAAGAACAACCACCAATCTATGTAGAGTCACGACATTTGTTGTTCATATTCATTTGTAAGACTGAATCATGGCACATGCAACTTACATGCTTTTACAGAAGCTTAAACTGAGAGTTACTAATAAAGATCATTCATATACTACTAAACTGATTTTTTTTTCTCTTTCTTTCACATTCATTTAGATGCTTGAGACTCATGACAGATCTTTTAATATTACAATTGCCAATTTTCAAGTTGAGCACATAGTTGGGTTGGAATTATAGATAGGCAAACACATACTGTAGTATTTTTACATTTCAGAAAATGCACAGATTCAGATATGTGTTAAGATGCAGAAAATGCACCGATTCAGAGTTTTGTCATGGACCTTAACACATAAAAATGTAATTTCTATCATGGATCCTCACAGAAATTTATTTTTTTTAACAACTTTATTACCTATGATCATTCAGCCATTGTATTTAACCCATAAATGTCAAATGAAATTACATAGGGCACTTCACAGAGTTCGCTATAATAGATTATAGGAACTACCAACCAACAACTCTGTAACCAAAAAAAATTTGTTTATGTTATTTTTTTTTCATTGCATCTATAAAAAAAAATGTGTGAACAAAATCGAACAAGCAAATGGCAAATAATTATCTTCCTATCCAAACAAATTATATATATATATATATCATAGAAATATATTCCCTGGTCTGGACAGATTACCATCGATTTCGTTTCACTGAGTCCACTAGCCCAGAATTCATGTGCTTGCATGTGGATTTTCCTAACATCAAGCGTGTATACTCTATGGTTCAGGGTGTAGCAATCACGCAGAATCGAGACTCTGTGTTTCCCAAACATAAACCCTGATTTAGACAAAATAGAAGCTCTAATACCGACTTTCAAAAAAAAAAAAAAAACAAAATGTGCTAAACCAAAATCTGTGTAAAGCACGCATGCAGAACCAAGATTCTGCCCGTGCATCTGTTAAACCCACTCACATAGGCTGAGCGTGCTTGATACAAATAATTAGCAGAAACCATAGGAAAAACCAACCTTAAATTTCAAAATCAGTGCACAATTATAGTTGCAACATTATCTAATTACCAATTATAAGGTCGGTACATATGTTAAATTAAAATCAGCAGGTGCTAACCACCACTTGAACATGCGCAACTCTGAAAGTTTAAGAATTCAACACTTGTACTAATTTCAGCCAAAAAGTTAATCAAATCATACCATAAGCTGAGCATCAAAACTTTCAAAACATGCAAGACAGTGAAAGCTTAAGAGTTCAGAACCTATAATAGCCTGCATTATAAAATGTTAAAACAAAGAAAAAAGAAATTTAGAATAACGCCATAACGCTGCAGCTAACAAAGAACAATTTCAAAGCTCAACAATACTGAAAACCGATATTTCATACTTGTCAAAATACATACATAACTGGGTGAACGAAGCAGCCCGTGTAAGATTTTTATTACAAGTAACACCCACCGAACAAAGATTCACCCATTAATCACGACCAACTATTCCTATCGAATTGCCTAATTGTATCAACCCTACATTCACCATCTGACACCATGATTTATCAGCAGAAAGATTTCTGCATGAAGTCCTACATGACATACTCGAAAACCCAAAAAGAATCAACGTCTCTATGTCGCATACGCAAAGTTTGAGGCAGCACCAGTGCATCCTTGCTCTTTCTGTGTGATTTAGTCTCAATCGGACCTACCAAAAGGGTATGGATGGAGGGAAGGAAAAATCCCCAAAGTTACCTCCATACGAAACCAAAAACTAATTGAAATCCATTCAGTTTGGGGTAAACTATGACGTAGTACAGGCTTGAAACACAGTATATGTGCAAAACATAATAAAATCCTACTACCAAAAATCCAAAATCCCCAAATCGAAGATTTGGGATTTTCGGCAAATCCAATACACACTGATAACTTAATACATATGCAAAAAGCACAGTAAAAACCTACCTCTGTTGATTTTTTTTTCCCTTCTTTTCTTTGCAGATCTTGGATGCAACTGTGCGCCCTTCTCCAATTCGTGCGACAGCAAGACAATGAAAGGGAGAGGAAGCAGAGGGAAAGAGGAAATAACGAAAGAGAGAGTGAGGGAGATAACGAAATGGAGAGTGGGGATGGGTTTTGAGGAGGAGCGTGAGAGAGGGAGGGAAGATGGAAGGAGATCGTGGGGGTGTGGTTACTCTAATTTTCCAGCGGCTGCCTGAAAACCCTCTCTCATTTAACTCAAAAGCAAACCCTTTTTAGGGTTTGCACAGTCCTCTCTTTTAACCTTAGTTTTTTTTTATTGTGCTTTCATTCTAACGCACATGTATGTGCGACTTTGGATCGGCTGCGACCCGCGACTCATATGCTC
The DNA here is from genome assembly GCF_984573655.1 of Nuphar pumila. Taxonomy (NCBI): domain Eukaryota; kingdom Viridiplantae; phylum Streptophyta; class Magnoliopsida; order Nymphaeales; family Nymphaeaceae; genus Nuphar; species Nuphar pumila. The sequence goes on along the minus strand of NC_143261.1, from coordinate 62,380,851 downwards.
TCTTGATTCCAAGTTTTGTGTCTATCCGGATCCATCCGCAGATCCAAATCTTCTATTTGCACTAATATTTAAAAATTCCAAAGAAGGATCCAACTTGAATAATTATGGATCCGATTACTTTATCCTGGTGTTTACGTAATTATACTGGATCCAGGATCCGTTTTGTTCATAAACCATTTAAGAGATTCAGATCTAAGGGTCTGAAGTTTTCATCATACCCTGATTTGGAGCTATGGATCCAAATTACCATACATGGATCTAGACCACTATTATGGATCCAAATAAAAAAAATTCTAATTGGAATATTGAAGATCCAAATAGGATGTCCGAGATCCAAGTATGAATAAACACCAATAAAATATCCCTGTATCGGCTTAATAACATAAATTTTAAGTTTATTTATCTGGTAAAATTCATAGTTATTACAGATCTTCCTCTCCTTCCTTCTGCAGATCTTCTTCTCCTCAGGTTAAAAAAACAAGGGAGGCCCGATTGTTTAGGTCTCTCTCTTTTCTTCTTCTGTTCTTCTCCTTCTTCCTCTGCCCAACTTCTTCTTCTTCTGTTCTTCTCCTTCTTCCTCTGCCCAACTTCTTCTTCTTCTGTTTTTCTTCCTCTTCTTATTGTTCTTCTGATATTCTTTTTCTTCTCCCCTCCTACTTCCTTTTCTTCTTCTCCCCCTTCTTTCCTCCTCGTTTTTCTTCTTCCCTTCCTCTGTTCTTCTTGAACAACCGGGCCTGTTAATTAGAAAATTACTTTGTTCTTGTTAATTAATTAATTAATTATATATTGATTTAGTAATTCATTGATTTGTTGCTTATTTATTAGCTGCATGCTATTTGTATTATATAATTGTGTTTGCTAAGTATAACTATGTGTGGTGTATAGCATTATGTTGTCCTTTATACAAATATGTAGAGTGGTTCTTGCTAGTTATTGTGATTTTTGGTCTTGTTCCTTGGTTAAATAATCACATCTTCTTTGTTGGATTAGTTAAATTATTGCATTGTAGTCATTTCTTTGAATTAGTTTTAGAATTTAGTTTAGATTGTCCACTTAATATCTAATTATATATTAATAGTACATAAATGATGCTTTATTTTGTTTTTTTATTTGGTCAAATTTTTAATATTTTTTGTGAATCTTACACCACTAGCTTTTTATCCCTTTTGTCACAAGCCTCCAAAGTGGTTGAGAAACTTCTAATTCAGAATTAAACTTGAACCAACTCTATTGACACCACTAGAACTCCCCATTATATCTGAAAAGTGAAAAGTGAATAGAAAATATGTAAATAAAGTTAATAAACACTTCAAAAAAATAGTAACAAGAGCTCCACCCCTCTAACTGTGTGCCTGATAGAAAATAACAAAGGCAGGGGTTGAGGCAGGGGGGAGAGCCCCCTATCAGAAAACAGATCTGAGGCGGGCTCCGCCCCCTGCCGAAAACCTGCGACTGAGGTAGGGGGTGGAGCCTCCTGCCGGAAAACAGATCTGAGGCAGGGGAGCCCCCTGCCGGAAAACAAACTGAGACAGGGGCCTCCACCCCCTGTTGGAAAACATGAACGAGGTAGGGGGCTCTGCCCCCTGCCAAAAAATAAAATGAGGCAGGGGGCGAAGTCCCCTAACGGAAAACAGATCCGACGCAGGGGGCAGCCCCCTGCCGGAAAATAGATCTGAGGCAATGGGCGGAGCCCCCTACCAGAAAACAGATCTGACGCAGGGGGCAGCCCCCTGTCGAAAAACAAATCTGAGGCACGGGAGCCCCCTGCTGAAAAAAAAACTCAAGCAGGGGCCTCCATCCTCTGCCGAAAAACACGAACGAGGCAGGGGGATCCGCCCCCTACCGGACGAAGGGGAAGAAGAACGGAAGAGGGAGGTGTGCATACCTGAGAGGACCGGTGGCTGGGGTCGCCGATGGTTGGCTGCGGCTACGATCGTCAGGGTCTGGGTCGCCGGCGAGACTGAAGGGGACGAAGAGCGAGGGACGGCTGGGGGAGAGGGAAAGATCAGCAGGGAGGGGTCTGTCGTAAGCCCCTCCCCTTGCGTAGCCTCTTTAGGGTTCGGCCCCGACCCCGATAAACATTTTGGATCCGGATCGGGTCCGGATCGGACCCGACCCGAGTCAAAAATAAATTTTAAATATGGACAACAATAGGCTCGGTCAAAGTTGACCGAGTCTATAAAGTGGACGGACTCGGCCCCGATGCATTGACCGAGTCCAACACTTGTTGACGGAGTCTGCCCCGTGTCTGAAGCCGCACCCGTGTCGGGGCGTGTCGACACGAGTGCATCGACCTCCTAACCGAGTCCATGTGACATCGGTTATATCCAATTATGCCTACATTGAAACCACATCCAACCCAGTTATATCCCTAGATGTGTCTGACATCTATCCAGCTATATCTTGATCATGTGGCTTGATCAAATTGCAAATTTTGCAGTCCAATCTACAGAATTGGAAGTGTCAATGACTCTTAAGGAAATGAGAAGGTTTGTTTGTTACATACATAATGTTCATAATTTCGCAAGGTTGAGGTTCAATCGACTACACTGTACAAGTATTATAAATTGTGCTTTTGTTCTTTCAGAATTTTTTTTTCTTTTTTTGGATATTAAGTATTATTAGGAGTTTCCCATTATCAAAGAAGGCACCAAACAAGGGCCTAGCAAGTTTCACAGAGAGACAAAGTGAAGGAGTGGGGGGAGATGGTTTACTAGATCTGAGGAATTTTCTTTATATTGTAACATCATATTTCATATATATAGGTTCTACATAAATATTTCCTCTTGAAAGGCTAAGCTTTTTGATATACTATAACCAAAAAGGGTACCAAAACATCCAATAATGCATAATATTACAATATTCAATAACCTAAAATCTTAGACTTTTTAATATATTCAATAACTGAAATATTCTACATTATGCATAGATGGACAAGCAGGAACAATTAGACACGATAACTAGCAAACTAATTTGGCTTTTAAAATTGTGATATGCATGAGCTGAAAAACTGACCTCCGTCTTGGTTTTAAGGGCATGCTGCAAAACCTTGGAAAGGTGCTGTATAAGGATGGATGCCTTCTGGTAAGACTTAGCAATATCTAGTGAGTACAACTCCACAACAGAATCAGCAAGAAACTGGATATGTTTTATGTTTTCCGGTTCAACAAATTTGGAGTGTGCCAAAAATGTTCTGTACATGTTCGTTAGAAAGGAATCATAGCAATCTGAATTTAACTGCAAAACCATTCTTCGGATGAGTAAGAATGCTGCCAAAGAGACTCTCCCTCCTCCAGTTGCCCATAGGTGGATGGCAATCTGCAATCACCTCACATATGAGATAATAAAAATCCATTAAGTGATAAGTTATTAGACATTCATCACAAGAATGCCCTTGCAATAGCCGAGTGTAACAGCAACGGTTCAAATCAATCTCATGTATAATGATAATAAGTTAACTGTAGGGGTTCCAATCTATGTGACCTCCGAGCAGATTAAGTACACCTCTTCCCATGTGATGGACAAGCACTTTGAGACAAACAAGGAAAAAACCTTTCTCAAAATATGAATTATTATGAAATAATAGATGCAAACACCTAAAAAGGGTTTTCCATCTGCAATAAATGAATTTTGTGAAATAACCACATTTGCTCATTAAAAAATTTAGCACTGAAACCCCTTGTTCCCGACGTCTTTCCTCATAAAGAAAACTTTTCTCCCAAAGAAATACGAAATATATCCTTTCTGCTGTAACAGCAGGATCATGCAATATAGATCCTGGAAACTTCATTGCATTTAAAAGAAGTCTCACGATTTTGCCGTAGAAATGGCCTAATGTAATGAACAAAGCATAAAACTAAAAAACAAACATGTTTTTTGGAAAAACACAGACATGACCACGTCAGCACACAAATACAAGCATGCACATGGATAGCATGGGGCACATCCGTGCATGTTTACGCATACATATGCATATCTTTTGCTTCTCAATAGATTCTAGCTTGTTCAACAACAGTTACCTTGCTAAGCCTTTGTAGCAAAACCGGAAATGCAACTAAAAATATAACTGAATCTCTGAGCCGAGAAAGGACGAAGACAATTATCTGTGTATCTGTAGCCTGAGTCAGAAGATACAATGTACTTTTGATGTAAGACTTAACCAGTGGTTTCACTGAGGCCCATTTTGAAGTATTTTGCAAGCTCAGTACAGTGTCCTTGCAACCAGAGCTTGACATTCCCAATAATCTTCGGAATATACTGTCTGCTTCATGAAGCACAATTAACAAAACCTTGCAGAAAGCTGCTCTTGTCTGAATCTTGTATAATAGAGCATCAGAGTTATCACTTCCATAATGGCATGCAACCCAGAATCCATTTAACAGATTAGGAAGCACAGAGATGTTTTGTTGATTCATGATCTGTTGGCACCATGAATCAATGGAGAAACTTGTGAGGATTTTATGTTCACATAAACTTGAATTTTCCCTGGTTTTGTTGTTGCTGCTCTCATTTGGTTCACCTTCATCATCTGAAAGCTGTCATGTGAAGGCTAACAAAGTAAGCAACACATAAAAGTTGAGAATAAGTGAACACAGGAAAGAAAGAATCAAGAAATAGGCCAAATAATGGCATAAAAAAGAATAAACAATATTTTAGAATTTTTTATATCACAGTAGTATAAAATATAAATCAATGATCAACAAGCAATAAAATAGGTAGACATGCATTATATAAATATAAAAAATATATATTATCATAGTCACAAATATCGGTCTCGGACATATCTTAGCAAGGCAATTTCTCTAGGTTTGGTTGATAAATATAAACTTGGTGCTGAAAAAATTTTTAAAAACAGTAGCAATAAGTGAGGAAAGCAACACATAATACAAAAAATAAGTAAAAAAACAAAAGAAAGAAGAAAAACATAGTTAAGATATAATAAAAAGTAAAAGGCAACTTATAATATCATGATATTATCACGATAATATCATGACATATATAAATTTATGATATTTTTAAAATATTGTGATATTTTGCCTTTAATATCGTTTTATGAATTTACAACTATATTCTCCCTTCTTATGTTAAATCACATATGAGACTTATGTATCATATGTGTATTACATTTAGTGTGGTACCCCCTCTTTGTATTTATGTGTACATTTCATTTTTTCAGGGGTACTTATGGATTTTAGCATTAGTTAGTGGTAAGCTTAGTTGTCAAAGGTGGTGCCTAGGCATAAGCCTAGGTCGGTATTTTTTTTTCCGTTGACTGTTATCAACATGTATAAAAGGGGGAAAAGGGTCATTTTTCCCCTTTTTTCGCTCCACTCTCTCTCGCTCCGTTCTCTCTCCTTTCTCTCGCTAGGGCAGAGCCGAAGAAGGTCAACCTTCTCCTCCCTCTACAGGTACCGCTACCTCTCTCTCTCTCTCTCTTAAAAGTTGTACTCTCCATATGAACCTTATAAACAAAGGTAAGTGAAGAAAAAGAATTAAAGTATTCTAATAATGTGTTCAGTGTTTCAAGCTGTTGGTGCCATAGTTTTCTTCATCATATTTTGGGACATTATTTGGTAGCATTTTGTTTAACATTTCACATTTTGTTTAACATTTTTAAACTGTCCTTTTGAGTTCACACTTCACAGTTCGGGCTGGCTCCGTGGTGTGATTCCAATGATGTGAGTGTGATATATTTGATCAGAATATAAATCTAGAAAGATCAAATGCTCAGTGATGGCTTGCCTATAAAAAAAAAGAGTGATGAAGCAAACTGTTGGGTGTCATATTTGTACAAAATAGACATTATCGGTTTATTAGGATCACTTTATACCAAGGTTGCCAGACTAGGAAACGGAAGCGGGAAACGATACAGAAAGCGGAAGCGAGAAGCAATGCATTTTAAAATATATAGGAAGCGGGAAGCGAAGAATAAATAAAAGAAATATATGAATTGAATGAAAATCAAAATGAAACACAAATAAAAACTAAAATAAAAGTGACGAATATTAAATTTCATGTTTTTTTAGTGTAAGAATTAAATGTATAACAAAATCTAAAAATGATGACTACCAATTTAGAGAAAGCACATGGAAGTGAGTGAGAAAAGTGAGAGAAAACACATAAAAAACAAGAAAAGTTGAGTAAGAGAACATATAAGAAAAATAGATGAGGCGTGTGGAAAGCATAGGAGAAGCATGGGGGAATCGAGGTTCTCATTAAGTTTCGGAAGCGAGGAGTATCACGCTTCTGAAGCGAGTTTCCAGGAAGCGAGCTTCCCACCTATCTAAGAAGCTTCTGGTAGCTCTGCTTTATACACCAGTGTAAAGAGTATCTCCATGAAATTGGGATCAATGCTGCCATGAATAATATTTTCATCTATGTTGTGGCAGTTATGTTTTTCTATTTTTTTTCCTCTTATAAACCAAACATTTTCGCTTGTTGGCTTTTGTAAATTTCCTTTTGACTTTTTCTCTAAATTACTGATTCTATGAAAGAAAACCAATCATTTTTTGAAAATCCCCTACAAATTCCCGTGCGGACAAGTTAGAAATTCTTCTAAAAAGATTTACTGTGATCCGAACAAATCTCAGCCACACTCCAATTTTTGTTACTGGCTATTTCCAATGTTGCATGTGTGGGCACAAATATACATTTGTTAGGGTATAAGTGCACAGATAAACATTTGTTTAGGTATAAGTTCACAGATCTCATCTTGGGCAGTCAATGGGCCGGATCCATGTCTGGTATCTGACTGAGCCCAAACCCAAACATCAGGATAGGCATAAAATAATGACCAGAACCCAACTCAAATTAGGTTTAACTATGTTTTTTGGGGGACATTTTAAAAAAAACACCTAAATTTTGGTTGATTATAAAAAACACATCTAAGTTTTCAATATTGTTAAAAACACACCTAAACTTTTTTATAGTTAATAAAAAACCTAGGGTTTGCTCATGTTAAAGTTGTCATTAAATGTGTGCTGCAATTACAAAAAAAAAACTTAAGGGTTTTTTTATTATGAATTCATATTTTGCTGATATGTTATTTGTTGCTTACTCCTTTTTATTTAGCAAATTTAGATGTTGCCTTTTTTTAGATTCTTATCATTTTTTAGAACAATGGAAGGGGGCTTCATCTGCAAGTGCTAGTGGGTCCACATTTTCAAATTTGGAAAATATTCAGAACTTTAAGAGAAAATCAAGTGATCCAGCATGGGAGTGGGCCTATATTAAGGATAAACAAGATCTGAATTTTGTGACATACCTTAAATGTTGAACTTATAAAGGATGTATATATAAAATAAAACAACATCTACTTGGGATTGGAAGAAAAGTGAAGGCTTATGATAAAACAATTGCAGAAATCAAGCAAGTACTTTCTAAGTACATGGAGGAATCAAAGAAGAATAGAGATGAAAAAAATAAGAGAGAGACAGTTAATATATACGAAAGAAATGAAAGTTTATTCTCAGCTTCCGATTATGGCGAAGGACGTGAATGCAGTTTCATAGATGGAGGGGAGTAGTACATTCGGCTTTAGACCAAAAGGGTTATGGATCTATACTTTCAAAGTGATTCAACAGAGAAAGGAAGGCAAGCAAACAAACAAACTATGTTTGAAAATTGCTTCAAAAAGGAAAAAAGAGAAACAGTGTACGAGTACATTAATAGGTGATTTTATGACGGTGGAATACCTTTTAATACAGCGAAGTTGCCTTCATTTTACAGTATGATTGAAGCTATAGGTCAATTTGAACCAGGGATGAAGCCTCCATTATATCACGAGTTGCGAGAACTACTTTTGAATAAAGAAATAAAGAAAATGAAGGAGTTCTTGGACCAATACAAAGTGCATTGGTCCAAACATGGATACAAAAGGGTGTACACTCATTAATTTTTTTGTTAATTGCCTTTTGGGAATAATGTTTTTGAAATCAGTTGATGCATCAAATGAAGTAAAAGATGCAAATTTGCTTTTTGCATTGTTGAATGATATTGTTGAAGTTTGGGAGGAGAATATGGTTCAAGTTGTTATTGATAATACCTCAAACTATGTGAAAGCAGATAAATTATTTAAAAAGAGTTGAAGAACATTTTTGGAAAAGCATGGCAATTGGTGGTATTCATTACAAACATTCTCAAGTGTTGAGTATGATGAGAGCAGACACACAAAAGGACTTACATAGGCCTGCAGTGACAAAATTTGCCATTTTTTTACTCTAGAAAGCATATATAATTGGAAAAAATGCCTAAAGTTCATATTTCTTAGAGATGATTGGGAAAAAAATAGTTTTTCAAAAACGTCAGTTGGTAAAAGATGTGAAAGCATGATTTTGAGTTCAAAATTTTAGAAGAGAGTGAGTTGTGCTCTGAAAATAATGGCCCCCTTGTTTGACATGCTTCGATTGGTTGATAGCGATGAAAAGCGTGCTATGGGTTACATCTGCAAGAAAATGGATCGTGGAAAGGAACAAATAAAAGTATAATTATAAATTAATTTTTTTGTATTCTACTAATTGTAAATTACATTTTATCTTAGCTTCTATAATGGTTACTTTCAATTCTTTTACTTAGTAGGTAAATGTGTGTGATGATAAACAAATATACGGCTGGGTTTGGGAGATAATCGATAAAAGGTGGAGCAATCAATTGCACAAACCTTTGCATGCAACAAACCTATATTTGAATCCAGCCATATATTATAAGTATAAAAATATCGAGTCCAATGAGGAGATAAAGAATGACTAATATGATTGTGTCAATCGTCTTGTTCAAAGCGAAGAGGATCGAGACACACTACTAGACCAACTCATAAGATATAGAACTGCTATTGGGCCTTTTGGAATGGAGTTTGCAAAGAGGAAGAAGAAAGTGTAAACCAGAGTTACCGGAAGCGCTTAGGTAAAAGGGGAAGCGCGCTTCCCCGAAGCACGCTTCGGAAGCACGAAATGTCGCACTTCCGAAATGTGTGGGGAAGCATCCCCCTTTTTTGGGAAGCATGCTTCCCTCTCGCTTCCCCCACGCTTCCCCATTTTTTCATTTTTTTTGCTTCCCCCTCGCTTCCGGTTCGCTTCCGGTTCGCTTCCGAGACGGTTCGTAATTTTCTTCTTAGTGGTCCCACGCTTCCCCGCTTCCTAAATTTTTGAAAGTGTCACGCTTCCCGCTCCCGCTTCTCGTATCGTTTCCCGCTCCCGTTTCCTTGACTGGTAACTCTGGTGTAAACCCTAGGTAAGATGATTAAATTTCATATAACCCCTTTTGCATTATTTTATAACTTATATATAGTTGAGAATTATTATCGTAAGGGGTTTATTGGAAATCAGAAAAGTTATCAGTTGGTCTTGTTTATATTTTAAATTTAATGGTCTCTTTTGTAATTTTCTTTATTGACCCTAATCACTACTTAAGGGTGATTAGGGCTAATCGTAAAGGTACTTTTCTATCTTTTCTTAAACCAAGTTTCAACATGGTATCAAAGCCTCTCGTTCTTGGGAGAATCTAACGCCTAGGCTGAATTTCTTTCTTCCCTCTTTATCATAGTTTTTTTCTTTCTTCTTCTCTCCTCCTAGCCTATATCTAGTTTGTTCGATCTTCCTTCTGATCGAACCCTAGGTTCTTTCCTCAGTCTCACGACCTGGGATCTGACTAGTTCTACACAATATGCAGATCTGATCAGACACCTTAGATCGTGTGTTCCTCTTTTGCTCCTTGTTGATGACGCCTCAGTAATATTGATGGATCGTGGTGCATCAGATCTACCATCATGTGGAGATTGCGTGGAGCAGACACACAAAAGGACTTACATAGGCCTGCAGTGACAAAATTTGCCATTTTTTTACTCTAGAAAGCATATATAATTAGAAAAAATGCCTAAAGTTCATATTTCTTAGAGATGATTGGGAAAAAAATAGTTTTTCAAAAACGTCAGTTGGTAAAAGATGTGAAAGCATGATTTTGAGTTCAAAATTTTAGAAGAGGGTGAGTTGTGCTATGAAAACAATGGCCCCCTTGTTTGACATGCTTCGATTGGTTGATAGCGATGAAAAGCCTGCTATGGGTTACATCTACAAGAAAATGGATCGTGGAAAGGAACAAATAAAAGTATAATTATAAATTAATTTTTTTGTATTCTACTAATTGTAAATTACATTTTATCTTAGCTTCTATAATGGTTACTTTCAATTCTTTTACTTAGTAGGTAAATGTGTGTGATGATAAACAAATATACGGTTGGGTTTGGGAGATAATCGATAAAAGGTGGAGCAATCAATTGCACAAACCTTTGCATGCAACAAACCTATATTTGAATCCAGCCATATATTATAAGTATAAAAATATCGAGTCCAATGAGGAGATAAAGAATGACTTATATGATTGTGTCAATCGTCTTGTTCAAAGCGAAGAGGATCGAGACACACTACTAGACCAACTCATAAGATATAGAACTGCTATTGGGCCTTTTGGAATGGAGTTAGCAAAGAGGAAGAAGAAAGTGTAAACCAGAGTTACCGGAAGCGCCTAGGTAAAAGGAGAAGCGCGCTTCAGAAGCATGAAACGTCGTACTTCCGAAATGTGTGGGGAAGCATCCCCTTTTTTGGGAAGCGCGCTTCCCCCACGCTTCCCCATTTTTTCATTTTTTTTGCTTCCCCTCGCTTCCGGTTCGCTTCCTAGGTCGCTTCTGGTTCGCTTCCTTGGTCGCTTCCGAGACGGTTCGTAATTTTCTTCTTAGTGGTCCCACGCTTCCCCGCTTCGTAAGTTTTTGAAAGTGTCTCGCTTCCCGCTTCCGCTTCTCGTATCGTTTCCCGCTCCCGCTTCCTTGACTGGTAACTCTGGTGTAAACCCTAGGTAAGATGATTAAATTTCATATAACCCCTTTTGCATTATTTTTATAACTTATATACAGTTGAGAGTTATTATCGTGAGGGGTTTATTGGAAATCAGAAAAGTTATCAGTTGGTCTTGTTTATATTTTAACTTTTAATGGTCACTTTTGTAATTTTCTTTATTGACCCTAATCACTACTTAAGGGTGATTAGGGCTAATCGTGAAGGTACTTTTCTATCTTTTCTCAAACCAAGTTTCAACATGGTATCAAAGCCTCTCGTTCTTGGGAGAATCTAACGCCTAGGCTGAATTTCTTTCTTCCCTCTTTATCATAGTTTTTTTCTTTCTTCTTCTCTCCTCCTAGCCTATATCTAGTTTGTTCGATCTTCCTTCTGATCGAACCCTAGGTTCTTTCCTCAGTCTCACGACCTGGGATCTGACTAGTTCTACACAATATGCAGATCTGATCAGACACCCTAGATCGTGTGTTCCTCTTTTGCTCCTTATTGATGACGCCTCAATAATATTGATGGATCGTGGTGCATCAGATCTACCATCATGTGGAGATTGCGTGGAGCAAATCTGACATCATGATCGTGTTGCATCAGATCAGCAATCATTTTGTGATTGGGTGGAGCAGATCTGAGATCGTGCAGTAATTGGATGTCGTGTAGCGTGGAGCGTTGATGTTGGATCAGATCTGAATGGTGTGGCTGACTGACTGTTGCTCGTATCAGAGTCGTGTTGATGTGGTAGGTGTTAAATCTGTAGTGCTTGCTGTCGTTGGAATCAGATTTGCTCGTATCAGAGTCGTGTTGATGTGGTAGGCATTAAATCTGTAGTGCTTGCTGTTGTTGGAATCAGATTTAATCAGATCTGATTAATTTTTGTTGAAGTTCAGATGTGAAATCAATTTTTGTCATCTAAAATTAATTTTTATAGTGGTGATCAGATTTATTATCTTGCTGGTGGCGTCTGTGATATATATATATATATATATATATATATAGATATTGCAAGACAAGGATTTTATTTCAGCTGGAATCTATTTCTTTACTATCAGTTTGCTCGTGATTACTTTCTGGTTATTATTATTATCCGGCTCATTAGCTAGCTACTGTCAGCAGTGAAATACCATGGCTGAAATAAAGTCCAGTGATGGTGAACAAAGGTTTGAAGTGTCTGCAGAGTACAAAGCTTTTGCTAATCCCTTCTCTTATGGGTCGTCCGTAAAGCTGGACGACAATAATTATAAAAGGTGGTCGAGGACTTTTATGATGTCTGTGTCAGGACATCGTCGAAAACATATTTTGTTAAAAAAGGAACCAACAGAGAAAACTGGGAAATATGCCACATGGCAGGAAGATAATGACATTGTTATGTCTTGGATTATGAACAGTGTTCAGCCACATATTGCAGACGGCTTAATTTACTATTCTACTGCAAAGGAGATGTGGGATTCATTACGTGACACGTACTCTCAAGACAAAAATGTCAGTAGAATTTTGTAAGTTGAGCAAGAGATATTTCAGTTGCAGCAGGGTGATCAGAATCTTTCCCAATATTATGCATCAGTTAAATCAGCCTATAAAAGGCTCAACTCTGTTCGTCCTCCCTGCTGCACTAATCATAAAACCCATCAGGAGTAGACTATGGTGGCTCGTTTTCTATCAGGATTATCTCCAGATTACTCAGTAGCCAAGGTGCAAATGCTTACTAGCTGAGAGATCCCTACTCTAGCTGATGCCTACAACCGGTTAAGTAGTCTTGCTGTTACCCTTCCTCCGCCTCATGGAGACTCTCAGACTTCAGCTCTTGTTGTCACTGGTGGAGGAGGGCATGGTTTACCTAGTTCTTCCAGAGGCAGAGGTCGTGGAAGAGGCAGTGGAGGTCGTAGCAGGCTTCAGTGTACATATTGTGGCAAGCAAGGGCACCTTGAAGATCGTTGTTGGGATAAGAACCCTAAAAGTCGCCCTTAGAGCTCATTATCGTTCCCCAAAGCAATAACTCCGGTTGTCTCTTCCATCACTGAACCTGTGCCTACTTCTTCAACCAATACGATTACTCTCAGTCGTGCAGAATATGATCAGCTTCTTTCTCAGAGTTCTGCATTTGTGTCTGCCTCTATTGTAGTGACTGATGTGGCATGCTCTGCGGGTACTCAGTTAGATGATGGAGGTAAGATATGGATTATTGATTCTGGCGCCTCTCAACACTTTTGTGGAGATTCACATAGTTTCTCTACACTGGTTCATACATCTTTCCCTCGTCATGTTAAATTGGCAGATGGTAGATTATCCCCAATGGTGGGGCAAGGAGATGTGCATTTTACCCCTACATTACGGATTCAATATGTTCTCCATGCTCCACAGTTTCCTAAGAATTTATTATCCGTAAGCCAGCTTAGAAAAGAACTAAATTGTCGAGTTATATTTGACCCGGGTTCTTGTGTATTTCAGGATTTGTTGTCTGGGAAGAAGATTGGTGGAGGCCATGAGGAGGGAGGTGTTTATATCTTACACAACCTGTTGGATTAGCAACTTCGTGTGTGGAATCGAGTTCTAATTCCTACCAATGGCATCTCAGATTGGGTCATCCTTCTCTTTCCAAGCTTCAAAGAGTCATTCCACAGGTCTCTCCTGCAGCGTCCTTTCAGTGTGAAGCATGTCAGTTGGGCAAGCATCATCGTAGTTCTTTTTCTTTAAGTCAGAGTTGTACTAGTCAAAGTCCTTTTGATCTAATTCATGTTGATGTTTGGGGGCCTAGTCGGGTTCCTAATAGGTTTCAGTCCAAGTATTACCTTGTCATTCTAAAAGCAAAGAAAACTAAAAATTACATAAAACTCAAGAAAATAGCCATTTTTAATCATTCTAACTCCCCTTAATCCCTCTCTCATAACAAGTATTTATAAAAAACTAAAACCCCAACTCTACCATGAATTTTGGATAAGATTTGAAAGCAAACCCAAAACAGAAATTTAAATCTTAAATACTAACTACGGATCCAATTGAATCCTAGATCTCAATCTCATCACTTTTTCTTCTTTTTTGTTGGACTTGGATCTGATTCTGGATCCACAACTTCATCAGCCCCCATCAAGATTGTTGTCATGGGGGCAGTAGGGACCAGCGGGTCTGCAAGGCTGTCAAGGCCATCGCTGAACAATGGCAGCCCCGCCTCAAGAATCAGTGGTTGGTTTGGCATCGAAAGGAAGCCGTTGTTGGTGCCAGTTCGTCTGGCCAAGAAAGCTCACTGATCGTCGAGTTGGTTCCCCTCCAGCAGTGGCAGGGGGAGGTGATTCCTCGTTCGCTGTGCTCATGCATTAAAGGCCAGGTGCAAAACAATTGGAGAATGGAAGAAGTATTTTTTTAAAATGGAAGGGGGGAAATCATGAGGGTGTGGGAACGGGAGGCATTCTTTTTTAAAATGGAAGGTAGATATGGTTTGGGGGGCGTTATTGCATTACTCATGGTAGTAGGTGGACATTGTTTGTATTTCGGAAACAAAGATGGAAATGTTTGAAGTCAGTTTCCTTGCACAAATTTGGCGAGGTTGTTCTTTTGATTTTATTTCCTCGATTGGCATATCAGGGGATATTTTGGTGGTTTGAAGGGAAGGTATTAGTGGTATGGTTATGGACAAAGGCCTATTTTCGATCATGGTGTATTTTGAACAGCTAAATTCAAGCATTTTTTTAATGCTCACATTAGTATATGCTCCAACTATATTTGCTTTAAAAAGAGCTTTTCAGGATGCGCTTAACTTGTTAGGGTAAAAGAGTTTTGGCAAATTGGTGCATAACTAAAAAATTTAATTTTCTACGTACCTATGAATCCAACCGAGAACAAAGATATACTAGCAGTATGCGGCAGTTTGTTGATTTTGTTGAGTTGGATATGGTGGATTTACAGATCTCGGGTGACTTTATACCTAGTCAGTCAGGAGAAGAGACCCTTGCATGCAGAAATTTGAAAGGTTCATTGTGAGTAGGGGTGGTGGGAGCGACTCCGTGATGGACGAGCCACCATGGGGCGGCGCCTATATCCATTTCGGATCACACGTCAATAATGCTCGAATGGGAGGTAAGATGGATGAGCAATCGAAGGTTCAAGTTTGAACTATGGTAGTTGAGGGACCCAAAGCTGGTTGAAAGCATAGAAGGATGGTGAGCCCACCCGCAGGTAGCCGCTTAGGCTGTTCTTATATTCACAAAAAAATAAACCACATAAGAACTCGATTAATTGAGTGATCCAAAGGAGAAGGGGTTGTGAGATTCAAGCAGATAGAGGAACTGTGTTTAATGCAGAGGGAGATGGCAGCATGGCGGGGTGATGCACATGAGGTGGAGGGATTAAATGACAGGAAAAAGCTATTGATCGATGATATATAAAAATTAAGAGCAAGGCAGGAGATTAAATGGAAGCAAAGATCCAAAGTACATTAGATGTGTTGTGGCGATAAAAACACTAAGTTCTTTCGCTTCCTCTAGAAGAAATAACTTCACTTGGCCTTGTCAATTGGAGGGCATCTTTATGAGAATGATGAAATCTAAAGGGAGGCAACAAAATACGTTAGTGACTTTTTTTTACCTCCAATATGGGTGAGGACTCTCTTGACATAAGTGAGACCCCCATGGGTTGTTTTGATTCGAGGGTGCAAGACTTCGTGAACAGGGGTTTATTGGTAGATGAAGTCAAGCAAACAAAATGAAAACTCCTCAACAACAAGGCCCCGTAGGTGGACGGATTCCTTGTTGAATTTTTTAAGGTGGCTTGGCCAGCATGCCAGAGAGACTTTATGGCAGTGTTTAACGATCTTTATAGAAACTCATGTTTGCCAGGGAGATGGCGGTGAATCCCTCTTGGTCCTCTTTCCTAAATAACCTAGGAGATTGAGATTAAAAAGTTCAGACCAATTTCACTCTTAGGCACCCTGTTCAAAATTATAACCAGGGAGATAGCAAATTTTATGCAAATGTCCTCCCAAAATATGCAAACGGCGTTCTTTTATTTTACGATTTTCTCCCAAATATGTACTTTTGAAGCGGCACTAAAGGCAAAAGCTTTGCTAAAGGCTTTAGTGATACTTTTGAAGTGTTGCCAAATTCCCATCGTGCTTTTGGAGTGTCAGTTTTTTTCAACAAACTCTTTTTACTATAAATCACATAAGAGCACAAGTAGGAAGACATTTGGACATTCACATGTGAAGGTCAGAACATTCACAAATGTGAAAGCATAAGGACATTCGCAAATGTGTAAGAGAAAATTCACATATTTGGATATTTGAGAGGGAAGTTCACATATCAAAGGAAATTCACGTGTGAAGGGTGAAAAAGTCCTTTTACAACCGAAAAGTTGTGATTTTTGACATGGGCAGATTTTCAAAAAATTTAGTTTTTTTTTGGAAACACGTCATGTTTTGTTGTACAGTATGGACATTTTTCTATATAGAAACATATCCAATTAGTGAACTGGATTTGAATTTGATATTATTTTCTCCCATCCAAATCTGGATCTGAATCTGATCAGGTTAGATTCAATAATACCTCGACCCAACCTGAACTGACCCGATCCATTCTATTGAATGTGGATCTTATTAGCTTAAAAGGTGATCGGATATGTCTTTTACTAGTTATTGGTTTGGATTCAGATCCGGGTGAAAATGCTATACTGAATCCAAATCTGATTGTCAATTGGATGTGACTTTTTTCATCTAACCCAGCTGAGTGGGTTGGGTTTCAGTTGGATATCTGACCCAAGTCAAAACCATTGACATCCCTAACCCTCAACCAAGAAGCCTCGATGGGTTATGGATCTGGACATGAGAGTCGATACCCACGACCCAGACTAGCACACTGGGTGGGTCCAAGTTCATAGTAGGTTAGAATCTGAAAGTAAAATTTTAAACATCTAGATTGGTATATCTGTGTTGGGTCTAGAATCAATTTTTGTGTGGCAATACTTCAAAAGAAGGTTGGTAATAAGAGTTGTTCATGTAAACAAGGGGAAATAGATTGGATCCAAACAAAGCTTCAACGAAAAAGAATAATGGTCTAAACTCAACCCGATTCCAAATCCAGAAGTCTTGGAATTGTATTAATACATTATATCGGTTGCCAGCTATATTGATATATTTTTCTCTTTTTTATTCTTATGATGGTTGTACTTTGATTTTTGTTTTCTTAGTTTTATTCTTATGATGGTTGTACTTCGATTTTTGTATTCTTAGTTTTATTCTTATGACCACATGAATGCATTAGGCACGGCCGATTTATTAGAAAATGCACTTTGGATAGGATAGTTTTCTTAATAGTGAAATTTTAACGCATTGTAAACCATTGAATTCTTAAACTCCAAGACAATCTGATTATGCACACCATTGATAAAACCTGTTCTGTACTAAAAAAAACATATAGATCATATCCATATGGCTTGATTCATAAAAATATCAAGAAAAAGCTAAAGAATAGGTGATTTCTATTAGAGAGTATGGTATAATCTAAGATAGCCAATATTTTTCCCTTGTTTAATATAGTATGATTGAACAAGGTGGCCATGGGTTGTGTTGATTGTCTAATGTTGATAATAAATTGCGTCTACGTGTGCTCATTGGAGCTGATCTAATATTTTTTCAACTAGATCATAGAGGCACGCCATGTTGGGTGTGTGTCTCTAGTAGGTTTGTCGATGGGTCAGGTTTGTACCAGGTACACAACTCGACCCAAACCCAAATAATAATTGGATCAATCTGAACCCAACCCAAAGAATATGCAGACTGGGTTTGGGTTATAATTTTTGCTAGGTATCCAACCAGACTTGAGTATTATATATACTTTTTTAGTACAAATATATTTCAGAAATTATGCGAGACTGGGCTTGGGATTTCATTTTTGTGAACCATCACAACTCTAACGTAACAATTTATTATATGGGCGGGTTTGGGTATACCCTGATGGGACAGGTACCTGACTCGTTGAAACCCTAGTCCCTGGTGACATGAGTGGGTATACTCAAGCAGATTGACATAGACACTGACACAAACTGACCTTATTTTATTATTTTTATGTTATTTAAGTAAAAATTATGTTTTTACTATCCAAATATCGAAAATAGTTTCAAAAAATGATTGTATTGTACCACAAAAATGATGTGTTTTTCTAAATGCCCTAAAATTGTTGAAATCCGCCCGCTCTTCAAAATCGCAAATAGGCAAACGAAGTTTGCATGCTATATTGTTTCGCCCGCCGACTAAGGCAAAAACTCATTTAAATGTATATTCACGTATATTTTTTTGTGATTCTCAAGTGTGCAAAATTATGTTATTTATGCATTCTTCTCTATTAATCGTAAAGTCATAAATACCAAAAATCACATATTTTATACCAAAGTCATGGAAAACCATACAAACCTCCTTTCTCCTTTCTCCTTTTTAGCTTTTCTTGTGTGTACTTTTCTTGTGTTTTATTAAATAGTTTTTGCGTGATTTACCATTTAGGGGTTTTTTGATATATATATATATATATATATATATATATATATATATATATATATATATATGTATATGTGTTGTAGAGGATTTATGTGTTTTTGCTTATTCTTTATTTAATTTTAAGTGTTTTTGTATTGGTGTAATGAGGCTAAGGTTGACTCTGTTGGTGTAATACGTATTAGTTTTTTGCCGATATAGTTAATGATGACCTCAATATTTGTTAAACTACACTAGCGTCTCATTGATGATCGTAGCTAGAGAGCTTTAGTAGTCTAAAAAATATTAGCCTTAAAGAACTCATGGCTATGTTGTCTCTTAAAATCGAATATAGTGAAGAGTTAGTTAGCCTCCAGTATACTTAAGAAACACTTAGAAGAGATGTAGAAGAAGATGTTGATAAATGCAATGATAAAAAACCTGTGGAGAATGTGCATTCATCTCATAGATTCATTTTCAAACATCAAATTGTTTCAAACAGTGAATGATGTTGATGTCCTAAACATGCAAGTCTTCCAAACAATTAATGATAGTAATGTTATACACGTGGAGGGCATGCAATTGCCTAAACCGATTAAGAATATAGATATTCGATGTGCAAACAATGCAAAACTTTTATGAACAATTAATGTATATGATTAGACAAAATATTCAGCGTTGCAGCTCAGTGCTAGTGATTATCATCGCAACAATGTGAATGACATTCAACCTTCTATAGCTAAAGACAAAGGTCGGTACACATTGAAATTTATATTTTAGATGTAAGTGTGACGATGGATGCGATATTTTCATGGTTAATTTTAAAAGTTGAAAATGCAAGATTGTTGCATGCGTGGAATCAAAGGATGAGATAATAAATTTTTATTAATTTATACGATCGAACAATCAATTAACGATGGCGTAGATGGTAGAAAATGATAATAACATATATAGTAGCAACAACTCTAATCATGACTATACCATATCTATTGAGCCAAACTCAGAAACGATAGGAGATGACCAAGACACTTATGGCTTGAGATAAATAATTGTTGCAAAAAATGATGCATTAAACATACATGGGAAGCTCAAACCTTGGTATGTTGTATTAACTATATGAGCATTTATTAAGAAGTATAATTGTTTTATGTTTTTATGCTAATGTTTAGGTTTTACTAAGTTCTCTGCAATGCCCCAAGATTTAAAACTTGCACAATTTTTTTTACTCCGATTGAAAACCTCGGGCGAGTTATAAATTCGATCGATAACAGTAATAAGACTAAATCCTTAACGCAGATAACATTTCTAAAATGATTCAGTTTTAGAAATCAGAGTATTTTCATTCCAAAATAAACCATAATGTCTTTACAAAAAAACAGTAGTAACAAGTACTCAATAGTCAGTTCTCGAGAAAGGAAAATGACTGATTCTCAACATCACCACAACTTTGTGCTACCGCTCCAGTAGACTATTCAGTACTTGTAATTTTGTAGAGTCAATATGTAACGCCCCAACTTTTTATAGTAAAAATTTTGGAGTAAATTCTTTTTTTTTTTTGAAATAGCGGAAGTGCGAAAAACACAAGTCGGGTGCATTACAGGGTAAAACAGAGAAGTACCAAAAAAAGCATACCATTCATTAATTAAAGCATTAATGTCATTAATTACATCTCTTAACAGAAATGTAAATCTACTAATTAGAGTTCAAATAGGAAACATTGAAAAACTGAGATCTCTTGACTACTTCCAAATACGACTCCACGATGCTCCAATTATGCGTTACCTGAAAAATTTTAATGCAGAAGGGTCAGACTCCCCTGTCTGCGTAAGAAGCATTATATCTATATGTGGTGCTCAGTGTCTTGTGTACAAATATGTGCAACAACTGCAGATATAACTAGCATGAAAATTTATATCATTCTAAGAAAATGATTATGCTTTCAATTCATGATACAGTGCAAAAGAGGATTGAACTAAAGATACATTTATCCACATTAGCACAAGCTGTAGATTCTACAAGTTTTACGAAAGTCATATCAACAGTACATAATTCTTCAGGAATAAGTTTTCAGTCAACTTAAATTATTTAATGTTTATCTTACTCTCACTCTGTGGGTAAGCACAGGCATAGACATTGTAGTGAACTGAGACCATACGGTGAGATGCCTAACTCTCATGAAAACACGAACATCCATGAAGCTCATACCACCTACCCTCTCCAAGGTAGATCATGGGTCCGGTAACATACACCATCTTTCAGGTGTACCCAGAGCCTGGAGAATCCGGTAACATATACCGTCTTTCAGGTATACCCAGAGTCTCAAAGGTTTTATATTTCATTTTACATTTTCTTTATAACTAAGTGCGAGCTATCGCACTACGAGGGGTCTGGTAACATATACCTTCTTTCAGGTATACCCAGAGCCTCAGAAATCTCATATTTGATTTCTCAATTATTTTCCTGTGCGAGTCATCGCACCAAAGATGATTCTCAAAATCCCGAACCCGCCTTGGGGTTCACACACATTGTATGGACTTAATTTTTTTTTTGTCAGGGTGCCATGAGCACCATCAAGATAGCATTTCTCGGAACATGGCTCGACTCGGAGCTCACAGTCATCATTTTTTTTTTGAAGTTATGAGCTAGGGTGTAAACAATAGCATGTGCTTGAATCCACAGAAAAGCAATTGACAAATAATTGAAGGTAATGGTGCCCTTTTTGTTCCACAACCCATAGAAGCAGAAAATCAATTAAAATAAGGCACAATAAGTACAATGTTAAGTTAATTATTTCAAAACAAACAAAGCAGTAACAGTGCCTGAACAATTACTTTAATAATTGTTGCATCAACCAATTCACCAAATTGGCTCATGTGTTGCCTTAAACCTTCATCATCTACCTCCCAAGGAACACCCAAGACCTGAGAAGTTTTATACAAAACAGGATAAATATATTCCCATAAGTAAATGTATAAGGAGTAGGTTTCATAAATAAGCATACCACCAACCTTGTGCTTCCTGTAGACATTGTTCTCCCACTCCACTCCTTACAAATGACCTTCAACACAACGAAGTAGGGGAAAATATGCTTAATCATTCATGAACTGGCTACATTCAGAAAAATACCACAAATGAAAGCGACCAACATAGTCTATATTACAGCTTCATAATACATTAATGGCTGGCATGATTCTTAGCAGTTCGCATAAATGCATCAGCCTTAATTTCATGTTTTTGCACAATTTCATTCGGTGGAGTTGTAAAACCTGCTCCCTTGGTAAGGGACATTACTAATCTCTTCGTTCAAGTCAAGCGAAAAAAGGAGAGAAAGAGAGACAGATCTTATATTAGCATAACAGCTATATCTTCAGTTGTTTAACATATCAAAATCCATATCTGAAAAGCAACAGCAGACACACCAATAGTATGCTACAAACCAATCATGCACGTGCACACATGCACACACAATACACAGTATCAGTCACACTCAAGAATGTTGGGGTAGATTAAGACATCATCATGCTCTTATGCATAATGCATGCACATACACATAATTTTGCATATAAATAGAATCACATATGAATTCACCATTACAACACAAACCAAGAAATAAGTGTTTCATCTTATCGTATATGAATTCACCAACAGATGAGAAATTCACAAAACAACCATAATGCAACAATATACTGTAACTAACACATATCTCCAAACACAAGTTCCATTCTTCTTCAATTCACCAACCGGAGCTCAACAGAGCCTGTCGGTGCCCACTTTCACGTTTGGGGAACTAAACTTGGGTCGGTCCAGCTGACCCGCACTCAACCTAGCCAAGCTGAGTTGAGCACGAGTTTGACCTCGATGTCACCAAAAGCCATCACCTCCTTCAGCGAGGTCATTTCTCCAACCTTGACCCTACCGCTTGTGGTCGTCACCTTCGCCACAACCTTGTTCTTCACTACCATCATCGGACTGGAAACCGAGGTTAGCATACGTGTCCTCGCTCATAGTTGGATCGTCAATAAAATACGATCAATGTCATGCTAATCGAGGAGAATTCTTGAGGGCCTTTTTGAAATTTCTTTATTTCTCGTGAGACCACATGCATTACAAGGTAGGTTTATAATAACTTTAACATATATGTGTAGTTTTAGGTTTTCTGAAATGCTTGGGGTTTTCATAATTACATAGTTTATATATATATATATATATATATATATATATATATATATATATATATATATATATATATATATATATATATATATATATATATATTCAAAAATTGTTTGTGTTGCATGCCTTTTGAGAAAATATATATTTAAGTAATATTTGTTTTTCATAAACAAGAATGTGCATATGTTAAAAAAGTATCAAAATTTTCCATATGTGAGTATTTTGAACATGTTTTCAATAAAAGACACGTATATGTTCAGGTTTTACAAACATATTCTAACATATATATTTTGGATTTTATGAATAGTTAAATACGAGTGTATTTCAAGATTTTATGAATAAATATATGTATATGGCTCATGTTTTTTGAATATGCATGTTTCTGAAATTATTACGTAGTTTTAAGCCTGTGTAAATGCTTATGATGAATGATAAAATGCATATCAAAGATGCTGCATAGTATCTATGATGAAAAGCATGTTATTCAATTGTTATTTTATGTGAGGCAAAACAGGGTGGTTCAACAAAGAGAGGAGGTTGTTCAGCAGGAGCGGCTGAGAGCAGTCACCAGGAGTCAGTGAAGGTGGCACTGGTGGGTGCCATCGGTGGCTGCCCAGTTGGTGGGAAGGAGAGAATCGGGTGGCAATGGTATGGTGCAAGACGAAAATCAGGAGAGAGATGGGCAGTGGTGGTGGTGGTGGTGGTGGTGGTGGTGGTGGACTGGTGGTGGTGGTGCTGGGTTTACACGAGAGAGGGGAGAGTGAAGGGTGAAGGGGAGCATGAGTGAAGTTTATGATACAGGTGAGAGGGAATGTAATGGGCAGAGGGGGCATGAGTAGAGTATTTATAGGAAGAAAAAAAGGAAAAAATCCAATTAGAAAGGGGGAAAAACTTTTTGATTTGAAAAAAAGTAGGGGGAAAAAACATTTTCAAAGGCGAGTGTGGAAAGAAAAACTTGAAATTAGAATTTGGTTTTGAATTTCTTTTTAGTTTTAAGTAGGAAAACAAGTGGGCTTGGATTTGGATTTTGGTGAGACCTATTTGGATCTCATTAAATCCAAATCCAACCTACTAATATATATATATATATATATATATATATATATATATATATATAATTAAATTCATTTGGGTCATAAGTGGACTTAAATCCTATTTATTTAAATGAGATTCATTTGGGTCTTAGGTGGATCGAAACAAATTTATTATACTTTAATAGGATCCATTTGAGTCACAAATGGATCTAAAATTTTATTTACTTGATGAGATCAAATTGGGTCTCCAAGTGGATCCAAAAGTCCTTTTCTTAGTGAGATCCATTTGGGTCATCTAAATATATCCAAATCTTATTTTACTTAGTAGAATTCATTTGGGTCTCTAAATAAATCCAAGACACTTTCTACTTTAAAGAAAGATCCAATTGCGTCTCAAATGGATCTAAATTTCTTCTATGCCTGATTTAAGCCCCGATATAAATCAAAACCCTACCCAAATCTATTTCGGTTGACTGAAATCATTTGGAGATCCAATCCTAAATAACTTGAGATCGAGTGGATCTTATATGTTCATTCAAATAGTTCAAACTTGCGTTTGAGTTGGTTGATCCTCTTAGATCTATATTGAGGTCGAGATCCAAATACTTCATACAAAACCTCATAACTGCCCAATTAAATATCAAATAACTTCAATAAATGCCAAAATATTATCCATAAATAACTGCTAATTAATCAATCAATATTAGCTAAGTAATTTGCTAAAAAATGATATTTAATCAAAGTTAAATACCAAAATAATTCACAAAAAAAAAATCTTTTATTTATTTAAAAATTTTGAGAAATTTATAAACTTTACATTATTGCTCAATGAATATTATTTCAATAAAGAGCAATTGGCAATCATTGATGTTAAGTCAATTTAGTTGTTTGAGCAACTGTGTAACAAAAGACTTAATGATATAGAACGATTTCAATGGCTATCAATATAGTCAAAAGATCGAGAAGTTGTTATCGACAAAAGGTTTAATAATCTTTAGCACTATCATAATTTTTTAAAGATCATGTGATAAGAAATAACTATAAAATAAAATTTATGAAAAACTGCAATAACAGAGTAACTGTAGTATGCATGAGAAATAACTTGCGGACTATGGTTCATTCCACTTGGAGGATCCATTGAACAAAGGTGCAGAAAACATCATTCTTTCAAGTGAAGAAGTATCAAAGTGAGCATACATGTGGTGGATCATTGGACAACGTAGTTGTGAAAAAAATATCTTTCAAGTGGATTTCAAGTGTTATTCTTGAACACTTACACAATAACCCAAAGTTAACTCTAAAAGAAATCTTAAATGACATTAGTCGCAAGGAAAGTATGAAGGTTACGTACAAACAAGCATGACATTAATGAGAAATGACTAAGGTGATCCTATATGGTTTATTCGAAGAGTTTTTCAAGATGCTTTTTGCCTATTGTCATTATTTGATGACGACTAACCGATGATCGACAATGTGCATTGAAACTGATAGACGACATAGATTTATGTACATGTTCGTATCTTTTCGTGCATGCATTGATCAGTTTTTTAAAGAAAGCCCTCCACTTCTTATGGTAGCTGACACATTCCTAAAAGAAAAATACATAAATATTGTTGTCAGCCCATGGTATTGATCCTTGTGATCAAATATTTTTGGTTGCATTTACTGTTATAGATAACGAGTCGAATGAATCATGGGTGTAGTTTTTTTATGCATGTGAATGCACAATTGAGACACTAATACAATGACATACCCAAAGTTAAAGTACAATTAACAGCTATCTCAAATAAGCACACAAAGCTACACAATATGTTCTCCCATACATGGCTAAATTGTCAGGTTGAATTTTACACAAAACACTACGAAAAACTTTTAACATAAATTTGGAATATCACTAGGTCAACTTTGGTAAAGCACAGCCAAAGCACTCACGAGACAAGAGTATAATTATTTTCTTAAAAAGATTCAGGAGCAAAGGGAAGATGCATACAAGTATGCAACTAAGGTCATAAAAGAAAAACATTAGGCTAACATATACTTTTCAACTAGAATGTACAAGCGCTTAACCTCTAATATAGTAAAGAGATTTAATGCGAGGATTCTCACAATACATGACAAGTCACTAAATCCTCTTATTGAAAAACTTTATCTCATGATGATGAAACTTTTTGAAAACCAAAAGAATAATACCCATAACATGTGTGGTGCGTAAAGTAAAAAAAAGTTGGACGATGGTAAGAAAGAAGCACGAAATCTAAGTGTTCAAGTAGTGCATTGCCTTCATCGTCGATACAAAGCCTACAATCACTCTCACAATTGTAATGTTTATCTTAAAAAACAAACATGCTCTTGTAGAGAGTAACAGGTTAGCGAGATTTTGTGCAAACATATAATCACGTGCATTTTGTACGAAGACAAGTTATCAGAAGATTACTACGATAAGTTCTACACTATTAAATCGTATCAAGCTGCATATAATACTTATTCATTTTTTCTAATGACGGATAATATCTCACATCACTCCTCCAAACCTTATTCCAGTCTTACCACCTAAAGTGCATCCTAAAACAAGATACCTTAAGAAACAAAAAACAGAACACAAAAATGTTGGGTAATACAAGTGCAATCATTTTTTATGAAATTGGCCACAACCGGCGAAAGCACAAATAACATTATATTAGAGTACAGATGGTTTACAAAATCTGTATTTATTAGAAGTTGTTTTAGGAATTCTTTCTTTGTATTTACAATCTTTTTTAATTAATGTCTTATATCTTTTATGTATATAAGGAGTTCACAATGAATAATTATAAACCAAAAAAAAACATGGTAGTAGAAAGCAGTCCAAACCCCGTCACCAACCCCAAACAAGGAAGCAATTGTGTTAATTATACAAGACATTGACCAGAATTATAAAGTGAAAATTGCCCAACTTCTGATAATTATTTGGTGCAATGAACTTTACACAATTTGGCTTTGAGGATACAACTGAGCTTGGCCTGCTCATGGAGTCTAATCTACAACGTGTTGTCCAACTAAACTGCCTGGCACAAATCACTTAAGATAGCACCTTTAATAAAATGAAAGGGACTCACACTAGGTTAAAAAATGATAGAGAGAGAGAGAGAGATGGATAACAGGAATAAAAGATAGGCTTCAGTTATTATAGACTCGATCCCAACAGCCAATAATTGAGTCAAACGGCATCTACGGCCTAAAAAGGAAATTAAATGGTCTAAACAATAATAAAAAACCTAAAAACATCTACAGAGGAGGTGACTAGTCAAACGATCAAATGAGAGGAAACAACTAGGCCAATCAATCTTGCATGAAGTACATATCCTTATATTAAAATCGATGTGAATCGGCTGATATGAATTGAATCTCCTAATTGGAAACAACAACACTTAAAAAGTCACTTGCTCATGCACAGATATCTTGATAAATTAGATCAGTCAATATCAAGCATGCACTAAACCTTTCAATGAATTGCCGTTTATCCGGATCTCCAGTGGAATTATTTCATCATATAAGCCCTCAAAAACTTCGTCAGCATGTACAGAATTTAGATGACTAAAACTAAATAAAACTAATCGAGTTATTATCATTCAATATTAAACAATAATGAAAAACACGACGGTTAAAAAGGTATACGGAATGCACACTCATGTTCTATGTTTCTTCTTCTTACTCGGAGAATTTAAATTCAAGTTTCTTTTCCCTTTGCCTGACCTTTTCATTCCACTTACAAGCTCTGTAACTTCAATAGAATTTGAAGTCGGCTCTTCCAAAATGCTGCAATACCAAGTTGACAACCACCAGAGTAAGATGAATTTATTCAGCAAAAATTCTAGTTGGCAGGCAGAGAATTGCCTTTTTTATATTTTTTGAGAGGAAACCCCATTTCAGGTGGTGGGGCCCGGTAGAGATTGATGCTCTGCCGTATGGCCCACTCCCAAGCACATAAAATCCCTCCAGGGAGCTTGATGCTTGGGCTTAAAGCAAGGGATGCACACCCTGGGTATCACAGTTACAAATCTCATTCTCAGGTTAAAAAAGTGAGTTTTCCTCAGGAAAATCTCTGTAAGTTGAAAATTTATACATTCATTACTAATATAGAGCAATCCTAGGGTGCTCCCGGAGCACCTACTAGAAATCATATTTGTAGGTTGCATCTTCTCAATCAGATCTTATAGATGTACTTAAAACAATGTATTTGATAGTAATCATGTTTTGGATCATGTTCAAAATAGGCTTTTTTAGTCATAAAATTTTGGTACCTTGTGAGCCATTGATTTTTGAAGATCTTAAAAAAAACTACATGTATGACATAATCACATGATCCAAACATTTTTTTCCACTAAATAAAAACTGTAGATCATATCTATAGGGTCTGATCAACGAAAAAAGCACTCAGATTTTGAAAATTTGAAGCTTCTACTAGGTGGCAATAGGTGATCGGGGAACACCCTATCATTATTAATATAGAGTAATGCTCCGGGAACACCTACTCCCTCCTACTAGAAAGCAAAGTTGTAGATCATATCTATAGGGTCTGATCAACGAAAAAATCACTCAGATTTTGAAAATTTGAAGCTTCTACTAGGTGGAAGTAGGTGATCGGGGAACACCTTATCATTATTAATATAGAGTAATGCTCCGGGAACACCTACTCCCTCCTACTAGAAAGCAAAGTTGTAGATCATATCTATAGGGTCTGATCAACGAAAAAATCACTCAGATTCTGAAAATTTGAAGCTTCTATTAGGTGAGAGTAGGTGCTCTGGGAGCACCTTATATATATAAATATATATATATATATATAGAGAGAGAGAGAGAGAGAGATTTTGAAAATGAGGTAAGGGGCGTTTACAAAAATACTATACAACATAGGTTACTTTGAGCAATGGGGTGAAAGGCATTTACAAAATACCATATAATATAAGGTAGTTTCAGCAATGGGGTGAAGGAAGTTTAAATGATACGCAACATATAACACAGTTTCCCTTTAAAAAAATATGCATAAGTTGTTTAGAGTCTAATCGGCTACTTGAATAGTACCATACCAAATGTGTAGGGGAGGTAAGGCCCTCTCAGCTGCTATATAAAACGAGGGTGCCTCCCCTTCATTTAGTGAAAAGCCATTGCCATCGGTAGTCAGCATTCAATGCTGCCTGACATGCGCCATTCAATGCCAGCTCAGCTCAGCATTGAATGATTGCTGAGAAAAAAAAAGTTCACACCATCAAAGGAAGCGGCATGATTTTTTTGTATATTTCAAAATCTTACAAAAAATCGTGAGGGTTTTAGCAGTATTTTTAAAATATCACATTTTTTTCGGGTATATATCGTTTGTGATTATATTGAAGCCTTTGTGAGCCAAGCAGAGAATTAATTAATTATTGGAGATTTCTAACAAAAATCCATCTATTACCTTGATTTCTTCTCAGCTTTTTTAGAAAGAGATCCCTCAACAATCCTTGCATGATACTTATGGAAAGGAGCACTCCCTTTTCTCTTTTCATCCTAGAGATATTAGAACAGTTGGTGAGAGAAGATGGCTAGTAAACACAAAAAAAAAAGAGAAACACTAGCACACCTGGAGAAAAGATTCAAGTGATGCTTGGTCATTTGGAGAAAAAGCAATCTCATCCCTTTTTTTCTGTACAAATTCTATGTTCTGCTCAACCTATATCATAGGAAAAAGAAAAAGGTGAGAGAATTGCCAAATTAATTTGATACTTGAATGCTGAAGAGCGCAGAAGATGGCAAGTCTTTAATTACAAGAAAAGCTCATTTTCATACTCTCCCGTAATTTAAGCTTGAATGAAAAAGAAAAAAGCAGACATCATCTCTTTTCATGAATATTTGATGTCAGATTATGATATCCAGAAACTTCAAGAGCATGATATTAATACAAAAAAAAATATGTGAAGATGATATGTCCATCACGAAATCCACTACTAGTGCATCCTGCTTACAAAGTTTGCATCTGTAGAATACCATTATATACTACAATATGAAACAGTCCTAAAATATTCACTGATGTCAACTAAAAACCAAGACTATGTTTTAGTTTATTTTTCTTTTCCTTATTTCATCAATTAGTTTAACATTGCTCACAAAGAGCACAACAGAGGATGTTTCAAAAATCATCCTGCTACTTTCATTTGGACATTATTTTGGGTGTTGCATGGAATCTGGTCCAGTCTAGGAAATGTCGCAGATAGCTGAAGTGTAAGTGCATATCACAAACACCAAAAGGGATTTGTTTTAATTTTATCAGCAACAAATACTTAAAATGATTTTGGGTAAGATGCTCGGAGCTGGCCCTGCAGCAGAGTGTGCATTTGGCCAGCGGAGTGGGATTGAGGAGTGATGCTAATCCCACATCTCAAGATCAAAACCAGTCATGTGCCTGTGTGCAAGCTTATGCAAGCGGTTGTAATGAAGTATGTGGAATTACAAAAGCAAAGTGCAAAAGCACATAAGTGGACAATTACAAAGAAGATAGACAAGCACAAAAGTGCATAGACAAAAGTCCACTAAAGGACAATACAAAGAGTCAATTAAAAATAAAATATTATTGAAAATGTGCTTTGGGAAGCCATGAAAAAATATAGGGGGAACACTCCCCTATTTATATACAAATACAAGAGGGAGACCATTGGGAGCTCCCTTTCATAGAGACGTTGGGGAGCTCCCTCGGTCATATTTTTTTACTGTTGGGGCCCCTATCGACTCTATAGAGTGGGGCCCAATGACATGATAAAATAGAAATAAAAAAAGAAAATGAAGACAAAAATAAGAAAATGAAAAAATAGTTGTTTCTAATAAACAACTATAATTATATACAAAAAGACAAAAATGCCCTTATTGGGCAAACTGTTTATATATATATATATATATATATATATATATATATATATATATATATATATATATATACACTCCCCTTCAAACTTTACGAGAAAATGATCGAAAGTTTGCTGAGAAAGAGAAATCGAGGAGCAGAAAGAGCTTTGATGAAGAAATTTGTCAACTGGTACGACAACATAATAGTTCCTCTTAGATATTCATCACAAACATAGTGACAATCCATCTTAATATGTTTGATTCGCTCATGGAAGGTATGGTTGCTCGCAATGTAGATTACACTCTTATTTTCATAACACTCTTCGAAGGTGTTGAGATGATGATTTCCATATCACTGAGAAGACTTTTAAGCTACACAAGCTCCATTGTTGTCATAGTCATTACCTGATATTCGGCTTCAGCTGAAGATAAAGATATTTTTTGTCGTTTCTTACACCTCCAATAGATCAACGAATCTCTTTAAAAAATACAAAAACCTATCATTTAGGTTACCACCCCGGATAATTAGATCTAAAGATGATGAAGAGGACAAAAAAAAAGCTCTTTTGAAACGTTGTTTTTAATGTATCACACAATCCTCATAATTGCTGCCATGTGCAATGTGGTAGGGGCATGTTAAAACTGACTTGCTGCATGAACACATGAGTGATATTAGGTTGGGTGATAGAGAGATAAGTGAGAGATCCAATCAATTGATAATATGAAATAGAATCTTCAAGCAATACACTATCTTCAAGTCTTAATTTTGTATTTATGACTTTTGAGGTTTCCACCTTTTTATCGAAAACTTTTGACCTAGCACATATGTTAGCAGCTAATTTTATTTGAGAGAGATTATATCCTCTGAGAGAATAGGCAACCTCAATTCCTAAAAAGTATCTCAAAAATATGACCGTTGGGGCCCCAACGACAAGATAAGTGGGGCCCCTTGTGGTCTTAAAAAAGCAAAAGAAAAAAAGAAAAAGTAAAAAAGGGAGAGAAAAGGAAAAGGGGAGAGTTTACATGGGGATTTACCAAAATACCCCTATTCGGTATTTGGAGAAATAAGAAAACAAAAAAAAGAAATATGTATATATATACATATATGTATATATATACGTATGTATATGTATATATATATATAAATATTTATATACATAATTTAACAGAGACCCCCAATGCAATGCATTTAATGCATTTTACAATCAAAAAAAGAAAAATAAAAATAAGAAAAGAGAAAAGAAAAAGGAAATAAAAGAAAAGTAAAAAGACTGAAATGCCCCTAATGGGCAGAATTACAGAAATACCCTTTATCGGGTATATATATATATATATACATGATTACATATATTTTAACATATATATATATATATATATATATATATATATATTAACAGCAGTACTGTTCATGAGGCAGGGTAGCTGTATGGGATTTTTTCCTGGATAGACAACCAGGTCTGGGCCAAGTCTCCAGACTGGGCCAGGTTTTCCCCGTCTAATAAAAAAGAGATGTTGGGAACCGCTTCTTCATTAGTATAAAATAATGTTTATAACCATAATCCAAATGGATAGGATTAAGCCTATCACCATGATATTGATTCATTGAACAAGATTGTGTCACTTGGCGCCAAGTGGATAACTCAGTCCCGGCTGGTTGTTTTGTTAATCCAAATTGGTGGGTCTTGGATTTTCCAAGTCCATCTAACTCTAGGCACAAACCTGGAGAAGTTTGGCTACACTTCCTGCATCCTAAGATGGGTTCTGAGCTTGCTAGGTTTTGAAACACCGGCATTGGTCATCAATTTTTTTTCTTGTCTCGAACCAACAAATCTTTCATTAGAACTACAGGCTTCCAAGCTTAGACCATTCAATTTAAGGCTGTTCAGGTGGCAGCGGCATGAAGTGGACAGGGCTGGTTCCACATAATCAAATGTAGGTACAAAATCCTCATATGATCTTGAATTGTGGCAAGGGTAGATGTAGAATTGAAGCAAAGTGCCCTTGCCCCAAGTTCAGAGCCCCTTCACCTTATGCACTTGGATTGTGGTCAGGGGTAGGTGCAACCTTGTGACACAGATTCTGTCAGCCCAAGTTAGTTGTACTAAGGATTCCCTGAGCAATGTTTCACATTGTTGGTCAAAAGAAAATCAATTTACAGATAAAAAACACAACTCTGAGCACGTGCTATCGCAAAGTCAAACATGTAAGCTTATTCAAAAATATTTACCTGATCCGTGAATGGCCTTACAAGACGTCTGAGGCTCTCACTGGTTGTCTTTTTGCAAAACTTTCTAAAGCTGACGAGTGGAACAAAAGCCAACTCAGGGAAAGATACATGATAACTCCATTGAAAAAAGTGCTCTGAAAGTGTTTCAACTGCAGAGCGTACACATTGCTCATGGTATGCTTTCAGTTTCAGTAGCTGTTTTGGCACCTGTCAGACAAGTAACCAACTAATAAGTAAAGCAGAGAGCCGAGACAGTGAAGATCCTGAAAACTGATGAGGTAGTCTCTCCACTTGAACCAACCTTCAACATACTTGAAAAATTAAAATCTTTTGGAGCACTATTATCAGATTTGCCACCTTCCCCAAATTCTAGAAAGCTTAGAGATAAAGAAGCCACAGGAATGAAGACGCCACTAGAATGTGAAAGCTTATTCAACAAATGGATGCATTTTAGCCTCAAAGGAAAGAAACGAGGTCCAGGCAACATATGGGCAAGTCCATTTATCATCTGAATTGCCAAGTATAGCAAACTCTGAAGATCATGTTCCTTGATGTTAGCACATACAAACTTAACCCAAAGTTCAAGGCAGTTTACATACTGCCAATCTTGTATTTTCCTTAGTCCATCCTGAAAAATATGTAAAATATTAGAAAGAAGATAGAGAAATATGGATCTCGTGTACAAACAGAATTGCAACCACAATTATAAACAGATAAGCAGAAAATTGTGGGGAATAGGCAAAACACTCACTATATTTGGGAAACAACAATATCACAGTGAATTTCTCAAGAAGGGTAAGAACCGTTCTAGGTTCAATGACTTGATTCTATAAGAACATGAATGAGAGCAGGGCAGAGGAAACTAGAGAAGTTGTCGGTTTTCCAATTAACATCAAACCATGCTGCAATAGTTCCAATAATTAACATAATATAGATCCCAGCAGTGTTGGCCGATGAAATTGTGAAATCGCCCATAGCTGATCTATATCAAATCAGATAGTGGTCTGAAACATAGTGAAACACACTTGAGAATGCAAAATAATGCTCACGCACATGGAATTCATCCTATAAAAACTTCAGACTTCTTTTAGTGGCAAATTAACAAGTGTAGCATCATTATCTTCACTGTGGTAAACTTTCTCACTTGCAACTTTCACATACATGAAATAATAATTAATTTTTGTAAGCTTGGTGTCACCCACAGTTTGCCCACAATAAACCCTTTATATATGCAATTTCTGTCATGATGAGCAGAACCACACCCTCTATAACCTTCATGACACAATACTTGGGTTTGTGCTAAAGGAAAACATCATAAAAAATACCTGAAAGAGCAATGAGGCCACGCCATGAAGGTCCAAGACCTTATGACTTGTGATTGGAGGTGATAAACTTGCATGTGAGATAAATCCATCCATACAGTAACATGTATTTCTTTTACTTCTGAGAAGCCTCCAAATAGTCATTACCCACCATTTCCAAATCTACACCAATGTCTTCTCAGTGGCACAAGAAAGTAATTGATCATCCAATCTATGCAACATTATCCATTGGCCATGCACAACAGCACAAGAACAAAGGAACTAGCCTTTGCATACCCAAAGAGGTGGTGATCCTTTTTCTGAAGAGTCTCTATCTAAAGGGACTTTTTCCTTTACCTTTTAGTGAAAGAACCTAAGGGATTTAGTTTTGTTGCACTCGGGGCTCTGAACTAATAGAGCACAGAGTAACTTCAGGAAACAAGTAAAAGAACTGTTTCTAGTTGAATAAAGTGAAAGGAGACAAATTGGTAAAAAAATATAACTTTGGATCATGAACATTTCATGGTGCTGAAATAAAATGACAAAGATTTAGAAATGAGATCAATACAATATCTATATTTCACATGGGTCCCTGCCTATACCCATATTGTGAGGCCAGCTTACTGACTGGGAAGGCTACCTACGTGCTAGCACTAGGCGATAAAAGTCATGCTCAGGAAACCTCATGTAAACATCACTTAGGTGCTTCTAAGTATGCTTGATCTTAATAAAAAAAGTCTAAAAAGACAGAGAATAGCAAGTTATGTTTGTAATTGAAACTTTTTCTTTCTTTTTTTTATTTGAATTCCTGGGTTCTGTTCAACAATCAACATCACATACAAATGTATTTACAGAGTCATGGATTTTCATATTATGTTAAATATGCCGGTTTGCTTTCCTGGGTGCATGTCACAGTGCCATCTTGTGATCAAGTAGGTGCACAATTTTTACTAATATTAGCGTACATCTTGTAATGGTGTAAAATGTTAATCTTAACATTACAGCCACCTTGAATTTCATATTATACTATAACTGTTTTTTGCATACAATGTTAAAACATATAATTTCAGAAAATTTCTAGATCTTGAAAGCCTTTTATCAATCTTTTCATTTTGAAAATTTATTTTGTGTGTTTCTGAGCCACACAGCAAGCTGGCACGTGTGCACTGCCAAGCTCTTTGACTATAAGACATTTAAGTTAGTTCTGATATCCAAATTTCACTTTTTCTTAAAATGATAAGATGGCATCATCATCAAAGAAAGTAGATGGCTAAAAAAAGCGTTCAAACTTCACATTGGAAAAAAATGAGTTAATCCTGGTTATTTGAAGTAGTTTTTGAAGATGTTTGCAAAGTTGATCCCACAGTCACTGAATTTGCTAATTGCAAGTCATGGGTCACAAAGCCCAAAGACACTAATTAAGCAGGGATGGTCGTTCAAACTAAAAATGACTTAAACATGCCACATTTTTTTAAATTGTTCCAGAACCCAAGGAATCGAGAGAAGCTCAAAAGTCAAAACACATATCCATCTATCCGCATCATCTGGCTTTATTAGCGAGAAGCAACTCCTAAACAATTGAAGGACTTTCTAAAGTTTCTATTGTCAATCATATAAACCCTTTGTTTGGAGTTTATGAGATATATGCTAGATCATAGGAACTGGAAATAAAATATTACTACAATTATAGAATAAGGAAACAAGGTTAGGGTTATAAAGTTAAAATTATATTCCTATGTTCTAAGACAACTATAATACACCTCAGCTATACAAGTGGATAAAGTTATAATAATACCACCTTTAGGAAAAAAATATATGAAAAAAAAATTGTATGAAATCAATGGGGATTTATAATAAATATGTCACCATAAAATCCAAGTTCGCCATTTCATCAACTCTCTGATTGATTTGAAGGACATAGATACAAGAGAAATTTCATTGTGCTGGTCAAGTAGAATAGAAACATGTTTCTAAAGATTTCCAATCTCTAATGGTGTTGGGTCAAACCAAAGTGCATCATCTGACCCAACCTCAGTCTCTTTCTTCCAGAAGGGGTGGGTATTGAGCTGGGTACATGGTGCAGGACAGACTTAGCTTGGGCCTGAAACTGATGGGCCCATGCCTAGGCAATCAGGCCAAGCCTTTGCCATGGGGTAAAGTGTAGCCTGGCCAAAATAAACATGGCACTAGGATAGTTTTGGAAGAAACAGGGCTAAAGATTTAAATAGGTCTTATGCAGATGTCGCTTAAGGATGTGAGGGTTGGATATTCAACTGGCTTAAATCCATTTAGAGGGATTCAGTATAAATTTCAATATCCAATTAGCTAATCAGAACAGACTATCTTTCAGTTTTTTATATCCTAATCCAAATCCAACATAATATCTGGCTTAAAATGTGTGTATCATAGTCACCTATATCGTTAAAGGTAATTTCTCAGCGAGGGTATTTCTCGGAGAGATTTTCAAAAGTTGATAAATCTTGGGAATATCTTGAGAAAATCATGGGAGTTTAAAAAATTGAAAAAAATATAAATAACAACAAAAAAACCTAAGAAAATAATAAGTTTTGTATTATTTTTCTTTCAAAAATATAAAG
Source organism: Nuphar pumila (assembly GCF_984573655.1). Lineage (NCBI taxonomy): Eukaryota > Viridiplantae > Streptophyta > Magnoliopsida > Nymphaeales > Nymphaeaceae > Nuphar > Nuphar pumila. The sequence goes on along the minus strand of NC_143261.1, from coordinate 62,344,376 downwards.
AAACATGTTTTAAAGGTTTTAAAATATAAAAGAAACAAAAAAATAGGAAATGCAAATTTAATTTAAAAAAAAAAACTCAAAAATATCATGATATTTTTTATTTGCTGATATTTTGAAAATATCACGATATATTCCCAATATTATCGGCAAGCTTGAAATTGCCGATAATATCACGATATATTCAAAATATCAGCGATATCGGTGACAATGGTGTGTATATATATATGCATGTACACGTGTGTACATATGTATATGGATATGGTGTTTCTATGGTGGTACTGAACCACCATAACTTATGGTGGTACACACTTGTTTTACACAGATCTAACCTCTAAAAGCAAAAACTAACCTTTGGATCATGTTTAGGATGTTCTATTTTCCATTTTATGCATTAAAGTTTATTTTAATAGGATATTTTAGACCATTTTTTATCCTCATGAATTGTGAGCCTTCGTTTTTTCACCATCTTTGAAATTGTATTATAATCATAGTCACAAATATCGGTCTTGGCTATATCTCGGCTAAGGCAAAATATCAGGATATTATATATTTTTCAATCAATCCTAGGAAAATCTATGAACTTAAAAATAAAATGCGAAAAATAAAAAAAAAACTAGGAAAAACAGTTTTCTTTCCTTCTTCCTTCTTCCTTCTTCCTTCTTTTTTTCCTTCCTTTCTTCTTTCTTTTCTGCACCTGATATTATCACACGATATATATATATAATTGTGACTATGATTATGGTATATTAGACATGATAAAACCTCATAATATAGTAAATAAACTATGTTGAACATGTCTGTGGGGGGTACATCTAACATTTGCTGGTTATATTCATGCAAACAATAGTGCACATCACCATATGGCATCATGGTTCAGAACCAACACACACAAATTACGCTGATAGGATCTGGCTTGCTAAAGACTTTTCTCACCCATCTCTTCATCCAACTCCAAGTCTGATTAGGTTACATCCTATGTCACATGGGTGCAGGTGCAGGTGCGGGTACGGGTATGGGGATGGGTACGGGTGTGGGTACGGGTGCGGCACAATTTCAAAAATTTTGAAGACGGGGACTCGGCTATATATATTTTAAAAATATATATATAATTATATATATAACAATAAATTAATAATAAGATTGTAAATTTTACAGCAAAAATAAAAAAGTAATTCTATTGAAGTAACAACACAAACTTACCAAAATATAACACATAAAGAAGCTTGTGAGTGTGATAACAACAAAACTTATCATAAATCTGCCACATCGTCTGAATTAGAGGGAAGAACAAGATCGAGGTAGTCCATGTTGAGAGTATGCAAATCATGTTCTCCCTCCAAGTCAAAATCTTTTGGATTTACATCTCAATACTTAGATGGTTCACAACTACATCAAAATATGACTAACTTAGTATCTAACTTCAAACTTTGAATATAAATATTTAAATACGAACTTTGAATACAAAAGAAAAAAAAGTACATATACTCATCTTTGGTGTGACGAGAAATTAATCGTAGATTAGAGTGAACATAAACCAAATCCTCTGCTCTTTTACTAGTGAGTTTGTTTCTTTTAATGTTGTGAATTTGAACATATGTGAGTCCAATTTCTTTCACAACACGATGATGTAGCAAGTTGGGATAACAACTTCATTGCAAGACATTGCAGATTTGGTGTATCTGATCCATATGTTGCCCACCAATTAAGGGGATCTTCTCCGTCCCTTGCTATGAGTGTTGCTAAAGAATCAAATCTTCCAGTAAAGAACTTTTCAAACTCACTATTTACAACCTTAAACATGTGAGGATCATTAAAAAGTCTTCCCAAATATATCATTTTGTTCCTTGATATCTCAGGATCTTCATTTGGAAAAACACGACCAACACCTGTTGTCAACCATTTTTTTGCATAATATTTTGGATTGAGAGAGTGTGCCATGCAATGCAAAAGTGTATTGCTTTTATCTCATCTTCTCACTAAAACTGAATGTACATAATTGTAAAATTCTGAATCATCAAGTGCAACATCTTTCTTCTAATGTTTAAAAATGATACTTTGAACTTTTTCAATCTTATTGTCCCACGTTTCACAAATTCTATGAAGCATGGGTATATCTCTGTCAACTTCTCTCAACATTTCCCAAATAGGCTTTGTAAATTCAACAAAATGTGTAATTTTATCCCACCAAAAATCATCACAGATGCATTTTTTGATAGCTTGAGACTTAACATCATCTTCAGTACGATAAAAATCTCAATCTTTATCAGCCACCATCATCATCAATGCATTCTTGAGTTGCTTAATTCTTTGCATCATAACAATGAGAAGCAAAACGAGTTTCAGTAACTTTCAATAACTTGAGATCAGAATGCCGATTAAATATAGAAAGGGCATGATGATGGTTTACAACAAAATTTCTAATATTTCGATCATGCTCTATTTCCTCAATCTATAAACACATTTCATGTGCATGTGCATTATCTTTTGATGGATTGTATACTCTTAAGTGCCAAATTTAAATTGTGTGCTGCACAAGGAGTCCAAAAAATATGTGAATACGTATCTTCACTTGCCAAATTCATTCATGCACGATTGCAAACTGAAGCGTTGTCAGTAATGATTTGCACCACACTTTCTTCACCCACTTCTTTTATCACTTCAACAAATAATCTCTTTAAATATTCAGCATCTTTATACTCCGCAGATGCATCAAGAGTCTTCAAAAAGATTGGCTCATTAAGTGAGTAAGCATTGAAGTTTATCAGTGGACGCCTTTGTATATCAGTCCACCCATCAGAAACAATAGACACTCCATGACGTTTTCATGCAAATTTTTGGTCTCTAACAAGTCTTCAATTCTATTTTTTTTCTCTGCAAGAAAAACTGTTAACCACTCAAATTACAATTAGTCAAAGATGTAATCATATCTTTCCAGTATGGACTTCTAGCTACATTAAAAAGAATTGAGCTTGAGTAAAAGAATCGACCAATCTTTTTATCAATTTCTGCTCTTGCCATGTTTTTGAACGATCCTTGTATTGTTTTATTGCCTTCCATCTTTCTTTTCTTCAAAAACTCGAATCGCTTCTCATCTCTGCAATTTTCTTCTTTTCAGCTTCCTCTTGTTCTTTCTTTAATTGCTTTAACAAGTCTTTATCAACCCCAGAACATTGCCTAATTCCTTGACCACGAATATGCAAAAGATGTGCTTTCACACGCGTATAAGAACCCGTGAAAACAATCGTACATAAATTACAATGAAACTGCACATTCCCACCACTACCACCACTAGCTTTTTATCCCTTTTGTCACAAGCCTCCAAAGTGGTTAAGAAACTTCTAATTCAGAGTTAAACTTGAACCAACTCTATTGACACCACTAGAACTCGCCATTATATCTGAAAAGTGAAAAGTGAATAGAAAATATGTAAATAAAGTTAATAAACACTTCAAAAAAATAGTAACAAGAGCTCCACCCCTCTAACTGTGTGCCTGATAGAAAATAACAAAGGCAGGGGTTGAGGCAGGGGGGAGAGCCCCCTATCAGAAAACAGATCTGAGGCGGGCTCCGCCCCCTGCCGAAAACCTACGACTGTGGTAGGGGGTGGAGACCCCTGCCGGAAAACAGATCTAAGGCAGGGGGCAGCCCCTTGGCGAAAAACAGATTTGAGGCAGGGAAGCCCCCTGCCGGAAAATAAACTGAGACAGGGGCCTCCACCCCCTGTTGGAAAACACGAACGAGGTAGGGGGCTCCGCCCCCTGCCAAAAAATAAACTGAGGCAGGGGGCGAAGTCCCCTAACGGAAAACAGATCCGACGCAGGGGGCAGCCCCCTGCCGAAAAATAGATTTGAGGCAGGGGGCGGAGCCCCCTACCGGAAAACAGATCTGACGCAGGGGGCAGCCCCCTGTCGAAAAACAAATCTGAGGCACGGGAGCCCCCTGCTGAAAAATAAACTCAAGCAGGGGCCTCTATCCCCTGCCGGAAAACACGAACGAGGCAGGGGGATCCGCCCCCTACCAGACGAAGGGGAAAAAGAACGGAAGAGGGAGGAGTGCATACCTGAGAGGACCGGTGGCTGGTGTCGCCAATGGCTGGCTGCGGCTACGATTGTCAGGGTTTGGGTCGCTGGCGAGACTGAAGGGGACGAAGAGCGAGGGACGGCTGGGGGAGAGAGAAAGATCAGCGGGGAGGGGTCTGTCATAAGCCCCTCCCCTTGCGTAGCCTCTTTAGGGTTCGGACCCGACCCCGATAAACATTTTGGATCCGGATCGGACCCGACCCGAGTCCAAAATAAATTTTAAATATGGACAACATGTTGATGGTCTAGCTTCACATGAGCCTTAGTTTTACTAACTGTGGTTGGTAGGAGAAGTGATTATTTGTGTCAGAGCTCTTAGATTAGGCTCGGTCAAAGTTGACCGAGTCTATAAAGTGGACGGACTCGGCTCCGATGCATTGATCGAGTCCAACACTTGTTGACCGAGTTTGCCCCGTGTCTGAAGCCGCACCCGTGTCGGGGCATGTCGACACGAGTGCATCGACCTCCTAACCGAGTCCATGTGACATCGGTTATATCCAATTATGCCTACATTGAAACCACATCCAACCCAGTTACATCCCTAGATGTGTCTGACATCTATCCAGCTATATCTTGATCATGTGGCTTGATCAAATTGCAAATTCTGCAGTCCAATCTACAGAATTGGAAGTGCCAATGACTCTTAAGGAAATGAGAAGGTTTGTTTGTTACATACATAATGTTCATAATGTCACAAGATTGAGGTTCAATCGACTACACTGTACAAGTATTATAAATTGTGCTTTTGTTCTTTCAGAATTTTTTTTTTCTTTTTTTGGATATTAAGCATTATTAGGAGTTTCCCATTATCAAAGAAGGCACCAAACAAAGGCATAGCAAGTTTCACAGAGAGAGAAAGTGAAGGAGTGGGGGGAGATGGTTTACTAGATCTGAGGAATTTTCTTTATATTGTAACATCATATTTCATATATATAGGTTCTACATAAATATTTCCTCTTGAAAGGCTAAGCTTTTTGATATACTATAACCAAAAAGGGTACCAAAACATCCAATAATGCATAATATTACAATATTCAATAACCTAAAATCTTAGACTTTTTAATATATTCAATAACTGCAATATTCTACATTATGCATAGATGGACAAGCAGGAACAATTAGACACGATAACTAGCAAACTAATTTGGCTTTTAAAATTGTGATATGCATGAGCTGAAAAACTGACCTCCGTCTTGGTTTTGAGGGCATGCTGCAAAACCTTGGAAAGGTGCTGTATAAGGATGGATGCCTTCTGGTAAGACTTAGCAATATCTAGTGAGTACAACTCCACAACAGAATCAGCAAGAAACTGGATATGTTTTATGTTTTCCGGTTCAACAAATTTGGAGTGTGCCAAAAATGTTCTGTACATGTTCGTTAGGAAGGAATCATAGCAATCTGAATTTAACTGCAGAACCATGCTTCGGATGAGTAAGAATGCTGCCAAAGAGACTCTCCCTCCTCCAGTTTCCCATAGGTGGATGGCAATCTGCAATCACCTCACATATGAGATAATAAAAATCCATGAAGTGATAAGTTATTAGACATTCATCACAAGAATGCCCTTGCAATAGCCGAGTGTAACAGCAACGGTTCAAATCAATCTCATGTATAATGATAATAAGTTAACTGTAGGGGTTCCAATCTATGTGACCTCCGGGCAGATTAAGTACACCTCTTCCCATGTGATGGACAAGCACTTTGAGACAAACAAGGAAAAAACCTTTCTCAAAATATGAATTATTATGAAATAATAGATGCAAACACCTAAAAAGGGTTTTCCATCTGCAATAAATGAATTTTGTGAAATAACCACTTTTTCTCATTAAAAAATTTAACACTGAAACCCCTTGTTCCCTACGTCTTTCCTCATAAAGAAAACTTTTCTCCCAAAGAAATACCAAATATATCCTTTCTGCTGTACCAGCAGGATCATGCAATATAGATATTGGAAACTTCATTGCATTTAAAAGAAGTCTCACGATTTTGCCGTAGAAATGGCCTAATGTAATGAACAAAGCATAAAACTAAAAAACAAACATGTTTTTTGGAAAAACACAGACATGACCATGTCAGCACACAAATACAAGCATGCACATGGATAGCATGGGGCACATCCGTGCATGTTTACGCATGCATATGCATATCTTTTGCTTCTCAATAGATTCTAGCTTGTTCAACAACAGTTACCTTGCTAAGCCTTTGTAGCAAAACCGGAAATGCAACTAAAAATATAACTGAATCTCTAAGCCGAGAAAGGACGAAGACAATTATCTGTGTATCTGTAGCCTGAGTCAGAAGATACAATGTACTTTTGATGTAAGACTTAACCAGTGGTGTCACTGAGGCCCATTTTGAAGTATTTTGCAAGCTCAGTACAGTGTCCTTGCAACCAGAGCTTGACATTCCCAATAATCTTCAGAATATATTGTCTGCTTCATGAAGCACAATTAACAAAACCTTGCAGAAAGCTGCTCTTGTCTGAATCTTGTATAATAGAGCATCAGAGTTATCACTGCCATAATGGCATGCAACCCAGAATCCATTTAACTGATTTGGAAGCACAGAGATGTTTTGTTGATTCATGATCTGTTGGCACCATGAATCAATGGAGAAACTTGTGAGGATTTTATGTTCACATAAACTTGAATTTTCCCCGGTTTTGTTGTTGTTGCTCTCATTTGGTTCACCTTCATCATCTGAAAGCTATCATGTGAAGGCTAACAAAGTAAGCAACACATAAAAGTTGAGAATAAGTGAACACAGGAAAGAAAGAATCAAGAAATAGCCCAAATAATGGCATCAAACAGAATAAACAATATTTTAGAAATTTTTATATCACAGTAGTATAAAATATAAATCAATGATCAACAAGCAATAAAATAGGTAGACATGCATTATATAAATATAAAAAATATATATTATCATAGTCACAAATATCGGTCTTGGACATATCTTAGCAAGACAATTTCTCTAGGTTTGGTTGATAAATATAAACTTGGTGCTTAAAAATTTTTTAAAAACAGTAGCAATAAGTGAGAAAAGCAACACATAATACAAAAAATAAGTAAAAAAACAAAAGAAAGAAGAAAAACATAGTTAAGATATAATAAAAAGTAAAAGGCAACTTATAATATCATGATATTATCATGATAATATCATGACATATATAAATTTATGATATTTTTAAAATATTGTGATATTTGCCTTTAATATCGTTTTATGAATTTACAGCTATATTCTCCCTTCTTATGTTAAATCACATATGAGACTTATGTATCATATGTGTATTACATTTAGTGTGGTACCCCCTCTTTGTATTTATGTGTACATTTCATATTTTCAGGGGTACTTATGGATTTTAGCATTAGTTAGTGGTAAGCTTAGTTGTCAAAGGTGGTGCCTAGGCATAAGCCTCGGTCGGTATTTTTTTTTCTGTTGACTGTTATCAACATGTATCAAACGGGGAAAAGGGTCATTTTTCCCCTTTTTTCGCTCCACTCTCTCTCGCTCCGTTCTCTCTCCTTTCTCTCGCTAGGGCAGACCCGAAGAAGTAATGTGTTCAGTGTTTCAAGCTGTTGGTGCCAAAGTTTTCTTCATCATATTTTGGGACATTATTTGGTAGCATTTTGTTTAACATTTCACATTTTGTTTAACATTTTTAAACTGTCCTTTTGAGTTCACACTTCACAGTTTGGGCTGGCTCCATGGTGTGATTCCAATGATGTGAGTGTGATATATTTGATCAGAATATAAATCTAGAAAGATCAAATGCTCAGTGATGGCTTGCCTATAAAATAAAAGAGTGATGAAGCAAACTGTTGGGTGTCATATTTGTACTAAATAGACATTATCGGTTTATTAGGATCACTTTATACCAAGGTTGCTAGACTAAGAAACAGAAGCGGGAAACGATACAGAAAGCGGAAGCGAGAAGCAATGCATTTTAAAATATATAGGAAGTGGGAAGCGAAGAATAAATAAAAGAAATATATGAATTGAGTGAAAATCAAAATGAAACACAAATAAAAACTAAAATAAAAGTGACGAATATTAAATTTCATGTTTTTTTAGTGTAAGAATTAAATGTATAACAAAATCTAAAAATGATGACTACCAATTTAGAGAAAGCACATAGAAGTGAGTGAGAAAAGTGAGAGAAAACACATAAAAAACAAGAAAAGTTGAGTAAGAGAACATATAAGAAGAATAGATGAGGCATGTGGAAAGCATAGGAGAAGCATGGGGGAATCGAGGTTCTCATCAAGTTTCGGAAGCGAGGAGTATCACGCTTCTGAAGCGAGTTTCCAGGAAGCGAGCTTCCCACCTATCTAAGAAGCTTCCGGTAGCTCTGCTTTATACACCAGTGTAAAGAGTATCTCCATGAAATTGGGATCAATGCTGCCATGAATAATATTTTCATCTATGTTGTGGCAGTTATGTTTTTCTCTTTTTTTTCCTCTTATAAACCAAACATTTTCGCTTGTTGGCTTTTGTAAATTTCCTTTTGACTTTTTCTCTAAATTACTGATTCTATGAAAGAAAACCAATCATTTTTTGAAAATCCCCTACAAATTCCCATGCGGACAAGTTAGAAATTCTTCTAAAAAGATTTACTGTGATCCGAACAAATCTCAGCCACACTCCAATTTTTGTTACTGGCTATTTCCAATGTTGCATGTGTGGGCACAGATATACATTTGTTAGGGTATAAGTGCACAGATAAACATTTGTTTGGGTATAAGTTCACAGATCTCATCTTGGGCAGTCAATGGGCCGGATCCATGTCTGGTATCTGACTGAGCCCAAACCCAAACATCAGGATAGGCATAAAATAATGACCAGAACCCAACTCAAATTAGGTTTAACTATGTTTTTGGGGGGACATTTAAAAAAAAACACCTAAATTTTGGTTGATTATAAAAAACACATCTAAGTTTTCAATATTGTTAAAAACACACCTAAACTTTTTTATAGTTAATAAAAAACCTAGGGTTTGCTCTTGTTAAAGTTGTCATTAAATGTGTGCTGCAGTTAAAAAAAAAAAACTTAAGGGTTTTTTATTATGAATTCATATTTTGCTGATATGTTATTTGTTGCTTACTCCTTTTTATTTAGCAAATTTAGATGTTGCCTTTTTTTAGATTCTTATCATTTTTTAGAACAATGGAAGGGGGCTTCATCTGCAAGTGCTAGTGGGTCCACATTTTCAAATTTGGAACATATTCAGAACTTTAAGAGAAAATCAGGTGATCCAGCATGGGAGTGGGCCTGTATTAAGGATAAACAAGATCTGAATTCTGTGACATACCTTAAATGTTGAACTTATAAAGGATGTATATATAAAATAAAACGGCATCTACTTGGGATTGGAAGAAAAGTGAAGGCTTATGATAAAACAATTGCAAAAATCAAGCAAGTACTTTCTAAGTACATGGAGGAATCAAAGAAGAATAGAGATGAAAAAAATAAGAGAGAGACAGTTAATATATACGAAAGAAATGAAAGTTTATTCTCAGCTTCCGATTATGGCGAAGGACGTGAATGCAGTTTCATAGATGGAGGGGAGTAGTACATTCGGCTTTAGACCAAAAGGGCTATGGATCTATACTTTCAAAGTGATTCAACAGAGAAAGGAAGGCAAGCAAACAAACAAACTATGTTTGAAAATTGCTTCAAAAAGGAAAAAGAGAAACAGTGTACGAGTACATTAATAGGTGATTTTATGACGGTGGAATACCTTTTAATACAGCGAAGTTGCCTTCATTTTACAGTATGATTGAAGCTATAGGCCAATTTGAACCAAGAATGAAGCCTCCATCATATCACGAGTTGCGAGAACTACTTTTGAATAAAGAAATGAAGAAAATGAAGGAGTTCTTGGACCAATACAATGTGCATTGGTCCAAACATGGATACAAAAGGGTGTACACTCATTAATTTTTTTGTTAATTGCCTTTTGAGAACAATGTTTTTGAAATAAGTTGATGCATCAAATGAAGTAAAAGATGCAAATTTGCTTTTTGCATTGTTGAATGATATTGTTGAAGTTTGGGAGGAGAATATGGTTCAAGTTGTTATTGATAATACCTCAAACTATGTGAAAGCAGGTAAATTATTTATGGATAAGAGAAAGCATTTAGTTTGGACTCTTTGTGCTGCACATTGTATAGATATGATGTTGGAATATATAGGATAATTGAAAGAGTTGAAGAACATTTCCGGAAAAGCAAGGCAATTGGTGGTATTCATTACAAACATTCTCAAGTGTTGAGTATGATGAGAGCACACACACAAAAGGACTTACATAGGCCTGCAGTGACAAAATTTGCCATTTTTTTACTCTAGAAAGCATATATAATTGGAAAAAATGCCTAAAGTTCATATTTCTTAGAGATGATTGGGAAAAAAATAGTTTTTCAAAAACGTCAGTTGGTAAAAGATGTGAAAGCATGATTTTGAGTTCAAAATTTTAGAAGAGAGTGAGTTGTGCTCTGAAAATAATGGCCCCCTTGTTTGACATGCTTCGATTGGTTGATAGCGATGAAAAGCGTGCTATGGGTTACATCTGCAAGAAAATGGATCGTGGAAAGGAACAAATAAAAGTATAATTATAAATTAATTTTTTTGTATTCTACTAATTGTAAATTACATTTTATCTTAGCTTCTATAATGGTTACTTTCAATTCTTTTACTTAGTAGGTAAATGTGTGTGATGATAAACAAATATACGGCTGGGTTTGGGAGATAATCGATAAAAGGTGGAGCAATCAATTGCACAAACCTTTGCATGCAACAAACCTATATTTGAATCCAGCCATATATTATAAGTATAAAAATATCGAGTCCAATGAGGAGATAAAGAATGACTAATATGATTGTGTCAATCGTCTTGTTCAAAGCGAAGAGGATCGAGACACACTACTAGACCAACTCATAAGATATAGAACTGCTATTGGGCCTTTTGGAATGGAGTTTGCAAAGAGGAAGAAGAAAGTGTAAACCAGAGTTACCGGAAGCGCTTAGGTAAAAGGGGAAGCGCGCTTCCCCGAAGCACGCTTCGGAAGCACGAAATGTCGCACTTCCGAAATGTGTGGGGAAGCATCCCCCTTTTTTGGGAAGCATGCTTCCCTCTCGCTTCCCCCACGCTTCCCCATTTTTTCATTTTTTTTGCTTCCCCCTCGCTTCCGGTTCGCTTCCGGTTCGCTTCCGAGACGGTTCGTAATTTTCTTCTTAGTGGTCCCACGCTTCCTAAATTTTTGAAAGTGTCACGCTTCCCGCTCCCGCTTCTCGTATCGTTTCCCGCTCCCGCTTCCTTGACTGGTAACTCTGGTGTAAACCCTAGGTAAGATGATTAAATTTCATATAACCCCTTTTGCATTATTTTATAACTTATATATAGTTGAGAATTATTATCGTAAGGGGTTTATTGGAAATCATAAAAGTTATCAGTTGGTCTTGTTTATATTTTAAATTTAATGGTCTCTTTTGTAATTTTCTTTATTGACCCTAATCACTACTTAAGGGTGATTAGGGCTAATCGTAAAGGTACTTTTCTATCTTTTCTTAAACCAAGTTTCAACATGGTATCAAAGCCTCTCGTTCTTGGGAGAATCTAACGCCTAGGCTGAATTTCTTTCTTCCCTCTTTATCATAGTTTTTTTCTTTCTTCTTCTCTCCTCCTAGCCTATATCTAGTTTGTTCGATCTTCCTTCTGATCGAACCCTAGGTTCTTTCCTCAGTCTCACGACCTGGGATCTGACTAGTTCTACACAATATGCAGATCTGATCAGACGACACCTTAGATCGTGTGTTCCTCTTTTGCTCCTTGTTGATGACGCCTCAGTAATATTGATGGATCGTCGTGCATCAGATCTACCATCATGTGGAGATTGCGTGGAGCAGATCTGACATCATGATCTTGTTGCATCAGATCAGCAATCAATTTGTGATTGGGTGGAGCAGATCTGATATCGTGCAGTAATTGGATGTCGTGTAGCGTGGAGCGTTGATGTTGGATCAGATCTGAATGGTGTGGCTGACTGACTGTTGCTCGTATCAGAGTCGTGTTGATGTGGTAGGTGTTAAATCTGTAGTGCTTGCTGTCGTTGGAATCAGATTTGCTCGTATCAGAGTCGTGTTGATGTGGTAGGCGTTAAATCTGTAGTGATTGCTGTTGTTGGAATCAGATTTAATCAGATCTGATTAATTTTTGTTGAAGTTCAGATGTGAAATCAATTTTTGTCATCTAAAATTAATTTTTATAGTGGTGATCAGATTTATTATCTTGCTGGTGGCGTCTGTGATATATATATATAGATATATATATATATATATATATATATATATATATATATATATATATATATATATTGCAAGACAAGGATTTTATTTCAGCTGGAATCTATTTCTTTACTATCAGTTTGCTCGTGATTACTTTCTGGTTATTATTATTATCCGGCTCATTAGCTAGCTACTGTCAGCAGTGAAATACCATGGCTGAAATAAAGTCCAGTGATGGTGAACAAAGGTTTGAAGTGTTTGCAGAGTACAAAGCTTTTGCTAATCCCTTCTATTATGGGTCGTCCGTAAAGCTGGACGACAATAATTATAAAAGGTGGTCGAGGACTTTTATGATGTCTGTGTCAGGACATCGTCGAAAACATATTTTGTTAAAAAAGGAACCAACAGAGAAAACTGGGAAATATGCCACATGGCAGGAAGATAATGACATTGTTATGTCTTGGATTATGAACAATGTTCAGCCACATATTGCAGACGGCTTAATTTACTATTCTACTGCAAAGGAGATGTGGGATTCATTACGTGACACGTACTCTCAAGACAAAAATGTCAGTAGAATTTTGTAAGTTGAGCAAGAGATATTTCAGTTGCAGCAGGGTGATCAGAATCTTTCCCAATATTATGCATCAGTTAAATCAGCCTATAAAAGGCTCAACTCTGTTCGTCCTCCCTGTTGCACTAATCATAAAACCCATCAGGAGTAGACTATGGTGGCTCGTTTTCTATCAGGATTATCTCCAGATTACTCAGTAGCCAAGGTGCAAATGCTTACTAGCTGAGAGATCCCTACTCTAGCTGATGCCTACAACCGGTTAAGTCGTCTTGCTGTTACCCTTCCTCCGCCTCATGGAGACTCTCAGACTTCAGCTCTTGTTGTCACAGGTGGAGGAGGGCATGGTTTACCTAGTTCTTCCAGAGTGAGAGGTCGTGGAAGAGGCAGTGGAGGTCGTAGCAGGCTTCAGTGTACATATTGTGGCAAGCAAGGGCACCTTGAGGATCGTTGTTGGGATAAGAACCCTAGAAGTCGCCCTCAGAGCTCATTATCGTTCCTCAAAGCAACAACTCCGGTTGTCTCTTCCATCACTGAACCTGTGCTTACTTCTTCAACCAATACGATTACTCTCAGTCGTGCAGAATATGATCAGCTTCTTTCTCAGAGTTTTGCATTTGTGTCTGCCTCTATTGTAGTGACTGATGTGGCATGCTCTGCGGGTACTCAGTTGGATGATGGAGGTAAGATATGGATTATTGATTCTGGTGCCTCTCAACACTTTTGTGGAGATTCACATAGTTTCTCTACACTGGTTCATACATCTTTCCCTCGTCATGTTAAATTGGCAGATGGTAGATTATCCCCAATGGTGGGGCAAGGAGATGTGCATTTTACCCCTACTTTACGGATTCAATATGTTCTCCATGCTCCACAGTTTCCTAAGAATTTATTATTCGTAAGCCAGCTTACAAAAGAACTAAATTGTCGAGTTATATTTGACCCGGGTTCTTGTGTATTTCAGGATTTGCTGTCTGGGAAGAAGATTGGTGGAGGCCATGAGGAGGGAGGTGTTTATATCTTACACAACCTGTTGGAGTAGCAACTTCGTGTGTGGAATCGAGTTCTAATTCCTACCAATGGCATCTCAGATTGGGTCATCCTTCTCTTTCCAAGCTTCAAAGAGTCATTCCACAGGTCTCTCCTACAGTGTCCTTTCAGTGTGAAGCACGTCAGTTGGGCAAGCATCATCGTAGTTCTTTTTCTTTAAGTCAGAGTTGTACTAGTCAAAGTCCTTTTGATCTAATTCATGTTGATGTTTGGGGGCCTAGTCGGGTTCCTAATAGGTTTCAGTCCTAGTATTACCTTGTCATTTTGATGACTACTCTAGAGTGTCTTGGGTCTTTTTAATAAAGGAGAGATCTGAAGTCTTGTGTATTCTCCAATCTCTTATTCTTGAAATAAATACTCAATTTGGTTCCATTGTTAAAATTGTTCGCATTGATAATGCTCTTGAATTCAAATCTAGCAAACTATTACAATTTTATCGGGATAATGGGATTTGCCCTCAATTTTCATGTGCCCATACGTCCCAGCAAAATGGGGTAGCTGAAAGAAAACACTGACACCTTTTGAAAGTAACTCGAACCCTTATGATTCAAACAAACATGCCAGCTTCTTTTTGGGGAGATGCCCTTCTTACTTCTTGTTACCTTATTAACAGAATGCCTTCTACTGCTCTTAATGACCAAATTCCTATCAGACAACTTTATCCTGATTGTTCTTTGTTCAAAGTTTCTCCTAAGGTATTTAGTTGTGTTTGTTTTGTGCAAAAACTTGGACCTACTAGGGACACACTAGCTGCACAGGCAACTAAGTGTGTCTTCCTTGGGTATCCAAAAAACCAAAAAGGGTACAAATGTCTTGACCCCATTGCTCGTAAAGAGTATATCAGTGTGGATGTCACATTCTTTGAGACCATTCCTTACTTCTCGTCGTGCGCGTCTCGTGTGAATCCTGATATGTCCACATCATTTCCCTTACCCATTCCTCCCATTCTTTTGGAGTCAGTTCCTTTATTGCCTTCATTATGTTCTGATCCCTCTTCAACTCGGTTCCATGATCCTCCACTGGTGTATACTCGTCGTCAAGCCTCCTCTCGTGGCCCTTCATCGTCTTCTTCTCCTGCAGTCAGTGATCCTGATTATGTTGATGATTCTATTGCTTATCCTGATGATCATAGAGCAGATCCTGAGATTAAAAATGATTTGCCCATAGCCCTGAGGAAAGGCATGCGTCAGCGTACTCTGCACCCAATTTCAAAGTTTGTGTCCACAAATAAGATTGGAAAGAGCATGCAAAACTTTCTATCTGCTTTATCTGCCATCTCCAGTCCTATCAATCATCAACATGCTTTATTACATCCTCAATGGAAACAAGCAATGCAAGAAAAAATGGACGCCTTGATTTCTCAAGGGACTTGGGAGCTTATCGATCCTCCTTCTGATGCAGACATTGTTGGTTGTAAGTGGGTGTACACTATTAAATATCATTTTGATGGCACTCCGGAGAGACACAAAGTTCGTCTAGTCGCCAAAGGCTACACCCAAACATATGGGGTGGACTTCTTTGAGACTTTCTCTCTCGTAGCCAGAATGGGCACTATACGCTTAGTTACTTCTATGGTTGTTCATCATGGGTGGAGTATGACTCAGCTTGATGTGAAGAATGCTTTTCTGTATGGGGATCTATCTGAGACGGTCTACATGCAACAACCGCCTGGCTTCGAACAACAGGGAGAGTGTGGCAAAGTGTGCAAACTAAAAAAGGCAATATATGGCCTAAAGCAAAGCCCGCGTGCATGGTTTCACAAATTGTTTGAGGTGATGTCTAAATTTGGTTTCCAGAGGTCACCATCAAATCATTATTTGTTCATAAAGAATAGCTCTAAGGGTTTTGTGACTATGGTTGTTTATGTTGATATAATTTTAACTGGAGATAATGAGCAGGAGATTTCAAGCACCAAGGCATATCTGCAGAAATACTTTATTACAAAGGATCTGGGTCCTCTCAAGTACTTGTTGGGAATCGAAGTAGCAAGAAATAGAGACGGTATGGTTCTTTCTCAGAGTAAATATGTGCTTGATCTTTTACAGGAGACAGGGATGCTTGGTGCAAAACCAGCCACTATTCCCATGAATCCTAAATTGTTCTTGTATGACGAGCAATCTGAGGCAGTTGATAGTAAGTCCTATAGGACTCTCATTGGTAAACTTCTCTATGTTATTGTAACTAGGCCTGACATATCATTTGTTGTTGGCAAATTGAGTCAATTCATGGATAAACCAAGAAAAGTTCATTGGGAGGCAGCTATGATGGTTCTTAAATACCTGAAGACATCTCCAGGAAAAGGTCTATTGTTTACAAAAGAGGCAAATCTTGATGTGGTTGCGTATACTAATGCTGATTATGCAGGGTCGGTTGATGATAGGAAGTCTACTACAGGGTTCTGTGTTTTTGTTGGTGGCAACTTAGTTTCATGGAGAAGCAAGAAACAAGCTGTAGTAGCAAGATCAAGTGTTGAGTCAGAATATAGGGTCATGGCACAAACTGTTGCTGAAATGATTTGGATAAAATCTATGCTTACCGGATTGAGCATAAAGGTTTCTCTGCCTATTAAGATGATGTGTTTCATGAGAGGACTAAGCATATTGAGATAGATTGTCATTATATTCGGGATATGGTTCAAGTGGGAAATATATCAACTTTTCATGTTTCTTCAGAAGATCAACTAGCAGATGTTTTTACCAAACCCCTTCCTATCACAGAATTCTCAAAGTGTTGTAACAAGCTGAGCATGATTGATATCTATGCTTCAGCTTGAGGGGGAGTGTTGAGAGTTATTATCGTGAGGGGTTTATTCGGTGGTCTTGTTTATATTTTAACTTTCAAAGGTCTCTAGTGTAATTTTCTTTATTGACCCTAATCACTACTTAAGGGTGATTAGGGCTAATCGTGAAGGTACTTTTCTATCTTTTCTCAAACCAAGTTTCAACATATACTTTAATTATATGTAATTTGATTTTTTTATAGTAGATTGGTGGATTTCTTTTGCCATTGGTTGTCTCCAGCTCCAGACCTTTGTTGTTCAAGTCTTAGGTCTCGCATGCATTACATTCAGTTGTGAACGTGATTGAAGTACTTTTGAAGCAGTAAAATATTATTTACTACTAATTACTAAATAATATTTGTCAGTTTGTATATATTTTAACTTTATATATATTTTTATAGATTCATACAAAGAAAAGAAACTGACTTTTGCACAAAAAGTTGAATGGTTTGTTTTTTGTGCAATATAATCATAAATTGAAACGAAGGTATGAGGAGAGAATGAAAAAAAGGAGATCTCGACCCCATTGTCTTAAGAGAAGTCAATGATAATCTTTGAAAATGACACATCACTTACATGAGATCTTGTTGATAAGGCATCCAGAGCGTTAAGGCATAGGGTGGGGGTAAAAATACGTGTAACTAATGTCCTAAGAAAGAAAATGTTTGACAAAGAAAAGAAGGTGGTGAGGGTGGAAGAAGAAGAGGAATAAGCTAACTCTGCAAATAAAACTGAAGAAGAAGAGCAATATATCAATGAAGATGATGATAGACTTTCAAGTTCATCTAAGGATTAAATTTAAGTTGTTATTATAAACTTATTGGGTTTTTTTTACTATTTTATACTTAAATACAGTTAAAGTTAATTATGTTATGTGTGTAGATTTGTTAAATGTCTGTATGCTTATATTTTTATTTGGTGATTAATTGGTTATGTTTTAATTTTTTGCATTGGTTATCAGTTGCATGGTTTATTTATTCTATTGTTCTTTGTTTCATTTTTTAACATGGTTATCAGTTACATTATTTTACATTTTTGTAGTGATTAGATTTATTAATTCGTGTTCTAGTAAGTCGATGGAGGGTAGAGGTCTTGGAGGATGCCTCTCAAAGAAACCTGCATTGAAATATTGTACACTATTGACTTAGAGATGCCAAAGAAATAGTGAAGTGTAATTTTTGTGATTTTATAATGCATGAAGGATTGTATAGATTTAAATATCATGTTGTGGGACATATTAACTCCACTGTGAAATTATGTAAACATAGCATTCCTTCTGATATTTGTGTTGAGTTTCTTACTAGTCTTAAAAAAGATGATGAGAGAAAGGTACAAGTACCTGCAACTTTTGTGGGACAGAAATTGTATGAAGATGATCTGCCATCATCATCTCTAGCCACTAAAAGATGCAATAAATGAAGGAAATCGTTGAAATGAAGTTTGATACTGAAGAATGAAGATGACTTTTATATATAGACATATGTTTCAGAATTCTATGTTTAGTTAAATGTATTGTGTTGTTAAATATTTTGTGTTGGACAATGTATTGAGCAGGTTATTTAATATAATTATCTTATAGTGTTTGACGACATATTTTGTTTTGTCTATTGGTTATTGTTGATTGATTTTATGTTGTATACATATTTGTTATTAATTTTAGTAGTTTGTTTACATATTTGTATATATTTTTTTTGTTTTTTTATTTGGGGTACTGCCTAGGCTTTTTAGGGGCTCACCGCCTAGGCTCCGCCTAGCGCCTATGACAACTAAGAACAAAACCACCTAACTTCACTGCAAAGTTATCAAAAAATGATAAGAAGAACGTTAAAATTGGGTGATCTAATCAATGGATTGGTCCAACCAGACACTTGCCACTTTATACTAATCTGACTCAACTTGACTCTAAAATTGACTCCCACTGGTATGGATAATCTATGGAATCAATCAGGATTGGTTAGTTGGACCCAATCTGGCCTGATTTGAGCACACCAATCTAGAATAGACACACACCAGAAAAAAAAACAAAAGAAAAAGGGTGAAGGAAAAAAGAACAGAGAAGAGTAGGCTTGATAACATGACTACCGACATGACATACAACCTAAGAAGACAACCATTTATGGCATCAGAATTTTTTAATATCAATAGGAGTCCTACCAATGATAAAATGATAATAGAATGTCGAAAGCCAGTACAATGATGGCCATGTGGAAACTGGAAAGTGATGGACGTCTTACTTTTTCTTCATTGCTTGCAGCTTGAAGCTCCAAACTATGCTTTTCCAGAAACTCACCAAAATTTGGGTCCTGGTGAAACAATGAAGCAAACATAACCTTATTAATATTTCAAGCATCCAGAAATAATGTCGTACTGAAAGAAGTATGAAGAGTTGTCTATATGACAAAAGATGCACTTGTTTTCTTTTTATGAGCAAACACAAAAGCAAAAATAAAAAACAAAAAGCACTTCTATTGCTTTAAATATGCTCTTCATACTTAAGAATACAACATTTCAAGGGTCATAACATGAAAATCTTTCTAAGCATTAGCCAGGGCAGTAAACTGGAAATATTCAGTTGAGATCTAGGTCTTAGTGAATCTGACCTATCCGGATCTAGCTTAATCAAATTTAGAGTTGGATGGAAAAGGCAATATTGAACCTGTACTCGGTTAGCTAATCAGATATATTTTATAAGGAATTGGGTTGGATTACCCTTGGATCCAGATTCAAATGAAAATCTGAAAATTGCATCCGAATCTGATTATTAATCAGATTCATTTGCTATACTGATTCAACTAATCAGATTTGTACTTTTCAGATACCTGACTCAAACGTGATCGATTGACATCCCTAGCATTAGTTCATTTTGGGTAAAACTAAGTGCATTACAATGATGAATGTGAGCCATCAATTTTTTTGTCTTCAAAATAGGAGAATTTTTTTTTAAAACAAACCCTACATGTTTATATTAGTTAGACATACCATCATGTTGAGCTTCATATCTATGGTCATTTCAAGGTCTTAATTAAGTACAAGGTCGTTCTTACCTTTTTCTTCAGCCGATCTAACTTACTTTTCTGCTTCACGAGTTCCACCTGAATTGTCTTGTTCTGCTCAGATAGAGCAGTATGGTAGCTTTCATCTACAGCAACAACAATTATATTGAAAAATATCCTCTTGCGATTTTACTAAAACAAAAATTTAGGATATTTCAAACACCAAATTTCACTGTTGTAATTATGTTCCAACCTGAATTATCATCACTTCCATCTTTAACAAGATAAGAACCATTCAAATCCTGAAACCAATATCATAATTCAGAACTCTTTCATAAATAAATAAGGAATTAGAAAAAGATGAGGCCGGATTTTTAGAAGAGCATGACATTACCTCAGAAAGAAGACCATCACTTTCCGAATCTGAATCTATAACTGAATCATTGTCAACATCATTACCAAAAGTATCTGCAAAAATGTCGTCGAGCGCCTGATTTATAATACCTTCAGGATATCTGACAACAATGATGAGCATAACTATATATGAACATAAACACTTGCATTTCAAGTCAAATCGTTAATTAATTGCCTCACCTTAAGACAACTATACAAAATGGAACAAATGTATGCGCACAGATAATTCCATAATACATTGAAAGATATTACGCCCATAATCTAGCTAGAATCTCAGTAAAAAAATTTCGCTACTTTCTGGAAACTGAAAAAGCATCACTACCTCCTGAATAATCATGTCATATAAACTTGCAATATATGACTCAGACTATTTGGAAAACTCAATTGCATTTAACAATTAACCAATGGAAACAATGAAGCTCCTGAATAACATACATGAATGAGGAAAGAACTTAGTAAATTGTGAAATGCTTGACAATTAATCAGTGGGCGAAAGTGAAATTGTGTGATGCTCTCCAAAGTCGAGCATCGGTATCTTTACGATCAAGAATAATACCCACTCCACTAGAATCAACACAAAATTTCAACTGATACACTAGAAATTATTCTAAAAAGAATATCGGCATCGATTATGTCATTTAATCAACACCTAGGAAGAAGAAAATGGTTTGAATTACTCATGCAAGCAGGAATTATGTTAACAATGACCTCCTAAGGCTCCTAAGAAGCGCACCCCCAGAATCATTTTATCATTGAACATAATAGACCTTGTGAAAATTTTTAAAAAGGGAAGATAAGGGCAAATTGGCAACACACATTAGTCTTGTACTAGATTCTCTATGCTGATCCTAGTATGCTCTAAAATGCATAATAGCAGCATAGCACTAAATATTTACTCTTACAAGAACATCTCTTATGGAAACATTGAGCTGTAATAGAGACTTGCAAATTTTTGTGTATGCATGTGTGCACATGTATGTGTGTGGGTTTTAACAAGAATATATGTTGACATCAATCCGATTGCAACAGTCCCTAACAAGGCCCAAGCAATCATTTTTCTCAAGTAATAAAGAAAATAAGCACAAAAAACATCATATAGGAATTAAGTGCATAGGATTAATTTAAGACCTCAAAAATAAAAAACAATGTGATCCTACTCTGTGCTGTCTAACTAGGGATTGGCTCTGGGAGGATTAGGCGAACACAAGTAGGGTAGGCAGTACCAGTTGACTAGGTAACCACGTATCACTTTTGACAACATAGTTTGCAACTAAACAAAAGTTAGCAGCTATCAATGGTGATTACAAGTATGTAAGGATAAAACTCAAGTAATGCAGCTGTTTTTCATAAAAACATAAAATTGAATTTTGCAGTAAAAGAAAACTAAGGCAATGGAAGAAGGTATAAGCACAGTCACAAATATCATGATATTTTAAAAAAATATTATGATATCTTTTCATCAGTTCTAACATTTAAAATATCACGATATTTTTCAAAATGTTGTGATAATTTAAAATTAAAATATCATAATTTATGTTTCATAAATGTTTTTAAAAAACTTTGGCTGATAATCCTATTTTATCATTCACATCTCTCTCAATCTTTTTCTCCTAACTAAATAATGGCAATAAATACTGAATGTAACTTAATCCTAAGCAAGAAAGTATTTATTTCGGCCTCTGGACTCTCCCATCTTTCATTTCTTTTTCATTTTTAAAACAATGGATGAGACATATTTATTGCTTTTGGCATTTGAGTAATTTTTTTACATATTTTTAACTTCAGTTTATAAATTTTTAAAAAATTATTCATTTTGCCAAGATTTTTTCAATAAAAGTGTGGGAGAATACAGATTATCAATATATGCCATTTACCATTTAATGGCAGATTTTATTTTGAAAATATAAACAGAAGGTAATAAATTAATATACCCGAAGTTACACAATAGCACAGTGAAAACACAAGAATACAACTGCTACACGACAAAAATGAAAAAGAAGCCACAGACAACAGAAGCAAAAGAATAAATGTTATAAAAGTTTTAGTTTGTCTCCTTTCAAAGAGGAGCTTAAGACAATTTTCAAATGTATATAAAATGAGGCTAATTGGATGCTATTGACAACAAACAGAAAAAGCAGCCATGATCTAGGTGGGGGATTCCTTGTAAATCAACTGAAAAAAAAAGCACCTACCTATATATATATCTATATATATATATATATATATATATATATATATATATATATATATATATATACAAAGAGAAGGATACATATTCTTCGTAAAATAATTGTATTGTCCTTGTAAAAATGGCACATTTTTCAAAATGTCCCCTAATTTGCTTAAATCCCCTCACATCCAAAATCTTTTTCCCAGTTTTTTTAATAATATTTTTGTCCTTTTGTAAATATAGTACATTGCAAATCATGTGCGAGAATGTCACAAAAAAATGTGTGAACTTTCTTTAAGTAAATATTTCTTATGTATATCTACAAATCCAGTACGACTTTCGCATATACTTTTAAGAGGATTAAGAAGAAAATAAGGAGTGGAAGTGTTTAGACCAAGGTTGTTAAATGCGATGAGGCGAAGCGAGGCGTTGAGCCTGCGCTTCGCATCTGAGGCGTACGCCTCAAGTACTGAGGCGTACGCCTCTCACAACATAAGAATGACTGAATTTGTGATAACTTTTCTCCCAAATTTATTTCCAAGCGTACATTGTTAAATGATAATGCCGATTGAATTTAATGCGTATTCGACTGCATCAGAACGACCTTTGTTTAATGCTTAGTCAGTTTTTTTTTTTTATATTAGCTTTAAGCGCATCACAGCAACGCCTCAGTACCTTGAGTGTGCGCCTCGCCTCTGAGGCGTACGCCTCTCACAACACTGGTTTAGACCCATTCCTGATGTTGTCCCCATCCCCGTCTCAAAATAACTTTATTCCTATTTTAAGAGCATTAAGAAGAAAATAAGGAGAGGAAATGTTTAAGATTAGGAACATATGTATATATATGAAAATTTTATAATATATAAAGATATATTAATAATTTCATTAATGGGGATCGGTGATGGGGCGGGGGCAAGAGTAAGTCCATCCAGCCTTCATCTCTATACAAGTTTTGATTTTCACCTTCATCCCCGATTCATTCCTCGTTTTATGTCCATCTCCAGTCCAAACGGGGCAGGTTCAGTCGAATCCCATTTTTCCCCGTTCCACTGCCATCCCTAATTGTGTAGGCCTAGGTGGGGGATAATTAGGATACATGTGTGGTTGTGGGTAGGTTTGGTGTTCAAGAGGTTGATTTTGGGTTTGGGTGAGGTTCGGTTCATGGGTCGGATTTAAGTTTGGGTGGCAATGATATCGGGCTTGGAACCGGATCACAATCGAAAGAGGATATTGGATCGTCGAATTGGATTGGTATATGTCAGATATTGGATTGAGCTTTGAGGGTAAAAGGCCTAGTTAAGACCTGATCCATATCCAAAATTATATTGGGTCTGCTGGTCTGAATTGGAACTAGAGCTCCATCCGAGACCAATTAGGTCTAGTTTTGGCTTGCATCTAATTATTTAGACTAAAATCAAGGTTTTGGGTCTAATCTGGAGGTATAATACCTTGGACTGGACTTACACTACCCGAAAGTAGGGCGTCTGGGGTCAAACCCGATGAAAACTGGCTATGATCTGAGGCCCAAATACCCGAAACCAAGTCCTGGGTGTTGAAATCCGTTATTGCCGTGACCCGGTTATGAGAACCGGTTCCTAGGATGAACTGGGTACCCTCCCACGAAACCCTATTCACATCAGGAACCCGTGTGAGGGGTTCCTATGAGCAGTCGGGCGCCGCTTGGGGGGCGGTGGCCCAGGGCCGTCTGTCGGTGGTTGCCCCCTGTCAGCCTACCCTATCCGGAGGCAACCCACCGAACAATGGCAATTTGACAATGGGGTGCCCCAGCACGATGGCTGCTGAGTCCATGGAGGGTCGAACGGTGAGTTGCAACCCACCGTCGAGCCCATCAGCCAGGGCGACGGGTACTTGTCAGTTCTCATCCACCGACAAGGAAGAGCTGAGTGGGTCGGGGCTGGTCCTCCAAGCGGTGATAAAGGTGGCCAAAAAGGGAGGGTGTGGAGTCGCCGTGAAGGGAGGAGCCAGAAAAGAAGGAGAGGGATGAGGCCCTCCTCTGTCATCATTTTGTACCAAAGAGGAAGATTTGGCAGTCTCTCGAGCGTTTTCGCTGCTCATTAGTGGGATGTTACCAAGGGTCAAAACCTTTGTTTCATGGGTGTCTTCCCACGAATCACGTATAATCATCTTATGAACGCCTCAAACATAGTGTTTTTCTCCTAATTTGATTGAATTGTTCATCCCAGCATGGCAAGACTTTTGCTGATCTCCACCATAGTCGCTTTCAAGGATATTAGTTTCGTCGGCCAATCTGTTACTTTATCCTTTGCTTCAACCATGATTTCTGTCATTTTCTTTTCTTGAACACCTCATGACATTGTCACAAGATACCAACTGATGTAAATCAAGAGTGCTTGATTTTACCATAAAACTAGGTTACACTATTTATATGCACTGAAATTGAAAAAAGCAAAGAAAACTAAAAATTACATAAAACTCAAGAAAATAGCCATTTTTAATCATTCTAACTCCCCTTAATCCCTCTCTCATAACAAGTATTTATAAAAAACTAAAACCCCAACTCTACCATGAATTTTGGATAAGATTTGAAAGCAAACCCAAAACAGAAATTCAAATCTTAAATACTAACTACGGATCCAATTGAATCCTGGATCTCAATCTCATCACTTTTTCTTCTTTTTTGTTGGACTTGGATCTGATTCTGGATCCACAACTTCATCAGCCCCCAACAAGATTGTTGTCATGGGGGCAGTAGGGACCAGCGGCTCTGCAAGGCTGTCAAGGCCATCGCTGAACAATGGCAGCCCCGCCTCAAGAATCAGTGGTTGGTTTGGCATCGAGAGGAAGCCGTTGTTGGTGCCAGTTCGTCTGGCCAAGAAAGCTCACCGATCGTCGAGTTGGTTCCGCTCCAGCAGTGGCAGGGGGAGGTGATTCCTCGTTCGCTGTGCTCATGCATTAAAGGCCAGGTGAAAAACAATTGGAGAATGGAAGAAGTATTTTTTTAAAATGGAAGGGGGGCATTCTTTTTTAAAATGGAAGGTAGATATGGTTTGGGGGCCGTTATTGCATTACTCATGGTAGTAGGTGGACATTGTTTGTATTTCGGAAACAAAGATGGAAATGTTTGAAGTCAGTTTCCTTGCACAAATTTGGCAAGGTTGTTCTTTTGATTTTATTTCCTCGATTGGCATATCAGGGGATATTTTGGTGGTTTGAAGGGAAGGTATTAGTGGTATGGTTATGGACAAAGGCCTATTTTCGATCATGGTGTATTTTGAACAGCTAAATTCAAGCATTTTTTTAATGCTCACATTAGTATATGCTCCAACTATATTTGCTTTAAAAAGAGCTTTTCAGGATGAGCTTAACTTGTTAGGGTAAAAGAGTTTTGGCAAATTGGTGCATAACTAAAAAATTTAATTTTCTACGTACCTATGAATCCAACCGAGAACAAAGATATACTAGCAGTATGCGGCAGTTTGTTGATTTTGTTGAGTTGGATATGGTGGATTTACAGATCTCGGGTGACTTTATTGTTAGGAAAGTTTTAAAATATTAATAATTACTACCAAAAGAGTTTTGAAAAAATTTAGTCCCATATCTAAGAGAGAAAAGTTTTTCAAGAGGTTTAAATAGAGAGCTTGTTATCTATTCTTTACTTTGGTAAGCCTTGATTCTTTAGGTGGATTGCGGACGTTGCTGCGCCGTTCGCACACACGCGCGTGCGCAAGGGCGCTTGAGGCGCAATGTGGCACTTTGCACTTTGCACGCTCGCAGCGGTGCGAGGTGCTTATGAGGTGAAAATATCTGTTTTGTTTTTCGGTTTGAGTTATCTGGCCGTTTGAAAAGCTTTAAGTTGCATGCATATCGAGTTAATGTTGCATTGTGACTGTTGGGCGGTTTTGGAGGCCTTTGATTGACAGTCAAAGGTGGGTGACCGTTCAGGTCTTTTTCGTCCTATTTTCAAACCGTCAAATTTATGGCCATTAATCTCATTTATCGCAAAACGTTTTGGCCTCTCTAAAAGTCTATAATATCTTCTATTTCGTCTTTTGAATATACAAGAATTTTATGACTCAAAAAAAAAAAAAAATCTTCTTCTTCCTTCTTCTCGATTTGGCTTGCAGAGTACAAGTGTGGTAGAGATCATCTGTCCTTGCGATGCAGTGACTCTCTGGAGGTTCAAGCCTAGTTGTATCCTGGGAACTCAGTCGCATCAAACCCCTTTTCGCATCTTCGGTCTTCCCAGAGTGGGGCGATTGAAGTTCTAAAGATAGCGATCTTAAGAACGTGCCTCTAGGCTTGAGATCTCTTTTCTGAAATCCATTTTCACAAGGTTGGTGTAACAATTTTAGAACTTCATTATGGCCTCTGGTTCGACATCCAACTCCATCAATCTGCTTAGCCGTGACCTCGAAAAACTCGATCGATTTGATGGGTCAAACTTCAAGCGGTGGCAATCAAAGGTCTATTTCTTGCTATCCGAGCTGCATATTGACTATGTTCTCAAAAAGCCCTGTCCCACTGTCGCTGCTGGAGAAGTTGAGACAGAAGAACAGAAGAAAGAGCGAGAGAAGTGGTTTACTGACAACTACCAATGCAAAGGGCATATCCTGAACACTTTAGCTGATTCTCTCTTTGACTTGTATTCACCATTGGAGTCGGCTGGAGAGTTGTGGAATGCTCTCCGAGATCAAGTACAATGCAGAAGATGCTGGTAACAAAAGGTTTATCGTAGATCAGTATGTTAATTTTTCTATTGTTGATGATAAGCCTATACTTGCTCAAATTCATGAGATGCAAATACTGGCCTATAAGATCAAAGGAGAAGGTATGTATCTTGATGATGACTTCCAAGTTGCTGTCATCATTGAGAAGCTGCCGGATTTCTGGAAAGAATATAAGAATCACCTAAAACATAAAAATGAGAAAATTACTTTAGATGGCCTTCTTAAGGACATCCGAATTGAGAAAGAGACTCGTCTTCGTGACAGAAAGAATTCGAGTCCTAAAGAAGGTTATCCTAAAGTGAATTTTGTTAGTAACAAGGGTGGCAAAATCATGAAAACCCAGAAAATAAAAAAGAATTTTGTGAAAGGGAAAAAGCCAACTGATAAAAAGAAAATTAGTTGTTATGTTTGTGGCAAGTTTGGCCATTTTGCTAGAGAATGCAGAGAATGGAAGAGGACTAGTCCTAAGCCAAATGAGTCAGAGGAGAGGCTTGTTGCTGTAATCTCTGAAACCTTTATGGTGGCTGCAAATAAAGACTGGTACCTGGATACTGGAAATATTGTTCATGTGGCAAACGACAGGAACTTGTTCAAGTCGTATGAAGTAGTGGGGGAAGGATGCAATCTCTTTATGGGAAACTCTTCCTCAACTAAAGTGATGGGAAAAGGGAGTGTGGAAATTAAGTTCACCTCCGAGAAAGTCCTAACACTTGAGAATGTCCACTATGCTCCAGAAGTTCGAAAAAATTTAATCTCTACAGATCTCCTGTCACGAAATGGTTTTAAGATTGTTATTGAGTCTGGGATTGTAACTGTGACCAAAGGAAAAATCTTTGTAGGAAAAGGGTTTGCCACTGGTGGTATGTTCAAGATGAGCATAAATGAAGCTACTACTTCTGTTTATATGGTTGACTCCTATTTTCTTTGGCATTCATGATTAGGACATATAAATTCTCGTTGCATTCATAATATGAATAACTTTGGTCTTCTTCCGTGTCATGTGAGAATAGAACATAAACATAAGTGTGAGACATGCATTCAAACTAAGCTAACTAGACTCTCGTTTCCTAGTGTAGAAAAGAATTATAAATTGCTTGAATTAGTGCATTCTGATGTGTGTACGATGGATAATGTTTTGAGTCGTGGTGGCAATAGGTACTTTATTACCTTTATAGATGATTACTCAAAATTTTGTTATGTTTATTTGTTGAAACATAAATCTGAAGTATTTTCCAAATTTCTTCTTTATCTAGCTGAAGTACAAAATAGGTTTAAAACAAATATTATACATTTAAGAACAGATAGAGGAGGTGAATACTTAGGTTGAAAATTTGATAAATTCTGTGAAGATAATGGTATTATCCAGCCTCTGGGGAATCCTCTCTCGGCTAAAGCCGTCCCCTTTGGAGCGGACTCAACTAGCTATTCGGGTTATTGAAAATACATAAAATAATAGACGCCCGAACTAGTCTCAGTTGTTTCTATGTTTTGCCTGCGCGTACCCGCAGGCCAGTAATATCGGAACATAAAGTCTGTTCACATTGGTTGCTGAGCCGTGAGACTCGCCTGCACTACCGACTCGCTTGCACTACTGGTTCCTTGCACTACTGATTCGTTGCACTACTGATTCGCTGCACTACTGATTCGTTGCACTACTGATTCGCTGCACTACTGATTCGCTGCACTACTGATTCGTTGCACTATTGATTCACTTGCACTACTTATTCGCTTGCACTACTTACGCGTTTGCACTAGTTATCTGCATGCATTGCTTACCTGTTTAACTGCATATTTGCTTTAAACTGCGTAATCTACTGAATTAAATTGCATAATTCAGTTCTTTGTAGTCTCTCATGTGCACCTACTAGTTTTTCGCGAAACTAACCCATTCTATGGGTACAGATGATGATTAGGTACACCACAGGCGATGGCGCGATGGCAAGATGGCTCCAAGATGTTCTTCTTCCTGCTCTTAGCTCGCGTCCTGTTGTTTGGGGTTTTGTAACGGATTTTCCTTGGAATATCCAAATTTTGTACTATTTGGAGAACTTCTTAAATGAAAGTGGCTTTTCCAAGTGTTTGCAAGTAGCATATGTTGTGCATTTTGGTTCTTTTAGCTAACGCGCTCAAAGTTGTCAGCTTGCCTTTTTGAAATTAATAAAAGTATAGTCTTCCGTTGATTTCGTAAACCATCTCTGAGATGAAGAGATTACTTTTTAGTCTCTTGTCTATTTTTTTTTTGAAAGGTTTGCAAGCTTGAAATTTTGGGGTGTTACAGACATACCTTAAATGTTGAACTTATAAAGGATGTATATATAAAATAAAACGGCATCTACTTGGGATTGGAAGAAAAGTGAAGGCTTATGATAAAACAATTGCAGAAATCAAGCAAGTACTTTCTAAGTACATGGAGGAATCAAAGAAGAATAGAGATGAAAAAAATAAGAGAGAGACGGTTAATATATACGAAAGAAATGAAAGTTTATTCTCAGCTTCCGATTATGGCGAAGGACGTGAATGCAGTTTCATAGATGGAGGGGAGTAGTACATTCGGCTTTAGACCAAAAGGGCTATGGATCTATACTTTCAAAGTGATTCAACAGAGAAAGGAAGGCAAGCAAACAAACAAACTATGTTTGAAAATTGCTTCAAAAAGAAAAAAAGAGAAACAATGTATGAGTACATTAATAGGTGATTTTATGACGGTGGAATACCTTTTAATACAGCGAAGTTGCCTTCATTTTACAGTATGATTGAAGCTATAGGCCAATTTGAACCAGTGATGAAGCCTCCATCATATCACGAGTTGCGAGAACTACTTTTGAATAAAGAAATGAAGAAAATGAAGGAGTTCTTGGACCAATACAAAGTGCATTGGTCCAAACATGGATACAAAAGGGTGTACACTCATTAATTTTTTTGTTAATTGCCTTTTGGGAACAATGTTTTTGAAATCAGTTGATGCATCAAATGAAGTAAAAGATGCAAATTTGCTTTTTGCATTGTTGAATGATATTGTTGAAGTTTGGGAGGAGAATATGGTTCAAGTTGTTATTGATAATACCTCAAACTATGTGAAAGCAGGTAAATTATTTATGGATAAGAGAAAGCATTTAGTTTGGACTCTTTGTGCTGCACATTGTATAGATATGATGTTGGAATATATAGGATAATTGAAAGAGTTGAAGAACATTTCTGGAAAAGCAAGGCAAATGGTGGTATTCATTACAAACATTCTCAAGTGTTGAGTATGATGAGAGCACACACACAAAAGGACTTACATAGGCCTGCAGTGACAAAATTTGCCATTTTTTTACTCTAGAAAGCATATATAATTGGAAAAAATGCCTAAAGTTCATATTTCCTAGAGATGATTGGGAAAAAAATAGTTTTTCAAAAACGTCAGTTGGTAAAAGATGTGAAAGCATGATTTTGAGTTCAAAATTTTAGAAGAGAGTGAGTTGTGCTCTTAAAACAATGGCCCCCTTGTTTGACATGCTTCGATTGGTTGATAGCGATGAAAAGCCTGCTATGGGTTACATCTACAAGAAAATGGATCGTGGAAAGGAAAAAATAAAAGTATAATTATAAAATAATTTTTTTGTATTCTACTAATTGTAAATTACATTTTATCTTAGCTTCTATAATGGTTACTTTCAATTCTTTTACTTAGTAGGTAAATGTGTGTGATGATAAACAAATATACGGCTGGGTTTGGGAGATAATCGATAAAAGGTGGAGCAATCAATTGCACAAACCTTTGCATGCAACAAACCTATATTTGAATCCAGCCATATATTATAAGTATAAAAATATCGAGTCCAATGAGGAGATAAAGAATGACTTATATGATTGTGCCAATCGTCTTGTTCAAAGCGAAGAGGATCGAGACACACTACTAGACCAACTCATAAGATATAGAACTGCTATTGGGCCTTTTGGAATGGAGTTAGCAAAGAGGAAGAAGAAAGTGTAAACCAAAGTTACCGGAAGCGCCTAGGTAAAAGGGGAAGCGCACTTCCCCGAAGCGCGCTTCGGAAGCAGGAAACGTCGCACTTTCGAAATGTGTGGGGAAGCATCCCCCTTTTTTGGGAAGCGCGCTTCCCCCACGCTTCCCCATTTTTTCATTTTTTTTGCTTCCCCCTCGCTTCCGGTTCGCTTCCTAGGTCGCTTCCGGTTCGCTTCCTTGGTCGCTTTCGAGACGGTTCGTAATTTTCTTCTTAGTGGTCCCACGCTTCCCCGCTTCCTAAATTTTTGAAAGTGTCTCGCTTCCGGCTCCCGCTTCTCGTATCGTTTCCCGCTCCCGCTTCCTTGACTGGTAACTCTGGTGTAAACCCTAGGTAAGATGATTAAATTTCATATAACCCCTTTTGCATTATTTTTATAACTTATATACAGTTGAGAGTTATTATCGTGAGGGGTTTATTGGAAATCATAAAAGTTATCAGTTGGTCTTGTTTATATTTTAACTTTTAATGGTCTCTTTTGTAATTTTCTTTATTGACCATAATCACTACTTAAGGGTGATTAGGGCTAATCGTGAAGGTACTTTTCTATCTTTTCTCAAATCAAGTTTCAACATGGTATCAAAGCCTCTCGTTCTTGGGAGAATCTAACGCCTAGGCTGAATTTCTTTCTTCCCTCTTTATCATAGTTTTTTTCTTTCTTCTTCTCTCCTCCTAGCCTATATCTAGTTTATTCGATCTTCCTTCTGATCGAACCCTAGGTTCTTTCCTCAGTCTCACGACCTGGGATCTAACTAGTTCTACACAATATGCAGATCTGATCAGACACCCTAGATCGTGTGTTCCTCTTTTGCTCCTTGTTGATGACGCCTCAGTAATATTGATGGATCGTGGTGCATCAGATCTACCATCATGTGGAGATTGTGTGGAGCAGATCTGACATCATGATCGTGTTGCATCAGATCAGCAATCATTTTGTGATTGGGTGGAGCAGATCTGAGATCATGCAGTAATTGGATGTCGTGTAGCGTTGATGTTGGATCAGATCTGAATGGTGTGGCTGACTGACTGTTGCTCGTATCAGAGTCGTGTTGATGTGGTAGGTGTTAAATCTGTAGTGCTTGCTGTCGTTGGAATCAGATTTGCTCGTATCAGAGTCGTGTTGATGTGGTAGGCGTTAAATCTGTAGTGATTGCTGTTGTTGGAATCAGATTTAATCAGATCTGATTAATTTTTGTTGAAGTTCAGATGTGAAATCAATTTTTGTCATCTAAAATTAATTTTTATAGTGGTGATCAGATTTATTATCTTGCTGGTGGCGTCTGTGATATATATATATATATATATATTGCAAGACAAGGATTTTATTTCAGCTGGAATCTATTTCTTTACTATCAGTTTGCTCGTGATTACTTTCTGGTTATTATTATTATCCGGCTCATTAGCTAGCTACTGTCAGCAGTGAAATACCATGACTGAAATAAAGTCCAGTGATGGTGAACAAAGGTTTGAAGTGTCTGCAGAGTACAAAGCTTTTGCTAATCCCTTCTCTTATGGGTCGTCCGTAAAGCTGGACGACAATAATTATAAAAGGTGGTCGAGGACTTTTATGATGTCTGTGTCAGGACATCGTCGAAAACATATTTTGTTAAAAAAGTTACCAACAGAGAAAACTAGGAAATATGCCACATGGCAGGAAGATAATGACATTGTTATGTCTTGGATTATGAACAGTGTTCAGCCACATATTGTAGATGGCTTAATTTACTATTCTACTGCAAAGGAGATGTGGGATTCATTACGTGACACGTACTCTCAAGACAAAAATGTCAGTAGAATTTTGTAAGTTGAGCAAGAGATATTTCAGTTACAGCAGGGTGATCAGAATCTTTCCCAATATTATGCATCAGTTAAATCAGCCTATAAAAGGCTCAACTCTGTTCGTCCTCCCTGCTGCACTAATCATAAAACCCATCAGGAGTAGACTATGGTGGCTCGTTTTCTATCAGGATTATCTCCAGATTACTCAGTAGCCAAGGTGCAAATGCTTACTAGCTCAGAGATCCCTACTCTAGCTGATGCCTATAACCGGTTAAGTCATCTTGTTGTTACCCTTCCTCCGCCTCATGGAGACTCTCAGACTTCAGCTCTTGTTGTCACAGGTGGAGGAGGGCATGGTTTACCTAGTTCTTCCAGAGTGAGAGGTCGTGGAAGAGGCAGTGGAGGTCGTAGCAGGCTTCAGTGTACATATTGTGGCAAGCAAGGGCACCTTGAGGATCGTTGTTGGGATAAGAACCCTAGAAGTCGCCCTCAGAGCTCATTATCGTTCCTCAAAGCAACAACTCCGGTTGTCTCTTCCATCACTGAACCTGTGCTTACTTCTTCAACCAATACGATTACTCTCAGTCGTGCAGAATATGATCAGCTTCTTTCTCAGAGTTTTGCATTTGTGTCTGCCTCTATTGTAGTGACTGATGTGGCATGCTCTGCGGGTACTCAGTTGGATGATGGAGGTAAGATATGGATTATTGATTCTGGCGCCTCTCAACACTTTTGTGAAGATTCACATAGTTTCTCTACACTGGTTCATACATCTTTCCCTCGTCATGTTAAATTGGCAGATGGTAGATTATCCCCAATGGTGGGGCAAGGAGATGTGCATTTTACCCCTACATTACAGATTCAATATGTTCTCCATGCTCCACAGTTTCCTAAGAATTTATTATCCGTAAGCCAGCTTACAAAAGAACTAAATTGTCGAGTTATATTTGACCCGGGTTCTTGTGTATTTCAGGATTTGCTGTCTGGGAAGAAGATTGGTGGAGGCCATGAGGAGGGAGGTGTTTATATCTTACACAACCTGTTGGAGTAGCAACTTCGTGTGTGGAATCGAGTTCTAATTCCTACCAATGGCATCTCAGATTGGGTCATCATTCTCTTTCCAAGCTTCAAAGAGTCATTCCACAGGTCTCTCCTACAGCGTCCTTTCAGTGTGAAGCATGTCAGTGGGGCAAGCATCATCGTAGTTCTTTTTCTTTAAGTCAGAGTTGTACTAGTCAAAGTCCTTTTGATCTAATTCATGTTGATGTTTGGGGGCCTAGTCGGGTTCCTAATAGGTTTCAGTCCGAGTATTACCTTGTCATTGTTGATGACTACTCTAGAGTGTCTTGGGTCTTTTTAATAAAGGAGAGATCTGAAGTCTTGTGTATTCTCCAATCTTTTATTCTTGAAATAAATACTCAATTTGGTTCCATTGTTAAAATTGTTCCCATTGATAATGCTCTTGAATTCAAATCTAGCAAACTATTACAATTTTATCGGGATAATGGGATTTGCCCTCAATTTTCATGTGCCCATACGTCCCAGCAAAATGGGGTAGATGAAAGAAAACACCGACACCTTTTGAAAGTAACTCGAACCTTTATGATTCAAACAAACATGCCAGCTTCTTTTTGGGGAGATGCCCTTCTTACTTCTTGTTACCTTATTAACAGAATGCCTTCTACTGCTCTTAATGACCAAATTCCTATCAGACAACTTTATCCTGATTGTTCTTTGTTCAAAGTTTCTCCTAAGGTATTTAGTTGTGTTTGTTTTGTGCAAAAACTTGGACCTACTAGGGACAAACTAGCTGCACAGGCAACTAAGTGTGTCTTCCTTGGGTATCCAAAAAACCAAAAATGGTACAAATGTCTTGACCCCATTGCTCGTAAAGAGTATATCAGTGCGGATGTCACATTCTTTGAGACCATTCCTTACTTCTCGCCGTGCGCGTCTCGTGTGAATCCTGATATGTCCACATCATTTCCCTTACCCATTCCTCCCATTCCTTTGGAGTCAGTTCCTTTATTGCCTTCATTATGTTCTGATCCCTCTTCAACTTGGTTCCATGATCCTCCACTGGTGTATACTCGTCGTCAAGCCTCCTCTCGTGGCCCTTCATTGTCTTCTTCTCCTGCAGTCAGTTATCCTGATTATGTTGATGATTCTATTGCTTATCCAGATGATCGTAGAGCAGATCCTGACATTAAAAATGATTTGCCCATAGCCCTGAGGAAAGGCATGCGTCAGTGTACTCTGCACCCAATTTCAAAGTTTGTGTCCACAGACAAGATTGGAAAGAGCATGGAAAACTTTCTATCTGCTTTATCTGCCATCTCCAGTCCTATCAATCATCAACAGGCTTTATTAGATCCTCAATGGAAACAAGCAATGCAAGAAAAAATGGACGCCTTGATTTCTCAAGGGACTTGGGAGCTTGTCGATCCTCCTTCTGATGCAGACATTGTTGGTTGTAAGTGGGTGTACACTATTAAATATCATTTTGATGGCACTCTGGAGAGACACAAAGCTCGTCTAGTCGCCAAAGGCTACACCCAAACATATGGGGTGGACTTCTTTGAGACTTTCTCTCCTGTAGCCAGAATGGGCACTATACGCTTAGTTACTTCTGTGGTTGTTCATCATGGGTGGAGTATGACTCGGCTTGATGTGAAGAATGCTTTTCTGTATGGGGATCTATCTGAGATGGTCTACATGCAACAACCGCTTGGCTTCGAACGACAGGGAGAGTGTGGCAAAGTGTGCAAACTAAAAAAGGCAATATATGGCCTAAAGCAAAGCCCGCGTGCATGGTTTCACAAATTGTTTGAGGTGATGTCTAAATTTGGTTTTCAGAGGTCACCATCAAATCATTCTTTGTTCATAAAGAATAGTTCTAAGGGTTTTGTGACTATGGTTGTTTATGTTGATATAATTTTAACTGGAGATAATGAGCAGAAGATTTCAAGCACCAAGGCATATCTGCAGAAATACTTTATTACAAAGGATTTGGGTCCTCTCAAGTACTTGTTGGGAATCGAAGTAGCAAGAAATAAAGAAGGTATGGTTCTTTCTCAGAGTAAATATGTGCTTGATCTTTTACAGGAGACAGGGATGCTTGGTGCAAAACCAGCCACTATTCCCATGAATCCTAAACTGTTCTTGTATGACGAGCAATCTGAGGCAGTTGATAGTAAGTCCTATAGGACTCTCATTGGTAAACTTCTCTATGTTACTGTAACTAGGCCTGACATATCATTTGTTGTTGGCAAATTGAGTCAATTCATGGATAAACCAAGAAAAGTTCATTGGGAGGCAGCTATGATGGTTCTTAAATACCTGAAGACATCTCCAGGAAAAGGTCTATTGTTTACAAAAGAGGCAAATCTTGATGTGGTTGCGTATACTAATGCTGATTATGCAGGGTCGGTTGATGATAGGAAGTCTCCTACAGGGTTCTGTGTTTTTGTTGGTGGCAACTTAGTTTCATGGAGAAGCAAGAAACAAGTTGTAGTAGCAAGATCAAGTGTTGAGTCAGAATATAGGTGATGATGCATGAAATGCACATCATGTAAACAAGTTTTTCATGCATTTTGTATCAAGTTTAAGGTTTTAAACCCATGTTTAGATGTGTTTTGATAGTAAGGGGCTATGGTTCAAATTTCAGAAAAATCGGAGTTAAAATGAGAGAGTTATGGCTATTTCAGTGTTTGGGCACGGATTTCAAGGTGGATCGGATCCATATCCGACCCAATTAGGTTAATTGGACCTTGGATCAACTCTTAGAAAGCCCAAAACCCAACCCACACGCCTATCCATATCCATTTCAAAAAGTTTTTCTGAAAACCCCCCAGAAAGTGGCGCCTAGCAAATTTTATTTTTTTAACCTTCTTTCTGAAAAATGTCAAAACTATAAATAGTTTTTTTTAAAGAACCCTAGGCGTCTTTGGCTGTGTTTGGACGCCCCTTGCAGTGAATCTATTCCAGCAACTCCATCCCCTACACGTTTTGGCCATTGAAGACCGGCCTATGCTTGGTTTCCAAGCATATTTCGATCCCATTTGTGTTTTCTTTTCATTTCTTTCTTGTTCCTTGCTGTCTTTTCACCACTTTTCTGTATTTTTGCAGGTGTAGCAGAGGTGGAGACCATTAACCTTGGGCGGGAGTGCGAAACACAACACCAAGGTGAGCCGGCCCTACCTCCATCCGGCTTTCTACACCCTCCGATCGAGAATCGGCTCACATTCCATCGTCGGTGGATCTCCAACGTGTAGCAGCTGCAAAGGTGCCATTTTTTGGTGAAGTACAGCATTCTCAAACTGTGTAGGACGTCCATCTCCAGCCACGGTCCGCTCTTCTTCATCCCCCCGGTCGTCGGATATTCCAAGAGGTAGGTCTTCTTCTTCCTTCTCTTCTAGCTAAAACCGAAGTGTGTGTTGGTTTTCTTTTCTTTTCTTTTCTTTTTTTCTGAGTGTTTCTTGTTTTCTTTTCGTTTCAACCTTAGATTAGATTTCGTGCATAGGCCAGCACGTTAGATTCGGTTTATTTGTTTGCTTGATTCATTGAAATCGATTTTTTTTAGATTTTTCATTCTTTTCATTAAAATCGGCTAGATCTTCATCTAGCCGATTCTTCAAATTTTTCATAGGTGTTCTTGGGTCTGTTCTACTGAAACTCCATTTAGAAAAAAATCCATTTTTATTCATCTTAGTCGGTGAATGGTGAATTGTGATTTTGATTTCACTTGAAAAGCAAAAATCTAAAAATCGGCTAGACTATTTCTAGCCGATTCTTGATTTTTACAAAAATATTTTTCTTTGTTTTGATTTTTTTTATGTCCAGCATGTGTATTGAGTTGTTTTGCTGAAAATCCAATTATAAAAGTTCATTTTAATTCATTTTATTCGTGGGTTGTGCTTGTGTCTTGTTTGTTTTCATTTTTGAAAAAGAAAGAAAAAAAAAATCGGCTAGAGATATTCTAGCCGATCTTTGCATTTTTGTTAAAAGTGTGTTTAGATTGGTAAGTCGTGTGGCTTACTGTGTGTTTAGTATGTTAACAGTAGCATAAACTTGTGTTAGTCATTTCATCGTTGTAGGATTGATTTAACTAATTGTTTTAATCTTTTTTTGTTTTTGTGTTTTGAGTCTATTGAAGAAAATTACAAAAATCAAGTTTTCTTTTCTTCATGTTTTTAATTCCAGCATAGTGCTGTTCTTGTTAGCATTTGTGTAATTAGGATTCCTTTTTATTATTTTCTAATTTAGTTTTATCAAAATAGTGGTTATTTAGTTTTATTGCTTTTTGTTAATTTATATTTTTATTTTTTTAATTTTTGTGTGGGTCTTCTTCTTCCCCAAGGTGCGGCGGCAGCCATTAGAGCTCAATTCGAGCTCTAGGCTGTTTTTGGTATTTCTTAATTGCAATTAGGTATCTTTAATTAGGTTGTCTAGGTTCAATGTATTAGGGTTTTATCTCATAGCCGTTTTTAGGGGTCATTCAAGTAGGTTTTGGTAATTAGGGCAGCATTTAAGTTTAGAAAGTCGTGTTTTTCAATTAGGCCTTTTCATTACCTAGGTGAGTCTTAAATTCTTTGGTTATAAAGTCTTAAATTAGGGGTGTCGAATTTTAGGAAGGAGGTCAATTAATGTATTGAAGTTGGGAAAAGCTTTTGGAAAGAGGAAATTCTTCAAAAATCGTGTGAGGTATTTAAAGAAGATTTGAATTTTTGAATGGGCATTAAAGAAGGAGTTACTCCTTAACTTTGGAAAGTGTTTTTGGAATTAAACAAAAATTCCAATCTAGGTTCCACGATTTCCATAGAGCATTAAAGGCAATTCAATTCTATCTTGAAAAGCAAAACTTGGGGATTTCTAGATTGGACTTTTTGTTTTCCAAAGAGGCCTTTAAAAGCAAGTAAGGAAAGTAACTCCCTCATTAAGTGGGACGGTTTTTGAGAATCCAATTTATTTCAAAGTTTGAGCAATTACCATTATTACTTTATTTTCCCAACCTTCTCCATTAAAATCGTGAACTGTGGATTAATTGTAGGTTAATTAAGAGGTTGCTACTTTAATCGACCCAAGTTAAGTGAGGCAAACCCTAGTCTAAACCCACTTGAGTCTAGTCAAGACCACACCTAGGTCAAGTCAACCTTAGTCCACCTATTGAAACCTACCCTAACCGAGTTAACCTAGTTGACTTAGTTAGGTGTGCCTTGTGTCCAAGTCAACTTGAACCCTAGCCCAAGTCAAACCCCTAATTTAAACCTAGACCGAGTCTAAGACCTAGACCTAGCCCTAGTCAAACTTTTGTCCAATCCTATCTAAGCCCTACCTAACACCACTCGAGCCTAGTCCAACCTAACCCAAGCTTGGTCAACCAAGACCAAGACCTAACTTGAGTCAAACCCTAGTCTACATCCCTTTGAGTCTAGTCAAGTCAACCTAGCCTAGCCTAAGTCAAAGTCAAGACAAACCCGAGGTCGATTCAACCTTAACCCAGTCAACCCAACCTAAGTTTAGGTCAACCGAGCCCACCTAAACCAAGCCAATCTTAGTTGACTAAGTCAACCCCAAAACCGAACCCAACTAGTCCGGCCAAACCTAGCCGAGTCAACACTAGTCCGAGTCGAGTCAAACATAGCTCGAGCCTACCCAAGTCAAAACCAAGCTTCGTTGAGTCAACCGAGTGAATCCTAATCCTAACCTTTGTTCTTTAGTGCATTAATTTCATTTGGTATTAGTTATTTTGATTTTTTTATACTAATTAGTTTATTTAGCTAATTTAGTTTTAGTGTAGAAGTGGGTGTGATTTGTGTATTGTGTGTCGTTGAATGTTATAGTTATTTAGTGTTTAACATAGTAATTAGAATCACCCTTCATTGAGTAGTATAGTTGCATTCGCATCATTAGTTAAACATAGCTAGTCATAATTTGCTTATCGTATTTCTTTCATCATATATTTAGCATAGTTGTAATAATCATCTGCATATACACTGTTATACAATGTCATTTAGATTGCATTAGGTTTGATTTGTCTTTTAGAGTGTTAAAATAGATTCATAAAGTGAATAGTGCACTCAAATAAAAACCAGATTTTTGCCCTGTCGCACCAGCATTATTTTCTGTGCAGAAATTCTGTGTTTTCCAAAAATTTTTCTTCTATTCACTTTATTGACGTGTTATTTGACTGCAGACCAAATTTCAGCTCATTCAAAGTTGATTTGGTCTGATTTTTAAGCGTTTTGCGAAAACCGCTTTTTCTGGATTTCAAATTACAGGACTTTCGATATCCTGATTTTTCCCAGATTTGAAATGCTTATATCTGGAGTTCCGGATATCATTTTTTCATTCTGTAAAAACTGTCAGATTTTTTAATCTGTCAGTTGCAGAACAGAACAAATTTCAGGAAAATCGGACCTCGTTTGCCTTGTCAAACAGTGGTTTTCCGATAACCTATCAGAAAGCTATTTTGCACTAGTTAGGGGCATTTTCGTAATTTCCTTAGATTCGGCATTTTAGGCCTGTTTTTATTAGTTGCTGCATTTTAGGATCAGCATACAGCATAAGTAGAAGTAATTTGGTTAATTTTAGAATTAGTTTAGTATTTTATTTAATTTTTGTTTGATAAGTAGCATTTGTTTTATTATTTTCGTAAAATTAGAATTAGTTTGAGTTACTGTTTGCATTATTAGAATAGAATACTAACTTTGTATTTTTCTGCATTTTTAGGTTGTAAAGCCTATTTAGTTTCCAGGGTTTTTTTCCAAGTGTGAGGAGCGAATAATTGGCGAAAAGACGGAAATACCCTTGGTGTGGAGCAAAAGAAGTAGTTGCTGTTTATTTTCATTTTAGTGATTAAATGTATTTGTATTAGTTTTATAATTGTCGATTGACATTTTTCATTAATAAATTAAATTTTCTAGAAATATCTGGATTAATTCCTGTTCCCTGAGGATTCGACCCGTACTTACCACTTTGTGGAAAGTCGGTTTTTATATTTTTGGTTGACGATTTTCCAAAGTTTTATTGAAAATAATTGTTTTAAAAAGATCATTTCAAAATTATCAACCAATAGGGTCATGGCACAAACTGCTGCTGAAATGATTTGGATAAAATCTATGCTTACCGGATTGAGCATAAAGGTTTCTCTGCCTATTAAGATGATGTGTTTCATGAGAGGACTAAGCATATTGAGATAGATTGTCATTATATTCGGGATATGGTTCAAGTGGGAAATATATCAACTTTTCATGTTTCTTCAGAAGATCAAGTAGCAGATGTTTTTACCAAACCCCTTCCTATCACAGAATTCTCAAAGTGTTGTAACAAGCTGAGCATGATTGATATCTATGCTTCAGCTTGAGGGGGAGTGTTGAGAGTTATTATCGTGACAGGTTTATTGGGTGGTCTTGTTTATATTTTAACTTTCAATGGTCTCTAGTGTAATTTTCTTTATTGACCCTAATCACTACTTAAGGGTGATTAGGGCTAATCGTGAAGGTACTTTTCTATCTTTTCTCAAACCAAGTTTCAACATATACTTTAATTATATGTAATTTGATTTTTTTATAGTAGATTGGTGGATTTCTTTTGCCATTGGTTGTCTCCAGCTCCAGACCTTTGTTGTTCAAGTCTTAGGTCTCGCATGCATTACATTCAGTTGTGAACGTGATTGAAGTACTTTTGAAGCAGTAAAATATTATTTACTACTAATTACTAAATAATATTTGTCAGTTTGTATATATTTTAACTTTATATATATTTTTATAGATTCATACAAAGAAAAGAAACTGACTTTTGCACAAAAAGTTGAATGGTTTGTTTTTTGTGCAATATAATCATAAATTGAAACGAAGGTATGAGGAGAGAATGAAAAAAAGGAGATCTCGACCCCATTGTCTTAAGAGAAGTCAATGATAATCTTTGAAAATGACACATCACTTACATGAGATCTTGTTGATAAGGCATCCAGAGCGTTAAGGCATAGGGTGGGGGTAAAAATACGTGTAACTAATGTCCTAAGAAAGAAAATGTTTGACAAAGGAAAGAAGGTGGTGAGGGTGGAAGAAGAAGAGGAATAAGC
Organism: Nuphar pumila; assembly: GCF_984573655.1. Classification (NCBI taxonomy): domain Eukaryota; kingdom Viridiplantae; phylum Streptophyta; class Magnoliopsida; order Nymphaeales; family Nymphaeaceae; genus Nuphar; species Nuphar pumila. Next base: position 62,302,457 of record NC_143261.1, on the reverse strand, counting down.
TAACTCTGCAAATAAAACTGAAGAAGAAGAGCAATATATCAATGAAGATGATGATAGACTTTCAAGTTCATATAAGGATTAAATTTAAGTTGTTATTATAAACTTATTGGGTTTTTTTTACTATTTTATACTTAAATACAGTTAAAGTTAATTATGTTATGTGTGTAGATTTGTTAAATGTCTGTATGCTTATATTTTTATTTGGTGATTAATTGGTTATATTTTAATTTTTTGCATTGGTTATCAGTTGCATGATTTATTTATTCCATTGTTTTTTGTTTCATTTTTTAACATGGTTATCAGTTACATTATTTTACATCTTTGTAGTGATTAGATTTATTAATTCGTGTTCTAGTAAGTCGATGGAGGGTAGAGGTCTTGGAGGATGCCTCTCAAAGAAACCTGCATTGAAATATTGTACACTATTGACTTAGAGATGCCAAAGAAATAGTGAAGTGTAATTTTTGTGATTTTATAATGCATGAAGGATTGTATAGATTTAAATATCATGTTGTGGGACATATTAACTCCACTGTGAAATTATGTAAACATAGCATTCCTTCTGATATTTGTGTTGAGCTTCTTACTAGTCTTAAAAAATTTGATGAGAGAAAGGCACAAGTACCTGCAACATTTGTGGGACAGAAATTGTATGAAGATGATCTGCCATCATCATCTCAAGCCACTAAAAGATGCAATAAATGAAGGAAATCGTTGAAATGAAGTTTGATACTGAAGAATGAAGATGACTTTTATATATAGACATATGTTTCAGAATTCTATGTTTAGTTAAATGTATTGTGTTGTTAAATGTTTTGTGTTGGACAATGTATTGAGCAGGTTATTTAATATAATTATCTTATAGTGTTTGACAACATATTTTGTTTTGTCTATTGCTTATTGTTGATTGATTTTATGTTGTATACATATTTGTTATTAATTTTAGTAGTTTGTTTACATATTTGTATATATTTTTTTTGTTTTTTTATTTGGGGCACTGCCTAGACTGCCTAGGCTTTTTAGGGGCTCACCGCCTAGGCTTCGCCTAGCGCCTATGACAACTAAGAACAAAACCACCTAAATTCACTGCAAAGTTATCAAAAAATGATGAGAAGAACGTTAAAATTGGGTGATCTAATCAATGGATTGGTCCAACCAGACACTTGCCACTTTATACTAATCTGACTCAACTTGACTCTAAAATTGATTCCCACTGGTATGGATAATCTATGGAATCAATCAGGATTGGTTAGTTGGACCCAATCTGGCCTGATTTGAGCACACCAATCTGGAATAGACACACACCAGAAAAAAAAACAAAAGAAAAAGGGTGAAGGAAAAAAGAACAGAGAAGAGTAGGCTTGATAACATGACTACCGACATGACATACAACCTAAGAAGACAACCATTTATGGCATCAGAATTTTTTAATATCAATAGGAGTCCTACCAATGATAAAATGATAATAGAATGTCGAAAGCCAGTACAATGATGGCCATGTGGAAACTGGAAAGTGATGGACGTCTTACTTTTTCTTCATTGCTTGCAGCTTGAAGCTCCAAACTATGCTTTTCCAGAAACTCACCAAAATTTGGGTCCTGGTGAAACAATGAAGCAAACATAACCTTATTAATATTTCAAGCATCCAGAAATAATGTCGTACTGAAAGAAGTATGAAGAGTTGTCTATATGACAAAAGATGCACTTGTTTTCTTTTTATGAGCAAACACAAAAGCAAAAATAAAAAACAAAAAGCACTTCTATTGCTTTAAATATGCTCTTCATACTTAAGAATACAACATTTCAAGGGTCATAACATGAAAATCTTTCTAAGCATTAGCCAGGGCAGTAAACTGGAAATATTCAGTTGAGATCTAGATCTTAGTGAATCTGACCTATCCGGATCTAGCTTAATCAAATTTAGAGTTGGATGGAAAAGGCAATATTGAACCTGTACTCGGTTAGCTAATCAGATATATTTTATAAGGAATTGGGTTGGATTACCCTTGGATCCAGATTCAAATGAAAATCTGAAAATTGCATCCGAATCTGATTATTAATCAGATTCATTTGCTATACCGATTCAACTAATCAGATTTGTACTTTTCAGATACCTGACTCAAACGTGATCGATTGACATCCCTAGCATTAGTTCATTTTGGGTAAAACTAAGTGCATTACAATGATGAATGTGAGCCATCAATTTTTTTGTCTTCAAAATAGGAGAATTTTTTTTTAAAACAAACCCTACATGTTTATATTAGTTAGACATACAATCATGTTGAGCTTCATATCTATGGTCATTTCAAGGTCTTAATTAAGTACAAGGTCGTTCTTACCTTTTTCTTCAGCCGATCTAACTTACTTTTCTGCTTCACGAGTTCCACCTGAATTGTCTTGTTCTGCTCAGATAGAGCAGTATGGTAGCTTTCATCTACAGCAACAACAATTATATTGAAAAATATCCTCTTGCGATTTTACTAAAACAAAAATTTAGGATATTTCAAACACCAAATTTCACTGTTGTAATTATGTTCCAACCTGAATTATCATCACTTCCATCTTTAACAAGATAAGAACCATTCAAATCCTGAAACCAATATCAGAATTCAGAACTCTTTCATAAATAAATAAGGAATTAGAAAAAGATGAGGCCGGATTTTTAGAAGAGCATGACATTACCTCAGAAAGAAGACCATCACTTTCCAAATCTGAATCTATAACTGAATCATTATCAACATCATTACCAAAAGTATCTGCAAAAATGTCGTCGAGCGCCTGATTTACAATACCTTCAGGATATCTGACAACAATGATGAGCATAACTATATATGAACATAAACACTTGCATTTCAAGTTAAATCGTTAATTAATTGCCTCACCTTAAGACAACTATACAAAATGGAACAAATGTATGCGCACAGATAATTCCATAATACATTGAAAGATATTACGCCCATAATCTAGCTAGAATCTCAGTAAAAAAATTTCGCTACTTTCTGGAAACTGAAAAAGCATCACTACCTCCTGAATAATCATGTCATATAAACTTGCAATATATGACTCAGACTATTTGGAAAACTCAATTGCATTTAACAATTAACCAATGGAAACAATGAAGCTCCTGAATAACATACATGAATGAGGAAAGAACTTAGTAAATTGTGAAATGCTTGACAATTAATCAGTGGGCGAAAGTGAAATTGTGTGATGCTCTCCAAAGTCGAGCATCGGTATCTTTACGATCAAGAATAATACCCACTCCACTAGAATCAACACAAAATTTCAACTGATACACTAGAAATTATTCTAAAAAGAATATCGGCATCGATTATGTCATTTAATCAACACCTAGGAAGAAGAAAATGGTTTGAATTACTCATGCAAGCAGGAATTATGTTAACAATGACCTCCTAAGGCTCCTAAGAAGCGCACCCCCAGAATCATTTTATCATTGAACATAATAGACCTTGTGAAAAATTTTAAAAAGGGAAGATAAGGGCAAATTGGCAACACACATTAGTCTTGTACTAGATTCTCTATGCTGATCCTAGTATGCTCTAAAATGCATAATAGCAGCATAGCACTAAATATTTACTCTTACAAGAACATCTCTTATGGAAACATTGAGCTGTAATAGAGACTTGCAAATTTTTGTGTATGCATGTGTGCACATGTATGTGTGTGGGTTTTAACAAGAATATATGTTGACATCAATCCGATTGCAACAGTCCCTAACAAGGCCCAAGCAATCATTTTTCTCAAGTAATAAAGAAAATAAGCACAAAAAACATCATATAGGAATTAAGTGCATAGGATTAATTTAAGACCTCAAAAATAAAAAACAATGTGATCCTACTCTGTGCTGTCTAACTAGGGATTGGCTCTGGGAGGATTAGGCGAACACAAGTAGGGTAGGCAGTACCAGTTGACTAGGTAACCACTTATCACTTTTGACAACATAGTTTGCAACTAAACAAAAGTTAGCAGCTATCAATGGTGATTACAAGTATGTAAGGATAAAACTCAAGTAATGCAGCTGTTTTTCATAAAAACATAAAATTGAATTTTGCAGTAAAAGAAAACTAAGGCAATGGAAGAAGGTATAAGCACAGTCACAAATATCATGATATTTTAAAAAAATATTATGATATCTTTTCATCAGTTCTAACATTTAAAATATCACGATATTTTTCAAAATGTTGTGATAATTTAAAATTAAAATATCATAATTTATGTTTCATAAATGTTTTTAAAAAACTTTGGCTGATAATCCTATTTTATCATTCACATCTCTCTCAATCTTTTTCTCCTAACTAAATAATGGCAATAAATACTGAATGTAACTTAATCCTAAGCAAGAAAGTATTTATTTCGGCCTCTGGACTCTCCCATCTTTCATTTCTTTTTCATTTTTAAAACAATGGATGAGACATATTTATTGCTTTTGGCATTTGAGTAATTTTTTTACATATTTTTAACTTCAGTTTATAAATTTTTAAAAAATTATTCATTTTGCCAAGATTTTTTCAATAAAAGTGTGGGAGAATACAGATTATCAATATATGCCATTTACCATTTAATGGCAGATTTTATTTTGAAAATATAAACAGAAGGTAATAAATTAATATACCCGAAGTTACACAATAGCACAGTGAAAACACAAGAATACAACTGCTACACGACAAAAATGAAAAAGAAGCCACAGACAACAGAAGCAAAAGAATAAATGTTATAAAAGTTTTAGTTTGTCTCCTTTCAAAGAGGAGCTTAAGACAATTTTCAAATGTATATAAAATGAGGCTAATTGGATGCTATTGACAACAAACAGAAAAAGCAGCCATGATCTAGGTGGGGGATTCCTTGTAAATCAACTGAAAAAAAAAGCACCTACCTATATATATATCTATATATATATATATATATATATATATATATATATATATATATATATATATATATATACAAAGAGAAGGATACATATTCTTCGTAAAATAATTGTATTGTCCTTGTAAAAATGGCACATTTTTCAAAATGTCCCCTAATTTGCTTAAATCCCCTCACATCCAAAATCTTTTTCCCAGTTTTTTTAATAATATTTTTGTCCTTTTGTAAATATAGTACATTGCAAATCATGTGCGAGAATGCCACAAAAAAATGTGTGAACTTTCTTTAAGTAAATATTTCTTATGTATATCTACAAATCCAGTACGACTTTCGCATATACTTTTAAGAGGATTAAGAAGAAAATAAGGAGTGGAAGTGTTTAGACCAAGGTTGTTAAATGCGATGAGGCGAAGCGAGGCGTTGAGCCTGCGCTTCGCATCTGAGGCGTACGCCTCAGGTACTGAGGCGTACGCCTCTCACAACATAAGAATGACTGAATTTGTGATAACTTTTCTCCCAAATTTATTTCCAAGCGTACATTGTTAAATGATAATGCCGATTGAATTTAATGCGTATTCGACTGCATCAGAACGACCTTTGTTTAATGCTTAGTCAGTTTTTTTTTTTTATATTAGCTTTAAGCGCATCACAGCAACGCCTCAGTACCTTGAGCGTGCGCCTCGCCTCTGAGGCGTACGCCTCTCACAACACTGGTTTAGACCCATTCCTGATGCTGTCCCCATCCCCGTCTCAAAATAACTTTATTCCTATTTTAAGAGCATTAAGAAGAAAATAAGGAGAGGAAATGTTTAAGATTAGGAACATATGTATATATATGAAAATTTTATAATATATAAAGATATATTAATAATTTCATTAATGGGGATCGGTGATGGGGCGGGGGCAAGAGTAAGTCCATCCAGCCTTCATCTCTATACAAGTTTTGATTTTCACCTTCATCCCCGATTCATTCCTCGTTTTATGTCCATCTCCAGTCCAAACGGGGCAGGTTCAGTCGAATCCCATTTTTCCCCGTTCCACTGCCATCCCTAATTGTGTAGGCCTAGGTGGGGGATAATTAGGATACATGTGTGGTTGTGGGTAGGTTTGGTGTTCAAGAGGTTGATTTTGGGTTTGGGTGAGGTTCGGTTCATGGGTCGGATTTAAGTTTGGGTGGCAATGATATCGGGCTTGGAACCGGATCACAATCGAAAGAGGATATTGGATCGTCGAATTGGATTGGTATATGTCAGATATTCGATTGAGCTTTGAGGGTAAAAGGCCTAGTTAAGACCTGATCCATATCCAAAATTATATTGGGTCTGCTGGTCTGAATTGGAACTAGAGCTCCATCCGAGACCAATTAGGTCTAGTTTTGGCTTGCATCTAATTATTTAGACTAAAATCAAGGTTTTGGGTCTAATCTGGAGGTATAATACCTTGGACTGGACTTACACTACCCGAAAGTAGGGCGTCTGGGGTCAAACCCGATGAAAACTGGCTATGATCTGAGGCCCAAATACCCGAAACCAAGTCCTGGGTGTTGAAATCCGTTATTGCCGTGACCCGGTTATGAGAACCGGTTCCTAGGATGAACTGGGTACCCTCCCACGAAACCCTATTCACATCAGGAACCCGTGTGAGGGGTTCCTATGAGCAGTCGGGCGCCGCTTGGGGGGCGGTGGCCCAGGGCCGTCTGTCGGTGGTTGCCCCCTGTCAGCCTACCCTATCCGGCGGCAACCCACCGAACAATGGCAATTTGACAATGGGGTGCCCCAGCACGATGGCTGCTGAGTCCATGGAGGGTCGAACGGTGAGTTGCAACCCACCGTCGAGCACATCAGCCAGGGCGACGGGTACTTGTCAGTTCTCATCCACCGACAAGGAAGAGCTGAGTGGGTCGGGGCTGGTCCTCCAAGCGGTGATAAAGGTGGCCAAAAAGGGAGGGTGTGGAGTCGCCGTGAAGGGAGGAGCCAGAAAAGAAGGAGAGGGATGAGGCCCTCCTCTGTCATCATTTTGTACCAAAGAGGAAGATTTGGCAGTCTCTCGAGCGTTTTCGCTGCTCATTAGTGGGATGTTACCAAGGGTCAAAACCTTTGTTTCATGGGTGTCTTCCCACGAATCACGTATAATCATCGCATGAACGCCTCAAACATAGTGTTTTTCTCCTAATTTGATTGAATTGTTCATCCCAGCATGGCAAGACTTTTGCTGATCTCCACCATAGTCGCTTTCAAGGATATTAGTTTCGTCGGCCAATCTGTTACTTTATCCTTTGCTTCAACCATGATTTCTGTCATTTTCTTTTCTTGAACACCTCATGACATTGTCACAAGATACCAACTGATGTAAATCAAGAGTGCTTGATTTTACCGTAAAACTAGGTTACACTATTTATATGCACTGAAATTGAAAAAAGCAAAGAAAACTAAAAATTACATAAAACTCAAGAAAATAGCCATTTTTAATCATTCTAACTCCCCTTAATCCCTCTCTCATAACAAGTATTTATAAAAAACTAAAACCCCAACTCTACCATGAATTTTGGATAAGATTTGAAAGCAAACCCAAAACAGAAATTCAAATCTTAAATACTAACTACGGATCCAATTGAATCCTGGATCTCAATCTCATCACTTTTTCTTCTTTTTTGTTGGACTTGGATCTGATTCTGGATCCACAACTTCATCAGCCCCCAGCAAGATTGTTGTCATGGGGGCAGTAGGGACCAGCGGCTCTGCAAGGCTGTCAAGGCCATCGCTGAACAATGGTAGCCCCGCCTCAAGAATCAGTGGTTGGTTTGGCATCGAAAGGAAGCCGTTGTTGGTGCCAGTTCGTCTGGCCAAGAAAGCTCACCGATCGTCGAGTTGGTTCCCCTCCAGCAGTGGCAGGGGGAGGTGATTCCTCGTTCGCTGTGCTCATGCATTAAAGGCCAGGTGAAAAACAATTGGAGAATGGAAGAAGTATTTTTTTAAAATGGAAGGGGGGCATTCTTTTTTAAAATGGAAGGTAGATATGGTTTGGGGGCCGTTATTGCATTACTCATGGTAGTAGGTGGACATTGTTTGTATTTCGGAAACAAAGATGGAAATGTTTGAAGTCAGTTTCCTTGCACAAATTTGGCAAGGTTGTTCTTTTGATTTTATTTCCTCGATTGGCATATCAGGGGATATTTTGGTGGTTTGAAGGGAAGGTATTAGTGGTATGGTTATGGACAAAGGCCTATTTTCGATCATGGTGTATTTTGAACAGCTAAATTCAAGCATTTTTTTAATGCTCACATTAGTATATGCTCCAACTATATTTGCTTTAAAAAGAGCTTTTCAGGATGAGCTTAACTTGTTAGGGTAAAAGAGTTTTGGCAAATTGGTGCATAACTAAAAAATTTAATTTTCTACGTACCTATGAATCCAACCGAGAACAAAGATATACTAGCAGTATGCGGCAGTTTGTTGATTTTGTTGAGTTGGATATGGTGGATTTACAGATCTCGGGTGACTTTATTGTTAGGAAAGTTTTAAAATATTAATAATTACTACCAAAAGAGTTTTGAAAAAATTTAGTCCCATATCTAAGAGAGAAAAGTTTTTCAAGAGGTTTAAATAGAGAGCTTGTTATCTATTCTTTACTTTGGTAAGCCTTGATTCTTTAGGTGGATTGCGGACGTTGCTGCGCCGTTCGCACACACGCGCGTGCGCAAGGGCGCTTGAGGCGCAATGTGGCACTTTGCACTTTGCACGCTCGCAGCGGTGCGAGGTGCTTATGAGGTGAAAATATCTGTTTTGTTTTTCGGTTTGAGTTATCTGGCCGTTTGAAAAGCTTTAAGTTGCATGCATATCGAGTTAATGTTGCATTGTGACTGTTGGGCGGTTTTGGAGGCCTTTGATTGACAGTCAAAGGTGGGTGACCGTTCAGGTCTTTTTCGTCCTATTTTCAAACCGTCAAATTTATGGCCATTAATCTCATTTATCGCAAAACGTTTTGGCCTCTCTAAAAGTCTATAATATCTTCTATTTCGTCTTTTGAATATACAAGAATTTTATGACTCAAAAAAAAAAAAAAAATCTTCTTCTTCCTTCTTCTCGATTTGGCTTGCAGAGTACAAGTGTGGTAGAGATCATCTGTCCTTGCGATGCAGTGACTCTCTGGAGGTTCAAGCCTAGTTGTATCCTGGGAACTCAGTCGCATCAAACCCCTTTTCGCATCTTCGGTCTTCCCAGAGTGGGGCGATTGAAGTTCTAAAGATAGCGATCTTAAGAACGTGCCTCTAGGCTTGAGATCTCTTTTCTGAAATCCATTTTCACAAGGTTGGTGTAACAATTTTAGAACTTCATTATGGCCTCTGGTTCGACATCCAACTCCATCAATCTGCTTAGCCGTGACCTCGAAAAACTCGATCGATTTGATGGGTCAAACTTCAAGCGGTGGCAATCAAAGGTCTATTTCTTGCTATCCGAGCTGCATATTGACTATGTTCTCAAAAAGCCCTGTCCCACTGTCGCTGCTGGAGAAGTTGAGACAGAAGAACAGAAGAAAGAGCGAGAGAAGTGGTTTACTGACAACTACCAATGCAAAGGGCATATCCTGAACACTTTAGCTGATTCTCTCTTTGACTTGTATTCACCATTGGAGTCGGCTGGAGAGTTGTGGAATGCTCTCCGAGATCAAGTACAATGCAGAAGATGCTGGTAACAAAAGGTTTATCGTAGATCAGTATGTTAATTTTTCTATTGTTGATGATAAGCCTATACTTGCTCAAATTCATGAGATGCAAATACTGGCCTATAAGATCAAAGGAGAAGGTATGTATCTTGATGATGACTTCCAAGTTGCTGTCATCATTGAGAAGCTGCCGGATTTCTGGAAAGAATATAAGAATCACCTAAAACATAAAAATGAGAAAATTACTTTAGATGGCCTTCTTAAGGACATCCGAATTGAGAAAGAGACTCGTCTTCGTGACAAAAAGAATTCGAGTCCTAAAGAAGGTTATCCTAAAGTGAATTTTGTTAGTAACAAGGGTGGCAAAATCATGAAAACCCATAAAATAAAAAAGAATTTTGTGAAAGGGAAAAAGCCAACTGATAAAAAGAAAATTAGTTGTTATGTTTGTGGCAAGTTTGGCCATTTTGCTAGAGAATGCAGAGAACGGAAGAGGACTAGTCCTAAGCCAAATGAGTCAGAGGAGAGGCTTGTTGCTGTAATCTCTGAAACCTTTATGGTGGCTGCAAATAAAGACTGGTACCTGGATACTGGAAATATTGTTCATGTGGCAAACGACAGGAACTTGTTCAAGTCGTATGAAGTAGTGGGGGAAGGATGCAATCTCTTTATGGGAAACTCTTCCTCAACTAAAGTGCTGGGAAAAGGGAGTGTGGAAATTAAGTTCACCTCCGAGAAAGTCCTAACACTTGAGAATGTCCACTATGCTCCAGAAGTTCGAAAAAATTTAATCTCTACAGATCTCCTGTCACGAAATGGTTTTAAGATAGTTATTGAGTCTGGGATTGTAATTGTGACCAAAGGAAAAATCTTTGTAGGAAAAGGGTTTGCCACTGGTGGTATGTTCAAGATGAGCATAAATGAAGCTACTACTTCTGTTTATATGGTTGACTCCTATTTTCTTTGGCATTCACGATTAGGACATATAAATTCTCGTTGCATTCATAATATGAATAACTTTGGTCTTCTTCCGTGTCATGTGAGAATAGAACATAAACATAAGTGTGAGACATGCATTCAAACTAAGCTAACTAGACTCTCGTTTCCTAGTGTAGAAAAGAATTATAAATTGCTTGAATTAGTGCATTCTGATGTGTGTACGATGGATAATGTTTTGAGTCGTGGTGGCAATAGGTACTTTATTACCTTTATAGATGATTACTCAAAATTTTGTTATGTTTATTTGTTGAAACATAAATCTGAAGCATTTTCCAAATTTCTTCTTTATCTAGCTGAAGTACAAAATAGGTTTAAAACAAATATTATACATTTAAGAACAGATAGAGGAGGTGAATACTTAGGTTGAAAATTTGATAAATTTTGTGAAGATAATGGTATTATCCAGCCTCTGGGGAATCCTCTCTCGGCTAAAGCCGTCCCCTTTGGAGCGAACTCAACTAGCTATTCGGGTTATTGAAAATACATAAAATAATAGACGCCCGAACTAGTCTCAGTTGTTTCTATGTTTTGCCTGCGCGTACCCGCAGGCCAGTAATATCGGAACATAAAGTCTGTTCACATTGGTTGCTGAGCCGTGAGACTCGCCTGCACTACCGACTCACTTGCACTACTGGTTCCTTGCACTACTGATTCGTTGCACTACTGATTCGCTGCACTACTGATTCGTTGCACTACTGATTCGCTGCACTACTGATTCGCTGCACTATTGATTCACTTGCACTACTTATTCGCTTGCACTACTTACGCGTTTGCACTAGTTATCTGCATGCATTGCTTACCTGTTTAACTGCATATTTGCTTTAAACTGCGTAATCTACTGAATTAAATTGCATAATTCAGTTCCTTGTAGTCTCTCATGTGCACCTACTAGTTTTTCGCGAAACTAACCCATTCTATGGGTACAGATGATGATTAGGTACACCACAGGCGATGGCGCGATGGCAAGATGGCTCCAAGACGTTCTTCTTCCTGCTCTTAGCTCGCGTCCTGTTGTTTGGGGTTTTGTAACGGATTTTCCTTGGAATATCCGAATTTTGTACTATTTGGAGAACTTCTTAAATGAAAGTGGCTTTTCCAAGTGTTTGCAAGTAGCATGTGTTGTGCATTTTGGTTCTTTTAGCTAACGCGCTCAAAGTTGTCAGCTTGCCTTTTTGAAATTAATAAAAGTATAGTCTTCCGCTGATTTCGTAAACCATCTCTGAGATGAAGAGATTCCTTTTTAGTCTCTTGTCTATTTTTTTTTTGAAAGGTTTGCAAGCTTGAAATTTTGGGGTGTTACAGACATACCTTAAATGTTGAACTTATAAAGGATGTATATATAAAATAAAACAGCATCTACTTGGGATTGGAAGAAAAGTGAAGGCTTATGATAAAACAATTGCAGAAATCAAGCAAGTACTTTCTAAGTACATGGAGGAATCAAAGAAGAATAGAGATGAAAAAAATAAGAGAGAGACGGTTAATATATACGAAAGAAATGAAAGTTTATTCTCAGCTTCCGATTATGGCGAAGGACGTGAATGCAGTTTCATAGATGGAGGGGAGTAGTACATTCGGCTTTAGACCAAAAGGGCTATGGATCTATACTTTCAAAGTGATTCAACAGAGAAAGGAAGGCAAGCAAACAAACAAACTATGTTTGAAAATTGCTTCAAAAAGAAAAAAAGAGAAACAATGTATGAGTACATTAATAGGTGATTTTATGACGGTGGAATACCTTTTAATACAGCGAAGTTGCCTTCATTTTACAGTATGATCGAAGCTATAGGCCAATTTGAACCAGTGATGAAGCCTCCATCATATCACGAGTTGCGAGAACTACTTTTGAATAAAGAAATGAAGAAAATGAAGGAGTTCTTGGACCAATACAAAGTGCATTGGTCCAAACATGGATACAAAAGGGTGTACACTCATTAATTTTTTTGTTAATTGCCTTTTGGGAACAATGTTTTTGAAATCAGTTGATGCATCAAATGAAGTAAAAGATGCAAATTTGCTTTTTGCATTGTTGAATGATATTGTTGAAGTTTGGGAGGAGAATATGGTTCAAGTTGTTATTGATAATACCTCAAACTATGTGAAAGCAGGTAAATTATTTATGGATAAGAGAAAGCATTTAGTTTGGACTCTTTGTGCCGCACATTGTATAGATATGATGTTGGAATATATAGGATAATTGAAAGAGTTGAAGAACATTTCTGGAAAAGCAAGGCAAATGGTGGTATTCATTACAAACATTCTCAAGTGTTGAGTATGATGAGAGCACACACACAAAAGGACTTACATAGGCCTGCAGTGACAAAATTTGCCATTTTTTTACTCTAGAAAGCATATATAATTGGAAAAAATGCCTAAAGTTCATATTTCCTAGAGATGATTGGGAAAAAAATAGTTTTTCAAAAACGTCAGTTGGTAAAAGATGTGAAAGCATGATTTTGAGTTCAAAATTTTAGAAGAGAGTGAGTTGTGCTCTGAAAACAATGGCCCCCTTGTTTGACATGCTTCGATTGGTTGATAGCGATGAAAAGCCTGCTATGGGTTACATCTACAAGAAAATGGATCGTGGAAAGGAAAAAATAAAAGTATAATTATAAATTAATTTTTTTGTATTCTACTAATTGTAAATTACATTTTATCTTAGCTTCTATAATGGTTACTTTCAATTCTTTTACTTAGTAGGTAAATGTGTGTGATGATAAACAAATATACGGTTGGGTTTGGGAGATAATCGATAAAAGGTGGAGCAATCAATTGCACAAACCTTTGCATGCAACAAACCTATATTTGAATCCAGCCATATATTATAAGTATAAAAATATTGAGTCCAATGAGGAGATAAAGAATGACTTATATGATTGTGTCAATCGTCTTGTTCAAAGCGAAGAGGATCGAGACACACTACTAGACCAACTCATAAGATATAGAACTGCTATTGGGCCTTTTGGAATGGAGTTAGCAAAGAGGAAGAAGAAAGTGTAAACCAAAGTTACCGGAAGCGCCTAGGTAAAAGGGGAAGCGCGCTTCGGAAGCAGGAAACGTCGCACTTTCGAAATGTGTGGGGAAGCATCCCCCTTTTTTGGGAAGCGCGCTTCCCCCTCGCTTCCCCCACGCTTCCCCATTTTTTCATTTTTTTTGCTTCCCCCTCGCTTCCGGTTCGCTTCCTAGGTCGCTTTCGGTTCGCTTCCTTGGTCGCTTTCGAGACGGTTCATAATTTTCTTCTTGGTGGTCCCACGCTTCCCCGCTTCCTAAATTTTTGAAAGTGTCTCGCTTCCCGCTCCCGCTTCTCGTATCGTTTCCCGCTCCCGCTTCCTTGACTGGTAACTCTGGTGTAAACCCTAGGTAAGATGATTAAATTTCATATAACCCCTTTTGCATTATTTTTATAACTTATATACAGTTGAGAGTTATTATCGTGAGGGGTTTATTGGAAATCATAAAAGTTATCAGTTGGTCTTGTTTATATTTTAACTTTTAATGGTCTCTTTTGTAATTTTCTTTATTGACCATAATCACTACTTAAGGGTGATTAGGGCTAATCGTGAAGGTACTTTTCTATCTTTTCTCAAATCAAGTTTCAACATGGTATCAAAGCCTCTCGTTCTTGGGAGAATCTAACGCCTAGGCTGAATTTCTTTCTTCCCTCTTTATCATAGTTTTTTTCTTTCTTCTTCTCTCCTCCTAGCCTATATCTAGTTTATTCGATCCGAGGCGTTGAGCCTGCGCTTCGCATCTGAGGCGTACGCCTCAGGTACTGAGGCGTACGCCTCTCACAACATAAGAATGACTGAATTTGTGATAACTTTTCTCCCAAATTTATTTCCAAGCGTACATTGTTAAATGATAATGCCGATTGAATTTAATGCGTATTCGACTGCATCAGAACGACCTTTGTTTAATGCTTAGTCAGTTTTTTTTTTTATATTAGCTTTAAGCGCATCACAGCAACGCCTCAGTACCTTGAGCGTGCGCCTCGCCTCTGAGGCGTACGCCTCTCACAACACTGGTTTAGACCCATTCCTGATGCTGTCCCCATCCCCGTCTCAAAATAACTTTGTTCCTATTTTAAGAGCATTAAGAAGAAAATAAGGAGAGGAAATGTTTAAGATTAGGAACATATGTATATATATGAAAATTTTATAATATATAAAGATATATTAATAATTTCATTAATGGGGATCGGTGATGGGGCGGGGGCAAGAGTAAGTCCATCCAGCCTTCATCTCTATACAAGTTTTGATTTTCACCTTCATCCCCGATTCATTCCTCGTTTTATGTCCATCTCCAGTCCAAACGGGGCAGGTTCAGTCGAATCCCATTTTTCCCCGTTCCACTGCCATCCCTAATTGTGTAGGCCTAGGTGGGGGATAATTAGGATACATGTGTGGTTGTGGGTAGGTTTGGTGTTCAAGAGGTTGATTTTGGGTTTGGGTGAGGTTCGGTTCATGGGTCGGATTTAAGTTTGGGTGGCAATGATATCGGGCTTGGAACCGGATCACAATCGAAAGAGGATATTGGATCGTCGAATTGGATTGGTATATGTCAGATATTGGATTGAGCTTTGAGGGTAAAAGGCCTAGTTAAGACCTGATCCATATCCAAAATTATATTGGGTCTGCTGGTCTGAATTGGAACTAGAGCTCCATCCGAGACCAATTAGGTCTAGTTTTGGCTTGCATCTAATTATTTAGACTAAAATCAAGGTTTTGGGTCTAATCTGGAGGTATAATACCTTGGACTGGACTTACACTACCCAAAAGTAGGGCGTCTGGGGTCAAACCCGATGAAAACTGGCTATGATCTGAGGCCCAAATACCCGAAACCAAGTCCTGGGTGTTGAAATCCGTTATTGCCATGACCCGGTTATGAGAATCGGTTCCTAGGATGAACTGGGTACCCTCCCACGAAACCCTATTCACATCAGGAACCCGTGTGAGGGGTTCCTATGAGCAGTCGGGCGCCGCTTGGGGGGCGGTGGCCCAGGGCCGTCTGTCGGTGGTTGCCCCCTGTCAGCCTACCCTATCCGGCGGCAACCCACCGAACAATGGCAATTTGACAATGGGGTGCCCCAGCACGATGGCTGCTGAGTCCATGGAGGGTCGAACGGTGAGTTGCAACCCACCGTCGAGCACATCAGCCAGGGCGACGGGTACTTGTCAGTTCTCATCCACCGACAAGGAAGAGCTGAGTGGGTCGGGGCTGGTCCTCCAAGCGGTGATAAAGGTGGCCAAAAAGGGAGGGTGTGGAGTCGCCGTGAAGGGAGGAGCCAGAAAAGAAGGAGAGGGATGAGGCCCTCCTCTGTCATCGTTTTGTACCAAAGAGGAAGATTTGGCAGTCTCTCGAGCGTTTTCGCTGCTCATTAGTGGGATGTTACCAAGGGTCAAAACCTTTGTTTCATGGGTGTCTTCCCACGAATCACGTATAATCATCGCATGAACGCCTCAAACATAGTGTTTTTCTCCTAATTTGATTGAATTGTTCATCCCAGCATGGCAAGACTTTTGCTGATCTCCACCATAGTCGCTTTCAAGGATATTAGTTTCGTCGGCCAATCTGTTACTTTATCCTTTGCTTCAACCATGATTTCTGTCATTTTCTTTTCTTGAACACCTCATGACATTGTCACAAGATACCAACTGATGTAAATCAAGAGTGCTTGATTTTACCATAAAACTAGGTTACACTATTTATATGCACTGAAATTGAAAAAAGCAAAGAAAACTAAAAATTACATAAAACTCAAGAAAATAGCCATTTTTAATCATTCTAACTCCCCTTAATCCCTCTCTCATAACAAGTATTTATAAAAAACTAAAACCCCAACTCTACCATGAATTTTGGATAAGATTTGAAAGCAAACCCAAAACAGAAATTCAAATCTTAAATACTAACTACGGATCCAATTGAATCCTGGATCTCAATCTCATCACTTTTTCTTCTTTTTTGTTGGACTTGGATCTGATTCTGGATCCACAACTTCATCAGCCCCCAGCAAGATTGTTGTCATGGGGGCAGTAGGGACCAGCGGCTCTGCAAGGCTGTCAAGGCCATCGCTGAACAATGGCAGCCCCGCCTCAAGAATCAGTGGTTGGTTTGGCATCGAAAGGAAGCCGTTGTTGGTGCCAGTTCGTCTGGCCAAGAAAGCTCACCGATCGTCGAGTTGGTTCCCCTCCAGCAGTGGCAGGGGGAGGTGATTCCTCGTTCGCTGTGCTCATGCATTAAAGGCCAGGTGAAAAACAATTGGAGAATGGAAGAAGTATTTTTTTAAAATGGAAGGGGGGCATTCTTTTTTAAAATGGAAGGTAGATATGGTTTGGGGGCCGTTATTGCATTACTCATGGTAGTAGGTGGACATTGTTTGTATTTCGGAAACAAAGATGGAAATGTTTGAAGTCAGTTTCCTTGCACAAATTTGGCAAGGTTGTTCTTTTGATTTTATTTCCTCGATTGGCATATCAGGGGATATTTTGGTGGTTTGAAGGGAAGGTATTAGTGGTATGGTTATGGACAAAGGCCTATTTTCGATCATGGTGTATTTTGAACAGCTAAATTCAAGCATTTTTTTAATGCTCACATTAGTATATGCTCCAACTATATTTGCTTTAAAAAGAGCTTTTCAGGATGAGCTTAACTTGTTAGGGTAAAAGAGTTTTGGCAAATTGGTGCATAACTAAAAAATTTAATTTTCTACGTACCTATGAATCCAACCGAGAACAAAGATATACTAGCAGTATGCGGCAGTTTGTTGATTTTGTTGAGTTGGATATGGTGGATTTACAGATCTCGGGTGACTTTATTGTTAGGAAAGTTTTAAAATATTAATAATTACTACCAAAAGAGTTTTGAAAAAATTTAGTCCCATATCTAAGAGAGAAAAGTTTTTCAAGAGGTTTAAATAGAGAGCTTGTTATCTATTCTTTACTTTGGTAAGCCTTGATTCTTTAGGTGGATTGCGGACGTTGCTGCGCCGTTCGCACACACGCGCGTGCGCAAGGGCGCTTGAGGCGCAATGTGGCACTTTGCACTTTGCACGCTCGCAGCGGTGCGAGGTGCTTATGAGGTGAAAATATCTGTTTTGTTTTTCGGTTTGAGTTATCTGGCCGTTTGAAAAGCTTTAAGTTGCATGCATATCGAGTTAATGTTGCATTGTGACTGTTGGGCGGTTTTGGAGGCCTTTGATTGACAGTCAAAGGTGGGTGACCGTTCAGGTCTTTTTCGTCCTATTTTCAAACCGTCAAATTTATGGCCATTAATCTCATTTATCGCAAAACGTTTTGGCCTCTCTAAAAGTCTATAATATCTTCTATTTCGTCTTTTGAATATACAAGAATTTTATGACTCAAAAAAAAAAAAAAAATCTTCTTCTTCCTTCTTCTCGATTTGGCTTGCAGAGTACAAGTGTGGTAGAGATCATCTGTCCTTGCGATGCAGTGACTCTCTGGAGGTTCAAGCCTAGTTGTATCCTGGGAACTCAGTCGCATCAAACCCCTTTTCGCATCTTCGGTCTTCCCAGAGTGGGGCGATTGAAGTTCTAAAGATAGCGATCTTAAGAACGTGCCTCTAGGCTTGAGATCTCTTTTCTGAAATCCATTTTCACAAGGTTGGTGTAACAATTTTAGAACTTCATTATGGCCTCTGGTTCGACATCCAACTCCATCAATCTGCTTAGCCGTGACCTCGAAAAACTCGATCGATTTGATGGGTCAAACTTCAAGCGGTGGCAATCAAAGGTCTATTTCTTGCTATCCGAGCTGCATATTGACTATGTTCTCAAAAAGCCCTGTCCCACTGTCGCTGCTGGAGAAGTTGAGACAGAAGAACAGAAGAAAGAGCGAGAGAAGTGGTTTACTGACAACTACCAATGCAAAGGGCATATCCTGAACACTTTAGCTGATTCTCTCTTTGACTTGTATTCACCATTGGAGTCGGCTGGAGAGTTGTGGAATGCTCTCCGAGATCAAGTACAATGCAGAAGATGCTGGTAACAAAAGGTTTATCGTAGATCAGTATGTTAATTTTTCTATTGTTGATGATAAGCCTATACTTGCTCAAATTCATGAGATGCAAATACTGGCCTATAAGATCAAAGGAGAAGGTATGTATCTTGATGATGACTTCCAAGTTGCTGTCATCATTGAGAAGCTGCCGGATTTCTGGAAAGAATATGAGAATCACCTAAAACATAAAAATGAGAAAATTACTTTAGATGGCCTTCTTAAGGACATCCGAATTGAGAAAGAGACTCGTCTTCGTGACAAAAAGAATTCGAGTCCTAAAGAAGGTTATCCTAAAGTGAATTTTGTTAGTAACAAGGGTGGCAAAATCATGAAAACCCATAAAATAAAAAAGAATTTTGTGAAAGGGAAAAAGCCAACTGATAAAAAGAAAATTAGTTGTTATGTTTGTGGCAAGTTTGGCCATTTTGCTAGAGAATGCAGAGAACGGAAGAGGACTAGTCCTAAGCCAAATGAGTCAGAGGAGAGGCTTGTTGCTGTAATCTCTGAAACCTTTATGGTGGCTGCAAATAAAGACTGGTACCTGGATACTGGAAATATTGTTCATGTGGCAAACGACAGGAACTTGTTCAAGTCGTATGAAGTAGTGGGGGAAGGATGCAATCTCTTTATGGGAGACTCTTCCTCAACTAAAGTGCTGGGAAAAGGGAGTGTGGAAATTAAGTTCACCTCTGAGAAAGTCCTAACACTTGAGAATGTCCACTATGCTCCAGAAGTTCGAAAAAATTTAATCTCTACAGATCTCCTGTCACGAAATGGTTTTAAGATTGTTATTGAGTCTGGGATTGTAACTGTGACCAAAGGAAAAATCTTTGTAGGAAAAGGGTTTGCCACTGGTGGTATGTTCAAGATGAGCATAAATGAAGCTACTACTTCTGTTTATATGGTTGACTCCTATTTTCTTTGGCATTCACGATTAGGACATATAAATTCTCGTTGCATTCATAATATGAATAACTTTGGTCTTCTTCCGTGTCATGTGAGAATAGAACATAAACATAAGTGTGAGACATGCATTCAAACTAAGCTAACTAGACTCTCGTTTCCTAGTGTAGAAAAGAATTATAAATTGCTTGAATTAGTGCATTCTGATGTGTGTACGATGGATAATGTTTTGAGTCGTGGTGGCAATAGGTACTTTATTACCTTTATAGATGATTACTCAAAATTTTGTTATGTTTATTTGTTGAAACATAAATCTGAAGCATTTTCCAAATTTCTTCTTTATCTAGCTGAAGTACAAAATAGGTTTAAAACAAATATTATACATTTAAGAACAGATAGAGGAGGTGAATACTTAGGTTGAAAATTTGATAAATTCTGTGAAGATAATGGTATTATCCAGCCTCTGGGGAATCCTCTCTCGGCTAAAGCCGTCCCCTTTGGAGCGGACTCAACTAGCTATTCGGGTTATTGAAAATACATAAAATAATAGACGCCCGAACTAGTCTCAGTTGTTTCTATGTTTTGCCTGCGCGTACCCGCAGGCCAGTAATATCGGAACATAAAGTCTGTTCACATTGGTTGCTGAGCCGTGAGACTCGCCTGCACTACCGACTCGCTTGCACTACTGGTTCCTTGCACTACTGATTCGTTGCACTACTGATTCGCTGCACTACTGATTCGTTGCACTACTGATTCGCTGCACTACTGATTCGCTGCACTACTGATTCGTTGCACTATTGATTCACTTGCACTACTTATTCGCTTGCACTACTTACGCGTTTGCACTAGTTATCTGCATGCATTGCTTACCTGTTTAACTGCATATTTGCTTTAAACTGCGTAATCTACTGAATTAAATTGCATAATTCAGTTCCTTGTAGTCTCTCATGTGCACCTACTAGTTTTTCGCGAAACTAACCCATTCTATGGGTACAGATGATGATTAGGTACACCACAGGCGATGGCGCGATGGCTCCAAGACGTTCTTCTTCCTGCTCTTAGCTCGCGTCCTGTTGTTTGGGGTTTTGTAACGGATTTTCCTTGGAATATCCGAATTTTGTACTATTTGGAGAACTTCTTAAATGAAAGTGGCTTTTCCAAGTGTTTGCAAGTAGCATGTGTTGTGCATTTTGGTTCTTTTAGCTAACGCGCTCAAAGTTGTCAGCTTGCCTTTTTGAAATTAATAAAAGTATAGTCTTCCGCTGATTTCGTAAACCATCTCTGAGATGAAGAGATTCCTTTTTAGTCTCTTGTCTATTTTTTTTTTGAAAGGTTTGCAAGCTTGAAATTTTGGGGTGTTACAGACATACCTTAAATGTTGAACTTATAAAGGATGTATATATAAAATAAAACAGCATCTACTTGGGATTGGAAGAAAAGTGAAGGCTTATGATAAAACAATTGCAGAAATCAAGCAAGTACTTTCTAAGTACATGGAGGAATCAAAGAAGAATAGAGATGAAAAAAATAAGAGAGAGACGGTTAATATATACGAAAGAAATGAAAGTTTATTCTCAGCTTCCGATTATGGCGAAGGACGTGAATGCAGTTTCATAGATGGAGGGGAGTAGTACATTCGGCTTTAGACCAAAAGGGCTATGGATCTATACTTTCAAAGTGATTCAACAGAGAAAGGAAGGCAAGCAAACAAACAAACTATGTTTGAAAATTGCTTCAAAAAGAAAAAAAGAGAAACAATGTATGAGTACATTAATAGGTGATTTTATGACGGTGGAATACCTTTTAATACAGCGAAGTTGCCTTCATTTTACAGTATGATCGAAGCTATAGGCCAATTTGAACCAGTGATGAAGCCTCCATCATATCACGAGTTGCGAGAACTACTTTTGAATAAAGAAATGAAGAAAATGAAGGAGTTCTTGGACCAATACAAAGTGCATTGGTCCAAACATGGATACAAAAGGGTGTACACTCATTAATTTTTTTGTTAATTGCCTTTTGGGAACAATGTTTTTGAAATCAGTTGATGCATCAAATGATGTAAAAGATGCAAATTTGCTTTTTGCATTGTTGAAGTTTGGGAGGAGAATATGGTTCAAGTTGTTATTGATAATACCTCAAACTATGTGAAAGCAGGTAAATTATTTATGGATAAGAGAAAGCATTTAGTTTGGACTCTTTGTGCTGCACATTGTATAGATATGATGTTGGAATATATAGGATAATTGAAAGAGTTGAAGAACATTTCTGGAAAAGCAAGGCAAATGGTGGTATTCATTACAAACATTCTCAAGTGTTGAGTATGATGAGAGCACACACACAAAAGGACTTACATAGGCCTGCAGTGACAAAATTTGCCATTTTTTTACTCTAGAAAGCATATATAATTGGAAAAAATGCCTAAAGTTCATATTTCCTAGAGATGATTGGGAAAAAAATAGTTTTTCAAAAACGTCAGTTGGTAAAAGATGTGAAAGCATGATTTTGAGTTCAAAATTTTAGAAGAGAGTGAGTTGTGCTCTGAAAACAATGGCCCCCTTGTTTGACATGCTTCGATTGGTTGATAGCGATGAAAAGCCTGCTATGGGTTACATCTACAAGAAAATGGATCGTGGAAAGGAAAAAATAAAAGTATAATTATAAATTAATTTTTTTGTATTCTACTAATTGTAAATTACATTTTATCTTAGCTTCTATAATGGTTACTTTCAATTCTTTTACTTATTAGGTAAATGTGTGTGATGATAAACAAATATACGGCTGGGTTTGGGAGATAATCGATAAAAGGTGGAGCAATCAATTGCACAAACCTTTGCATGCAACAAACCTATATTTGAATCCAGCCATATATTATAAGTATAAAAATATTGAGTCCAATGAGGAGATAAAGAATGACTTATATGATTGTGCCAATCGTCTTGTTCAAAGCGAAGAGGATCGAGACACACTACTAGACCAACTCATAAGATATAGAACTGCTATTGGGCCTTTTGGAATGGAGTTAGCAAAGAGGAAGAAGAAAGTGTAAACCAAAGTTACCGGAAGCGCCTAGGTAAAAGGGGAAGCGCGCTTCCCCGAAGCGCGCTTCGGAAGCAGGAAACGTCGCACTTTCGAAATGTGTGGGGAAGCATCCCCCTTTTTTGGGAAGCGCGCTTCCCCCTCGCTTCCCCCACGCTTCCCCATTTTTTCATTTTTTTTGCTTCCCCCTCGCTTCCGGTTCGCTTCCTAGGTCGCTTCCGGTTCGCTTCCTTGGTCGCTTTCGAGACGGTTCGTAATTTTCTTCTTAGTGGTCCCACGCTTCCCCGCTTCCTAAATTTTTGAAAGTGTCTCGCTTCCCGCTCCCGCTTCTCGTATCGTTTCCCGCTCCCGCTTCCTTGACTGGTAACTCTGGTGTAAACCCTAGGTAAGATGATTAAATTTCATATAACCCCTTTTGCATTATTTTTATAACTTATATACAGTTGAGAGTTATTATCGTGAGGGGTTTATTGGAAATCATAAAAGTTATCAGTTGGTCTTGTTTATATTTTAACTTTTAATGCTCTCTTTTGTAATTTTCTTTATTGACCATAATCACTACTTAAGGGTGATTAGGGCTAATCGTGAAGGTACTTTTCTATCTTTTCTCAAATCAAGTTTCAACATGGTATCAAAGCCTCTCGTTCTTGGGAGAATCTAACGCCTAGGCTGAATTTCTTTCTTCCCTCTTTATCATAGTTTTTTTCTTTCTTCTTCTCTCCTCCTAGCCTATATCTAGTTTATTCGATCTTCCTTCTGATCGAACCCTAGGTTCTTTCCTCAGTCTCACGACCTGGGATCTAACTAGTTCTACACAATATGCAGATCTGATCAGACACCCTAGATCGTGTGTTCCTCTTTTGCTCCTTGTTGATGATGCCTCAGTAATATTGATGGATCGTGGTGCATCAGATCTACCATCATGTGGAGATTGTGTGGAGCAGATCTGACATCATGATCGTGTTGCATCAGATCAGCAATCATTTTGTGATTGGGTGGAGCAGATCTGAGATCGTGCAGTAATTGGATGTCGTGTAGCGTTGATGTTGGATCAGATCTGAATGGTGTGGCTGACTGACTGTTGCTCGTATCAGAGTCGTGTTGATGTGGTAGGTGTTAAATCTGTAGTGCTTGCTGTCGTTGGAATCAGATTTGCTCGTATTAGAGTCGTGTTGATGTGGTAGGCGTTAAATCTGTAGTGCTTGCTGTTGTTGGAATCAGATTTAATCAGATCTGATTAATTTTTGTTGAAGTTTAGATGTGAAATCAATTTTTGTCATCTAAAATTAATTTTTATAGTGGTGATCAGATTTATTATCTTGCTGGTGGCGTCTGTGATATATATATATATATATATATATATATATATATATATATATATATATATATATATATATATATATATATATATATATATATATATTGCAAGACAAGGATTTTATTTCAGCTGGAATCTATTTCTTTACTATCAGTTTGCTCGTGATTACTTTCTGGTTATTATTATTATCCGGCTCATTAGCTAGCTACTGTCAGCAGTGAAATACCATGACTGAAATAAAGTCCAGTGATGGTGAACAAAGGTTTGAAGTGTCTGCAGAGTACAAAGCTTTTGCTAATCCCTTCTCTTATGGGTCGTCCGTAAAGCTGGACGACAATAATTATAAAAGGTGGTCGAGGACTTTTATGATGTCTGTGTCAGGACATCGTCGAAAACATATTTTGTTAAAAAAGGAACCAACAGAGAAAACTGGGAAATATGCCACATGGCAGGAAGATAATGACATTGTTATGTCTTGGATTATGAACAGTGTTCAGCCACATATTGTAGATGGCTTAATTTACTATTCTACTGCAAAGGAGATGTGGGATTCATTACGTGACACGTACTCTCAAGACAAAAATGTCAGTAGAATTTTGTAAGTTGAGCAAGAGATATTTCAGTTACAGCAGGGTGATCAGAATCTTTCCCAATATTATGCATCAGTTAAATCAGCCTATAAAAGGCTCAACTCTGTTCGTCCTCCCTGCTGCACTAATCATAAAACCCATCAGGAGTAGACTATGGTGGCTCGTTTTCTATCAGGATTATCTCCAGATTACTCAGTAGCCAAGGTGCAAATGCTTACTAGCTCAGAGATCCCTACTCTAGCTGATGTCTACAACCGGTTAAGTCATCTTGTTGTTACCCTTCCTCCGCCTCATGGAGACTCTCAGACTTCAGCTCTTGTTGTCACAGGTGGAGGAGGGCATGGTTTACCTAGTTCTTCCAGAGGGAGAGGTCGTGGAAGAGGCAGTGGAGGTCGTAGCAGGCTTCAGTGTACATATTGTGGCAAGCAAGGGCACCTTGAGGATCGTTGTTGGGATAAGAACCCTAGAAGTCGCCCTCAGAGCTCATTATCGTTCCTCAAAGCAACAACTCCGGTTGTCTCTTCCATCACTGAACCTGTGCCTACTTCTTCAACCAATACGATTACTCTCAGTCGTGCAGAATATGATCAGCTTCTTTCTCAGAGTTTTGCATTTGTGTCTGCCTCTATTGTAGTGACTGATGTGGCATGCTCTGCGGGTACTCAGTTGGATGATGGAGGTAAGATATGGATTATTGATTCTGGCGCCTCTCAACACTTTTGTGAAGATTCACATAGTTTCTCTACACTGGTTCATACATCTTTCCCTCGTCATGTTAAATTGGCAGATGGTAGATTATCCCCAATGGTGGGGCAAGGAGATGTGCATTTTACCCCTACATTACAGATTCAATATGTTCTCCATGCTCCACAGTTTCCTAAGAATTTATTATCCGTAAGCCAGCTTACAAAAGAACTAAATTGTCGAGTTATATTTGACCCGGGTTCTTGTGTATTTCAGGATTTGCTGTCTGGGAAGAAGATTGGTGGAGGCCATGAGGAGGGAGGTGTTTATATCTTACACAACCTATTGGAGTAGCAACTTCGTGTGTGGAATCGAGTTCTAATTCCTACCAATGGCATCTCAGATTGGGTCATCATTCTCTTCCCAAGCTTCAAAGAGTCATTCCACAGGTCTCTCCTACAGCGTCCTTTCAGTGTGAAGCATGTCAGTTGGGCAAGCATCATCGTAGTTCTTTTTCTTTAAGTCAAAGTTGTACTAGTCAAAGTCCTTTTGATCTAATTCATGTTGATGTTTGGGGGCCTAGTCGGGTTCCTAATAGGTTTCAGTCCGAGTATTACCTTGTCATTGTTGATGACTACTCTAGAGTGTCTTGGGTCTTTTTAATAAAGGAGAGATCTGAAGTCTTGTGTATTCTCCAATCTTTTATTCTTGAAATAAATACTCAATTTGGTTCCATTGTTAAAATTGTTCGCATTGATAATGCTCTTGAATTCAAATCTAGCAAACTATTACAATTTTATCGGAATAATGGGATTTGCCCTCAATTTTCATGTGCCCATACGTCCCAGCAAAATGGGGTAGCTGAAAAAAAACACCGACACCTTTTGAAAGTAACTCGAACCTTTATGATTCAAACAAACATGCCAGCTTCTTTTTGGGGAGATGCCCTTCTTACTTCTTGTTACCTTATTAACAGAATGCCTTCTACTGCTCTTAATGACCAAATTCCTATCAGACAACTTTATCCTGATTGTTCTTTGTTCAAAGTTTCTCCTAAGGTATTTAGTTGTGTTTGTTTTGTGCAAAAACTTGGACCTACTAGGGACAAACTAGCTGCACAGGCAACTAAGTGTGTCTTCCTTGGGTATCCAAAAAACCAAAAATGGTACAAATGTCTTGACCCCGTTGCTCGTAAAGAGTATATCAGTGCGGATGTCACATTCTTTGAGACCATTCCTTACTTCTCGCCGTGCGCGTCTCGTGTGAATCCTGATATGTCCACATCATTTCCCTTACCCATTCCTCCCATTCCTTTGGAGTCAGTTCCTTTATTGCCTTCATTATGTTCTGATCCCTCTTCAACTTGGTTCCATGATCCTCCACTGGTGTATACTCGTCGTCAAGCCTCCTCTCGTGGCCCTTCATTGTCTTCTTCTCCTGCAGTCAGTGATCCTGATTATGTTGATGATTCTATTGCTTATCCAGATGATCGTAGAGCAGATCCTGACATTAAAAATGATTTGCCCATAGCCCTGAGGAAAGGCATGCGTCAGTGTACTCTGCACCCAATTTCAAAGTTTGTGTCCACAGACAAGATTGGAAAGAGCATGGAAAACTTTCTATCTGCTTTATCTGCCATCTCCAGTCCTATCAATCATCAACAGGCTTTATTAGATCCTCAATGGAAACAAGCAATGCAAGAAAAAATGGACGCCTTGATTTCTCAAGGGACTTGGGAGCTTGTCGATCCTCCTTCTGATGCAGACATTGTTGGTTGTAAGTGGGTGTACACTATTAAATATCATTTTGATGGCACTCTGGAGAGACACAAAGCTCGTCTAGTCGCCAAAGGCTACACCCAAACATATGGGGTGGACTTCTTTGAGACTTTCTCTCCTGTAGCCAGAATGGGCACTATACGCTTAGTTACTTCTGTGGTTGTTCATCATGGGTGGAGTATGACTCGGCTTGATGTGAAGAATGCTTTTCTGTATGGGGATCTATCTGAGATGGTCTACATGCAACAATCGCCTGGCTTCGAACGACAGGGAGAGTGTGGCAAAGTGTGCAAACTAAAAAAGGCAATATATGGCCTAAAGCAAAGCCCGCGTGCATGGTTTCACAAATTGTTTGAGGTGATGTCTAAATTTGGTTTTCAGAGGTCACCATCAAATCATTCTTTGTTCATAAAGAATAGTTCTAAGGGTTTTGTGACTATGGTTGTTTATGTTGATATAATTTTAACTGGAGATAATGAGCAGAAGATTTCAAGCACCAAGGCATATCTGCAGAAATACTTTATTACAAAGGATCTGGGTCCTCTCAAGTACTTGTTGGGAATCGAAGTAGCAAGAAATAAAGAAGGTATGGTTCTTTCTCAGAGTAAATATGTGCTTGATCTTTTAAAGGAGACATGGATGCTTGGTGCAAAACCAGCCACTATTCCCATGAATCCTAAACTGTTCTTGTATGATGAGCAATCTGAGGCAGTTGATAGTAAGTCCTATAGGACTCTCATTGGTAAACTTCTCTATGTTACTGTAACTAGGCCTGACATATCATTTGTTGTTGGCAAATTGAGTCAATTCATGGATAAACCAAGAAAAGTTCATTGGGAGGCAGCTATGATGGTTCTTAAATACCTGAAGACATCTCCAGGAAAAGGTCTATTGTTTACAAAAGAGGCAAATCTTGATGTGGTTGCGTATACTAATGCTGATTATGCAGGGTCGATTGATGATAGGAAGTCTCCTACAGGGTTCTGTGTTTTTGTTGGTGGCAACTTAGTTTCATGGAGAAGCAAGAAACAAGTTGTAGTAGCAAGATCAAGTGTTGAGTCAGAATATAGGTGATGATGCATGAAATGCACATCATGTAAACAAGTTTTTCATGCATTTTGTATCAAGTTTAAGGTTTTAAACCCATGTTTAGATGTGTTTTGATAGTAAGGGGCTATGGTTCAAATTTCAGAAAAATCGGAGTTAAAATGAGAGAGATATGGCTATTTCAGTGTTTGGGCACGGATTTCAAGGTGGATCGGATCCATATCCGACCCAATTAGGTTAATTGGACCTTGGATCAACTCTTAGAAAGCCCAAAACCCAACCCACACGCCTATCCATATCCATTTCAAAAAGTTTTTCTGAAAACCCCCCAGAAAGTGGCGCCTAGCAAATTTTATTTTTTTAACCTTCTTTCTGAAAAATGTCAAAACTATAAATAGTTTTTTTTAAAGAACCCTAGGCGTCTTTGGCTGTGTTTGGATGCCCCTTGCAGTGAATCTATTCCAGCAACTCCTTCCCCTCCATCCCCTACACGTTTTGGCCATTGAAGACCGGCCTATGCTTGGTTTCCAAGCATATTTCGATCCCATTTGTGTTTTCTTTTCATTTCTTTCTTGTTCCTTGCTGTCTTTTCACCACTTTTCTGTATTTTTGCAGGTGTAGCAGAGGTGGAGACCATTAACCTTGGGCGGGAGTGCGAAACACAACACCAAGGTGAGCCGGCCCTACCTCCATCCGGCTTTCTACACCCTCCGATCGAGAATCGGCTCACATTCCATCGTCGGTGGATCTCCAACGTGTAGCAGCTGCAAAGGTGCCACTTTTTGGTGAAGTACAGCATTCTCAAACTGTGTAGGACGTCCATCTCCAGCCACGGTCCGCTCTTCTTCATCCCCCCGGTCGTCGGATATTCCAAGAGGTAGGTCTTCTTCTTCCTTCTCTTCTAGCTAAAACCGAAGTGTGTGTTGGTTTTCTTTTTTTTTCTTTTTTTTTTCTGAGTGTTTCTTGTTTTCTTTTCGTTTCAACCTTAGATTAGATTTCGTGCATAGGCCAGCACGTTAGATTCGGTTTATTTGTTTGCTTGATTCATTGAAATCGATTTTTTTTAGATTTTTCATTCTTTTCATTAAAATCGGCTAGATCTTCATCTAGCCGATTCTTCAAATTTTTCATAGGTGTTCTTGGGTCTGTTCTACTGAAACTCCATTTAGAAAAAAATCCATTTTTATTCATCTTAGTCGGTGAATGGTGAATTGTGATTTTGATTTCACTTGAAAAGCAAAAATCTAAAAATCGGCTAGACTATTTCTAGCCGATTCTTGATTTTACAAAAATATTTTTCTTTGTTTTGATTTTTTTTATGTCCAGCATGTGTATTGAGTTGTTTTGCTAAAAATCCAATTATAAAAGTTCATTTTAATTCATTTTATTCGTGGGTTGTGCTTGTGTCTTGTTTGTTTTCATTTTTGAAAAAGAAAGAAAAAAAAAATCGGCTAGAGATATTCTAGCCGATCTTTGCATTTTTGTTAAAAGTGTGTTTAGATTGGTAAGTCGTGTGGCTTACTGTGTGTTTAGTATGTTAACAGTAGCATAAACTTGTGTTAGTCATTTCATCGTTGTAGGATTGATTTAACTAATTGTTTTAATCTTTTTTTGTTTTTGTGTTTTGAGTCTATTGAAGAAAATTACAAAAATCAAGTTTTCTTTTCTTCATGTTTTTAATTCCAGCATAGTGCTGTTCTTGTTAGCATTTGTGTAATTAGGATTCCTTTTTATTATTTTCTAATTTAGTTTTATCAAAATAGTGGTTATTTAGTTTTATTGCTTTTTGTTAATTTATATTTTTATTTTTTTAATTTTTGTGTGGGTCTTCTTCTTCCCCAAGGTGCGGCGGCAGCCATTAGAGCTCAATTCGAGCTCTAGGCTGTTTTTGGTATTTCTTAATTGCAATTAGGTATCTTTAATTAGGTTGTCTAGGTTCAATGTATTAGGGTTTTATCTCATAGCCGTTTTTAGGGGTCATTCAAGTAGGTTTTGGTAATTAGGGCAGCATTTAAGTTTAGAAAGTCGTGTTTTTCAATTAGGCCTTTTCATTACCTAGGTGAGTCTTAAATTCTTTGGTTATAAAGTCTTAAATTAGGGGTGTCGAATTTTAGGAAGGAGGTCAATTAATGTATTGAAGTTGGGAAAAGCTTTTGGAAAGAGGAAATTCTTCAAAAATCGTGTGAGGTATTTAAAGAAGATTTGAATTTTTGAATGGGCATTAAAGAAGGAGTTACTCCTTAACTTTGGAAAGTGTTTTTGGAATTAAACAAAAATTCCAATCTAGGTTCCACGATTTCCATAGAGCATTAAAGGCAATTCAATTCTATCTTGAAAAGCAAAACTTGGGGATTTCTAGATTGGACTTTTTGTTTTCCAAAGAGGCCTTTAAAAGCAAGTAAGGAAAGTAACTCCCTCATTAAGTGGGACGGTTTTTGAGAATCCAATTTATTTCAAAGTTTGAGCAATTACCATTATTACTTTATTTTCCCAACCTTCTCCATTAAAATCGTGAACTGTGGATTAATTGTAGGTTAATTAAGAGGTTGCTACTTTAATCGACCCAAGTTAAGTGAGGCAAACCCTAGTCTAAACCCACTTGAGTCTAGTCAAGACCACACCTAGGTCAAGTCAACCTTAGTCCACCTATTGAAACCTACCCTAACCGAGTTAACCTAGTTGACTTAGTTAGGTGTGCCTTGTGTCCAAGTCAACTTGAACCCTAGCCCAAGTCAAACCCCTAATTTAAACCTAGACCGAGTCTAAGACCTAGACCTAGCCCTAGTCAAACTTTTGTCCAATCCTATCTAAGCCCTACCTAACACCACTCGAGCCTAGTCCAACCTAACCCAAGCTTGGTCAACCAAGACCAAGACCTAACTTGAGTCAAACCCTAGTCTACATCCCTTTGAGTCTAGTCAAGTCAACCTAGCCTAGCCTAAGTCAAAGTCAAGACAAACCCGAGGTCGATTCAACCTTAACCCAGTCAACCCAACCTAAGTTTAGGTCAACCGAGCCCACCTAAACCAAGCCAATCTTAGTTGACTAAGTCAACCCCAAAACCGAACCCAACTAGTCCGGCCAAACCTAGCCGAGTCAACACTAGTCCGAGTCGAGTCAAACATAGCTCGAGCCTACCCAAGTCAAAACCAAGCTTCGTTGAGTCAACCGAGTGAATCCTAATCCTAACCTTTGTTCTTTAGTGCATTAATTTCATTTGGTATTAGTTATTTTGATTTTTTTATACTAATTAGTTTATTTAGCTAATTTAGTTTTAGTGTAGAAGTGGGTGTGATTTGTGTATTGTGTGTCGTTGAATGTTATAGTTATTTAGTGTTTAACATAGTAATTAGAATCACCCTTCATTGAGTAGTATAGTTGCATTCGCATCATTAGTTAAACATAGCTAGTCATAATTTGCTTATCGTATTTCTTTCATCATATATTTAGCATAGTTGTAATAATCATCTGCATATACACTGTTATACAATGTCATTTAGATTGCATTAGGTTTGATTTGTCTTTTAGAGTGTTAAAATAGATTCATAAAGTGAATAGTGCACTCAAATAAAAACCAGATTTTTGCCCTGTCGCACCAGCATTATTTTCTATGCAGAAATTCTGTGTTTTTCAAAAATTTTTCTTCTATTCACTTTATTGACGTGTTATTTGACTGCAGACCAAATTTCAGCTCATTCAAAGTTGATTTGGTCTGATTTTTAAGCGTTTTGCGAAAACCGCTTTTTCTGGATTTCAAATTACAGGACTTTCGATATCCTGATTTTTCCCAGATTTGAAATGCTTATATCTGGAGTTCCGGATATCATTTTTTCATTCTGTAAAAACTGTCAGATTTTTTAATCTGTCAGTTGCAGAACAGAACAAATTTCAGGAAAATCGGACCTCGTTTGCCTTGTCAAACAGTGGTTTTCCGATAACCTATCAGAAAGCTATTTTGCACTAGTTAGGGGCATTTTCGTAATTTCCTTAGATTCGGCATTTTAGGCCTGTTTTTATTAGTTGCTGCATTTTAGGATCAGAATACAGCATAAGTAGAAGTAATTTGGTTAATTTTAGAATTAGTTTAGTATTTTATTTAATTTTTGTTTGATAAGTAGCATTTGTTTTATTATTTTCGTAAAATTAGAATTAGTTTGAGTTACTGTTTGCATTATTAGAATAGAATACTAACTTTGTATTTTTCTGCATTTTTAGGTTGTAAAGCCTATTTAGTTTCCAGGGTTTTTTTTCAAGTGTGAGGAGCGAATAATTGGCGAAAAGACGGAAATACCCTTGGTGTGGAGCAAAAGAAGTAGTTGCTGTTTATTTTCATTTTAGTGATTAAATGTATTTGTATTAGTTTTATAATTGTCGATTGACATTTTTCATTAATAAATTAAATTTTCTAGAAATATCTGGATTAATTCCTGTTCCCTGAGGATTCGACCCGTACTTACCACTTTGTGGAAAGTCGGTTTTTATATTTTTGGTTGACGATTTTCCAAAGTTTTATTGAAAATAATTGTTTTAAAAAGATCATTTCAAAATTATCAACCAATAGGGTCATGGCACAAACTGCTGCTGAAATGATTTGGATAAAATCTATGCTTACCGGATTGAGCATAAAGGTTTCTCTGCCTATTAAGATGATGTGTTTCATGAGAGGACTAAGCATATTGAGATAGATTGTCATTATATTCGGGATATGGTTCAAGTGGGAAATATATCAACTTTTCATGTTTCTTCAGAAGATCAAGTAGCAGATGTTTTTACCAAACCCCTTCCTATCACAGAATTCTCAAAGTGTTGTAACAAGCTGAGCATGATTGATATCTATGCTTCAGCTTGAGGGGGAGTGTTGAGAGTTATTATCGTGACGGGTTTATTGGGTGGTCTTGTTTATATTTTAACTTTCAATGGTCTCTAGTGTAATTTTCTTTATTGACCCTAATCACTACTTAAGGGTGATTAGGGCTAATCGTGAAGGTACTTTTCTATCTTTTCTCAAACCAAGTTTCAACATATACTTTAATTATATGTAATTTGATTTTTTTATAGTAGATTGGTGGATTTCTTTTGCCATTGGTTGTCTCCAGCTCCAGACCTTTGTTGTTCAAGTCTTAGGTCTCGCATGCATTACATTCAGTTGTGAACGTGATTGAAGTACTTTTGAAGCAGTAAAATATTATTTACTACTAATTACTAAATAATATTTGTCAGTTTGTATATATTTTAACTTTATATATATTTTTATAGATTCATACAAAGAAAAGAAACTGACTTTTGCACAAAAAGTTGAATGGTTTGTTTTTTGTGCAATATAATCATAAATTGAAACGAAGGTATGAGGAGAGAATGAAAAAAAGGAGATCTCGACCCCATTGTCTTAAGAGAAGTCAATGATAATCTTTGAAAATGACACATCACTTACATGAGATCTTGTTGATAAGGCATCCAGAGCGTTAAGGCATAGGGTGGGGGTAAAAATACGTGTAACTAATGTCCTAAGAAAGAAAATGTTTGACAAAGGAAAGAAGGTGGTGAGGGTGGAAGAAGAAGAGGAATAAGCTAACTCTGCAAATAAAACTGAAGAAGAAGAGCAATATATCAATGAAGATGATGATAGACTTTCAAGTTCATCTAAGGATTAAATTTAAGTTGTTATTATAAACTTATTGGTTTTTTTTTACTATTTTATACTTAAATACAGTTAAAGTTAATTATGTTATGTGTGTAGATTTGTTAAATGTCTGTATGCTTATATTTTTATTTGGTGATTAATTGGTTATGTTTTAATTTTTTGCATTGGTTATCAGTTGCATGATTTATTTATTCCATTGTTTTTTGTTTCATTTTTTAACATGGTTATCAGTTACATTATTTTACATCTTTGTAGTGATTAGATTTATTAATTCATGTTCTAGTAAGTCGATGGAGGGTAGAGGTCTTGGAGGATGCCTCTCAAAGAAACCTGCATTGAAATATTGTACACTATTGACTTAGAGATGCCAAAGAAATAGTGAAGTGTAATTTTTGTGATTTTATAATGCATGAAGGATTGTATAGATTTAAATATCATGTTGTGGGACATATTAACTCCACTGTGAAATTATGTAAACATAGCATTCCTTCTGATATTTGTGTTGAGCTTCTTACTAGTCTTAAAAAATATGATGAGAGAAAGGCACAAGTACCTGCAACATTTGTGGGACAGAAATTGTATGAAGATGATCTGCCATCATCATCTCAAGCCACTAAAAGATGCAATAAATGAAGGAAATTGTTGAAATGAAGTTTGATACTGAAGAATGAAGATGACTTTTATATATAGACATATGTTTCAGAATTCTATGTTTAGTTAAATGTATTGTGTTGTTAAATGTTTTGTGTTGGACAATGTATTGAGCAGGTTATTTAATATAATTATCTTATAGTGTTTGACGACATATTTTGTTTTGTCTATTGCTTATTGTTGATTGATTTTATGTTGTATACATATTTGTTATTAATTTTAGTAGTTTGTTTACATATTTGTATATATTTTTTTTGTTTTTTTATTTGGGGCACTGCCTAGACTGCCTAGGCTTTTTAGGGGCTCACCGCCTAGGCTTCGCCTAGCGCCTATGACAACTAAGAACAAAACCACCTAAATTCACTGCAAAGTTATCAAAAAATGATGAGAAGAACGTTAAAATTGGGTGATCTAATCAATGGATTGGTCCAACCAGACACTTGCCACTTTATACTAATCTGACTCAACTTGACTCTAAAATTGATTCCCACTGGTATGGATAATCTATGGAATCAATCAGGATTGGTTAGTTGGACCCAATCTGGCCTGATTTGAGCACACCAATCTGGAATAGACACACACCAGAAAAAAAAACAAAAGAAAAAGGGTGAAGGAAAAAAGAACAGAGAAGAGTAGGCTTGATAACATGACTACCGACATGACATACAACCTAAGAAGACAACCATTTATGGCATCAGAATTTTTTAATATCAATAGGAGTCCTACCAATGATAAAATGATAATAGAATGTCGAAAGCCAGTACAATGATGGCCATGTGGAAACTGGAAAGTGATGGACGTCTTACTTTTTCTTCATTGCTTGCAGCTTGAAGCTCCAAACTATGCTTTTCCAGAAACTCACCAAAATTTGGGTCCTGGTGAAACAATGAAGCAAACATAACCTTATTAATATTTCAAGCATCCAGAAATAATGTCGTACTGAAAGAAGTATGAAGAGTTGTCTATATGACAAAAGATGCACTTGTTTTCTTTTTATGAGCAAACACAAAAGCAAAAATAAAAAACAAAAAGCACTTCTATTGCTTTAAATATGCTCTTCATACTTAAGAATACAACATTTCAAGGGTCATAACATGAAAATCTTTCTAAGCATTAGCCAGGGCAGTAAACTGGAAATATTCAGTTGAGATCTAGGTCTTGGTGAATCTGACCTATCCGGATCTAGCTTAATCAAATTTAGAGTTGGATGGAAAAGGCAATATTGAACCTGTACTCGGTTAGCTAATCAGATATATTTTATAAGGAATTGGGTTGGATTACCCTTGGATCCAGATTCAAATGAAAATCTGAAAACTGCATCCGAATCTGATTATTAATCAGATTCATTTGCTATACCGATTCAACTAATCAGATTTGTACTTTTCAGATACCTGACTCAAACGTGATCGATTGACATCCCTAGCATTAGTTCATTTTGGGTAAAACTAAGTGCATTACAAAGATGAATGTGAGCCATCAATTTTTTTGTCTTCAAAATAGGAGAGAAATTTTTTAAAACAAACCCTACATGTTTATATTAGTTAGACATACCATCATGTTGAGCTTCATATCTATGGTCATTTCAAGGTCTTAATTAAGTACAAGGTCGTTCTTACCTTTTTCTTCAGCCGATCTAACTTACTTTTCTGCTTCACGAGTTCCACCTGAATTGTCTTGTTCTGCTCAGATAGAGCAGTATGGTAACTTTCATCTACAGCAACAGCAATTATATTGAAAAATATCCTCTTGCGATTTTACTAAAACAAAAATTTAGGATATTTCAAACACCAAATTCCACTGTTGTAATTATGTTCCAACCTGAATTATCATCACTTCCATCTTTAACAAGATAAGAACCATTCAAATCCTGAAACCAATATCATAATTCAGAACTCTTTCATAAATAAATAAGGAATTAGAAAAAGATGAGGCCGGATTTTTAGAAGAGCATGACATTACCTCAGAAAGAAGACCATCACTTTCCAAATCTGAATCTATAACTGAATCATTGTCAACATCATTACCAAAAGTATCTGCAAAAATGTCGTCGAGCGCCTGATTTACAATACCTTCAGGATATCTGACAACAATGATGAGCATAACTATATATGAACATAAACACTTGCATTTCAAGTTAAATCGTTAATTAATTGCCTTACCTTAAGACAACTATACAAAATGGAACAAATGTATGCGCACAGATAATTCCATAATACATTGAAAGATATTACGCCCATAGTCTAGCTAGAATCTCAGTAAAAAAATTTCGCTACTTTCTGGAAACTGAAAAAGCATCACTACCTCCTGAATAATCATGTCATATAAACTTGCAATATATGACTCAGACTATTTGGAAAACTCAATTGCATTTAACAATTAACCAATGGAAACAATGAAGCTCCTGAATAACATACATGAATGAGGAAAGAACTTAGTAAATTGTGAAATGCTTGACAATTAATCAGTGGGCGAAAGTGAAATTGTGTGATGCTCTCCAAAGTCGAGCATCGGTATCTTTACGATCAAGAATAATACCCACTCCACTAGAATCAACAAAAAATTTCAACTGATACACTAGAAATTATTCTAAAAAGAATATCGGCATCGATTATGTCATTTAATCAACACCTAGGAAGAAGAAAATGGTTTGAATTACTCATGCAAGCAGGAATTATGTTAACAATGACCTCCTAAGGCTCCTAAGAAGCGCACCCCCACAATCATTTTATCATTGAATATAATAGACCTTGTGAAATTTTTTAAAAAGGGAAGATAAGGGCAAATTGGCAACACACATTAGTCTTGTACTAGATTCTCTATGCTGATCCTAGTATGCTCTAAAATGCATAATAGCAGCAGAGCACTAAATATTTACTCTTACAAGAACATCTCTTCTGGAAACATTGAGCTGTAATAGAGACTCGCAAATTTTTGTGTATGCATGTGTGCACATGTATGTGTGTGGGTTTTAACAAGAATATATGTTGACATCAATCCGATTGCAACAGTCCCTAACAAGGCCCAAGCAATCATTTTTCTCAAGTAATAAATAAAATAAGCACAAAAAACAGCATATAGGAATTAAGTGCATAGGATTAATTTAAGACCTCAAAAATAAAAAACAATGTCATCCTACTCTGTGTTGTCTAACTAGGGATTGGCTCTGGGAGGATTAGGCGAACACAAGTAGGGTAGGCAGTACCAGTTGACTAGGTAACCACGTATCACTTTTGACAACATAGTTTGCAACTAAACAAAAGTTAGCAACTATCAATGGTGATTACAAGTATGTAAGGATAAAACTCAAGTAATGCAGCTGTTTTTCATAAAAACATAAAATTGAATTTTGCAGTAAAAGAAAACTAAGGCAATGGAAGAAGGTATAAGCACAGTCACAAATATCATGATATTTTAAAAAAATATTATGATATCTTTTCATCAGTTCTAACATTTAAAATATCACGATATTTTTCAAAATGTTGTGATAATTTAAAATCAAAATATCATAATTTATGTTTCATAAATGATTTTAAAAAACTTTGGCTGATAATCCTATTTTATCATTCAATCTCTCTCAATCTTTTTCTCCTAACTAATTAATGGCAATAAATATTGAATGTAACTTAATCCTAAGCAAGAAAGTATTTATTTCGGCCTCTGGACTCTCCCATATTTCATTTCTTTTTCATTTTTAAAACAATGGATGAGACATATTTATTGCTTTTGGCATTTGAGTAACTTTTTTACATATTTTTAACTTCAGTTTATAAATTTTTTAAAAATTATTCATTTTGCCAAGATTTTTTCAATAAAAGTGTGGGAGAACACAGATTATCAATATATGCCATTTACCATTTAATGACAGATTTTATTTTGAAAATATAAACAGAAGGTAATAAATTAATATACCCAAGTTACACAATAGCACAGAGAAAACACAAGAATACAACCGCTACACGACAAAAATGAACAAGAAGCCACATACAACAGAAGCAAAAGAATAAATGTTATAAAAGTTTTAGTTTGTCTCCTTTCAAAGAGGAGCTTAAGACAATTTTCAAATGTATATAAAATGAGGCTAATTGGATGCTATTCACAACAAACAGAAAAAGCAGCCATGATCTAGGTGGGGGATTCCTTGTAAATCAACTGAAAAAAAAAGCACCTACCTATATATATATATATATATATATATATATATATATATATATATATATATACAAAGAGAAGGATACATATTCTTCATAAAATAATTGTATTGTCCTTGTAAAAATGGCACATTTTTCAAAATGTCCCCTAATTTGCTTAAATCCCCTCACATCCAAAATCTTTTTCCCAGTTTTTTTAATAATATTTTTGTCCTTTTGTAAATATAGTACATTGCAAATCATGTGCGAGAATGTCACAAAAAATGTGTGAACTTTCTTTAAGTAAATATTTTTTATGTATATCTACAAATCCAATACGACTTTCGCATATACTTTTAAGAGGATTAAGAAGAAAATAAGGAGTGGAAGTGTTTAGACCAAGGTTGTTAAATGCGATGAGGCGAAGTGAGGCGTTGAGCCTGCGCTTCACCTCTGAGGCGTACGCCTCTCACAACATAAGAATGACTGAATTTGTGATAACTTTTCTCCCAAATTTATTTCCAAGCGTACATTGTTAAATGATAATGCCGATTGAATTTAATGCATATTCGACTGCATCAGAACGACCTTTGTCTAATGCCCAGTCAGTTTTTTTTTTATATTAGCTTTAAGCGCATCACAGCAACGCCTCAGTACCTTGAGCATGCGCCTCGCCTCTGAGGCGTACGCCTCTCACAACACTGGTTTAGACCCATTCCTGATGCTGTCCCCATCCTCGTCTCAAAATAACTTTATTCCTATTTTAAGAGCATTAAGAAGAAAATAAGGAGAGGAAATGTTTAAGATTAGGAACATATGTATATATATGAAGATTTTATAATATATAAAGATATATTAATAATTTCATTAATGGGGATCGGTGATGGGGCGGGGGCAAGAGTAAGTCCATCCAGCCTTCATCTCTATACAAATTTTTATTTTCACCTTCATCCCCGGTTCATTCCTCGTTTTATGTCCATCTCCAGTCCAAACAGGGCAGGTTCAGTCGAATCCCATTTTTCCCCGTTCCACTGCCATCCCTAATTGTGTAGGCCTAGGTGGGGGATAATTAGGATACATGTGTGGTTGTGGGTAGGTTTGGTGTTCAAGAGGTTGATTTTGGGTTTGGGTGAGGTTCGGTTCATGGGTCGAATTTAAGTTTGGGTGGCAATGATATCGGGCTTGGAACCAGATCACAATCGAAAGAGGATATTGGATCATCGAATTGGATTGGTATATGTCAGATATTGGATTGAGCTTTGAGGGTAAAAGGCCTAGTTAAGACCTGATCCATATCCAAAATTATATTGGGTCTGCTGGTCTGAATTGGAACTAGAGCTCCATCCGAGACCAATTAGGTCTAGTTTTGGCTTGCATCTAATTATTTAGACTAAAATCAAGGTTTTGGGTCTAATCTGGAGGTATAATACCTTGGACTGGACTTACACTACCCGAAAGTAGGGCGTCTGGGGTCAAACCCGATGAAAACTGGCTATGATCTGAGGCCCAAATACCCGAAACCAAGTCCTGGGTGTTGAAATCCGTTATTGCCGTGACCCGGTTATGAGAACCGGTTCCTAGGATGAACTGGGTACCCTCCCACGAAACCCTATTCACATCAGGAACTCGTGTGAGGAGTTCCTATGAGCAGTCGGGCGCCGCTTGGGGGGCGGTGGCCCAGGGCCGTCTGTCGGTGGTTGCCCCCTGTCAGCCTACCCTATCCGGCGGCAACCCACCGAACAATGGCAATTTGACAATGGGGTGCCCCAGCACGATGGCTGCTGAGTCCATGGAGGGTCGAACGGTGAGTTGCAACCCACCGTCGAGCCCATCAGCCAGGGC
Source organism: Nuphar pumila (assembly GCF_984573655.1). Classification (NCBI taxonomy): domain Eukaryota; kingdom Viridiplantae; phylum Streptophyta; class Magnoliopsida; order Nymphaeales; family Nymphaeaceae; genus Nuphar; species Nuphar pumila. Next base: position 62,262,274 of record NC_143261.1, on the reverse strand, counting down.
GACGGGTACTTGTCAGTTCTCATCCACCGACAAGGAAGAGCTGAGTGGGTCGGGGCTGGTCCTCCAAGCGGTGATAAAGGTGGCCAAAAAGGGAGGGTGTGGAGTCGCCGTGAAGGGAGGAGCCAGAAAAGAAGGAGAGGGATGAGGCCCTCCTCTGTCATCGTTTTGTACCAAAGAGGAAGATTTGGCAGTCTCTCGAGCGTTTTCGCTGCTCATTAGTGGGATGTTACCAAGGGTCAAAACCTTTGTTTCATGGGTGTCTTCCCACGAATCACGTATAATCATCTTATGAACGCCTCAAACATAGTGTTTTTCTCCTAATTTGATTGAATTGTTCATCCCAGCATGGCAAGACTTTTGCTGATCTCCACCATAGTCGCTTTCAAGGATATTAGTTTCGTCGGCCAATCTGTTACTTTATCCTTTGCTTCAACCATGATTTCTGTCATTTTCTTTTCTTGAACACCTCATGACATTGTCACAAGATACCAACTGATGTAAATCAAGAGTGCTTGATTTTACCATAAAACTAGGTTACACTATTTATATGCACTGAAATTGAAAAAAGCAAAGAAAACTAAAAATTACATAAAACTCAAGAAAATAGCCATTTTTAATCATTCTAACTCCCCTTAATCCCTCTCTCATAACAAGTATTTATAAAAAACTAAAACCCCAACTCTACCATGAATTTTGGATAAGATTTGAAAGCAAACCCAAAACAGAAATTCAAATCTTAAATACTAACTACGGATCCAATTGAATCCTGGATCTCAATCTCATCACTTTTTCTTCTTTTTTGTTGGACTTGGATCTGATTCTGGATCCACAACTTCATCAGCCCCCAGCAAGATTGTTGTCATGGGGGCAGTAGGGACCAGCGGCTCTGCAAGGCTGTCAAGGCCATCGCTGAACAATGGCAGCCCCGCCTCAAGAATCAGTGGTTGGTTTGGCATCGAAAGGAAGCCGTTGTTGGTGCCAGTTCGTCTGAACAAGAAAGCTCACCGATCATCGAGTTGGTTCCCCTCCAGCAGTGGCAGGGGGAGGTGATTCCTCGTTCGTTGTGCTCATGCATTAAAGGCCAGGTGTAAAACAATTGGAGAATGGAAGAAGTATTTTTTTAAAATGGAAGGGGGGAAATCATGAGGGTGTGGGAACGGGAGGCATTCTTTTTTAAAATGGAAGGTAGATATGGTTTGGGGGCCGTTATTGCATTACTCATGGTAGTAGGTGGACATTGTTTGTATTTCAGAAACAAAGATGGTAATGTTTGAAGTCAGTTTCCTTGCACAAATTTGGCGAGGTTGTTCTTTTGATTTTATTTCCTCGATTGGCATATCAGGGGATATTTTGGTGGTTTGAAGGGAAGGTATTAGTGGTATGGTTATGGACAAAGGCCTATTTTCGATCATGGTGTATTTTGAACAGCTAAATTCAAGCATTTTTTAAATGCTCACATTAGTATATGCTCCAACTATATTTGCTTTAAAAAGAGCTTTTCAGGATGAGCTTAACTTGTTAGGGTAAAAGTGTTTTGGCAAATTGGTGCATAACTAAAAAATTTAATTTTCTACGTACCTATGAATCCAATCGAGAACAAAGATATACTAGCAGTATGCGGCAGTTTGTTGATTTTGTTGAGTTGGATATGGTGGATTTACAGATCTCGGGTGACTTTATACCTAGTCAGTCAGGAGAAGAGACCCTTGCATGCAGAAATTTGAAAGGTTCATTGTGAGTAGGGGTGGTGGGAGCGACTCCGTGATGGACGAGCCACCATGGGGCGGCGCCTATATCCATTTCGGATCACACGTCAATAATGCTCGAATGGGAGGTAAGATGGATGAGCAATCGAAGGTTCAAGTTTGAACTATGGTAGTTGAGGGACCCAAAGCTGGTTGAAAGCATAGAAGGATGGTGAGCCCACCCGCAGGTAGCCGCTTAGGCTGTTCTTATATTCACAAAAAAATAAACCACATAAGAACTCGATTAATTGAGTGATCCAAAGGAGAAGGGGTTGTGAGATTCAAGCAGATAGAGGAACTGTGTTTAATGCAGAGGGAGATGGCAGCATGGCGGGGTGATGCACATGAGGTGGAGGGATTAAATGACAGGAAAAAGCTATTGATCGATGATATATCAGAATGAAGAGCAAGGCAGGAGATTAAATGGAAGCAAAGATCCAAAGTACATTAGATGTGTTGTGGCGATAAAAACACTAAGTTCTTTCGCTTCCTCTAGAAGAAATAACTTCACTTGGCCTTGTCAATTGGAGGGCATCTTTATGAGAATGATGAAATCTAAAGGGAGGCAACAAAATACGTTAGTGACTTTTTTTTACCTCCAATATGGGTGAGGACTCTCTTGACATAAGTGAGACCCCCATGAGTTGTTTTGATTCGAGGGTGCAGGACTTCGTGAACAGGGGTTTATTGGTAGATGAAGTCAAGCAAACAAAATGAAAACTCCTCAACAACAAGGCCCCGTAGGTGGACGGATTCCTTGTTGAATTTTTTAAGGTGGCTTGGCCAGCATGCCAGAGAGACTTTATGGCAGTGTTTAACGATCTTTATAGAAACTCATGTTTGCCAGGGAGATGGGGGTGAATCCCTCTTGGTCCTCTTTCCTAAATAACCTAGGAGATTGAGATTAAAAAGTTCAGACCAATTTCACTCTTAGGCACCCTGTTCAAAATTATAACCAGGGAGATAGCAAATTTTATGCAAATGTCCTCCCAAATATGCAAATTTTATCCCAAAATATGCAAACGGTGTTCTTTTATTTTACGATCTTCTCCCAAATATGTACTTTTGAAGCGGCACTAAAGGCAAAAGCTTTGCTAAAGGCTTTAGTGATACTTTTGAAGTGTTGCCAAATGCCCATCGTGCTTTTGGAGTGTCAGTTTTTTTTCAACAAACTCTTTTTACTATAAATCACATAAGAGCACAAGCAGGAAGACATTTGGACATTCACATGTGAAGGTCAGAACATTAAGCATAAGGACATTCGCAAATGTGTAAGAGAAAATTCACATATTTGGATATTTGAGAGGGAAGTTCACATATCAAAGGAAATTCACGTGTGAAGGGTGAAAAAGTCCTTTTACAACTGAAAAGTTGTGATTTTTGACATGGGCAGATTTTCAAAAAATTTAGTTTTTTTTGGAAACACGTCATGTTTTGTTGTATAGTATGGACATTTTTCTATATAGAAACATATCCAATTAGTGAACTGGATTTGAATTTGATATTATTTTCTCCCATCCAAATCTGGATCTGAATCTGATCAGGTTAGATTCAATAATACCTCGACCCAACCTGAACTGACCCGATCCATTCTATTGAATGTGGATCTTATTAGCTTAAAAGGTGATCGGATATGTCTTTTACTAGTTATTGGTTTGGATTCAGATCCAGGTGAAAATGCTATACTGAATCCAAATCTGATTGTCAATTGGATGTGACTTTTTTCATCTAAACCCAGCTGAGTGGGTTGGGTTTCAGTTGGATATCTGACCCAAGTCAAAACCATTGACATCCCTAACCCTCAACCAAGAAGCCTCGATGGGTTATGGATCTGGACATGAGAGTCGATACCCACGACCCAGACTAGCACACTGGGTGGGTCCAAGTTCATAGTAGGTTAGAATCTGAAAGTAAAATTTTAAACATCTAGATTGGTATATCTGTGTTGGGTCTAGAATCAATTTTTGTGTGGCAATACTTCAAAAGAAGGTTGGTAATAAAAGTTGTTCATGTAAACAAGGGGAAATAGATTGGATCCAAACAAAGCTTCAACGAAAAAGAATAATGGTCTAAACTCAACCCGATTCCAAATCCAGAAGTCTTGGAATTGTATTAATACATTATATCGGTTGCCAGCTATATTGATATATTTTTCTCTTTTTTATTCTTATGATGGTTGTACTTTGATTTTTGTTTTCTTAGTTTTATTCTTATGATGGTTGTACTTCGATTTTTGTATTCTTAATTTTATTCTTATGACCACATGTATGCATTAGGCACGACCGATTTATTAGAAAATGCACTTTGGATAGGGTAGTTTTCTTAATAGTGAAATTTTAACGCATTGTAAACCATTGAATTCTTAAACTCCAAGACAATCTGATTATTCACACCATTGATAAAACCTGTTCTGTGTTGGGAGAAACTCTGTAAAAACAATAGACAGGGAGCGTACCTGGATTCGCCATCGTCCGTGTAGGTAGTTTGGCGTTCTCCTCAGCCGGTCGATGCCCACAATGAGCCCAGGCCTAATGTCGACGGTGAGCAGGACCCTGTTCTGCTAACCTGAATGCAGAACTGTATTTGGGCAGGGGATATGTTACGAACTCTCATCAATTTCGTAACCCCTAACCCCATATATAATGGAGGGATTGGGCAGTTACGTGAATGTGGTCTCTCCACATTCACGTAACTCCCACCCACTATCTCCATTAATCAGCCACTTACGTGACCCACTAAAGGAGTGTCAAACCGGGTCAGACTGTAGGTTGGACCCGTAACCCAAAATGTCCAACATTCTCCCACTTGACCCATTGACACCAAAAGTGTACTAAATCGAGGTGTATACCGTTATCTCGATTTAATTCTTCATGTGGGTTCACATGCCACCCTCTAATAAGAGAGAATAGCATAATAACAATATTAAAGGACCAATAGAATAGGTGAGAGACCAACCTATTCATAAAGGTAATTTCTTTACATGCCTAAGCACTGAAGGTGAATGGTAGTATAGTACAAGGAAATATGACATTTCATAAAGGGGTGTTCATATCCTTGACTCATACGATTCATCCTTGTGATAAAGGGTGCCATGTGAACCCACATGAAGAATTAAATCGAGATAACGGTATACACCTCGATTTAGTACACTTTTGGTGTCAATGGGTCAAGTGGGAGAATGTTGGACATTTTGGGTTACGGGTCCAGCCCACAGTCTGACCCGGCTTGACACTCCTTTAGTGGGTCACGTAAGTGGCTGATTAATGGAGATAGTGGGTGGGAGTTACGTGAATGTGGAGAGACCACATTCACGTAACTGCCCAATCCCTCCATTATATATGGGGTTAGGGGTTACGAAATTGATGAGAGTTCGTAACATATCCCCTGCCCAAATACAGTTCTGCATTCAGGTTAGCAGAACAGGGTCCTGATCACCGTCGACATTAGGCCTGGGCTCATTGTGGGCGTCGACCGGCTGAGGAGAACGCCGAACTACCTACACGGACGATGGCGAATCCAGGTACGCTCCCTGTCTATTGTTTTTACAGGGTTTCGCCCAACATTTGCAAAGAGTTGGCAATGTGCACCGTGGCACCAGAATCAATCCACCAACTATGCAATGAAACATGAATTAGATTGCACTCATGAGAAACGAATGACTTATTACCTTTATTTTCAAGTCACTTCTTGAACTTCAAACAGTCCACCTTCTTACACCCTTTCTTTTTGCAGAAGAAACACTTTATAGAAGGGCCACCTAACTGGGATTTGGCTTTCGCCTGAGAGTTTGAACTCTCCCCAGTGGCTCTCTTCTGATTCTTCCTTTTGAAGGAGCTTTTTTTTGACCTCGACCTCTGTTTATCCTTATGAGAGGCCATATGTGCACTTGGCACCCTCTCACCCTTCAATCTCTCCTCTTCCTCAACACACTTACTCAAGAGGTCATTAAAAGACCACTCATCATTATGTGTGTTGTAGGAGATTTTAAAGGGTTCATACTCAGAAGGTAACGAGGTTAAGATCAGATGGACTAAAAAGGAGTCAGAGATGGCGAACTTCATGTCATTCAGTTGAGTCGCAATATTCCTCATTTCCAAAATGTGCTGTCGGATGTGACTGTCACCAGCATATTTCATAGACACTAATTTGGACATGAGGGTACTGGCCCTTGCCTTATTAGAAGTGACGAATTGGCTCCCAGAAATTCCTTCACAGTTCTACAGTGAGGAATTGCGCCTCGAATGTTCTTAGCCACCCGAGATTGCAAAAGCAACAGGCTAAGTCTGTTCGAGCGCTCCCACTTCTCAGAGGCAGCCTTTTGATCGGCTGTACTCTGCTCTGTAAGAGCGGGAGGTTCGTCAATTCTAAGGGCCAGATCTAAATCCATATAGCCCAAAGTGAATAACACGATTTCTTTCCAATCAGAAAAATTCGATCCGTCTAAGATAGGGATACTACTTGAACCGTCGATATGGAAGGAACCTGATAAATCAAGGAACGAAAAAATGGAAAGATATTACTATTATTGCTCAGACGAGACTCGTGTTGAAAAGGTAAAAGTGAGACCCTTTATTTTCACCTTTTCTGAGACAAGCATAGTTGAGCCATTATCGTTTCACTTTGGTGAAAACGATAATACTCATAATTGCTCCGTCTCTTCAATTCTCAAGGAATTGACTTCAGTTGGTGAAACTAGTAGATCATGAATCCAGAGGCAATTCAGCACTGTACCTTTGGGTACGAACATGCTTCATGGGCTGGAATGCACATCTACTATCACACCCTGTGTAAATTTGGAACACAACGATCTACCTTTGGGTAGAATCGATGTTTCATAAATTCACACACAATCATAATTACGAATCTTAATACGGTCCAAAGAATCCTCAATTAACACGACTTAGATCACTTTGGTGATTACATGAATCGGTTAATCAAAATTTTTACCAAAAATCTTATTCGTATTATGGAGCACGCCCATGCACACATTTTAATGCATGTATATTCATGACATAATATCAGTTCATACTTCAACAAAATATGCATAAACTAATTTTCATGAATTTAGTTACAATTCATGCTTAAAATCATCATGCATAACTTAACCAACGCTAAATACATGAATTAACATGCATAAGTCATACATTATTCAAAATAAATACTTTATAAAGCAAGAAAAATAACAAAAGCATGCTCATATGGGTAAAACCCAGGGTCCTCATGTAGGAACCGGTCTAAAAAACACTCTGAACCGGTCTGAAAATGCCCCGAACCGGTCATCTAAGGGTCCGAACCGGTTCTGAACCTTATAAACCGATACATAATATGAACAAAAGTTCATAAAACCCTATAACCGTATGCCAAAATCCCTGTATTTCTTTATATTTATGAAAACAGGGTCTCAGCATCCCAGAACCGGTGAAAAACTGGAAAGAACCGGTCAAAAAAATGGCTCCGAACCGGTTCCGGAAGGGGTCGGATCAAGTTCCTGATCCGATTCAGTCTCAATAGTGTTTGGATCCTGTTTTTATGGATCCAACCCAGTTTCAAATGGGATCCGGGTCTGACCCGACCCATACTTAATACGGGTCAGACCCGGCCCGAACCAAAACCCGGGTTAGACCCGGTCCGAAACAGGCTCGGGTCGGACCCGGTCCAAAACAGATACCGGGTTCGACCGGGTCCAAACCGGATACCGGGTTGGACCCGGTCCTACATGGACCCGGGTATGACCCGGTACAACATGGACCCGGGTATGACCCGGTACAACATGGACCCGGGTATGACCCGGTCCAAACCGGATACCGGGTTCGACCCGGTCCAACATGGACTCGGGTACGACCCGGTTCTTAATGGGGTCCGGATCGGACCCGATCCAAAATCAGACCCGGGTTAGACCCGGTCCAAAATGGACCCGGGTCAAACCCGATCCAATAGAAAGACCCGATCCTTTCCGGATCAGACCCAGACCCGGTACCTTTATGGGTCTGGGTCAGATCCAAAAGGAAAAGAGCAGACCCGATCCACCCAAAAGGGTTTGGATCGGGTCTGTCATCGGGTTTCCTCGCCGGACCCGATCCGGTCCGATTTTAAAAACTTAAACAGAAACCCGATGGTTTCTGCTTCAGTTTTAAGGAAACCGAAAAGGGGTTTTTGGTTTCCGCCCTTTTCGGTTCCACGGCAACCCTTATCGCCGTCACGGCGACCGGCGCCGGTTGCCGACGACCTGCGTCACCCCACAGTGACGCCGGTTCGACGACAGCACTCCTCCTCATCAGACGACGTCGCCCCACGGCGACGATGGAGGTTGAGCCGTCCGATGGCTGAAGGGCACGGCCGGAACTGCAGTGCCGACAAGATCGCCGGCGAACGGCGGATGATACAGCCGGCATCTCGCCCCACGGCGATGGTCCAATCCGGCGACAGCCCCGGCGTAAAGCAACTCCATGGAGGTCTGATGGAACTCCGGGCTAAGAAAAAGGGGTTTTTTTTTTTCAAACCCCAAACGCCGGCCATCCGACATTTAACTCCGGCAACACCTCCGCCATATGCCGAGCATCCTGCAACCCGACGGTGCAGGGGATATCAGGTGACGACTCCGGCGATATTCCCGGCGACGGCAAAATCGGCCACAGGTATAAAAACGTACATTTTTTTTTTGAGTTTTGCCTGAAACCATGAAACCGGGAATGTAATGTCACCCTTTTCGGTGACATTTGCTGGTGAAGACAGACTGTCGCCCCACGGCGACGAAGCGTGGTGGGCCCATAACCCAATGTTGGGCGAAACCCTGTAAAAATAATAGACAGGGAGCGTACCTGGATTCGCCATCGTCCGTGTAGGTAGTTCGGCGTTCTCCTCAGCCGGTCGATGCCCACAATGAGCCCAGGCCTAATGTCGACGGTGAGCAGGACCCTGTTCTGCTAACCTGAATGCAGAACTGTATTTGGGCAGGGGATATGTTACGAACTGTCATCAATTTCGTAACCCCTAACCCCATATATATTGGAGGAATTGGGCAGTTACGCGAATGTGGTCTCTCCACATTCACGTAACTCCCACCCACTATCTCCATTAATCAGCCACTTACGTGACCCACTAAAGGAGTGTCAAACCGGGTCAGACTGTGGGTTGGACCCGTAACCCAAAATGTCCAACATTCTGTACTAAACAAAACATATAGATCATATCCATATGGCTTGATTCATAAAAATATCAAGAAAAAGCTAAAGAATAGGTGATTTCTATTAGAGAGTATGGTATAATCTAAGATAGCCAATATTTTTCCCTTGTTTAATATAGTATGATTGAACAAGGTGGCCATGGGTTGTGTTGATTGGCTAATGTTGATAATAAATTGCGTCTACGTGTGCTCATTGGAGCTGATCTAATATTTTTTCAACTAGGTCATAGAGGCACGCCATGTTGGGTGTGTGTCTCTAGTAGGTTTGTCGATGGGTCAGGTTTGTACCAGGTACACAACTCGACCCAAACCCAAATAATATTTGGATCAATCTGAACCCAACCCAAAGAATATGCGGACTCGGTTTGGGTTTTAATTTTTGCTAGGTATCCAACCTGACTTGAGTATTATATATACTTTTTTAGTATAAATATATTTCAGAAATTATGCGAGACTGGGCTTGAGATTTCATTTTTGTGAACCATCACAACTCTAACGTAACAATTTATTATATGGGCGGGTTTGGGTATACCCTGATGGGACAGGTACCTGACTCATTGAAACCCTAGTCCCTGGTGACATGAGTGGGTATACTCAAGCAGATTGACATAGACACTGACACAAACTGACCTTATTTTATTATTTTTATGTTATTTAAGTAAAAATTATGTTTTTACTATCCAAATATCGAAAATAGTTTCAAAAAATGATTGTATTGTACCACAAAAATGATGTGTTTTTCTAAATGCCCTAAAATTGTTGAAATCCGCCCGCTCTTCAAAATCGCAAATAGGCAAACGAAGTTTGCATGCTATATTGTTTCGCCCGCCGACTAAGGCAAAAACTCATTTAAATGTATATTCACATATATTTTTTTGTGATTCTCAAGTGTGCAAAATTATGTTATTTATGCATTCTTCTCTATTAATCGTAAAATCATAAATACCAAAAATCACATATTTTATACCAAAGTCATGGAAAACCATACAAACCTCCTTTCTCCTTTCTCCTTTTTAGCTTTTCTTGTGTGTACTTTTCTTGTGTTTTATTAAATAGTTTTTACGTGATTTACCATTTAGGCTTTTTTTGATATATATATATATATATATATATATATATATATATATATATATATATGTTGTAGAGGATTTATGTGTTTTTGCTTATTCTTTATTTAATTTTAAGTGTTTTTGTATTGGTGTAATGAGGCTAAGGTTGACTCTGTTGGTGTAATATGTATTAGTTTTTTGCCGATATAGTTAATGATGACCTCAATATTTGTTCAACTACACTAGCGTCTCATTGATGATCGAAGCTAGAGAGCTTTAGTAGTCTAAAAAATATTAGCTTTAAAGAACTCATGGCTATGTTGTCTCTTAAAATCGAATATAGTGAAGAGTTAGTTAGCCTCCAGTATACTTAAGAAACACTTAGAAGAGATGTAGAAGAAGATGTTGATAAATGCAATGATAAAAAACCTGTGGAGAATGTGCATTCATCTCATAGATTCATTTTCAAACATCAAATTGTTTCAAACAGTGAATGATGTTGATGTCCTAAACATGCAAGTCTTCCAAACAATTAATGATAGTAATGTTATACACGTGGAGGGCATGCAATTGCCTGCACCGATTAAGAATATAGATATTCGATGTGCAAACAATGCAAAACTTTTATGAACAATTAATGTATATGATTAGACAAAATATTCAGCGTTGCAGCTCAATGCTAGTGATTATCATCGCAACAATGTGAATGACATTCAACCTTCTATAGCTAAAGACAAAGGTTGGTACACATTGAAATTTATATTTTAGATGTAAGTGTGACGATGGATGCGATATTTTCATGGTTAATTTTAAAAGTTGAAAATGCAAGATTGTTGCATGCGTGGAATCAAAGGATGAGATAATAAATTTTTATTAATTTATACGATCGAACAATCAAATAACGATGGCGTAGATGGTAGAAAATGATAATGACATATATAGTAGCAACAACTCTAATCATGACTATACCATATCTATTGAGCCAAACTCAGAAACAATAGGAGATGACCAAGACACTTATGGCTTGAGATAAATAATTGTTGCAAAAAATGATGCATTAAACATACATGGGAAGCTCAAACCTTGGTATGTTGTATTAACTATATGAGCATTTATTAAGAAGTATAATTGTTTTATGTTTTTATGCTAATGTTTAGGTTTTACTAAGTTCTCTGCAATGCCCCAAGATTTAAAACTTGAAAAAAAAACACAATTTTTTTTACTCCGATTGAAAACCTCGGGCGAGTTATAAATTCGATCGATAACAATAATAAGACTAAATCCTTAACGCAGATAACATTTCTAAAATGATTCAGTTTTAGAAATCAGAGTATTTTCATTCCAAAATAAATCATAATGTCTTTACAAAAAAACAGTAGTAACAAGTACTCAATAGTCAGTTCTCGAGAAAGGAAAATGACTGATTCTCAACATCACCACAACTTTCTGCTACCGCTCCAGTAGACTATTTAGTACTTGTAATTTTGTAGAGTCAATATCCACAATCCCCCAGTAAGAATACAATAACAAAACATATTTGCATAGAAATAGACATACATCAAATTACAATTCTCATGTAAATAAGCAATTATCTGTACGAAACAAATAACTGTGACATAATAATTCAATATTATATGCAATAATTATACTTATGTATGATCATTCAATTCATGCATGACTTACCAATACAAGCGAAGTGTTCACAGTAGGCATGAATAACTTACAACTCTTCCATTTATATTTTATTTCTTAGATGATGCATGTTATACTTTACTATATGCACAATACACTTTTGTTTCTCTTTCACAATAATCTATGGGTACTACACAGACAATATCTGAATCAAAAGCTCGGCCCAAATAATACATTCAATCAATCTATGGCTTATTACTCTGGTCTTGATAATCTTTTTTTGTACTAAAGGTGGGACGACAGTGTCAAAAGAGAGCTCCCACCACCCTCAATCTGATATATCAAAATTTACTTTAAGCTAAAATAATCTTACTACCACTCTGCGACATCGGTGGCAACTATCTCCTATATTTGTGGCTGAGGAAGCAACCCTTCGTGCTTAACAATATCTCATGAAGCCAGAAGTGCTGCTTACCTTCTCATTGCAAGCCCACACGAGAATTATCACGCACACATTTCATTATTAATTCTCTTGACATACATGCTTAAACGATAAATTAATTTATTATAGATTCAATAGCCTCCAAAGAGCATAAATACGTATGATTTCATTTAACTCATCATAAGGTTTTTAATTACATATTTGAGGCACTTAATACATATCAATCAAGTTGATCGTGTACAAGGTCATGTGTCACTCATCTGAGCTTGAGTCTACCACCACCACTCCCACTGCCATCACACCTCCACTATTGTCACCATCGACACCACCACCAGCCTCTTGTTGCCTCCACCATCATCCACGACCACCTTTGTTGGTTCGCCAGTCCCAGCCAACCGAACCACCCGACTACACCTTCCAACTGACATCCAAAATCTTCACCGGTTTCTGTCAATGCCAGCCTCAGCCATTGTTGTCCTGCCACCCGAACAACAGCTTTGTTGTTTTCTGTTGAACCAATGTCTGTTGTGCACAGACCTTCGGCAGCACCAGCCGGTGCCACCACCAACACACCAACCGGAGCTCAACAGAGCCTGTCGGTGCCCACTTTCACGTTTGGGGAACTGAACTTGGGTCGGTCCAACTGACCCGCACTCAACCTAGCCAAGCTGAGTTGAGCACGAGTTTGACCTCGATGTCACCAAAAGCCATCACCTCCTTCAGCGAGGTCATTTTGCCAACCTTGACCCTACCGCTTGTGGTCATCACCTTCGCCACAACCTTGTTCTTCACTACCATCATCGGACTGGAAACCGAGGTTAGCATACGTGTCCTCGCTCATAGTTGGATCGTCAATAAAATACGATCAATGTCATGCTAATCGAGGAGAATTCTCGAGGGCCTTTTTGAAATTTCTTTATTTCTCGTGAGACCACATGCATTACAAGGTAGGTTTATAATAACTTTAACATATATGTGTAGTTTTAGGTTTTTTTAAATGCTTGGGGTTTTCATAATTACATAGTTTATATATATATATATATATTCAAAAATTGTTTGTGTTGCATGCCTTTTGAGAAAATATATATTTAAGTAATATTTGTTTTTCATAAACAAGAATGTGCATATGTTAAAAAAGTATCAAAACTTTTCATGTGAGTATTTTGAACATGTTTTCAATAAAAGACACGTATATGTTCAGGTTTTACAAACATATTCTAACATATGTATTTTGGATTTTATGAATAGTTAAATACGAGTGTATTTCAAGAGTTTATGAATAAATATATGTATATGGCTCATGTTTTTTGAATATGCATGTTTCTGAAATTATTACGTAGTTTTAAGCCTGTGTAAATGCTTATGATGAATGATAAAATGCATATCAAAGATGCTGCATAGTATCTATGATGAAAAGCATGTTATTCAATTGTTATTTTATGTGAGGCAAAACAGGGTGGTTCAACAAAGAGAGGAGGTTGTTCAACAGGAGCGGCTGAGAGCAGTCACCAGGAGTCAGTGAAGGTGGCACTGGTGGGTGCCATCGGTGGCTGCCCAGTTGGTGGGAAGGAGAGAATCGGGTGGCAATGGTATGGTGCAAGACGAAAATCAGGAGAGAGATGGGCAGTGGTGGTGGTGGTGGTGGTGGTGGTGGACTGGTGGTGGTGGTGCTGGGTTTACACGAGAGAGGGGAGAGTGAAGGGTGAAGGGGAGCATGAGTGAAGTTTATGATACAGGTGAGAGGGAATGTAATGGGCAGAGGGGGCATGAGTAGAGTATTTATAGGAAGAAAAAAAGGAAAAAATCCAATTAGAAAGGGGGAAAACCTTTTTGATTTGAAAAAAAGTAGGGGGAAAAAACATTTTCAAAGGCGAGTGTGGAAAGAAAAACTTGAAATTAGAATTTGGTTTTGAATTTCTTTTTAGTTTTAAGTAGGAAAACAAGTGGGCTTGGATTTGGATTTTGGTGAGACCTATTTGGATCTCATTAAATCCAAATCCAACCTACTAATATATATATATATATATATATATATATATATAATTAAATTCATTTGGGTCATAAGTGGACTTAAATCCTATTTATTTAAATGAGATTCATTTGGGTCTTAGGTGGATCCAAACAAATTTATTATACTTTAATAGGATCCATTTGAGTCACAAATGGATCTAAAATTTTATTTACTTGATGAGATCGAATTGGGTCTCCAAGTGGATCCAAAAGTCCTTTTCTTAGTGAGATCCATTTGGGTCATCTAAATATATCCAAATCTTATTTTACTTAGTAGAATTCATTTGGGTCTCTAAATAAATCCAAGACACTTTCTACTTTAAAGAAAGATCCAATTGCGTCTCAAATGGATCTAAATTTCTTCTATGCCTGATTTAAACCCCGATATAAATCAAAACCCTACCCAAATCTATTTCGGTTGACTGAAATCATTTGGAGATCCAATCCTAAATAACTTGAGATCGAGTGGATCTTATATGTTCATTCAAATAGTTCAAACTTGCGTTTGAGTTGGTTGATCCTCTTAGATCTATATTGAGGTCGAGATCCAAATACTTCATACAAAACCTCATAACTGCCCAATTAAATATCAAATAACTTCAATAAATGCCAAAATATTATCCATAAATAACTGCTAATTAATCAATCAATATTAGCTAAGTAATTTGCTAAAAAATGATATTTAATCAAAGTTAAATACCAAAATAATTCACAAAAAAAAAATCTTTTATTTATTTAAAAATTTTGAGAAATTTATAAACTTTACATTATTGCTCAATGAATATTATTTCAATAAAGAGCAATTGGCAATCATTGATGTTAAGTCAATTTAGTTGTTTGAGCAACTGTGTAACAAAAGACTTAATGATATAGAACGATTTCAATGGCTATCAATATAGTCAAAAGATCGAGAAGTTGTTATCGACAAAAGGTTTAATAATCTTTAGCACTATCATAATTTTTTAAAGATCATGTGATAAGAAATAACTATAAAATAAAATTTATGAAAAACTGCAATAACAGAGTAACTGTAGTATGCATGAGAAATAACTTGCGGACTATGGTTCATTCCACTTGGAGGATCCATTGAACAAAGGTGCAGAAAACATAATTCTTTCAAGTGAAGAAGTATCAAAGTGAGCATACATGTGGTGGATCATTGGACAACGTAGTAGTGAAAAAAATATCTTTCAAGTGGATTTCAAGTGTTATTCTTGAACACTTACACGATAACCCAAAGTTAACTCTAAAAGAAATCTTAAATGACATTAGTCGCAAGGAAAGTATGAAGGTTACGTACAAACAAGCATGACATTAATGAGAAATGACTAAAGTGATCCTATATGGTTTATTCGAAGAGTTTTTCAAGATGCTTTTTGCCTATTGTCATTATTTGATGACGACTAACCGATGATCGACAATGTGCATTGAAACTGATAGACGACATAGATTTATGTACATGTTCGTATCTTTTCGTGCATGCATTGATCAGTTTTTTAAAGAAAGCCCTCTACCTCTTATGGTAGATGACATATTCCTAAAAGAAAAATACATAAATATTGTTGTCAGCCCATGGTATTGATCCTTGTGATCAAATATTTTCGGTTGCATTTACTATTATAGATAACGAGTCGAATGAATCATGGGTGTAGTTTTTTTATGCATGTGAATGCACAATTGAGACACTAATACAATGACATACCCAAAGTTAAAGTACAATTAACAGCTATCTCAAATAAGCACACAAAGCTACACAATATGTTCTCCCATACATGGCTAAATTGTCAGATTGAATTTTACACAAAACACTACGAAAAACTTTTAACATAAATTTGGAATATCACTAGGTCAACTTTGGTAAAGCACAGCCAAAGCACTCACGAGACAAAAGTATAATTATTTTCTTAAAAAGATTCAGGAGCAAAGGGAAGATGCATACAAGTATGCAACTAAGGTCATAAAAGAAAAACATTAGGCTAACATATACTTTTCAACTAGAATGTACAAGCGCTTAACCTCTAATATAGTAAAGAGATTTAATGCTAGGATTCTCACAATACATGACAAGTCACTAAATCCTCTTATTGAAAAACTTTATCTCATGATGATGAAACTTTTTGAAAACCAAAAGAATAATACCCATAACATGTGTGGTGCCTAAAGTAAAAAAAAGTTGGACGACGGTAAGAAAGAAGCACGAAATCTATGTGTTCAAGTAGTGCATTGCCTTCATCATCGATACAAAGCCTACAATCACTCTCACAATTGCAATGTTTATCTTAAAAAACAAACATGCTCTTGTAGAGAGTAACAGGTTAGCGAGATTTTGTGCAAACATATAATCACGTGCATTTTGTACGAAGACAAGTTATCAGAAGATTACTACGATAAGTTCTACACTATTAAATCGTATCAAGCTGCATATAATACTTATTCATTTTTTCTAATAACGGATAATATCCCACATCACTCCTCCAAACCTTATTCCAGTCTTACCACCTAAAGCGCATCCTAAAACAAGATACCTTAAGAAGAAACAAAAAACAGAACTCAAAAATGTTGGGTAATACAAGTGCAATCATTTTTTATGAAATTGGCCACAACCGGCGAAAGCACAAATAACATTATATTAGAGTACAGATGGTTTACAAAATCTGTAATTATTAGAAGTTGTTTTATGAATTCTTTCTTTGTATTTACAATCTTTTTTAATTAATTATTCCAATGTCTTATATCTTTTATGTATATAAGGAGTTCATAATGAATAATTATAAACAAAAAAAAAACATGGTAGTAGAAAGCAGTTCAAACCCCGTCACCAACCCCAAACAAGGAAGCAATTGTGTTAATTATACAACACATTGACCAGAATTATAAAGTGAAAATTGCCCAACTTCTGATAATTATTTGGTGCAATGAACTTTACACAATTTGGCTTTGAGGATACAACTGAGCTTGGCCTGCTCATGGAGTCTAATCTACAACGTGTTGTCCAACTAAACTGCCTGTCACAAATCACTTTAGATAGCACCTTTAATAAAATGAAAGGGACTCACACTAGGTTAAAAAATGATAGAGAGAGAGAGAGAGATGGATAACAGGAATAAAAGATAGGCTTCAGTTATTATAGACTCGATCCCAACAACCAATAATTGAGTCAAACGGCATCTACGGCCTAAAAAGGAAATTAAATGGTCTAAACAATACTAAAAAACCTAAAAACATCTATAGAGGAGGTGACTAGTCAAACGATCAAATGAGAGGAAACAACTAGGCCAATCAATCTTGCATGAAGTACATATCCTTATGTTAAAATCGATGTGAATCGGCTGATATGAATTGAATCTCCTAATTGGAAACAGCAACATTTAAAAAGTCACTTGCTCATGCACAGATATCTTGATAAATTAGATCAGTCAATATCAAGCATGCACTAAACCTTTCAATGAATTGCCGTTTATCCGGATCTCCAATGGAATTATTTCATCATATAAGCCCTCAAAAACTTCGTCAGCATGTACAGAATTTAGATGACTAAAACTAAATAAAACTAATCCAGTTATTATCATTCAATATTAAACAATAATGAAAAACACGACGGTTAAAAAGGTATACGAAATGCACACTCATGTTCTATGTTTCTTCTTCTTACTCGGAGAATTTAAATTCAAGTTTCTTTTTGTTATCATCGCAAAATTTTTAACTTTTGCAAATCAAACTGACCTTTGAAATAGTTTTTGAAAATAACTCGCCTCCGTTTTTAAAACGCGGGATAATTCCGAAGAATGGGACTCGCCTGTCGGTACGAGGTTTAACCGTTCCTGCCACCTTTAACAGGGGTAATTGAACCAAGGATCAACCTTATGCTCTACTCTATTCAACTTGTCTAAATCATATTCTAATTTCTAAATGCACAAAGAATCAGGCATGTGCTATGAATTTCTAAAATTGCATATTTGAAAACATGATGTTTGCTTCAAAGATTGAAAAATATTTGGAAAATGAACTCTTTGAAAATCGTGAATCATGATTGAGATACTGTATTTGAGAAAGTGAAAATCGATTTCTGAAGAAATCTTAAGATTTTGTGAAAATCGATTATGAATAACTTTGAAAAACTTGATTTCTTTGAATTTAAACTTTGAAGTTGAAAATCTAACTTAGAAAATCGAATTTGGAACTTGGGAAATACTTGAAATATCATTGGCAAATCAATATTTTGAGAAAATCGATTTTTGAATAAGACTTAGGAAATTTTTTGAGAAATTCAATTCCCTTTGACTTAGAATTTGAATTGGAATTGGCAAATGCATGAAATGAATGAATATTCTTTTGAGGAATTGAGAAATACTTTTTGTATTTTTGAGAAATGCAGTGCATTTTGAAGTTAGCCTAAGAGTGTAGGCTGAATGTGGCTAATGTGAAGATCATAAATCTAAGTATCATTCGTATTCTGACTATGGCCATAAATACAAATTCCACCAAGTTTATAAACTTCATAAAAGCTAGTGTATGTGCCATTCGTGTAGACCATGGTGAGTTTGAATATGCATGAATCATCATCCATCACACATTAAAATTATATAAAAAAAATAAACTATATGCAATGCAACCTAAGCTAAACAGGAAATGTAAATTCTTATTCCAAAGTTTAATTACAAATTACATCACTAATGAAATTTAAATACATGAAAAATAAAGTCTTCAATGTACCTGCAAAACTAGAAAACTTGGTTAATGAAAATATGTTGGCTTTTCTAGATTTATCCAGTAATATCTAGAAATTACTGGATTTTGCTAGATATAAGCCTTTTCCTTGATTCCCTTAAATAAAAATGATAAAATATAAAATAAAATTGAATAAATAAGGAAGATAAAATATGAAATTTCGAAATTGGGGTCCAAATGACCAAAATACCCCTAATAACAGGACTATGGCCTTGAAATTAGGGTTTTTAGAAAGATATTTTGATAAAATGCAAGTTTTGAAATTTGAATGGAATAAACTCAAACCAAATATGCTATGACATGATTAAAAATATGAAATTAGGGTTAGGGATTTCGAAATTGAGGTCAAATGACCAAATTGCCTCCGATAGCAAGACTATGGCCTTGAAATCAGGGTTTTTAGAAAGAGATTTTGGTAAAAACTTAGGTTTTATGCACTAAATGAAATCAAATAAGCACAAAATTAAACATAAAGTATCCTAATATGATTAAGAACATGATAAAACCCTAAAACCATATGCTTATGCGCGAAATCCAATAATATCACAAATTTTGTGATTTTTGCAGTGTTTTTGGATCTTTCAGGAACCCGGTTTTGCAATTTTATTAATTCAGCCATCAAATGGATTCCAAAATCCATAAAAATTGGTACCTGCACTTGTTATAACCCTAATGTCGAATTGGAATTATAAAAATAATTTTTTGACATTAAATTAATCCGAAAATTGCATTAAACCCTAAAAATATGCTATTTTTGACCTAATTCACCAACCAGTCTCAGTCCAAGACCTGCACCAGGGGTCAAATCTCCATGGAAATTTATGAAATTTTACAGAGACTAACTATAAAGATACACAGAGATTTCCCAATTTACAGATCAGAAAAATCATCTCCGGTTAGGGAGAAACCCTTCCGGCAATTTGAGCTAAAATATATCACTCTTAACAGGGATTAAAACAGCTATTCCATATTGAAAATACAGACATAAATAGAAATTCTAAACAAAAATCTCTAAAATTTTAGTGGTGAACAGTAGATAGAAAAATAACAATACTCACTTTTTACAGATTATGAATCGGATCTATGGTTTGGGATTTATGACTAACACAAGTCTGATTAGGGTTTTGGTAAACCCTAATGAGTTTTAAAATTAAAAACAGATTCTCTAAAACGGGAAAAATACTAAACAGTGATCAAAAAATCCAAAAATTTCACAGCAGACAGATCTACTCAATGTGAATCCATATCACTTTACAGATTTAAAATCGTATATAAGATGAGAGAAATATCATAACAGCAAGTTACCTTCTTGCTTTTAACCACGATTTTAAAGCTTTAAAAACCGGATTTGATGTCTGATTTTTTTGACAGAGTTCCCGAGATCCAAAACCTCTGATTTTTCTACAGTAACTCAATAACTCATGCATTCATCACATATAAAAAAATCAGAAATAAACAATGAGAACTTCAATCCGAAATAACATTATCTTTACTGTTCTAAACCTAAAACACAGAAATTTAAGAAACTTGAAAAACCATGCATTAACTAATGTAAATAAATAAAATAAACCATAAAACAGTAAAAAAAACTTATTTCTATGCTATAGAACGTAAAACAAACATGAATAAACTATGAAAATAAATTAAAAACAGGGAATCAATGGCTGGAATTTGATATCACCTTTAAAACATAGATTTAACCCATTAAAAAGGGTAAATCATATATTTTATTGGTTAATAATGCAAAGAATCATATTAAAATTAATTCTAATGGATTAAAATCTCTGTAAATCATCCAAAACAGGGTTAGATCACCTTCTTGGATCGTTCTTGCTGATTCTTGATGGTTCTTGAGGTTGAATCCATGGTTTAATCCATGAAGGGGATGACACCAATGGCTAAAATTGATTTAAAACATGAAAAAGTATTAAATAAAACTAAAAAATATAAAAAATATTACCTTGGTGCTTGCAGCTGCAATGGAGGAAGGTGGAGGTGCTGGAGAGGAGAGAGAGGCCACGAAAATTTGAGAGAAAAGAGCCCCCTTTTTTGGCCCCCTTTAGGTCCCCTTTTATAGTTTTTCAAAAAGTCACTTAATTAGGGTTAATTAAGAGGTTTTTCATTTTTTTAGGACTCTTTTTAATAAATCCACTAAAGGCAACGATTTTTTTGAGAATTATAGCCTAGGTGGGACTCTAATTAATCCCTAATTAACCCCTAACTAAACCTAGAAAACCCCCAAATGTGATGCCACTTGGCATCTTTCACATTTGGTTTTTAAAACACCTTTAAAAACCTTTAAAAACACTAGTTTTAAAAACTAACTTTCAAAATGAGTTTTTCAAAATGGTTTTGACTCTTATAAACCTCTAACACTAACCAAGACATCAACTAACCCTAGTCTAGCCCTGACTTACTCGAATATGGCGCCACCCCGAGTGGGCGCTACTTGAGTTTTTCAAAAAGCGATTTTAAAACTTGAAATCGAAGGAGTTTTCAAAAGATTTTCAAAAGTAAACTTAAAATTAGAATTTTTGAAATGGCATAGGGTTCTAACCGAGTTAGAATTCCTCTGGATATGGTGCCAACTGAGTGGGCCCACATCGAATTTTGAACATTTTTGAAATAAACACTGAAAATGGCTTTAAAAAGGGGTTAAAATCAGTATTTGAAATTCAAGATCTTTGAAAATAGGGTCTCAAGCGAACTGGAACTCCGGGTTAGAGTCCTGAACTCTTAGAACTCTGAGATTTTAGATTTTAAAAGCCAAATGAAATAATTTTCAAAAGATTTTATCAAGAAATGATGAAATAAGTCAGAAAACACAGTCAGGGTTACACTCCTAACTCGACCGAACTCTAAAATAGAGTCCTGAACTAACTGGACTCTGTAAAATGACCTAAATTTTGAAAATAATCGAAAAAGACTAAAAATGGAAGTAAAACAGACTTAAAAACAGACTCCTGACTGGATTAGGACTTTGAGACAGAGTCCTGATCGGACTGAAACTTTCAAAAATTTGAGAAATTTGATGAATACAGGAATTCAGAAGCGACACCATCTAAATGGGTCTCATCTGTGAATTGAAATCGATTAAAGTTTGAATTTGAAAGGAATCCAGATTGTTTTCTGAGAAAATATTTCGAAATACAAAAGTCCTGGGGTTGGAAAATGACAGAGTATTGAATAAAAACCCAGGTTTTGAAATTGATTTTGAAATAAAGCTTTAAAATTCAAATCTGGATTGAATGTTTTGAAATAGGAGTGCTGGATCTCGAAAATGAGATGCAATGTCATACAATGCTATGCAGAATACATGCAATGACATGCAATGATCTGTGATGACTTATGAAATGGACAAACACTGGATGAGGGTGAAAATTTGGGGTGTTTACAGATGCCCCTCTTTGCTGCTAAGCCGGTTGAAAGCCAAGCTTAGTGGCAAAGAAAACACACCAAATTTGGACTATAAAAATGCCCCAGTTAGATGAATCTGACTGGGTATGAAAGAATTAGTTCAAATGATGATGATAGATATGAAATGAAGAATAAGGAGAAAAATTTACTTCGAAAAGAAGTGAGATTCAGGTTTTGCCCTTAACCTGGATGGGACAGGAAATACCTCGTATGGAACGAGGCTCAGGCTTAACCCTTACCCTGAAAGGGGACGATACCTCGTGGAAAAACGAGGCTCAGGCTTAACCCTTAACCTGAAAGGGGACGATACCTCGTGGAAAAACGAGGCTCAGGCTTAACCCTTAACCTGAAAGGGGACGATACCTCGTGGAAAAATGAGGCTCAGGCTTAACCCTTAACCTGAAAGGGGACGGTACCTCGTGGAAAAACGAGGCTCAGGCTTAACCTTTAACCTGAAAGGGGACGATACCTCGTGGAAAAACGAGGCTCAGGCTTAACCCTTAACCTGAAAGGGGACGATACCTCGTGGAAAAACGAGGCTCAGGCTTAACCCTTAACCTGAAAGGGGACGATACCTCGTGGAAAAACGAGGCTCAGGCTTAACCCTTAACCTGAAAGGGGACGATACCTCGTGGAAAAACGAGGCTCAGGCTTAACCCTTAACCTGAAAGGGGACGATATACGGAATCCTCAAATGAAGAAACCATGATGGGACCTTCGAATTCTGCACAATAAATTCGAGAGGGGTTTGCAAAAGGAAGAAAGGGGGTTCCCTAAAGCTTGAAAAGGGATTGATCTTGGACGTCTCATTGCTAAGACTGAATGACTTTTAAGACAGATGACCTTTTTCGGAAAATTCAGGTTTAACCCTTAACCTGAACGAGAACTGTCTATGGTGGGACAGTGGGGAGCACAGGGAAGTGTGCGAATCTGAGAGCCCAGGCACTCAGATCAAAACAAGAAGGGAAGGATCTTGGACAACTCCCATCATCCGATCCTAAAAGGGATAACAACAACGCCTGGATACATCAAAATAAACATCAAGTTCTCACTTCATGTCAGGATAACTTAAAAAGATTGCCAATAAGATAAAAAAATTGTAGTTAATTCAAGAATGATAAGCACATATATATATGAAAAATATTCCCTCTTGTCTACCTGAAGTATTACCTCCGACTGGGCTTAACTCCGTAGAATCAAGATTCGAATTCAAATTACTTGCAATTGACTTTCCTTCAAGGAGGCTATCAATTTCATTGATATGGACGGAAAAGAATGTATTCTTGATATTGCGAGAGCTATTAGCGAAAGGATATTGATAAAAGAATTTCACAAAATTAAAGAAGATTCTTGATAGATTCGGCAGTCTGATATCCTGGGATTCTTTTCTCATGATGATCTTTCTGCACTCTTTTTTTTTTTTTTTTTTGGACAGAATTGGAGCTCTCTTGGATTTTTCGGGAATTACATCATCCTTCATTTTGGAGATGTCCTGGCTTTTCTCTCTTTATTTTTTTTGGAAGGGTACGTCACAAACTCCTTCATCTTAGAGATGTTCCGATCCTTCTTCTCTCTCAGGGATTATATTGATGGTTATTGGCTCATTGGTTGGGAATCTCTTGATGATAGCATAAATTAAATACCTTTTAGGGATTGTCGAGAGGTCCATCACACTCGCCTTCATCTCGACGGTGATCTGGACTTTCCCTGGAAGGATCCGTCACAAACTCCGTCATCTTGGAGATGATCCAAATCTTCTTTGGCCCCGGGGGTCGACTCGTCTAATTCGCCTTCATCTTGACGACAGTTGAGAGATCCCTTTTGCAGATATTTAATTGCATCTTAGGTGATTAAGGGGACATGGAGATTGAGTGGATTTTTCTGTATCACCCAGGATATTTCGACTGTTTTATTTTTCAAGAATGGTCTTTAAAAATGTGCCATTGACTGCGATCAATATCAATCACTTCTGGCTTTACAACAACATTGAATTTTCTTTGCTGGCCATATCGCGGATTTATTCTTCATCCTTTTGGTTGGCCAATAGAAAGATTTTGAATTTTGAATCCTTTTTCACAAAAGCTTTGTCCTTTCGGAAGTAATACTGAAGGTATTCTGAGGTACAATTTTATGCGATAAAGATTTTTGAGATCAACAACTATTTTTCATGACAAATTGGCAAAATATTCCTGAAATCCTTGGTGAAAGAAATCACTTGAGATCTAATAGACACATCCGTGGCTAGATTCTCCTCTCCTTTCCCCAAAGGAGAGACGATTTAGAATTTGGAATTAGGAATTAGGAATTACTCTTCTCCTTTCCCCAAAGGAGAGACTCAGAAATTGGAAATAGGATATTGGATGACCTGGAGATCGAAATTGAGAATTGGTTTACTGGGAGTGACATAGGTTCTGTAGGGATTCACCCTAAGAATGACATTGGTTCGATTGAGAATGATATTGGTTCACTGGGAACGACATGGGTTCAATAGGTATTCAACCTAAGAACGACATTGGTTCAATTAAGAACGACATTGGTTCACTGGGAACGACATGGGTTCAATAGGTATTCAGCCTAAGAACGACATTGGTTCAATTAAGAACGACATTGGTTCACTGGGAACGACATGGGTTCAATAGGTATTCAGCCTAAGAACGACATTGGTTCAATTAGGAACGACATTGGTTCACTGGGAACGACATGAGTTCAATAGGTATTCAGCCTAAGAACGACATTGGTTCAATTGGGAACGACATTGGTTCACTGGGAACGACATGAGTTCAATAGGTATTCAGCCTAAGAACGACATTGGTTCAATTGGGAACGACATTGGTTCACTGGGAACGACATGGGTTCAATAGGGATTTAGCCTAAGAACGACATTGGTTCAATTAAGAACGGCATTGGTTCACTGGGAACGACATGGGTTCAATAGGGATTCAGCCTAAGAACGACATTGGTTCAATTAAGAACGGCATTGGTTCACTGGGAACGACATGGGTTCAATAGGTATTCAGCCTAAGAACGACATTGGTTCAATTAAGAACGGCATTGGTTCACTGGGAACGACATGGGTTCAATAGGTATTCAGCCTAAGAATGACATTGGTTCCATTGAGAACGACATTAGTTCAATAGGGATTCAGCCTAAGAACGACATTGGTTCAATTGAGAACGGCTTTGGTTCACTAGGGATTCAGCCTAAGAACGACATTGGTTCAATTGAGAACGGCATTGGTTCACTGGGAACGACATGGGTTCAATAGGTATTCAGCCTAAGAACAACATTGGTTCAATTGAGAACGACATTAGTTCAATAGGGATTCAGCCTAAGAACGACATTGGTTCAATTGAGAACGGCTTTGGTTCACTAGGGATTCAGCCTAAGAACGACATTGGTTCAATTGAGAACGGCATTGGTTCACTGGGAACGACATGGGTTCAATAGGTATTCAGCCTAAGAACGACATTGGTTCAATTAAGAACGGCATTGGTTCACTGGGAACGACATGGGTTCAATAGGGATTCAGCCTAAGAACGACATTGGTTCAATTAAGAACGGCATTGGTTCACTGGGAACGACATGGGTTCAATAGGTATTCAGCCTAAGAACGACATTTGTTCAATTAAGAACGGCATTGGTTCACTGGGAACGACATGGGTTCAATAGGTATTCAGCCTAAGAACGACATTGGTTCAATTGAGAACGACATTAGTTCAATAGGGATTCAGCCTAAGAACGACATTGGTTCAATTGAGAACGGCATTGGTTCACTGGGAACGACATGGGTTCAATAGGTATTCAGCCTAAGAACGACATTGGTTCAATTAAGAACGGCATTGGTTCACTGGGAACGACATGGGTTCAATAGGTATTCAGCCTAAGAATGACATTGGTTCAATTGAGAACGACATTAGTTCAATAGGGATTCAGCCTAAGAACGACATTGGTTCAATTGAGAACGGCTTTGGTTCACTAGGGATTCAGCCTAAGAACGACATTGGTTCAATTGAGAACGGCATTGGTTCACTGGGAACGACATGGGTTCAATAGGTATTCAGCCCAAGAACGACATTGGTTCAATTGAGAACGGCATTAGTTCAATAGGGATTCAGCCTAAGAACGTGGACCAGGAGGACTTCAACCTAAAAAAATCACATATCTGAAAGATACCAATCCAAAAGGAGTTCAACCTAAGGACTGTAAAGAATATTGGATCAGGAGGATTTCAACCTACAGATCAAATTTTTCGGCAGTGAAATTAGTTCCGAAGGAGTTCAACCTAAGAACCGGGGATTAGTAGGACTTCAACCTACAGGTCGAATTTTTTAATACGAGATTGGTTCGAAAGGGGTTCAATTTATGAGCCGTATTGGTTTGACAGGCATTCAACCTACAAATCACATCGACTCCGCAGGGGTTCGACCTACGAACTATCAATTCCATGAGGATTTAACCTAAGATCACATCGGTTCCGCAGGGGTTCGACCTACGAACTATCAATTCCATAGGGATTTAACCTAAGATCACATCGGTTCCGCAGGGGTTCGACCTACGAACTATCAATTCCATAGGGATTTAACCTAGGATCACATCGGTTCCGCAGGACTTTGACCTACGAACTATCAATTCCATAGGGATTTGACCTAAGGATCACATTTTAATAGGGAAAAGTTCAACTTATGGGTTTTGAATTTGGGAAATAAAAAATTTTAGTTCATGATTTGAATGGACCATCATAGTTAGCTTCTCAAGACCTGTTTTCAGGATTAACCCCTTCTCCTGAGCGGAGAAGCTTGATGCAAATGCAAACGGATGGAAATGAATGCAAATGTATGCAAAATGATATAAATGGGTGCACATGCGTGCAAAATGAGAGATTTGTTTGATTCTGCCTGCATACAGAAAGTTTTGATGACAATTTTCAAAGTAATGCCCCAGTATAATGGGGAAAGAATATTTTGAACAAAAGGATAAATGATTGATGTTCGAAGAATGCTCTCTGAAGGTGGCACGACAACTGGCTTTTGATTGATTCAGAAGAGACTCTGAAGAGGTCATTCCTCATAAAAGAACATTTTATAGAGAAGGAGAATAAAAGGTGGCACCGGTGCTTGTGGGAAAAATAATCAACTTTATTGATGCATTGAAGGAAAATGACAAATTGAGAGAAGAACTGGGACTACATTGTCCCTTTTAAAATGATAGAATGATGAAAGTGACATAGTCTTGACATTGTCAACTTTTAGAAAACTTGCTCAGGATGGTCGACTAGTATTTTCCTCATCTTCAATAAGGATATTCTTGTCGATGCAATCTTGAATGATATTCTTCAGGACGAAACAATTCTCAGTGTCATGTCCCACTGCCCGATGAAATTTGCAAAATCTTTCTTTGAATCTGCCCATGATTGTTGCGGGATCAGCTGCTTTAGGTAAACGGATCATATCTTTTGCAAGCATGTATTCCAGAACACTCTCTAGTGTTTGGTCCAGAGGGGTGAACTTTCGATCCGTACTCCAATCCTTGCGCTTTGGCTTTTCTTGATCTTTCTCTTTATGCTGAGGACTAGATTGAAGAGGCCTATCATTGTTGGAGAACTTTCCTTTTTGGCCCTTGGATCCCTCTGAATAGTGATCATGATTTTTCTTGTTGCTTTTGCTATCATTGGCAGAAAGAGTGAAGTGAGCCTTCTTCTTCTGCTCACTCTGATTGTTACCTTGTGTAAAGATGAAGCCTTCATAAACTCCATTTTCCATGCTTAGCTCGAGCCACTCGGCTTGTTCTGTCAGTTCGATGAAGGTTTTTGACGGTGCCGTGGAAATGAGACCTTTCAAGGGTTGTGAAAAATTATTCAAGATTAGTGACAATGCATGCCCTTCTGATATTGGATCTCTCATCTTATTGCAAGCTGACCTCCATCGGTGGATAAAATCTTGGGCCTTCTCGTTTTCTTTCTGCTTGAGGCCGCAAAGATGACTGAGAGTCGGGAGTGCTTCAGCATTGAATAGAAAGCGCTCAATAAATAAATTGACCACTTTATCAAACTCTTTCAGCTCTATCGGGTTGATATGCTCTGAATACCACTTTGCCGCGATACCCTCCAAGCTGCGAGGGAAGCAGAGAAATAAGGCACGATTATTCCTCTTGAACCTGGAACACTCTGCGAAGAATAGGGCGAGATGCGCTTTTGGATCGCCCGAACCATCAAACTTGATAAATTTCTTGGGGAGATTATCAAGATCATCATCCCCATCCAGTCCATCATAGAAGTCTTCGCTTGTAAAGACCCTTTTGCCTTTGTCACGAGCTTGCAGATCTTTGACCATTTTCATTACGTCTTTGAGTTGTGACTGAGTAGGGTCATCGACAGATTGATTCCTGGACTTGTAAGCCGACCCCTGCCCCTGAGTCGACCTTTTGAATTCTTGCTTGTTTTCATACTCTTTGTCAGTATCATCTGCTGATTCTGACTCATCAGACATTTCCTCATGACAATTCTGCTTTTTACTGGTCTTCACATTCTTGGTTGCATGACCCTTTTCTTTCTGTTTGGTCTGAATTTGCTCAGTACTGGCCTCAGCTTGCTCTGCCAGCATCTTGGTTATCATCTTTTTGAACATGGCGTACATTTGGGGATCGATGCCATCATCCGCCTGCTGACCCTGATTCTGGATTGATCGAGGTGAGTCCATCTCTTCTTCTGAAGCTACTGAGTACGCGACGCCTTCAACTGATGCGGCTTTCTTTCTGGATCTTGTATCAACCATCGGGTATCGCAAATGTTCTCTTGGATATTACTGATGCTCTCTGCAAGGTAGGATTGATGGTTAGGTTTTTGAAGGAAATTTGGTTTGGAGGAAAATATTCACTGAGAATTTTGGTAGACAATTGAAAGAGTATCCCATTACTAAAGATTGAGTCGTTGTTGGGATTACGACAATTGTGTTGTCATTCCTTTGCAAAATAAACAACTGAGAATATGCCTTGTTACCTAGGCGAGGTCATCAAACCAAGGTGAAATGTAGAATAAAGGAATTTTATTGAGAGGAAAAACATGATTTTATCAATAATACACTTGACAGAGGGGAGGGGGACAAGCAATTTTCCACCACTCTAGATAATCAGAAGATACACGAGGACCAGGAAAAATAGTAAGACTGACAAAGGAATCCCAGCCATGTCTGGCAGAATGGTATGCTCCGGACCACTGATCTGATATGAGATCGAATTCTGGCAAAACCCCGGCTAGTGGACGAATCTCTACGCGCTTCTGCCTCTGAGAGAATTGCCTGACACACTGCTCTGGATGATAATATGCGCAGAAGAACGGGCCCAGTAGCCTGAATCGCTTGCCGTATGCATAAGTATATCTGGGAGGTGATTCCTGACGATCAAAGTAGTCCCATACGACTTCTTTCTCCTGAAGGTTGTCGATCAAGAACCGGTATCGTGCAACTGGAAGGAGCTTCTCACCATTGTATCTGAAGGAACTGGCTCGGACTGGCACATGCCGGAGGAACCAAGACTGCAGCGCGTAGGTGCACCCTTCGACTAAAATTGATTCTCCGAGTGCGAAACGAGTCAACCCTCGGTATAGAAAAGCGAGTGCGGCCATGGCTATCGAGAGGCGGCTGGTCTGTCGACTTCCCCATCTCCTTAGAAGCTGAACTATTCTGATATCCATGTAATTTCGTCCGTCAGGAAAGAAAGCCAATCCCACCGTGCACAGAACCATCGCATGCTGAATTCTCTCTCGAGCTGTCCTAGACAACGAACTGACTTCCACAAATGTCCCATACTGTCTGTAGATTTCGAGCAGGTCCACATATTCGTTTCCGTCTTCTTCAATCAGAGGCCAAGACTTGCGTCCGGTCATGCGAGCTAAAGCATCCTTAGGGTCCAGACCCATAACATTAATCAGAAACTGCTTCTCCAATGGATCTCCAGGCTGACCGGCTGGCTCGGGCAATCCCATGATCTCTGAAAATTCATCCATCAGCACTGTCATCTCGCCCCACGGG
Source organism: Nuphar pumila (assembly GCF_984573655.1). Classification (NCBI taxonomy): domain Eukaryota; kingdom Viridiplantae; phylum Streptophyta; class Magnoliopsida; order Nymphaeales; family Nymphaeaceae; genus Nuphar; species Nuphar pumila. The sequence continues at coordinate 62,232,044 of NC_143261.1, read as the reverse complement.
AACCAGAAGGTAGAAGTGCTCGGATTCCACCGTTCTGCTAGTGCATGGATCAAGTTGCCGTTGACTGTCTGCTTTCCCACTGCGGACGCCAGTTCCAATCCACACTCGTCCAGATAGTCCGGAAACATACGAGAGAAGTTCTTGAACCATGAATAATACCACCGGGGAAAGAAGGATCCGGTGCTGAGGACTCGATGTTCGGGAAGACTTTGTCGCACCTCGTAGGAGATGTGACCATCAGGGAAGACTGAATCAAGCTGACTGGATGCCATCGGACTAGAAGACATGGAAATTGGAATAAGACTTGGAAAATACAAAAATTTTGAAGAAAATGCAGGCAGGATAAAAATAAAGCAGGAAATTCGAGATCCAGAAGAAAGGAAAGATGGGAAATCACCTGGAATTTTGAAGGAAATTAAGGGAAATTTGGAAAATCGTCCAGGGTTTGATGAAAATAGAGAAGGAAGTATTTGGAAAATCGTCCAAGGTTTAAAACATGGACAGTACATGGACATAGATTGGGGAATTTTGAGAAAATCGTCCAGTATTTTTAGAAAATTGGGAAAATATGGAAAATAAAAAGAAATGACTATAACACATTCTGCACAAACAAGTATGCACATACAACATTCCCTAAAAGCTGACTCTAGATGCACAAATTTTGAAATAGTTGTAGGACCTTAATCCTAACTCTAAGGTTCAGATCAACTATATCCAATCCAGTTATGCCTATATACTCAAGCCAAGGCTCAATGTACGTGGCATAAAATCAATTTCTCCGGTTCTAGGTTCAAGTTTTCCAACATCCTTGAGCACCTGCCGATATACGTTGGACTATGGCCCTTGGTACGTGGCAGGGGGGTTTTCACCCAAATAGGTGGCCCAGTTGTGAGGCTCTGTCCCGAACTATGGTTCTGGAAGAGAGCCCAGCAACGTGAAGACCGGGACAATATAGGTGGGGTGATTTTTGAAAAACATGAGCACATGCAATCAAACAGAAGGCTCTAAGTCCTAAAGAGATAGATTTTTGAAATATTTGAAGAAGCAAGCATTGTTTTCATACAATTCCTAAATTGAGGAGTGTTGTATTAGACCTAAGTCTGTGTGAGCATGAATAATTCTCCTCAATATGGTCCTACCAAACCATACCTAGTCTATATGCATTCCATGTCAGCTGGGTTCAAGTCTAGGCTCCTAGGTTCACACGATATCATAAAGCAAAGCTGACATTCCATGGAAATCGATTTTGACAATTTGAACTAAGTAGAGCATTAGATTGATCAGGCGAAGACAGGTCCCATCACGGTCGCCAAACCTGTTATCATCGCAAAATTTTTAACTTTTGCAAATCAAACTGACCTTTGAAATAGTTTTTGAAAATAACTCGCCTCCGTTTTTAAAATGCGGGATAATTCCGAAGAATGGGACTCGCCTGTCGGTACGAGGTTTAACCGTTCCTGCCACCTTTAACAGGGGTAATTGAACCAAGGATCAATCTTATGCTCTACTCTATTCAACTTGTCTAAATCATATTCTAATTTTTAAATGCACAAAGAATCAGGCATGTGCTATGAATTTCTAAAATTGCATATTTGAAAACATGATGTTTGCTTCAAAGATTGAAAAATATTTGGAAAATGAACTCTTTGAAAATCGTGAATCATGATTGAGATACTGTATTTGAGAAAGTGAAAATCGATTTCTGAAGAAATCTTAAGATTTTGTGAAAATCGATTATGAATAACTTTGAAAAACTTGATTTCTTTGAATTTAAACTTTGAAGTTGAAAATCTAACTTAGAAAATCGAATTTGGAACTTGGGAAATACTTGAAATATCATTGGCAAATCAATATTTTGAGAAAATCGATTTTTGAATAAGACTTAGGAAATTTTTTGAGAAATTCAATTCCCTTTGACTTAGAATTTGAATTGGAATTGGCAAATGCATGAAATGAATGAATATGCTTTTGAGGAATTGAGAAATACTTTTTGTATTTTTGAGAAATGCAGTGCATTTTGAAGTTAGCCTAAGAGTGTAGGCTGAATGTGGCTAATGTGAAGATCATAAATCTAAGTATCATTCGTATTCTGACTATGGCCATAAATACAAATTCCACCAAGTTTATAAACTTCATAAAAGCTAGTGTATGTGCCATTCGTGTAGACCATGGTGAGTTTGAATATGCATGAATCATCATCCATCACACATTAAAATTATATAAAAAAAATAAACTATATGCAATGCAACCTAAGCTAAACAGGAAATGTAAATTCTTATTCCAAAGTTTAATTACAAATTACATCACTAATGAAATTTAAATACATGAAAAATAAAGTCTTCAATGTACCTGCAAAACTAGAAAACTTGGTTAATGAAAATATGTTGGCTTTTCTAGATTTATCCAGTAATATCTATAAATTACTTGATTTTGCTAGATATAAGCCTTTTCCTTGATTCCCTTAAATAAAAATGATAAAATATAAAATAAAATTGAATAAATAAGGAAGATAAAATATAAAATTTCGAAATTGGGGTCCAAATGACCAAAATACCCCTAATAACAGGACTATGGCCTTGAAATTAGGGTTTTTAGAAAGATATTTTGATAAAATGCAAGTTTTGAAATTTGAATGGAATAAACTCAAACCAAATATGCTATGACATGATTAAAAATATGAAATTAGGGTTAGGGATTTCGAAATTGAGGTCAAATGACCAAATTTCCCCCGATAGCAAGACTATGGCCTTGAAATCAGGGTTTTTAGAAAGAGATTTTGGTAAAAACTTAGGTTTTATGCACTAAATGAAATCAAATAAGCACAAAATTAAACATAAAGTATCCTAATATGATTATGAACATGATAAAACCCTAAAACCATATGCTTATGCACGAAAATCCAATAATATCACAAATTTTGTGATTTTTGCAGTGTTTTTGGATCTTTCAGGAACCCGGTTTTGCAATTTTATTAATTCAGCCATCAAATGGATTCCAAAATCCATAAAAATTGGTACCTGCACTTGTTATAACCCTAAAGTCGAATTGGAATTATAAAAATAATTTTTTGACATTAAATTAATCCGAAAATTACATTAAACCCTAAAAATATGCTATTTTTGACCTAATTCACCAACCAGTCTCAGTCCAAGACCTGCACCAGGGGTCAAATCTCCATGGAAATTTATGAAATTTTACAGAAACTAACTAGAAAAATACACAGAGATTTCCCAATTTACAGATCAGAAAAATCATCTTCGGTTAGGGAGAAACCCGTCCGGCAATCTGAGCTAAAATATATCACTCTTAACAGGGATTAAAACAGCTATTCCAGATTGAAAATACAGACATAAATAGAAATTCTAAACAAAAATCTCTAAAATTTTAGTGGTGAATAGTAGACAGAAAAATAATAATACTCACTTTTTACAGATCATGAATCGGATCTATGGTTTGGGATTTATGACTAACACAAGTCTGATTAGGGTTTTGGTAAACCCTAACGAGTTTTAAAATTAAAAACAGATTCTCTAAAACGGGAAAAATACTAAACAGTGATCAAAAAATCCGAAAATTTCACAGCAGACAGATCTACTCAATGTAAATCCATATCACTTTACAGATTTAAAATCGGATATAAGATGAGAGAAATATCATAACAGCAAGTTACCTTCTTGATTTTAACCATGATTTTAAAGCTTTAAAAACCCGATTTGATGTCTGATTTTTTTGACAGGGTTCCCGAGATCCAAAACCTCTGATTTTTCTACAGTAACTCAATAACTCATGCATGCATCACATATAAAAAAATCAGAAATAAACAATGAGAACTTCAATCCGAAATAACATTATCTTTACTGTTCTAAACCTAAAACACACAGAAATTTAAGAAACTTGAAAAACCATGCATTAACTAATGTAAATAAATAAAATAAACCATAAAACAGTAAAAAAAACTTATTTCTATGCTATAGAACGTAAAACAAACATGAATAAACTATGAAAATAAATTAAAAACAGGGAATCAATGGCTGGAATTTGATATCACCTTTAAAACATAGATTTAACCCATTAAAAAGGGTAAATCATATATTTTATTGGTTAATAATGCAAAGAATCATATTAAAATTAATTCTAATGGATTAAAATCTCTGTAAATCATCCAAAACAGGGTTAGATCACCTTCTTGGATCGTGTTTGTTGATTCTTGATGGTTCTTGAGGTTGAATCCATGGTTTAATCCATGAAGGGGATGACACCAATGGCTAAAATTGATTTAAAACATGAAAAAGTATTAAATAAAACTAAAAAATATAAAAAATATTACCTTGGTTCTTGCAGCTGCAATGGAGGAAGGTGGAGGTGCTGGAGAGGAGAGAGAGGCCACGAAAATTTGAGAGAAAAGAGCCCCCTTTTTTGGCCCCCTTTAGGTCCCCTTTTATAGTTTTTCAAAAAGTCACTTAATTAGGGTTAATTAAGAGGTTTTTCATTTTTTTAGGACTCTTTTTAATAAATCCACTAAAGGCAACGATTTTTTTGAGAATTATAGCCTAGGTGGGACTCTAATTAATCCCTAATTAACCCCTAACTAAACCTAGAAAACCCCCAAATGTGATGCCACTTGGCATCTTTCACATTTGGTTTTTAAAACACCTTTAAAAACCTTTAAAAACACTAGTTTTAAAAACTAACTTTCAAAATGAGTTTTTCAAAATGGTTTTGACTCTTATAAACCTCTAACACTAACCAAGACATCAACTAACTCTAGTCTATCCCTGACTTACTCGAATATGGCGCCACCCCGAGTGGGCGCTACTTGAGTTTTTCAAAAAGCGATTTTAAAACTTGAAATCGAAGGAGTTTTCAAAAGATTTTCAAAAGTAAACTTAAAATTAGAATTTTTGAAATGGCATAGGGTTCTAACCGAGTTAGAATTCCTCTGGATATGGTGCCAACTGAGTGGGCCCACATCGAATTTTGAACATTTTTGAAATAAACACTGAAAATGGCTTTAAAAAGGGGTTAAAATCAGTATTTGAAATTCAAGATCTTTGAAAATAGGGTCTCAAGCGAACTGGAACTCCGGGTTAGAGTCCTGAACTCTTAGGACTCTGAGATTTTAGATTTTAAAAGCCAAATGAAATAATTTTCAAAAGATTTTATCAAGAAATGATGAAATAAATCAGAAAACACAGTCAGGGTTAGACTCCTAACTCGACCGAACTCTAAAATAGAGTCCTGAACTAACTGGACTCTGTAAAATGACCTAAATTTTGAAAATAATCGAAAAAGACTAAAAATGGAAGTAAAACAGACTTAAAAACAGACTCCTGACTGGATTAGGACTCTGAGACAGAGTCCTGATCGGACTGAAACTTTCAAAAATTTGAGAAATTTGATGAATAGAGGAATTCAGAAGCGACACCATCTAAATGGGTCTCATCTGTGAATTGAAATCGATTAAAGTTTGAATTTGAAAGGAATCCAGATTGTTTTCTGAGAAAATATTTCGAAATACAAAAGTCCTGGGGTTGGAAAATGACAAAGTATTGAATAAAAACCCAGGTTTTGAAATTGATTTTAAAATAAAGCTTTAAAATTCAAATCTGGATTGAATGTTTTGAAATAGGAGTGCTGGATCTCGAAAATGAGATGCAATGTCATACAATGCTATGCAGAATGCATGCAATGACATGCAATGATCTGTGATGACTTATGAAATGGACAAACACTGGATGAGGGTGAAAATTTGGGGTGTTTACACTTTTCCCTTTGCCTGACCTTTTCATTCCACTTACAAGCTCTGTAACTTCAATAGAATTTGAAGCCGGCTCTTCCAAAATGCTGCAATACCAAGTTGACAACCACCAGAGTAAGATGAATTTATTCAGCAAAAATTCTAGTTGGCAGGCAGAGAATTGCCTTTTTTTATATTTTTTGAGAGGAAACCTCAGTTCAGGTGGTGGGGCCCGGTAGAGATTGATGCTCTGCCGTATGGCCCACTCCCAAGCACATAAAATCCCTCCAGGGAGCTTGATGCTTGGGCTTAAAGCAAGGGATGCACACCTTGGGTATCACAGTTACAAATCTCATTCTCAGGTTAAAAAAGTGAGTTTTCCTCAGGAAAATCTCTGTAAGTTGAAAATTTATACATTCATTACTAATATAGAGCAATCCTAGGGTGCTCCCGGAGCACCTACTAGAAATCATATTTGTAGGTTGCATCTTCTCAATCAGATCTTATAGATGTACTTAAAACAGTGTATTTAATAGGAATCATGTTTTGGATCATGTTCAAAATAGGCTTTTTTAGTCATAAAATTTTGGTACCTTGTGAGCCATTGATTTTTGAAGATCTTAAAAAAAACTACATGTATGACATAATCACATGATCCAAACATTTTTTTCCACTAAATAAAAACTGTAGATCATATCTATAGGGTCTGATCAATGAAAAAAGCACTCAGATTTTGAAAATTTGAAGCTTCTACTAGGTGGCAGTAGGTGATCGGGGAACACCCTATCATTATTAATATAGAGTAATGCTCCGGGAACACCTACTCCCTCCTACTAGAAAGCAAAGTTGTAGATCATATCTATAGGGTCTGATCAACGAAAAAAGCACTCAGATTCTGAAAATTTGAAGCTTCTATTAGGTGAGAGTAGGTGCTCTGGGAGCACCTTATATATATATATAAATATATATATAGAGAGAGAGAGAGTGAGAGATTTTGAAAATGAGGTAAGGGGCGTTTACAAAAATACTATACAACATAGGTTACTTTGAGCAATGGGGTGAAGGGCATTTACAAAATACCATATAATATAAGGTAGTTTCAGCAATGGGGTGAAGGAAGTTTAAATGATACGCAACATATAACACAGTTTCCCTTTAAAAAAATATGCATAAGTTGTTTAGAGTCTAATCGGCTACTTGAATAGTACCATACCAAATGTGTAGGGGAGGGAAGGCCCTCTCAACTGCTATATAAAACGAGGGTGCCTCCCCTTCATTTAGTGAAAAGCCATTGCCATCGGTAGTCAGCATTCAATGCTGCCTGACATGCGCCATTCAATGCCAGCTCAGCTCAGCATTGAATGATTGCTGACAAAAAAAAAGTTCACACCATCAAAAGAAGTGGCATGATTTTTTTGTATATTTCAAAATCTTACAAAAAATCGTGAGGGTTTTAGCAGTATTTTTAAAATATCGCATTTTTTTTCGGGTATATATCGTTTTGTGATTATATTGAAGCCTTTGTGAGCCAAGCAGAGAATTAATTAATTATTGGAGATTTCTAACAAAAATCCATCTATTACCTTGATTTCTTCTCAGCTTTTTTAGAAAGAGATCCCTCAACAATCCTTGCATGATACTTATGGAAAGGAGCACTCCCTTTTCTTTTTTCATCCTAGAGATATTAGAACAGTTGGTGAGAGAAGATGGCTAGTAAACACAAAAAAAAGAGAAACACTAGCACACCTGGAGAAAAGATTCAAGTGATGCTTGGTCATTTGGAGAAAAAGCAATCTCATCCCTTATTTTCTGTACAAATTCTATGTTCTGCTCAACCTATATCATAGGAAAAAGAAAAAGGTGAGAGAGTTGCCAAATTAATTTGATACTTGAATGCTGAAGAGCGCAGAAGATGGCAAGTCTTTAATTACAAGAAAAGCTCATTTTCATATTCTCCCGTAATTTAAGCTTGAATGAAAAAGAAAAAAGCAGACATCATCTCTTTTCATGAATATTTGATGTCAGATTATGATATCCAGAAACTTCAAGAGCATGATATTAATACAAAAAAAAATATGTGAAGATGATATGTTCATCACGAAATCCACTACTAGTGCATCCTGCTTACAAAGTTTGCATCTGTAGAATACCATTATATACTACAATATGAAACAGTCCTAAAATATTCACTGATGTCAACTAAAAACCAAGACTATGTTTTAGTTTAATTTTCTTTTCCTTATTTCATCAATTAGTTTAACATTGGTCACAAAGAGCACAACAGAGGATGTTTCAAAAATCATCCTGCTACTTTCATTTGGATATTATTTTGGGTGTTGCATGGAATCTGGTCCAGTCTAGGAAATGTCGTAGATAGTTGAAGTGTAAGTGCATATCACAAACACCAAAAGGGATTTGTTTTAATTTTATCAGCAACAAATACTTAAAATGATTTTGGGTAAGATGCTGGGAGCTGGCCTTGCAGCAGAGTGTGCATTTGGCCAGCGGAGTGGGATTGAGGAGTGATGCTAATCCCACATCTCAAGATCAAAACCAGCCATGTGCCTGTGTGCAAGCTGATGCAAGCGGTTGTAATGAAGTATGTGGAATTACAAAAGCAAAGTGCAAAAGCACATAAGTGGACAATTACAAAGAAGATAGACAAGCACAAAAGTGCATAGACAAAAGTCCACTAAAGGACAATACAAAGAGTCAATTAAAAATAAAATATTATTAAAAATGTGCTTTGGGAAGCCATGAAAAAATATAGGGGGAACACTCCCCTATTTATATACAAATACAAGAGGGAGACCATTGGGAGCTCCCTTTCATAGAGACGTTGGGGAGCTCCCTCGGTCATATTTTTTTACTGTTGGGGCCCCTATCGACTCTATAGAGTGGGGCCCAATGACATGATAAAATAGAAATAAAAAAAGAAAATGAAGACAAAAATAAGAAAATGAAAAAATAGTTGTTTCTAATAAACAACTATAATTACATACAAAAAGACAAAAATGCCCTTATTGGGCAAACTGTTTATATATATATACACTCCCCTTCAAACTTTACGAGAAAATGATCGAAAGTTTGCTGAGAAAGAGAAATCGAGGAGCGGAAAGAGCTTTGATGAAGAAATTTGTCAACTGGTACGGCAACGTAATAGTTCCTCTTAGATATTCATCACAAACATAGTGATAATCCATCTTAATATGTTTGATTCGCTCATGGAAGGTATGGTTGCTCGCAATGTAGATTACACTCTTATTGTCATAACACTCTTCGAAGGTGTTGAGATGATGATTTCCATATCACTGAGAAGACTTTTAAGCTACACAAGCTCCATTGTTGTCATAGTCATTACCTGATATTCGGCTTCAGCTGAAGATAAAGATATTTTTTGTCGTTTCTTACACCTCCAATAGATCAACGAATCTCTTTAAAAAATACAAAAACCTATCATTTAGGTTACCACCCCGGATAATTAGATCTAAAGATGATGAAGAGGACAAAAAAAAGCTCTTTTGAAATGGTGTTTTTAATGTATCACACAATCCTCATAATTGCTGCCATGTGCAATGTGGTAGGGCATGTTGAAACTGACTTGCTGCATGAACACATGAGTGATATTAGGTTGGGTGATAGAGAGATAAGTGAGAGATCCAATCAATTGATAATATGAAATAGAATCTTCAAGCAATACACTATCTTCAAGTCTTAATTTTGTATTTATGACTTTTGAGGTTTTTATCGAAAACTTTTGACCTAGCACATATGTTAGCAGCTAATTTTATTTGAGAGAGAATATATCCTCTGAGAGAATAGGCAACCTCAATTCCTAAAAAGTATCTCAAAAAAACCAAGTCAGACATATCAAAAGTTTTCTTTAAAATTGATTTAATTTCAATAACACCTTCTTTGTCATTTCCTGTGATGATCATATTATCAACATATAAAAAAAGAATCACAATTGTAATATTTGTTTTCTTGACAAAGAGAGTAGTGTCAATATAACAAGAGATAAATCCTAAATTAATCAAAACATTACTAAATTTATCATACCAATCCTTAGGAGCTTGTTTAAGACCATACAAGGCCTTTTAAAGTTTTAATTTTTTTTTTATTTAAACTAACCCCTGGAGGGGGTTCCATGTAAACTTTCTCACTAAAGATCTCCATTTAATAAGACATTTTTAATATTTAATTGGAAAGTAGACCATTTTTTAATAGAGACAATGACAATGAGAGCTCGAACACTAATAATTTTTGCCACGGGAGCAAAGGTTTCCTCATAATCTATTACATATTCTTGGGCATACCCTTTGACGACTAACCTTGCTTTATATCTTTCTAGTGATTCGTCACTTTTGGTTTTGACTTTAAATACTCATCTACGTCCTATAGGTTTCTTGTCTAAAGGAGGATCAACTATTTCCCATGTGTTGGCTTTTCTAAGAGTATTAAGTTATATTTCCATTGTTTTATTCCAATGAGGGTATTGTTTAGCATCATTATATTGAGATGATTCATAATAAGAGTGAATAATTATTAAACATGCTCTAAAGTTTAGAGAAAATGAGTCATATGATACAAATCTACTTGGAGCACTAGAGATTCAATTTGATCTCTTAAGTTAAGATTCATCTAAAGGTATATTTTAAGAGAACCTGCCAAGGGCACATGAGTGATTACCTTAACCCCGTCTAGTATACACATGCATATCATTTGATATATTTTCATTCAAACTTTCATGTTGATGTCTATCAACAATCAGATGTTCAACACTACAGTTATTGTCAAAAGAATTAAATACCTCAACAGAGTTAAACTTATCATCTCTTGGCAATACATCAAATACAAATGAGTAATCAAATTCTTATTTATGTTCTTTGCTATCAAACTCATTTTCATTTTCAAGAAAGGTGACATATTTTGAAACATAGAGTTTGTTATTTATTGAATCAAAACATCGATACTTTTTTTATTTTCTCTATAGCCCAAAAAAGCACATTCAATGGCTTTTGAGGATAGTTTATTATTTTTATGAGTAAGCACATAACACTTACAACTAAAAATTTTTAGTCTTTTAAAATCATCAGTCATTTTAAAAAGTTTTTCAAATGGAGAAACATTTTGCAACGAAAACAAAGGAATTCTATTTATTACGTATCTTGAGGTTAAAACAATTTCGGCCCAAATTTTTTTAGGAATATCTCTTGAAATTAAAAGAGTCCTAGTGGTTTTGATTATATGTCTGTTTTCTTTCTGCTAATCCATTTTATCGCAGAGTTCTAAGACAAGATCTTTGATGACAAATTTTATTTTGTTTCAAGTAGTTTTGAAAAATATTTGACATGTACTCCCCTCTCGAATCTGATCTAAGAATAGAAGGTTGCTAAAAAATTGATTTTTAACCATTATATGAAATTTCTGAAAAAAGGAGAACACATTGGATTTATGATTCAGAAAATAAATCCATGGGTATCTAATAAAATCATCAACAAAAATAACATAATAAGAGTAACCTTTTTTTTATATGACGGTTGAAGGATCTCATACATCTGAATGCACTAATTCAAAAGGCCGAGTAGAAATAAAGGTTCTACGAGGAAAGGGAATGATTTTCATTTTTTCAAAAATGTAATCTTTACAAGATATATATTTTTCATTACATATATTTTCCAAAAAAGAAAAAGAGACATCTTTGAAAAATTAAGATGCCCAAGTCTTTTATGCCAAGTATCAATATTTTTGTCATTTATAAAATTACAAAATAACATGAATGGAAGGGATAAAAAATCCATAAAGTAAAGATCGTTCCTCATATGGCCTTGCCCAATCAGCTTCCCTAACTGGAGATCCTGCACGGTGTAATCTTTAGATGAGAAATAAATTTTGCAACCACGATTGAAAATTTGAGAGACCGAAAAAAATATTTAAATTTAATTTTGGAATCACCCTTGTTTTTGAAACAAAAATTTTTTGAGAAATTTTTAAGTCAAGTGTTCCAATACTATTTATTTTTAAAGAGGTTTCATCGGCCATTGAAACATAAGATGAAGTAGAATTAGTGCAAACTTCGAAAAGGGCATTCTTATGATGTGTCATATGAAATGAAGCACCTGAATCTAGAATCCATATACTTGGAGGAGACGAAGAAGACACAATAGCAGCACCTAAAGTAGAAGATGATTTGAGAAGTTGTTGAAGCGCCTTCAATATTTGGTTAAGTGTGTCTTTAATATTTCCTCCATTTTTGCTTGCTTCTTTCTTAAGTGTGATTTCTCCAACGAAAGTGATTTTTCCTTTAAGCTTTGGGCATACCAGTCTAATGTGTCCCGATTCATTACAATAGTGACAAATAGAACCCTTTCTATATCTACTATTATAGTTGGACCCATTATTATAGTTATTTTGTTTTACAAAGTGGGGAGCTTATAGGCCCTTACATTGGAACCCAGCTTAATAACGATCAAAACATCATCATTTTTATTGGTCATGCCAAGACGAGTTTCTTTTTGACATACCTCGGCAAGTGCATCTTCGAGAGACAACTTTGATTCTATGAAGAAGAGTCACTTGTTCAAATTCTAGTCTTAGACCATGAAGAAATTGAAAAAATTGTTCCTCTTTAATTGGCTTTCTTCTAACCTCAACATCTTCGAGAGCCACCCATTTAGACTCAAGAAGTGCTAATTAATCCCAAAGAGGAGACAAAATACTAAAAGAATCCCGAAAATACATGTCCCCTTGCTTAGTGGATCTAATATTGTCTTGACAAAAATATTGTCTAGCAAGATCCTTTTGAGTATACATACTCTTAAGAAAGAATCAAACTTCAATGGCTCTTCTAAATTTAGCAATGTTGGCACATATTTTTATGTCAACATTATTCATAAACCATGCCAACATTTTGGTATGGTTGTTTTCCAAATCCTCTACCTTTATTTGATGTTCATTGATGGCTTTAAAACGATCATCTCCAATAAGAGCTTTCTGAATACCTTCGACCTTGGTGAGCTTTAACTATGGTTCAAGAGAAGTTCACATCACAACACCCCAAAGTTTCTTCCCTTTAAGATGATTTTCCATGGCCGAAGCCCACATCAAGTAGTTGGATTCATTGAATTTGAAAGAAAGCTTCACTCTTGATTCATGTTCCATGACGCAAAAGAGATAGATAAAGAAAAGGACATGCACCTTTGTCACGATCTTCAATCACCACAAGTAAGACCTCCAAGATCAAGAGAACCCAATGAGCTTTGATACCATGTAATGAAGTATTAGGAATTACAAAAGCAAAGTGCAAAAGCACATATAAGTCTAAGAGTAGAAAATTACAAAGAAGATAAACAAGCACAAAAGTACATAGACAAAAGTACACTAAGGGACAATACAAAGAGCCAATTAAAATAGAATATTATTGAAAAATGTGCTTGGAAAGCCATGAAAAAATTTAGGGAAAACACTCCCCTATTTATATACAAATATAAGAGGGATACCATTGGGAGCTCTTTCGTACAGTCATTGGAGAGCTCCCAATGGTCATATTTATGACCATTAGAGCCCCCAACGACTCTATGGAGTGAGGCCCCAATGACATGATAAAATAGAAATAAAAAAAAGAAAATGAAAGATAGTTGTTTCTAATAAACAACTATAATTACATACAAAAAGACAAAAATGCCTTTATTAGGCAAACTGTTACAATCTATGTCACAGGGATTCGGCTAGCAGGGTGCCGCACCCGCATCGACGCGACTCGACGCGGGTGCGGGTGCGGGTGCGGGTGCGGCATCGGGTGAGGTCAACCCGATCCTGTGTGCGTTGACCGCACCCAGGATCATTTAGGTCCATTTTATTTTTTGGATTTTTTTTTTTTTAAATTTGCCCAAATGGGCTGCGAATTTTTTTTAAAAAAAAAATATACTGACAGCAGCTGTCTGTCAGTTGACAGCTGTGAAATTTGAAAAAACCCGCCGACCCCCTTTATATATATATATATATATATATATATATATATATATATATATTTTACATTTTTGCCCCTGCCGCACCCCCGCACCCGGGTTTTTTGGAAGTGCCGAATCCCCGCACCCACACCCGCACCCGCGCCCGCACCCATGTGACGTAGGTTACAATATATATATATATATATATATATATATATATATATATTGTAAGAAAGTATGCGGAAAGGTATAACAAGAATGCTTAATGCATTCACACGGTCCAATGAATGGACAAACCCAAACCCACAATGGAGAATATAGAAATAGTCCACCAAGGGACAACACAAGAAGCCTTCAAAGAAACAACACATAAAAAATATGAACTTGATTGAATGAGGGCTTGAAAAGCCATAAGTTACATAGGAGATTACCCCTCTATTTATAAGCAAAGGAGTGAGAGAGTGAGCGAGAAAAGAGTGAGAGAGAGAGAGCATTGGGAGGCTGTAAACACCCCAAATTTTCACCCTCATCCAGTGTTTGTCCATTTCATATGTTATTACAGATCATTGCATATCATTGCATCCATTTGACATGTCATTTCACTGCATTGCATGGCATTGCATGTCATTACATCTCATTTTCGAGATCCAGCACTCTCGTTTTCAAAATATTTAATCCAGATTTGAGTTTTAAAACTTTTTCTTTCAAAAATCAATTTCAAAACCTGGGTTTTTACTCAACATTCTGTCATTTTCTAACCCCAGGACTTTATATTTTGAAATATTTTCTCAGAAAACAATCTGGATTCATTTCAAACTCAATTTCAATTGATTTCAATTCTCAGATGAGACCCATTTAGGTGGTGTCGCTTCTGGATTCCTTTACTTGTCAAAAATCTTCAAAAATTTCAGAGTCCTAGTTGGATCAGGACTCTTTTTCCAGAATCCTAGTCGGATCAAAACTCTAATTTTCACTACCTTTTTACTTGTTTTTGAGAAGAACCTTTCAAAATCTTCTGTTTTGGCCAAAATGTTAGAGTCCTAGTTGGATCAGGACTCTTCTTCAAGAGTCCAGTCGGATCAGGACTCTTCTTCAGAGTTTCAATTGGATTGGGACTCTAATCTTTTATAACTATTTTATCCATTTTCAATCAAATCTTTCAAAATCTTTCAAAATGAGTCAAAAATTCAAGGTTCTAGTTGAACCAGGACTCTGTTTGAAGAGTTCTAGTTGGATCAGGACTCTGATTCTGATTTCAATTTTGAGAGAATCTTTCAGAAATCTTTCAATCTACCAAAACTATTACACTTTTATCAAAGAATTTCAAAATTCTGAGATTTTATCTCAGAGTCCTGATCAAATCAGGACTCTACCCTAGAGTCCTGATCGAAGTAGGATTCTATCCAAAATTGGTTTTTATACTTCATTTTCACTGGTTTTCAAAGGCTTTGCCCAAATTTCATCATTTGTTTATCAGAAAACCAAAATTCTTATAGCTCTGATCTAATCAAAACTCTTTCTCAGAGTCCTAATCAGATCAGGACTCTGAACCGAAACTTCGATTTCATCCTATTTTTAACTGTTTTTCAAAATTCTCTCATTTGTTTTCTCAGAAAATCCAAAAATCTGAAAGTCCTAGTTCAATCAAGACTCTGTCCTCAGAGTCTCAGTTGAATCAGAACTCTGTTCTATTTCAACATTTATTATTGTTTTCACTGTTTTGACAAGTTATTTCATTTGTTTTTCAGAAAATACCAAAAAAATCTAGAGTTTTAGTCCGATCAGAACTCTGTCCCAGAGTCCTAGTCCAGCCAGGAGTCTGCTTTGAAGATTGTTTTTACTCTGTTTTTTTTTATTTATTTCCATTTGTTTTCAAAAATTAGGTCATTTTGTAGAGTCTAATTAATCCAGGACTCTATTTCAGAGTTCTGATTGAGTTAGGAGTCTGACCCTGACTAGTTTTCACCATTTCCTGATAAATTCTTTTAAAAATTCTTTCACTTGGTTTTTAAAATCCAAAATCACAGAGTCCTAAGAGTTCAGGACTCTAATTTGGAGTTCCAGTTCGCTTGAGACCCTATTTTCAAAGATCTTGAATTTCAAATACTGATTTTAACCCCTTTTCAAAGCCATTTTAAGTGTTTATTTCAAAATTCTTCAAAACTCGATGTGGGCCCACTCAGTTGGCACCATATCCAGAGGAGTTATGACTCGGTTAGAACCCTATGCCATTTCAAAAATTCTAATTTTAAGTTTACTTTTGAAAATCTTTTGAAAACTCCTTCAATTTTAAGTTTTAAAATCGCTTTTTGAAAAACTCAAGTAGGGCCCACTCGGGGTGGCGCCATATTCGAGTAAGTCAGGGCTAGACTAGGGTTAGTTAGTGTCTTGGTTAGTGTTAGAAGTTTAGAAGAGTCAAAACCATTTTGAAAACTCATTTTGAAGTTTAGTTTTTAAAACTAGTGTTTTTAAATGTTTTTAAAGGTTTTTAAAAAACCAAATGTGGAAGATGCCAAGTGGCATCACATTTGGACTTTTTAGGGTTTAATTAGGTGTTAATTAGGGTTTAATTAGAGTTCATTTAGGGTTAGAAAACCACAAAAAATCGTTGCTTTTAGTGGATTTATTAGAAAGAGTCCTAAAAAAATGAAAAACCTCTTAATTAACCCTAATTAAGTGACTTTTTGAAAAACTATAAAAAGGGACCTAAAGGGGGGCCAAGGGGGGCTCTTTTTCTCTAAAATTTTCGTGGCCTCTCTCTCCTCTCCAGCACCTCTACCTTCCTCCATTGAAGCTGCAGCCCCAAGGTGAGTTTATTTAATATTTTATTATTATTTTTTTATGAGTTTTTATGATTTTTCAATAGATTTCACCATGGAAACTCTTGTGTTCATGGATTTAACCATGGATTTCATCCAAGAACCCAAAAATCGACCCAAGAAGATGATCTAACTCAGTTTGAGGGTGATTTCAAGGATTCTAATCCATTAGAATTGATGAGAGGTACGTTTTTCATGTTCTTAACCAACGAAACGTGAGATTTACCCGTTAAATGGGTTAAATCCATGATTTCAAAGGTGAAAGCAAATTTCAGCCATGGATTCCCTGTATTTTATTTATTTATTTATTTATTCATGTTTATTTTACGTTCTATAGCATAGAAATAATTTTTATTTACTGTTTTATGGTTTATTTTATTGTTTTCATTAGTTAATGCATATTTTCTCAAGTTTCTTAGATTTCTGTGTGTTTTTTAGTTTAGAACAGAAAAGAGCATGCTGTTTCGGATTTAAATCCTTGTTGTTTATTTCTGATTTTTTTATATGTGATGCATGCATATGTGGTTGAACTACTGTAAAAAAATCAGAGATTTTGGACTTCGGGAACTCTGTCAAAAAAATCAGATATCAGGTCGGGTTTTTAAAACTTTAAAATCGGTGTTAAAATCAGGAGGGTGACTTGATATGATGATATTTTTCTCATCCGATATCCGATTTGAGATCCAAAAAATGCCATGGATTCATATTGATTTGATCTATCTACTGTGAAATTTTGGGAATTTTGTATTGCTGTTTAGTATTTTTACCCTTTCAGAGAATCTGTTTTTAAATTTAAAACTCGTTAGGGTTTACCAAAACCCTAATCAGACTTGTGTTAGTCATAAATTCCAAACCACAGATCCGATTCATGATTTGTAAAAAATGAGTATTGTTATGTTTATGTCTACTGTTCACCACTAAAATTTCAGAGATTTTTGTTTAGGATTTCTATTTATGTCTGTATTTTCAATCTGAAGTAGCCGTTTTAATCCCTGTTAAAAGTGATATATTTTAGCTCAGATTGCCGGAAGGGTTTCTCCCTAACCGGAGATGCTTTTTCTGATATGTAAATTGGAAAATCTTTGTTTTTCTTTCTAGATAGTCTCTGTAAAATTTCATAATTTTCCATGGAGATTTGACCCCTGGTTCAGGTCTTGGACTGAGACTGGTTGGTGAATTAGGTCAAAAATAGCATATTTTTAGGGTTTAATACAATTTTCGGATTAATTTAATGTCAAAAAATTATTTTTATAATTCTAATTCAAAATTAGGGTTATAAAAAGTGCAGGTACCAAATTTGATAAATTTTGGAATCCAATTGATGGTTGAATTAAGCAAATTGCAAAATTGGGTTCCTGAAAGATCCAAAAACACTGCTAAAATCACAGTTTTTGTGATATTATTGGATTTTCGTGTATAAGCATATATTTTTAGGGTTTAATCATGTTGATAATCATATTAGGATGCTTTAGGTTTAATTTTAGGCTCATTTGACTTCATTTAGTGCATAAAACCTAAGTTTTACCAAAATATTTTCTAAAAACCTTGATTTCAGGGCCATAGTCTTGCTATCAGGGGTAATTTGGTCATTTGACCTTAATTTCGAAATCCCTAACCCTAATTTTCATATTTTTAATCATGTCATATCATATTTAGTTTGATTTATCTTCATTTGAATTTCAAAACTTGCATTTTATAAAAAATCTTTTTGAAAACCCTAATTTCAAGGCCATAGTCTTGTTATTAGGGGTATTTTGGTCATTTTGACCCCAATTTCGAAATTTCATATCTTATCTTCCTTATTTATTCAATATTATTTCATATTTTATCAGTTTTGATTTAAGAGAATCATGGAAAAGGCTTATATCTAGCAAAGTCCAGCAATTTCCTGATATTGCTGGATAAATCTAGAAAAGCCAACATATTTTCATTAACCAAGTTTTCTAGTTTTGCAGGTACATTGAAGACTTTATTTTTCATGTATTTAAATTTCAATAGTGATGTAAATTAAATTAAATTTGGAATAAGAATTTAAATTCCTGCATAGATTAGGAGTTGCATTTCATATAGTTTAAACTTTGATATATGACTGCCATGTATGCCAATTCATGCACATTTTATTAATTCACTATGGTCTACACGAATGGCACATACACTAGCTTTTATGAAGTTTATAAACTTGGTGGAATTCGTATTTATGGCCATAGTCAGAATATGAAGGATATCTAGATTTATGATCTTCACATTAGCCACATTCAGCCTACACTCTTAGGCTAACTTCAAAATGCACTACATTTCTAAAAAATACAAAAAGTATTTCTCAATTCCTCAAATCCATATTCATTCATTTCATTCATTTACCAATTCCAATCCAAATCTCAATTTAAAGAAGTTCATTTTCTCAGAATTTTCTAAGTCTTATGGCAAAATCGATTTTCTCAAAAGCATTGAATTTTCAAAGAATATTTCAAGTGTTTCTTAAGTTCAGAAACTCAATTTTCCAAGTTATACATTCAATTTCAAAGTTTAAATTCAAGGAAATCAATTTTTTTTTCAAAGTCATTTCACATTTCTCAAAATCGATTTTCACAAAACCTCTGGATTCTTCAGAAATCGATTTTCATTTTTCTCAGAAAGGTCCTTTCTCCATGATTCACGATTTTCCAAGAGATACATTTCCCAAGAATTTCCAATTATTTCTCAACTTTAAAGCAAACATTTTCATAAATTCATAAGCACATGCCTGATTCTTTGTGCATTTAGGAATTAGAATATGGTTTAGACAAGCTGAATAGAGCAGAGCAGTAGATTGATCCTTGGTTCGATTACCCCTGTTAAAGGTGGCAGGAACGGTCGAACCTCGTACCGACAGGCGAGTCCCATTCTACGGAATTTTCCCGCATTTTAAAAACGGAGGCGAGTTATTTTCAAAATCTTTTTCAAAGGTCAGTTTGATTTGCAAAAGTTAAAAATTTTGCGATGATAACAGGTTTGGCGACCGTGATGGGACCTGTCTTCGCCTGATCAATCTAATGCTCAACTTAGTTCAAATTGTCAAAATCGTATTCCATGGAATGTCAGCTTTTGATTTATGCTATCATGTGAACCTAGGAGCCTAGACCTGAACCCAGCTGACATGGAATGCATATAGACTAAGTATGGTTTGGTAGGACCATATTGAGGAGAATTATTCATGCTCACATAGACTTAGGTCTAATACAACACTCCTCAATTTAGGAATTGTATGAAAACAATGCTTGCTTCTTCAAATATTTCAAAAATCTATCTCTTTAGGACTTAGAGCCTTCTATTTGCTTGCATGTGCTCATGTTTTAAAAAATCACCCCACCTATATTGTCCCGGTCTTCACGTTGCTGGGCTCTCTTCCAGAACCATAGTTCGGGACAGAGCCTCACAACCGGGCCACCTATTTGGGTGAAAACCCCCTGCCACGTACCAAGGGCCATAGTCCAACGTATATCGGCAGGTGCTCAAGGATGTTGGAAAACTTGAACCTAGAACCGGAGGAATTGATTTTATGCCACGTACATCGAGCCTTGGCTCAAGTATATAGGCATAACTGGATTGGATACAGTTGATCTGAACCTTAGAGTTAGGATTAAGGTCCTACAGCTATTTCAAAATTTATGCATCTAGAGTCAGCTTTTAGGGAATGCTGTATGTGCATACTTGTTTATGCAGAATGTGATTGAATGTGTTATTTCCTTTTTCATATTTTCCCTAATTTTTTAAAAATACTGGACGATTTTCTCAAAATTCCCCAATCTATGTCCATGTACTGTCCATGTTTTAAACCTTGGATGATTTTCCAAATACTTCATTTTCCATTTATTTCTTCATATTTCATCAAACCCTGGACGATTTTCCAAATTTCCCTTAATTTCCTTCAAAACTCCAGGTGATTTCCCATCTTTCCTTTCTTCTGGATCTCGAATTCCTACTTTATTTTTATCCTGCCTGCATTTTCCTCAAATTTCCTGTATTTTCCAAAGTCTTATTCCAATTTTCCATGTTTTCCAGTCTGATGGCATCCAGTCAGCTTGATTCAGTCTTCCCTGAGGGTCACATCTCCTACGAGGTGCGACAAAGTCTTCCCGAACATCGAGTCCTCAGCACCGGATCCTTCTTTCCCCGGTGGTACTATTTATGGTTCAAGAATTTCTCTCGTATGTTTCCGGACCACTTGGACGATTGTGGGCTAGAACTGGCGTCCGCGGTGGGAAAGCAGACAGTCAACGGCAATTTGATCCATGCACTAGCAGAACGGTGGAATCCGAGCACTTCTACCTTCCGGTTCCCGTGGGGCGAGATGACAGTACTGATAGATGAATTTTCAGAGATTATGGGATTGCCCGAGCCAGCCGGTCAGCCTGGAGATCCATTGGAGAAACAGTTTTTGATCAATGTCAAGGGTTCGGATCCCCGAGACGCTTTAGCTCGCATGACAGGACGCAAGTCTTGGCCGTTGATCAAAGAAGATGGGAACGAATATGTGGACCTGCTCGAAATCTACAGACAGTATGGGACATTTGCAGAAGTCAGCTCGTTGTCTCGAACAGCTCGAGAAAGAATTCAGCATGCGATGGTTCTGTGCACGGTGGGATTAGCTTTCTTTCCCGACGGACGAAATTATATGGATATCAGAATAGTTCAGCTCCTAAGGAGATGGGGAAGTCGACAGACCAGCCGCCTCTCCATTGCCATGGCCGCACTCGCCTTTCTATACCGAGGGTTGACTCGTTTTGCACTCGGAGAATCAATTCTAGTCGAAGGGTGCACCTACGCGTTGCAATCTTGGTTCCTCCGACATGTGCCAGCCCGAGCCAGTTCCTTTAGATACAATGGTAAAAAGCTTCTGCCAGTTGCGCGATATCGATTCTTGATCGACAGCCTTCAGGAGGAAGAAGTCGTATGGAACTACTTTGATCGTCAGGAATCACCTCCCAGATACACATACGCTTATGGCAAGCGGTTCAGGCTACTTGGCCCCTTCTTCTGCATATACTATCATCCAGAGCGGTGTGTCAGGCAGTTCTCTCAGAGGCAGAGGTGCGTAGAGATTCGTCCACTAGCAGGGGTTCTGCCAGAATTCGACCTCGCATCAGATCAGTGGTCCGGAGCATACCATTCTGCCAGATATGGCTGGGATTCCTTTGTCAATCTTACTATTTTTCCTGGCCCTTGAGTGTCGTCTGATTATCCGGAGTGGTGGAAAATTGTCTGTCCCCCTCCCCTCTGTCAAGCGTATTATTGATGAAATCATGTTTTTCCCCTCAATAAAATTTCTTTATTCTACATTTCACCTTGTTTTGACGACCTCGCCTAGGTAACAAGGCATATTTCCAGTTGTCTATTTTGCGAAGAATAACAGCACAATTGTCGTAATTCCAACGACGACTCAATCCCTAGTAATGGGATATTATTTCAATTATCTACCAAAATTCTCAACAAATATTTTCCTCCAATCAAATTTCCTTTGAAGAGCCTAACCATCAGTTCTACCTTGCAGAGAGCATTAACGACATTCAAAAGAACACTCGTGATACTCGATGGTTCATACAAGGGCCGGATTGGGCTTTAATGGCAAAAGATCTCAGAAGGGCACTATTTTCGTCAAGGGAACACATTAAAGGGATCCATCCATCTTTTCTTTTCTATTCTTTTGTCGGGATGATATCCCATTTCATTTCCATCATTGTCATTTTGATCAATTCTATCTTTCAATAAAGTTGCAAGTTTCCTTTATTTATCTGGGTGCCATTCGCCTCTTTACTTCTCAATATTAAATCTTCACAAAATTGAAATCATTTTGCTCTTTTATCTTTCCAATTATTTTCTCAATAAAAGCAATTTATTTCATGATGAACAATTTTCCTGAATCAATTTACTCTCCAATTTTTAGAATGTCTTCCCGGTCTATTAAGAAGCTCGTCTTTAATCCAAAAGCTTGTTCGAAATCAGCAATAATTCATCAGGTCAGAATAAGAACAGAATGCAGTCAGACTGCAAAACAGTCGGAAGAATCCGCAGAGTTCGATTCAACTCTTCAAGAACTGCCAGAATTTGCATCGGTTCAGAAGCAAGATGAGCCATCATCCTTAGTTCAAGATCCGACTGAGGATATCAATATCGGATCAGAAGACGATCCTAGAATTCTCAAGATTGGCAGTGGTTTGAGTCCAGGAGAGAAAGAAAGGCTCACTAATTTCCTCAAGCAGCATGAAGAAGTATTCACATGGACCTATGAGGATATGCCAGGCTTAGATCCTAAATTGGTGGAACATCGCCTCGTTTTAAAGCTTGATGCGAAACCAGTTAAGCAGAAGTTGAGAAAAATGGATCCTCGAATCGAGCAACAGGTCAAAGAAGGACTTAAAGATCTGCTTAAAGCAGGATTCATTCGAGCAATTGATTACCCGGATTGGTTGGCAAATATCGTAGCAGTTCCTAAGAAGAATGGTAAAGTTCGAATCTGTATCGACTTCCGTGATCTCAATAAAGCCACTCCAAAGGATGACTATCCGCTCCCAAACATTGATCTCCTAGTCGATAGCACAGCCGGGCATGCTATGTTCTCCTTTATGGACGGATACTCCGGATATAATCAAATCAAGTTGGCCGCTCGTGACCAATCCAAAACATCCTTTACCACGCCATGGGGCACTTTCTGTTACACGGTTATGCCTTTTGGGCTTAAGAATGCTGGAGCCACTTATCAGCGCGCTATGGCCGTTATTTTCCATTATCAGATGCACAAGACTATGGATGCATATGTTGATGATATTCTGGTGAAATCCAAAGAAGAGGAAGATCACATCGAAGCTCTTAATCAAGTCTTCAAGCGACTCATTCTTTACAAGCTAAGACTCAATCCACAAAAATGTGTCTTTGGAGTCGAATCAGGCAAGTTGCTAGGCTTCTTGGTCAGCAAGAAGGGGATAGAAATGGATCCCGCTAAGGCCAAAGCTATCATTGGCATGCCGCCCCCGACTAATCTCAAAGAATTGCGTAGCCTTCAAGGACGCATGCAATCAATTCGGCGATTCATTTCTAATTTGGCCATGAGATGTGAGCCTTTCAATCATTTGCTCAGAAAAGGAGTGAGGTTCGAATGGGGACCAGAGTGTCAGCAGTCGTTCGAACGCATCAAGAAATATCTTCTCAATCCTCCTATTTTAAAGCCGCCAGAATTAGGGAAACCCCTATTGCTATACATTTCAGTTAATCAAGTTGCTTGCGGCGGATTCTTGGCGCAATACGAAGAAGGCAGCTTGATAGAACATGCCATTTACTATGTGAGCAAGACCTTTATTGATTACGAGAAGAAATACTCTCAGATAGAGAAGACGTGTTTAGCTCTGGTATGGATGTGTCAGAAATTGAGACATTATCTATTGGCGTCTGAAGTCAAGATTCTATCTAAATTAAATCCTCTCAAGTACGTTCTTGAATAACCATTTCTCAGCGGACGAATCGCCAAATGGCAAGTCCTATTAATGCAATACGACTTGGAATATGTCTCTCAGCAATCTATCAAAGGCCAAGCAATTGCAGACCAATTAGCAGATTTTTCTCTAGCAGAGGATGTTAAAACTGAGGATGATTTCCCCGATGAGCGGATCTGCAATATTAAACAATCCCCAATTTGGAATTTATTCTTCGACGGTTCCAAGAATATGGCAGGCATAGGAATCAGAATTCTGCTAATCACACCAGAGAAAGAGATGATTCCCTTTTCTCTCAAACTGGATTTTCAGTGCACTCACAATACGGCCGAG